>NC_092721.1:71927781-72592166 GCF_047496885.1 Scyliorhinus torazame | reverse complement strand
TGGAATTTTCCAATACTTTTTCAAAGTGTTGGTTTCAGTGAGAAAATGGGGAAAACCTCATCAACACTGTCAGCGAGAAAAATCAACATACTTTCAGCCACTTTGAAGAATTTTTTTTTTTTAGAGTTTCACACCGCACTCACGGCGGCCTGCCCCTGATTTGTTCACCCAGAATTACTTCATCTCAGCAATCAGTGGGGAACTCCTTTTAAATACCGCCCGAGCACTCCCAACACTTTTTCCAAGTCCAATCGCGTGGATGGCAGCCAGGAAGCCAACCCTACATTTCCAGGAGGGAGCCCTCACCATGATACTGGATGAGGTGGAGCAGAGGCGTGACATTGTCTACCCTTGCACGGGTAGTCGGCCAGCCAGCAAGGTGACCAACACCGCCTGGGAGGCTGTGGCAGCGATAGTAAGCACCGGCTCGCTACAAAAGAGAACAGGGCTCTTGTGCAGGAAAAAGATGAATGACCTTCTTCATGCAGCCAGGTAAGTCTACTTTCTCACATATCTATCCGCACCCCTTAACAGATCCATCACATTTCCACAGTGATCTAATTCCCAGTCACCTCATGGGGACCCAACAGTTGTATTGACACCCCCTTCCTCAGTATCCCCCCCAGGGGTTCCTCCCATTCTCATATCCCCACTCCCATTCACATGCCACCGTTTCCATTGGCTGGAGCTCTGTCTTCGAAATGTAACAGCATGTTGATGTATTTCTTTGGAATGTGACTATCTTTAGTCACGAAGGGCATTCGCACCTCTATAAAATTAATCAGGTCCCTGCTGGTTTTCTGAGGATTAGAAGTTTGCCTGTTTTGAGTCATGGCTTGTCAGGGTAAAGCCTCGTTCAGTTTTAAATTAAAAATAGTAATTTTATAGATAAAAGCAAATTACTGCGGATGCTGGAATCTGAAACGAAAGAGATAATGCTGGATAATCTCAGCAAGTCTGGCAGCATCTGTAGGGAGACAGGAGACTCCCTTTGGTTTCTGCGGCTCTTACCACCCGGTTTCCCTGGGTTTCTGTGGCTATGACTCACCTTTCATTCTCACTCCACAGTATGAATATTTCCCACTTTCTCTGTCTGTTAGCTTTGACAAAGAGTCATCGGACTCGAAACGTTAGCTCTTTTCTCTCCCTACAGATGCTGCCAGACTTGCTGAGATTTTCCAGCATTTTCTCTTTCAATAATTTTATAGAGTTGGCAGGTTAATGTAGATATATATGTTTTCCTTTCTGACCTTGAGCTGGTTGCCATAACTGAATAAAGTACACAAGGCAAAGTCTGACTGTATTCCTCAAATTTCAGTCAGTTGTATTTTTTTCTAAAGCTAGAAAAGAGCTGACAGGAAGGTCTACCAATGGGAATTCATTTTAAACCTCTTCCAGCGTATTTTCTCCAGTGTAACAAATCCAATGATAAAAACTCAAATAGACAATTGAGGACATGTTGTCAAATGATGCCTATTATGTGTTGACATGTATGTTCTAAACTAAGATTATATTGACCCATTCATTAAATGTCACGCTTGTTTTAGTATCTATCTGATAAATGATTGACAGGGTAAACCGGGGAAACATACCATGAGTGTTACAGCTATTGGCAAGATTTCTCACCTGTGATTGACTGACAATAGGATGAGAAATCGAGGGACAGGAGATCATGTATGGCACTGGATACAATGTTGCCTTCAAAACAGAACTAAAGATAGTCATCAATGTGACAGTCAGGTATGTTCCCATAAAGGGGAAAGGTCGGACAAACAATTCGAGAGCACCCTGGGTGTCAAAGGAGATAGAGATTAAGATGACGAAGAAAATGTGTGCCTTTGACAGGTCAATTGGATAAAGAATGGAGAACTAGACTGAATATATAAAAGGTTCAGGGATGAAGTGGAAAAGCAAATGAGAGACGCAAAAGAAAAGATTATGAACAGAGACTGGCAGTAAACATAAAAGGGAATCCCAAAGTCTTCAGTAGCCTATAAATAATAAAAAGGGTGGTAAAAGGAGGAGTAGAGCTGAGTAGTGATCAAAAAGACAATTTCCACATGGATAGCTGAGTTTGTAAATGAATACTTTGCATCTGTCTTTGCCAAGAAAGAAGATGCTACCCAGGCCATAGTGAAAGAGAAGGTTATTAAACTCTGGAAGGATTTAAAATTGATAAGGATGCGGTATTAAATAGGCTGTCCATACTTAAAGTTGATAAAGTACAAGGTCGGGATGAAATGCATCTAAGGATATTGAGGGAAGTAAGAGTGGAAATTGCAGGGACACTGGCCATATTTTTCAGTTTCCTTAGATTCAGGGATGGTGCCAGAGCACTGGGGAATTGTAATCGTTACAATTGTGTTTATAAAAGGTTGTAAAGACAAACCTAGCAACCACAGGCTTACTTTGGTGATGAAATCTCCAGACATAATAATTCGGGTCAGGATTAATAGTCACATTGACATATACGGCTTAATTAAGGGAAACCAGCACAAATTTGCTCAGGGAAATTTGTGTATAACTAACTTGCTGCTGATGTGCCATCAATGAATACAAGACGAGTAGTGAACGTAACTGAGGCTTTAATAAACTAAACCGAAAGCCTCCTGGCCTCTGATCCTGAACTGGGCCAGAGGCGGAGACCAACCACCTTTATACCGGGCCCGAGTGGAGGTGGAGCCATCGGACAGTGGTTTACCACATTACATGTAATACAGTAGCCATTTACCACAATACACATATTATATACTACAGTGGTTTACCACACTGGCGTATTTTGAAGAGGTAACAGAGAAGGACATGTGGATGTTTATGTGAATTACATGAACTTCCAGAAGGCATTTGATACATTGCAGCACAACAGGTTTGTAAGCAAATTAATAGCTCATGAAATAAAAGGGTCAATAGCAACATGGGTATGAAATTGAGTGACAGGAAACAGGGCATGGTGGTTACTGGATACATTTCGGCCTGGAGGAAGGTTTGTAGTGAAGTTCCCCAGGGGCTTAGTGCTGGGATGATTGCTCCTCCTGATATATATTAATGACCTTGGTGTACAAGGCCAACTTCAAAATTTTGCAGATGATACCGTCATGCATAAGAGGGGGCCCAATTTAAACTGCCCTGACTTCTCCGCTCTCTACCCAACCATGAGCAGAAACACTTCCCTCTTTATAAATGCTGGTGTATTTTCCCCAACCCTTAAATTTGGAGTGTTCCAATCCTCTATGAATAATTTGCAGAGCAAACTCGAGGTGAGATCAAATAAAAAGAGTTGGTTTATTTCTACACAAGCATACAAGAGGAGTTTCACAACATCAACCCCTTTTGTATTCATGCAACAAACAGGGGATTAAGAAAAAGGAAGATGGTTCAGAACATGCCCACAATAAAATGCATGTTAGGGTCCAGAGACCAGAATCAGAAATCAATAGGAATATTCCTTTGGCAGAGAAGTTGGCTGATTGTCAGACGATCAGTCTTTCTAGTGCAAGACTTTCAAGGCAGGAGAAGACACATAGGGCACGATTTATCAGCCACGTCCCACAGGGATCAGAATGGGGCACAGCCAATGGATCCCCGGAGAGGCCTCTCCGAGGCTTTACAATCTGGATCCAGCCCAGAATGGGCAGGCGCAGACTTGTAGAGTTAACTGAGTTTAAAAGCTCACTTAACTCTGCCTTCGCCACATCTTACCAGCTCCCGAGATCTACCAGCCTCACCGAGGAGACCCCAGCCGGGCACCGTTTTACACTGGTCCCATAAATGGGTACCAGGCACAACGAGCACTTAGGGGGGTCTCCCAGGTGATCGGAGGCCTCTGGGTGGTCAACCTCTGGGCAGGGTGGCACCCTGGCATTGCTAATGCCACTCTGGCACCCTGGCAGAGCCACATGGGCACCCTAGCAATGCCACTGCCGGGGTGCCCAGATGGAGCTTCCAGTCTGGCAGGGGCACTGCCAGGGTACCAGGCTGGCAGTGCCAAGATGCCTGGGTGGCACATCAGAGATCAGGTCCAGGGGTGCCCTGCCCATGTGATGTGGGGTGCAAGGGCTCCAGGGCCTCCCAACAGTGAGTTGGGGCATTTGGGACATCCAAGGGTTGCGACGGGGATCAAAAGTTTCAAATGGTGCCCTAATCTCTTCCTGCACTGAGGAGCTCTGCTGGTCATAGCCCTTCAGTGCAGGAAATGCAGCTGAGTGCGGCCTCAGCGGGGCATTTCCCATTGAGGCCCAAAATGAACTAGAGTGTCGTTAGATAGCGGGGTCGTTCCCGACACTACAAGCATCAGGAACGACCCCTCTAAAGCCATCCAGAACAGACTCTGGTTTTGTTTTTGGTTAGATCGCACCCCTAGTGTAAGTTAATCCTGGAGGCATGAGTTCTGAGGTTTCAACAGTTGACAGTTTTGATGAAGGTGAACAAGGTTCTTTCTCCTGATAGGAGGTAGCACAAACTGTTGCCTGGAGGCTTGTTCTCGTTGGAGGTCAAAAAAGTAGCTGTCTGAGTTTTGTTCCCCAGACAATATTACAGTGTAGCTTGGAGATGGTCATGTGACATACTTCCCACCACCCCTTCTTGACATTGGACAAAGAATGCATTCTCACGGCTGGAATCTTAAGGTGTTTAATTATAATCAGGATTATTTTTGTTCTTAGTTTCAGGTCGAGTGAATGTTGAAACTATTGTACTAGAACAGTCAATGCTGAGGATATTGGCCCCATTATTGGAAGATTAGGACTTGCACAACTATCTTCATTCATAACTGGCGAGGAAAGACTTCTTGCCTGCTAAGGCATCGTGCTGGTTTGGCTAAATATTTATGCTTTACAAGGAATATTACATTCCAGACATTTGAGGTGTTCGCCTTTGTTAACTTTGAAACTGTCGAAAGACGTCCGAAAGTCAGGATGTGACCAGCTGCAGCCACCTAGTCAGCTCAACAATTGTCCATTTTTATTAAAAAATGACTTTAGAAAGTAGTTCAGCTGATGAATATGTATGTATATATATATTGTGAACAAAACAAAGGTAGTTTTAACGGATTTATATTTGCATTGATAAACATTAGAAATAGTGTATCATTTAAATGGTTATAATTTAATGTTTGTGTGTCTGTAATGTTAAAGTGTATAGTTAGATTCATGCTGGACAAAGGTCTTTGTATATGTGGGGGTTGGTTCAGTTCCAACTGTGATTCTATTGTGCTTAGAGAGGGCTATGGCATGAAGAGTAAATAAACCAGTGGTGGTTCCTTAGCAACTAGGGCCTTGTATGGTGCAGAAGCTTTTAAGTTTTAGTTTATTTAATTTGATTGTAGTTGGAGATAGGTAGTGAGAGAGAAGGCAGCTCTCATAGCTCTGCTAGAAGCAGTTGCTTTTAGAAACCTGAAGAGGAAACACCTCTCTCAGCTTTGCTAGAAGAAAATCTATACTATGAAGTGATGATTAAGAAAAGAGATGCTGGAAATCTAGAGTACAGCATCACACAAGCTTGCCATCCTCCCATTGATTCGGTATACACCTCCCGCTGCCTCAGAAAGGCAGACAGCATTGTCAGAGACCCTTCACACCCAGGCTTTGCCCTCTTCCAGACCTTCCATCAGGCAGGAGATACAGAAGTCTGAAGAACCGCACATCCAGACATAGGAACAGCTTCTTCCCCACAGCTACCAGACTCCTCAACTACTCTCCCTTGGACTGATCTGTTCCCTGTAAGAACACTGTTCATGATGCCCTATGCTGCTCTTGTTTGGCCCTTGTTTTGCACTGTAGCCAATCACTATTTGTTGATGTACCATTGTCAATGTACTCTGTCGATTATTCTTTTTTCTACTGTGTACGTACGGTGTACGTTCCCTTAGCCGCAGAAAAATACTTTTCACTGTACATCGGTACATGTGACAATAAATATCATTCAATCAATCAAGTTAAGGAAACTAGCAAAATGAAGGAAAGTTTCCAAGAAATCTGGAGTTAAAGGAAAAGAGGAAACTGGAAAGCAGAACATAATACTGTTCAGTAAAGTCACAGAGTGTTGAAAGGATTGCGAAAGGCCAGAAATATATCTGCAGTAGTGCTAAGGTTTGTGAGAAATTTCTACAGTTTGGGAGACATTATTTGAAATAATTATGGAACCCGGTGGCAGAACGTCAGAGTTTGTGTAAAAGCCTTTAAGACAAAGGAAACCTTTTAAAAAAATATTTAGATTACCCAATTATTTTTTCTAATTAAGGGATAATTTAGCGTGGCTAATCCACCTACTTTGCACATTTTTGGGTTATGGGGGCGAAACCCACGCAGACACGGAGAGAATGTGCAAACTCCACACGGACAATGATCCAGAGCCGGGATCGAACCTGGGACCTCAGCGCCGTGAGGCAGCTGTGCTAACCACTAGGCCTCCATGCTGCCCTAAGACAAAGGAAACCGAAAGGGAGAGGTGTAAAACCAGAAAGCAAAACCTTGATGGAAGTGTGACTTTTAATAATAATAATCGCTTATTGTCACAAGTAGGCTTCAATGAAGTTACTGTGAAAAGCCCCTTTTGAAAGCGCAATTTGAAATCACTCGTGTTGAAGCCGGAGTTCAGTGAAACAAGGCAGCTCACTGTATAAGAATCATCTGGGGGGGGGGAATTTTGAGATGAAATCCAAAGACATTCACGTGGTTTCAGCGAGGAGTGTATCTTACTAGTCATATAGTGTGCTGAAAAGGGACTTTGTGTTAATGAGGCCATTGTAGCTTAAGGTGTACTTTGTAATCCATGTCAGTCTTAAAATAGGTGTGTAATTGTTCAGGTAAGGAGGGAGTAAAGGAGTGTTGTATAATAGAACATACAGTGCAGAAGGAGGCCATTCAGCCCATTGAGTCTGCACCGACCCACTTAAGCCCTCACTTCCACCATATCCCCGTGACCCAATAACCCCACGTAACCTTTCTTGGTCACTAAGGGCAATTTATCATGGCCAATCCACCTAACTTGCATGTCTTTGGACTGTGGGAGGAAACCGGAGCACCCGGAGGAAACCCACACAGACACGAGGAGAACGTGCAGCCCCCGCACAGACAAATAATCCAACTTTTCATGTTTAATAAATTTCTTCTTCCTTGCTTCTAAAACTAAATAGCGGTCATATGACTCCACGCTTTATAAAAATAAGTAAAAATTACAGAGCTGTATTCTCCGACGGAGGGATTCTCCTCTTCGCCAGCAGTGCACTCATGCCTACGGATTTCCCGACGGGAGCCTACAATGGAAACCCCATTGGTCGGCTGCCGGGACAGAGGATCCCGCTGCCAGCGGGGGCGCGCCACCAGAAAACTGGTGCGGCGGGACGGAGAATCGCGCCATCAGCCTTTTGAGCCAGTGTTCAATTCTGGGATCTTCATGTCCAGTTATAACATCAACAAGGATCGTAACATCAGATATATCTTTTTGTTTTCCTTCACGTCTCGATCATGGCAATACAAAACTTGGAAACATTGTGAACTGTGAGGAGGACAGCGTAGAACTTCAATAAGACAATGACAGGCTGGTGGAATGGGATGATAAAATTTAATGCAGAAAAGTATGAAGTGATTATGAAGAGCATGGACAGGCAATGTAAAATAAAAGGCACAACTCTAAAGGGGGTGTAGGATGATGGTCCTGGGTATATATGTGCATCAGTAATTGAAGGGACAGATAGGTTGAGAAAGTGGTAAACATATAGCATTTAGCCATTATTAATAGGGGCATAGAGTAGAAGAGCAAGAAGGTTATGTTGAAATTGTAAAAGACATCAGTTTGGCCTCAGCTGGGGCATTACATCCCATCTGGGTGTCACACTCTCGGAAAGATGTGAAGCATTGGAGAGTGGGATTCACGGGAATGGTTCCATGGTTGAGCAACTTTAGTTCGGGAGACCTAATTGTGGTCTATAAGATGCTAAAGGGCATTGACAGGGTACACGAGGGTGGATGTTTACCCTTGTTGAACACTCTAGATCGAGAGGCATAGATTTAGGCTATGGTTGACAGATTTAAAACAGAAATGAGGAGGAATTACTTCACTCAAAGGGTTGCGAATCGGTGGAATTCTCTACCCCAGAGTGTAGTGGACGCCGGAACACTAAGCAAATTTAAGGCAGAGATAGATAGGATTTTAATTAGTAGTGGGATCAAGGGTTATGGGGAGCGGGTAGGAAGGTGAAGATGAGGCCGAGATAAGATTAGCCATGATCGTAATGAATGGACGAGCAGGCTACACGGGCTGAAATGCCTATTCCTGGTCCTTGTTCCTGTGTTCTTAAGTTGCATCGATAGAATGGAGAAGATGGGACTGTTTTCTTTGGGGAAGAGAAGGCTGAGAGGAGATCTGACAGGAGCATTCAAGATCATGAGGCTTGTGGACAGAGTAACTAGGGAAAACCTGCTCCAGTTGGTGAAATGGTCGAGAAAGAGAGGGCACAGAGTTAAAGTAATTGCCAAAAGAAGCAAAAGCGACATGAGGAAAAACGTTTTCACGCAGCAAGTGGTTAAGATCTGGAAGGCACTACCTGAGATCATGGTGGATGCAGATTTAATTGAGGCATTCAAAAGAGAGATTTAGCAGGCTTATGCAGAGAAGGTGGGGGAATGACACTTGGCGAATTGTTCATTTGGAGAGCTGGTGAAGACAGAATGAGCCAAATGATCGCCTTCTGCATTGTAACAATTCTGTGACTAATCTCCAATCGGGAAACAGTTATGAGTGAGGTGAGCCCAGTGAGACATTGAGCAGAACATTAGTTTCTCCCACTGGTGGGTTTGTAGGCCAGGGGGAGAGGTGGGGTGGGGGTAGAGCCATAACATTCTTCGGAAAAACCTTCATTCCAACCCTCACTTGCCCTGAGTTCCTTACAATTTAATAACATGACTGGCAAGGTCTAGGCACATGCTTCATTTGAGGCCTTTGAGTAGCCCATTAATGACTATTCAAGGACCATTTACCAAGCAGCCTTAAGTTTCATGCTGGCGGGAGGCGTTCAAGAACAGAGGGGGAACCCAGAGAATGCCCTGCTCGGGCTTCAAGCAGGAAGTGGGTGGGGGTGCCACCTCCATCAACAGCCTCCTTTCAACATCGGATTCCACCCACACAAGTCTACCCCCTGTGGGTACTCCCTCCCCCCTCAGCCTCTCCATTAATACCACCAACTCCCCCTCACCACCCCAACTCCCCTTACTGCCCCTCTCCCAGCCCTGAGATCCCCACACTTACCTGGCCCTGGGTTCTGGGACATAGCAGCTGGTGACTGCTTGTCTTCCCATGCAGTCCTGTCCACAGCAGTTCCTGGTACAGCAGGGACTCGAGGGCTGCTGCTCAATCTGATCGGGCAGCAGATCTCTGAGGGGGCACTTGTTCCTGAGTGATGGTCAGAAGTCCTAACTCCAGCTAATTAATGCTCCTTGGAGTGTTATATGGCTGCAGGGAAGCCAGTATCAGCAGTGTTACGTTCTCCACCAAATTCCTCTGTTGGCAGGCCATCCAAAAATCCTGGCCATGAGCCCATTTTCAGCAAAAAACACACTAGTACACCAGAAATACTGCAATGCTGTAAACAACGCCTAACTTGAGGGAGAAGTTGCTGACAATAACAAAGCAAAACAAAAGCTGAAAACATTTGAAGGCTTACATAAAATGAAAATTAAATTAAACTTCTTAAACAACATTACAAAAGTTGAGATAAGACCTTTGCAATCAATATTGGCAATAAATTCTGAGCACTGCCTATTCCTTCAGGGGACAGGTTGAGAAGCGAGAGAGAGAAAAATGAAGTTAATGATTCCTTTCAAAATATATTTTCAATGTTGTACGGTAGCCAATGTTCATCTTAGATGGTACTAGATATTTTAATCTGTGCAATTATCCACAATGCTTGCACTTTACGTGAGATTTGCAGCTGTGAAAAGTATAACTGATGTGCACAGTATGTGGTCATGGTGCTGTCTGAAAGAAATGGTTTTTCAAGGGCTTTGTCATTTGAAAAAGTGTTTATCTGTAGAATTTTCCCTTCCCCATATAAAAGGGCAATTACTTTCAAGATTGTGGGTTCCACAGCATAATACAGCCATCACACCACTTGGAGCAGTAGGTTGTGTTCCCTTCTCTCCTTCAGCACAAACTCACCCAATCATTCAGGCATGAGCGGTAAACCATGTCGTGAGTTCTTTTAGTTGCAGATTACACTCGTATATATACATTTCTGGCGAGTTCTTACTGGTGCATCTCGCTTAATCAATTAACAGATTCCGGGCTAGATTCTCCGTTCCTACGTCTAAGTGGTGACGCCAACGGAGGATCTGTGGTGTTTAACGACGGAAAAATCGGCGCCACATCTGCACCGATTCTGCTAGCGCTAGCACCGGCCCGGCGTGAAACACCCACGGAATGCGTTAAAAATGGTGGGAGAATCGCCGGGTCCATGCTGGATATGCGCAGGGCTGACATGGCGCAGCCACGCGTACGCCTACAACCCCACATGCGCGCCAATCGCACCGGAAAAGATGGCTCAGGTTGTGCTGGACCACTTACCTGTCCACCCGCCCCCACAGCCCAACTCCTGGCCACACTCCCCTACTCCCCCCCAACCTTGGCAAAAGCCCCCCCAGCTAACGGCACGGCTCTCGGCGGAGCTGACATTGTCCGCCCGCCCTCTCACTCTCTCTGCAGCTGCCACAACAGGCTCATGATCACTGAGACCACATGTGCCCAGCGCCGTCGGGAACTTGGCCCATCGGAGGCGGGGCATCGCGCGTGGGCCCTATAATGACATTCAAACGGGGTTGAGGCTGTGTCTCAACCAGTGCCGCGATTTCGCCATCGGGAGTCATTCTCTGCCCGATCACTGTTCCCGATTCCGGTGCTGGGCAAAGGAAAATCCCGCCCTCCAACTCTGTCACATGACATATGGCATTATGGTCTTGCCTGATGATATATATGGATTATGGACATACCCACTGAATGGCAAACTGCAACACCGCACATGCCAGAAATTTAGTTTGTTCTTTATTCGTTCTTGGGATGTGGGCGTCGCAGGCAAGGTCAGTATTTGTTGTCCATTCCTAATTGCCCTCTAACTGAGGGGCATTTTAAGAGTCAACCACATTGCTGTGGGTCGGGAGTCACATGTAGGCGAGATCAAGTAAGGATGACAGATTTCCTTCCCTAAAGGACATTAGCGAACCAGGTGGGTTTTTCCGACAATCGACAATGGTTTCATGGTCACCATTAGATTTCTAATCCCAGAATATTTTATTGAATTCAAATTTCACCATTTGCTGTGGTGGGATTCGAACCCGGGTCCCCAAGGCATTACCCTGTGTGTCTGTATTACCAGTCCAGTGACAATACTACTATGCCACCGCCTCCCCTGCAGCTGCTAACTAAGATATCAATCCGGAGAGATGATAGCCATAACTAATGAATCCAGAAATAAGCCACAGAGATGCCAGTTTCGAATGAAGAATTCTTGCCTGTCAGCTCATAACTTTGTCAGCTGGAGAATAAAATGAGGCACTGAGGAGAGTTACATTAGAGAGGCAGAACTCCAGAAAAAAGACAAGAGGGTAGAAACAACACAACAGCTCTGTGCAAATGTGATGCTGTGAGTATTGAAATCAAATCAAATTAATCGAAGCATAGGTAGGTATGATGATCCTGTTGACAGAAAATAAAGGGAGCTAATAATAATAATAATCTTTTTATTGTCAGAAGTAGGCTTACATTAACACTGCAATGAAGTTACTGTGAAAAGCCCCTAGTCGCCACATTCTGGCACCTTTTCAGGTACAAAGAGGGAGAATGCAGAATTCTCAGCTGGTACGGGAATTGAACCCGTGCTGCTGGATCACAAACCAGCTGTCTAGCCCACTGAGCTGAAGGAACAAAGCAAAGGGATTGTAGCTTTGTATCTCCTGTGATATTGCTCAAGGTTAATTTAAGGCATGAAACACAATGGGCTGGGTTCTCCATTTTCGGGGCTGTGTCCCCACGCCGTCGTGAAAACTGTGGTCTTTTACTCCAGGAAAACTGGCGTCAAAAGGCCACAGATTCACAGTCTAGCAGGGGGCTAGCAGGCAGCTGTCGTGGAGCTCGCAGTTCTAGCTGCCGATACGGCCCCCCGCACTTCTGGGTTAGAGGCCACGCATGTGTCATGATATTCAAACATACATCATAACATACATAATGATAGACAGACCAACGGACCAATTAGCACACATAACACGACAGCCAATCACAGACAAGAGCAGACACAGAATAAAACAAGAAACACAACACTTCCTGGGCAGTCCATCTGGAGACGGCACAGGGCCAGGACCTCATAGCAAGACACTCACACAGTCACAACGTGCTGAGTACCATGTCTGATGTATAAATAGTTTAATGGAATAAAACTGCGTTGTACCAATCGCAACAGTGTTGGTTCGCCTGTACCTCAGAGCACCCAACACTTCATGATACCAGGAGTGAATCGATACCTACCGGCAAATCTGCCATCCTGAGCCATGGACACCCTCAACAAACCGCAGCCGTTGCAAGTCGCTGGGAACCTGGGCACAAATTGGACGCTCTTCAAGCAGCGCTTCGAACTCTTCATGCAAGCCAATGAAAAACAGGGCGCCTCGGACGAAACGAAGATTGCCATGCTCCTCAGTACCGCAGGTCAGCACGCCATCCATGTATACAACTCCTTGGTGTTCGCGGAAGGCGAGAACAAAGCTAAGTATGACACGGTCCTCCTCAAGCTCGACAAGCACTTCAACGTTGAGGTCAACAAAAGCTTTGAGAGGTATGTCTTTCAGCAGCGCCTGCAAGGTAAGGATGAGCTTTTTCATTCCTTCCTGATGCACCTCCGCATACTCGCGCAGTCCTGCGGTTACGACACCACCTCAGAGTCCATGATCCGGGATCAGATCGTTTTTGGCGTTGCCTCCAGTGGCCCACGCCAGCAGCTTCTAAAAATAAAAGGCCTGACCTTAGCATCTGCAGTTGAAGCCTGTGTCCTACATGAGAATGCGACTAGCCGCTATGCCCAATTTCAGGCGACCGAATCGGCATGGAGGGGGTCCCATGCGACCGAATCGGCAAGCCAGGCCACCCACGAGGCCGAACGCATCCAGGCAATCGAGTTTCTCCCGGCCCGCGGCCCGGAAGAGGGCGGCCGTTTCGCGCACTTTTCAAGGCCTCCCGCGTTTGTGCGCACAAAACCTACGGCAACACTGAGGGACGTGCTGCGCAGGCGCGCCCGACGCAAGACCGAACTGCGCATGCGCAGTGGCGTAACGAACGCGATGACATCATGACGTGCGGCAACTGTGTAGCTGCACATTTAAAAGGGCAATGTCCTGCAAAAACCTGACAATGCCTACGCTGTGGCAAGATGGGCCACTACGCTGCATACTGTCGAGCGGCTCAACCTGTTGATCTTCCACATCTCCGACAACCTCGCAGGAACGTGCGGACCATTCAGCCTCCACATCACGACATCCAAACCGATGACACAGATGACCAAGACGCCTTCCGGGTTGCGGTCATTGATGGGAACCGGGTCAACACCATCAATCCGGGCGATGAATGGAGTGCCACCCTAATGGTCAACCGATCGCCGATCACTTTCCGCCTGGACACTGGCGCCTCCGCCAACCTCATAGCATGGTCAGCCTTCTACGCCATGAAGGTCAGACCACCAATCCGGCCATCCCAGTGCAAGATGGTTGACTACAACGGGAACGTTATCCTGGCCGTTGGATCCTGCCAGCTCCAGGTGACACACAACACACACACGGCCACACTCTCGTTCGAGATAGTCGGCTCATCGAAGGACTCCCTGCTGGGCGCACAGGCATGCAAGGCTCTCCACCTTGTGCAACAAATCCACTCTCTCGCTCCAGACGGCACTTCTGACTTCCCGGATGCAGAGTTCAATGCACAGCTCCAATCGCTCCTCGCCCACAACCAGGAGGCATTCGAAGGCATGTGAACACTGCCATACACCTACCGGATTCGCCTCAAACCGGACGCCATCCCGGTCGTTCACGCACCTCGCAGGGTTCCTGTGCCACTTAAAGACCGCCTCAAGCAGCAGCTGCAGGATCTCCAGGACCAAGGGGCCTATCCAGGGTCACGGAGCCCACGTCATGGGTCAGCTCCATGGTGTGTGTCAAGAAGCCCTCTGGCGAGCTCCGTATCTGTATTGACCCCAAAGACCTCAACAATAATATTATGAGGGAACATTATCCCATACCCAAACGGGAGGAGATCACCAGTGAAATGGCCCAGGCGAAGATATTCACGAAACTGGATGCTTCTAAAGGATTTTGGCAGATCCAACTGGACCCGTCCAGCCGAAAGCTATGTACCTTCAACACCCCTTTTGGCAGGTTCTGCTACAACCGGATGCCATTTGGCATCATCTCGGCATCCGAGGTCTTCCATAGAATCATGGAGCAGATGATGGAAGGCATCGAAGGGGTGCGCGTATATGTGGACGATGTCATCATCTGGTCCACCACACCACAGGAGCACATACATCGTCTCCAACGCATTTTTGCCCACATACGGGAAAACGGCCTGCGAGCCAAGTGCTCCATTGGCCAGACCGAGTTGAAGTTCCTGGGGGACCATATCTCCCGGTCAGGAGTCCGTCCGGATGCAGACAAGGTGAGCGCCATCACAGCCATGCCGCAGCCGGCCGACAAGAAAGCTGTCCTACGCTTCCTTGGCATGGTCAACTTCCTGGGGAAGTTCATTCCCAACCTTGCCTCCCACACGACGACTCTGCGCCACCTCGTCAGAAAATCCTCAGAGATCCAGTGGCAACACACACACCAGCTGGAATGGGAAGAGCTCAAACGCAAACTCACCACGGCACCAGTGTTGGCGTTTTTTGACACATCTCGTGCCACCAAAATCTCAACTGATACCAGCCAATCCGGCATTGGAGCAGTGCTCCTGCAGAGGGATGACACGGCATCATGGGCCCCAGTGGCCTATGCATCGCGGGCCATGACCCCCACAGAGCAGCGCTACGTGCAAATCGAAAAAGAGTGCCTGGGCTTGCTAACCGGTTTAGACAAGTTCCATGATTACGTATATGGTCTTCCCCGGTTCACTGTCGAAACTGACCACCGCCCTCTGGTCAGCATAATAAACAAGGACCTGAACGAGATGACCCCTCGCCTCCAGCGCATCCTACTTAAACTTAGGAGGAACGACTTCCAACTGGTCTATACTCCAGGGAAGGACCTCATCATGGCGGATGCCCTATCCAGAGCAGTGAGCACGCCGCCAGATGCGGAGGGGTTCATATGTCAGGTCGAGGCACAGGTGCTTTCACAGCGGCAAATCTGCCGGCTGACGACTCCAGTCTGGCCCGTATCCACCGAGAGACTGCGGCCGACCCCCTTCTGCTGCGAGTGATGCGCCACATGACGGGAGGATAGCTCAAAGGGCAGTGCCCGCAGTTCTACAATGTATCAGACGACCTAGCCATCATTGATGGTGTCCTTCTGAAGCTGGACCGGATTGTGATTCCGCACAGCATGCGCCAGCTGGTTCTCGACCAACTACACAAAGGCCACTTGGGGGTCGAGACGTGCAGACGGTATACTGGCCGGGCATCAGTGACGATATTGCCAACATGGTGCTCAACTGTACAACCTGCCAAAGGTTTCAGCCGGCGCAACCTCCTGAGACGCTTCTGCCCCATGAGCTGGTGACGTCCCTCTGGGCGAAGGTGAGTGTCGACCTGTTTCACGCACTCGGCAGGGACTATGTCATCATAGTTGACTACTTCTCAAACTACCCTGAAGTCATACGCCTGCACGATTTGACATTGTCTGCTGTCATCAGGGCCTGCAAAGACACCTTTGCTCGCCACGGCATTCTGATGACTGTCATGTCGGACAATGGGCACTGTTTTGCCAGCCATGAATGGTCGTCCTTTGCTGCTTCGTATGGCTTCACACACGTGACGTCCAGCCCTCTGCATCCCCAGTCAAATGGAAAGGCGGAGAAGGGCGTTCACATTGCCAAGCGGCTCCTCTGCAAGGCTGCTGCTGCCGGGTCGGACTTCTGCCTCGCCCTGCTGGCCTATTGCTCAGCCCCACTAGCCACTGGTCTCTCACCAGCACAGCTGCTGATGGGTCGCACCCTCAGAACCACTGCGCCTTCCATCCTGGCACCAACAATAGACCATGCTCCGGTACTGCATAGGATGCAACTGCAGCGCGGTCGCCAGAAGAGATCGTACGACACACAGGCAACTGATCTTCCCTCCCTGGCCCCTGGAGACAATGTCCGCATCCACCTACCAGACGGTGGCTGGTCAGCACCTGCCGAAGTCCTCCGACGCGTGGCTCCCCGCTCGTTCCTGGTACGCATGCCGGATGGATCCGTGCGTAGGCGCAATCGCCGAGCCCTTCGCTTACTTCCACGCTCGCAACGGGACCCTACACAGACGCCGTGTCCTCCACTGGTTCCTGATAGCGACTTCGTGGAGCTGCCATATACCATGCCCCTTCTGTCGCCACCCGTGGCCAGGCTCGCACCTCAGCCAGTGGTTCTCGACCCACCCTTGAGGCGTGTAGCGCACAAAGACTCCATGAGACGAAAAGAGTGAAGTCGATGAGGCTTTATTAAGCGTGTCTGTTCCCCAGCAGCCCGATAGTAAACTGGCCTGCGGGGGAAGGCACCGGCTTCTTATATTTCGCCTTCAGGGCGGAGTATGAGGTCAACGGCCAACCAGGACCCGGGATCTGTCAGCCAATGACATTAGGGCTTCCAGTCCCACATGACCCCCAATACATACTACCACAAGGCGGTCAACCCGAATTCGTCGCCCACCTACTAGACTGAACTTATGAGACTGTTCACACGTCAAACTTTTGCAACCACTGTTTTATAACATGTCACTGTTTTATCGTTACAGGCTTCGTTTGATCGTTCCAAATTTCCACGTTGTTCTTCTTTTTGTTATGGTACAACCTCGTTAGCATGTCACACCTGACATCGCCCCTTGTATATAGTTAAGCCCCATGTACATGATGTAAATATTACGCACACACACCTTTAGCTGCACTCAGGACACATTTATATTTATAACCACGTAGGCACATAATCTTGTAAAAAAGGGGAGATGTCATGATATTCAAACATACATCATAACACATACATAATGATAGACAGACCAACGGACCAATTAGCACACATAACACGACAGCCAATCACAGACAAGAGCAGACACAGTATAAAACAAGAAACACAACACTTCCTGGGCAGTCCATCTCGTGACGGCACAGGGCCAGGACCTCATAGCAAGACACTCACACAGTGACAACGTGCTGAGTACCAAGTCTGATGTATAAATAGTTTAATGGAATAAAACTGCGTTGTACCAATCGCAACCGTGTTGGTTCATCTGTACCTCAGAGCACCCAACACTTCAGCATGTGCATGGCGGCGGCCTCCAGCGGTCGCGCTTTGCTTCACGGCGGAATCAGCTCGTGGACCTGGACCGCCGAAATAGTGCCCCGCATTGGCCCATCACCCGCCCCGGACCGCCCGCACACATAGCCCCCAGTCCCGAATGAAGCCCCCCCCCCCTGCCCTCCAATCAGCCCTCCCTCAACTGTTGGGACCCCGGACTGAGTCCATAGCCACCGCGCGAGGTTCCCAAATGGCAGGACCATATTAGAACCACGCCGTCGGGAATTCGGCCAGTCGGGGACGGAGAAAAGCGGAGGGGGCCTCAGGCAATGGCCTGAGGTGGTGGATACTTGGCGCAGCGTACTCCATGAATACGCCGATTTTCGGGGGGCAGAGAATAGCAAAACTGGCGCCGGTCCCGATTTCGTGCGCAAAAACGGATTCCTCACCCCATCGCTGAACGCTATTTCGACGTCGGGGTGCGGAGAATCTGGCCGAATATTCTACATATTTTACCTGGTTTGGATTATGCTGCCACTTTGCTCCTGATCAAAGTCTTGCGAATGCCTCTTTTTGTTTTATAAATTTAGAGCACCCATCCATGTTTTCCAATTGAGGGGCAATTTAGCGTGTTCAATCCACCTACGTTGCACATCTTTGGGTCATGGGGCGAAACCCACGCAAACACGGGGAGAATGTGCAAACTCCACGCGGACAGTGACCCAGAGCCGGGATCGAACCTGGGTCATCGGCGCCTCGGCACCGTTGCTAATGCCTCTTGAGTGCTTTGTTTGTGAATCAAGATGGACACGAGGTCTTGCAGCACCCAAGGGACATCTTTTAGGATTCAAACTGAACTGGCTCTGGTGCTCCTGCTGAAAAAGCATTTTATGATTCCTGATAAATCTTGAAGGTCTAACTTGGAGGCGCCTGTGAGTCATGAATACATCAATACGTTTTGGGGAAACCCTTGGAAGATATCTGTGGTCAAATCCCCCTGTCCATGGTATTGTGTTTTTCTCTTTCTCTTGCTATTCCTTTGTCATTTTCTCCTATTTTGTCACACTCTCATTTTGTGACCACACCCTTTCTCTTTTACTCTCTGTTGGCCTCTCCTTGTGACTCCAGCTCACCCCATTTTTCACTTTAAACTGTCCCCGTGTTTTACTTTTCTTCTGTTTGTTTGTTTCCTTTTCCTCTTTGCTTCGTCTCTTTCGCTATCTTCTTTTCTCTCTGCGTTACCTCTCCAATACCGTCAGTGATCCCTTAATTACTGCAACCAGCAGCTTCTGCAACAGAACCAGAGCTGACATGAGGAACACACCTTTTGCCAACAAATAATGTTCTGGAATACATTGCGTGAATTGGTGATGGAAAAAGAAAGTTAAATTCCAGAGGAAAATAGGCAAAATTGGTTTGTGTTGCCTTAGTGTAGAGAAAGCATAGTCTCTGCCACCAGGGAGGCTGTATGCAGGGTTAAGGCTATTGATTGGGTATGGAAGGAGGGGAAAGGTCAAAGGTTACGGAGTAAAATGGAGATGTAAACGTTTTTTTAATGAATTATCCAATTATTCATTTTTGACAGTGTTGATTTTTATGTAGGATTATGATGTGAAATGAGTCTGTTTGCCACTGATTATTTTGGTGGAAAGTGATTAGTTAGTACCACATCACAAATTAAAGATAGTTCTGGTGACTTGCCTCTGATGTGAGATATTAGGGTTTTTGCGTAAGATAGGCTGATAGGCAAGAATGACAGCGGTCTCCAGTTCTGACTTCTAGTTCGGAGGACTCAGAAACCAAAACAAACAATGCAAAACTATTTGTACAGGTACAATTATTTTTATTTGCAGAATATATTTATGACTAACAGAATCAAGTAAATCAGTGATATTAGTATATGGATGTTTTGATGCAGGGTGATGACGATGCAGGTTTGCACACATGATTCATTACATGATCATTTCCAGATCATGGCTGTTTTCTGTTGCGAGGTGGCATTGAGTGCAGGTCAAACTTTTTTTCACAAGTTGGAAATGGAATTCAGGTTGTGACCAATTGAGTCATGTCATGTGTCACAAAGGCTGTGCAGTCTTTTCCTGAAAGTGACACGTAAGGATGTTCATTACAGTTCCCTGACAGAATTCTTTGTGACCTGGACGGCATGGTGGTGCAGTGGTTGGCACAGCTGCCTCACGGCGCCGAGGTCCCAGGTTCGATCCCGGCTCTGGGTCACTGTCCATGTGGAGTTTGCACATTCTCCCCGTGTCTGCGCGGGTCTCGCCCTCACAACCTAAAAAGATGTGCAGGTTAGGTGGATTGGCCACGCTAAATTGTCCCTTAATTGGAACAAAAAAAGAATTGGATAGTCTGAACTTATTTTTTTTTAAAGTATTCTTTGTGACTTACGGGCAGCACGGTAGCACCAGTGGCTAGCACTGTGGCTTCACAGCGCCAGGGTCCCAGGTTTGATTCCCCGCTGGGTCACTATCTGTGCAGAGTCTGCACGTTCTCCCCGTGTCTTCGTGGGTTTCCTCCGGGTGCTCCGGTTTCGTCCCACAGGCCAAAGATGTGCGGTTTAGGTGGATTGGCCATGCTAAATTGCCCTTAGTGTCCAAAAAGTTTAGGAGGGGTTATTGAGTTACGGGGATAGGGTGGAAGTGAGGGCTTAAGTGGGTCGGTGCAGACTCGATGGGCCAAATGGCCTCCTTCTGCACTGTATGTTCTATGTTCTCTGACTTTCTCTCCCACATAGGGCAGATTTTCCAATCGCTTCTCCTTTTGTGCATTAGTCAGGCTGTGCATTATGAGCATCTGTTTAATCTCTCGTGCTGATCACCTGGTTCTATGGAATTAGTCTAATTTACATAATGTGAATTTGACATTAGAAGCTTTCCAGAGGAAATATGGGAAATTGCAGATAAGCAGCCCTCAAAGAACTTCTTACAAAGGTTAACTGGTTAAACTCGAGCTGTGGCCAATGTAAGGTGCATGATCTTAAAATCGATGCAAATCTAATATATTTGAAGGATATTTTGCTCTTTGAAAAGGATATTTGGCAAACCATTTCAGCTGACGAAATCCATTGGTTCCTGTAGTTAAGATGAAGGAAGGGCACCAAAACTTTAGTCAAGCGATGGAGAAGTGCAACATTTGAGCCCTCCATTGATCAGAGAACTGAAGATGGTGCTGAATGAGCCAATCAAGAAATTGGTGACCCTATTTACCTTGGTAGTATGCCTGGAATTAAGAAGAAGCAGAGAACTTGAGGTTATTGTTGACACCATCACGAGCAGTGTCAGGATATCTTTTATTCCTTCATAGGATGCGGGCGTTATTGGCAAGGCCAAAATTTGTTGCCCATCCCTATTTGCCCCTTCAACTCAATGGCTTGCTGGGCCATTTCAGAGGGCAGTTAAGAATCAACCACATTGCCGTAGGTCTGGTGTCACATGTAGTCCACACCAGGTAAGGATGGCAGATTCCCTTCCCTAAAGGGCATTGGTGAACCACATAGGTTTTTAAAATGATAGGTAATAACTTCATGTCACCTTTACTGTGACTAGCTTTATATTCCACGGGCGGGATTTTCCATTGGCCAACGGCAGAATCGGGAATGGCAATTACATAGAACATAGAACATAGAAAAATACAGCACAGAACAGGCCCTTCGGCCCACGATGTTGTGCCGAACCTTTGTCCTAGATTAATCATAGATTATCATTGAATTTACAGTGCAGAAGGAGGCCATTCGGCCCTTTGAGTCTGCACCGGCTCTTGGAAAGAGCACCATACCCAAACTCAACACCTCCACCCAACACCAAGGGCAATTTGGACATTAAGGGCAATTTATCATTGGCCAATTCACCTAACCCGCACATCTTTGGACTGTGGGAGGAAACCGGAGCACCCGGAGGAAACCCACGCAGACACGGGGAGGACGTGCAGACTCCGCACAGACAATGACCCAAGCCGGAATCGAACTTGGGACCATGGAGCTGTGAAGCAATTGCGCTATCCACAATGCTACCGTGCTGCCCTTAAGAACAAATAAATCTACACTATATCATTTTACCGTCATCCATGTGCCTATCCAATAGCTGCTTGAAGGTCCCTAATGTTTCCGACTCAACTACTTCCACAGGCAGTGCATTCCATGCCCCCACTACTCTCTGGGTAAAGAACCTACCTCTGATATCCCTCCGATATCTTCCACCTTTCACCTTAAATTTATGTCCCCTTGTAATGGTGTGTTCCACCCGGGGAAAAAGTCTCTGACTGTCTACTCTATCTATTCCCCTGATCATCTTATAAACCTCTATCAAGTCGCCCCTCATCCTTCTCCGCTCTAATGAGAAAAGGCCTAGCACCCTCAACCTTTCCTCGTAAGACCTACTCTCCATTCCAGGCAACATCCTGGTGAATCTTCTTTGCACCTTTTCCAGAGTTTCCACATCCTTCCTAAAATGAGGCGACCAGAACTGTACACAGTACTCCAAATGTGGCCTTACCAAAGTTTTGTACAGCTGCATCATCACCTCACGGCTCTTAAATTCAATCCCTCTGTTAATGAACGCGAGCACACCATAGGCCTTCTTCACAGCTCTATCCACTTGAGTGGCAACTTTCAAAGATGTATGAACATAGACCCCAAGATCTCTCTGCTCCTCCACATTGCCAAGAACTCTACCGTTAACCCTATATTCCACATTCATATTTGTCCTTCCAAAATGGACAACCTCACACTTCTCCAACTCCAATTAGGCGGAGAGTCACGCATGAGGCACAAATCGGCGCTGGTGCCAGGCAGTCGACGGAATGCCATGCTCTGGAGCCTCGACAGCGGTGTCAATACATTCTACTCTGCACGTACAATAAACGTCGTGCTCATATCATTTGTGGGCCCGACCCAGTGCCAGTGCGATGCTCTGCCTCCACTGGGGAGAATTCCCGATGGCGAGGTTCACTTGTGGTTTCAAAAGTCGGGAAACAGGCACTGTGGCCGATGAGAGAAAGAGAGGAGGTAGGACCTGCAGAGGCACGACCGGGGGCTGCTGGTCCTGTGACTGACAAGGCTGGCTGAGGAGGGGGAACACGTCTGTCAGGCCCCGGGGTGGGGGCAGCAGGGAGTGATGGGGGGTGACCAGGGGATGGGCCATGGGGTCGGGTTGCACCCCCACCCCGCCTATGGGATCACAGGGTGTCCAGGCATGGGCCACCATTTCTGTGCCTTGCAAGGCAGCCATCTTGCTGCGCACCGCACTGACTGCCCACCGTAGCCCGTGGTGACACAGGCCGTATGGTTGCCCCCACTCCACCATCCCTAACACCCCAACCCGCACCCTCCACCTCGTCAACCCCAGAACCCCAGCCCCCACCTTCCACCCCACCAACTCTCCCCCCTCAGGACAGCCCAAGGGCAACGCCCGCAGTAGCCCCTACAGGAGGGCACTGGCGTTGGTCTGCGGAGCTGTAGCCAATTGTACCACTGGCAGCAGGGATGGGTGCAAGGGCCTGAAGCCCTGACAGTGCCAGGTACCAACGGGGCAATGAATGCGGTGGGCAGGGTGCCAGGGGTAACAGCTGGGTATGGGTGCAGGGATATGGGAGGGACGGAGACATGCGGGAGCAGAACCTGCAGTGCAGACCGGGGCCATCGTGTAGCCTGTTGAACAAGATCGGGCACGGGGGTACACACCTTGCCAACATGCCTACCTTTCTCCCCCTGCAAATAATGGCTATCAGAATCCAACCAGGAATGTTGGCCTTCATCCTGGCCCCCGCAGCCCTGGGGGGTGCATTGAGATTGTACGAGCAGAAGCTCCTCGAGGAGGAGGGCCCTGCAGCAGCAAAGACTGCCCCAGAGGAACAGGAGCCAGCCAATGAGGATGGAGAGCTGGCCAGCCAACAGGGTGAGTAGGAGGTGCAAAGGAGGAGCCACATCAGGCCGAGCCTGTCATTCGAGGACCTGGCAGATCAAGCATGCCATCGAAGACTCTGGCTGAGCAAGGGGACAGTGCGATATATCTGCCAGATCATGGCACACCTAGCACTGCGGGGTTATGCCGGAGGACACCCGCACCCAGTGGCCATCAAGGTGATGGTCACCCTGAACCTTTACACCATGGGGTCCTTACAGACTTCGAGTAGGGACTGTCCGGAATCTCACCGGGCCCTATATGCCCGGTCGGCACAATATATCAAATTCAATGTGGATCGGGCACTCCCAGCATGCCCTGGCAGCAGTGCTCGAGGCCATCGCCGAGATGTCCCAGGTCCAGGGAATGATCGACAGGATTCATGTTGCCCTACGAGCACTGGTCCATAACGGGCTGGTCTTCATAAACCGAAAAGGGTTCCACTCGATGAATATGCAGCTGGTGTGTGACCATGAGATGCGTACCATGCACTTCTGCACCCAATACCTGGGCAATGTGCACAACGCTTTCACCCTTACACAAGTGAACTCAAACCTAACCCTAACTTGAGGCTTGGCCTCTTTGAGGCGTCCCTCCACCCCAGCTGTGGAGTTGGCTCCTCGGTGACAGGGGTTATGCACTGCAGTCATGGCTGATGACGCCTATCCGGAGGCCACAGACGGACATGGATACCCACTACAACGACGCCCATGCCGGAACCAGGGGCGTGATCGAGCGGTGCTTCGGCATCCTGAAAATGTGGTACAGGTGCCTGGACCACTCTGGGGGTGTCCTCCAGTATTCCACTAGGAGAAGCTCCAACATCATGGTGGCCTGCTGCCTCCTCCACAACATCATGCAGCAGAAGGGTGATGTGCTGGAGGAGGATGAACGGCAGGACTTGTCCGACGAGGAAGATACAGGGGAGTCCAAGGATGGGCAGGGCATGGGGCCTGGGCAGGCATTGGAGCCTGCACAACGTGTGCGCCTGGGCCGATGCGCAAGGGCCACTCTAAACGCTTCCAGATTCACGGACAAGGGGGCCTGGCCAGCAGCACAGACACCCCTTCCCAACCCCCGGTCAACCACCCTTTCCAAGAAACGCCCTCTCGGTACCAAACCGCCCCCCCCCCCCCTCCCGGCCCCACCACCACCACCACCACACCCACTCCGTGATTCCTACCTGCCTCACTACGTGGTGCGAGCCCTGCTTTGGCAGTAGCGCCGGGTCTGGTCCATGGGATGGCGGATGGTGGTAACCCACTGTGGGATGAGCTCTGGTGCTCCATACCATTTGACAATGTCTGACTCCTGCCCATGGTAGCACTTTCCACCATCCACCTGGGCGATCCCTGCGTGCGAACTGGCCATTCCATCACACGGTCCTACCGAACCATTGGGGTGGCGGAGGTGGGGATGGTGGGGGGGGCGTAGGGCAGGTGGTAAGTGGTGGAGAGAGGGGGGGGGGCTGGATTCTTTGCCGGCGGGTTGCCCTGTTTTGCCAGCAGCCCGAGGGTTTACCGACCGCATGGGGCTGCCCCACAATGGGAAACCCCATTGACCAGCTGGCGTAACGGAACATCTCGCCGGCGGGGTGAAACAGAAATGTGGCGCGGCGTGGTGGAGAATCCAGCCCAGAGGGGTGGGGGGGGGGGGGGGGCGGGGGGGGGGGGGGGGGGGGTGGGTGGCGCACCGGAGCAGTGAACCCTGGCAGAACTGGAGTCCCTGACACAAGCACATTCCTAACATCTTTCCATGTCCCCTCCGTCCCCAGGGCCTGCAGCCAGTGCAGCACAGCCCATCCCTCACACCCGTCTGACAGAGCACCGAGGCAGGTTGAAACATTGTGACCAGGTGTTTATTGTGAAACAGTGAACATATATCTATATGTTTGTGTCCCAGCCCCTACTGCTATCATGTGTGATGCACCCGTGCCAACTCAACTGGTGTCTACCTTTCTGGTCTTACGGGCCCTAACACTAGGTCTATGTGGATCCCCAGATGGTGCATTAGTAGTGGAAGCGGCCTGCTGAGATTCCCGCCCTGTGACTTGGGTATCCTTTGCCAACCATCTTCTGGGGCAACCGGACCTTGATGGGCCCGGTTGCTGCTCGGGTGTCCCAGGTGGCGTGGTGCCACCCCGTTCTGCCCGCTGCACATCAGATGCGCCAGGGACAGGAGAGGGGAGGTGGGAGTCCAAGGTGCTGTAGTGTTCCAGGAGCACCTCTGCAGGACGCACCAGTACCGGCGCCATCACCACCTTCTCCATCACCTCCTCCTCCCTCAGAGTGCCCGATGGCCCCTGGGCTCCTCCTTGGTTTGGGAGTGTGAGCAGAGGTAACGCCTGAGGCTCCCCCCCCCCCCCCCAACCTGGTGCTGCCAGTCCTGGAGGCCCTCTACCATCTAACCCAGGGTCTCCATGCTCGCAGCCATGGAGCACAGGGAGTGGACCACCTCCCTATGGGACTGTGCCACATCACCCAGTGACTGTGCCACCTTGCTCTGGGTCTGTGCCAAACCAGCCAGTGACTGCACAACCTCCCTCTGGGTCTGTGTTGCAGCAGCCAGTGACTGTGCCACCTCTCTCTGTGCCTGACTCAGGTCAGCCAGCACCTGGGCAATGCCGTCGATGCCCTCAGCCATGGCCCGCTGTGACTGGGCCACGCTCTGGAGTGCCGCTGCAATGTCCAGGCGGTCTTGGTATATGGCTGCCTGTGACAGGGCAGCGCTGTCCTGGGTCTCAGCCACCGCCAACACAGAGTGCCCCAGTCCTTGGACATCCTGACCCATGACCGAAACCTTCGACTCCAAGGTCTCCAGCGCAGACGCCACCCTTGCGGTGTTGGCCTGGGTGACACACATGGTCAGCACCACCTCCTGCTCCTACAGGCGGTTGGACACCTCCAAGTGCACCTGCAGGTGCTGGATGGTTGCTGACAGCCCCTAATGTAGTCCCCGGTTCTGTGACTGCATCTCCACTATCGATGGGAGCACCCTTTCCAGAAGCCCAAACCCATCTGGACAGCAGCTAGTCCCTGGGGTCAGGCCACCTGCCGACCATCCACCCCCACAGGGGTTCCAACTTCCACCTGATGTATTGCAGTATGTGTGTGGTGCACACCAGATAGTGCCCCAGGTGCTTCTTCGCTAAAGTGTCCAACCAAGGTGAGTGTCTCTGGGCTGGTGGAGCGTATTGGAGACAGCTGCGATGGGAAGTCAGTGTCGTCCCCGAATGGGTGCTCCTGGATGACTCTGGCTGCAGTTGAAGGGCTCCCATTGTTGACGACTGCGTGCCAAAGAAAGCAGTACGTACGTTCCCCAACCAGAAACCATGGCTCAATCGCGAGATTGACTCCCTACTGAAGGACAGGTCTGAGGCATTCAAGGCAGACGACCCTGACCTATACAAGAAATCCAGGTGCGACCCACGCAAAGCCATCCGAGATGCCAAGAGAGAATATCAGACCAAGCTAGTCACAGACAGACTCTCGGCAGTTGTGGCAAGGACTAAACAACATAATGGGCTACAAAGCAAAGCCGAGCAGTATCTCCGGCAGAAGCACATCCCTCCCTGATGAACTTAATGCATTCTATGCTCAGTTCGAGCAGGAAACCAGCAATCTGCTGTTGAGTGCCCCAGCAGCCCATAACTCACCCATACCCACCATCACAGCTTCCGAAGTCAGATCGGAAGGCGACGGGCCTGGACGGGATCCCTGGTCATGTACTCAGAGCCTGCATGGACCAGCTGGCAGAGATGTTCACGGACATCGTTAACCTGGCCCTACTCCACTCCGAGGTCCCCACCTGCTTCAAGAAGACCACCATCATACCAGTGCCAAAGAAGAACCAGGCAACGTGCCTGAATGACTACCGTCCGGTGGCCCTGACTTCAGTCGTAATGAAGTGCTTCGAGAGGTTGGTCATTAAGCACATCACCTTCATACTCCCAGAACGCCTTGATCCACTGCAATTCGCATTCCGTCGCAACCAGTCCACAGCAGATGCCATTTCCTTGGCCCTACACTCATCCCCAGAGCATCTCGACAACAAGAACGCCTACATCAAACTCCTATTTATTGACTACAGCTCCGCCTTCAACACCATAATCCCAGCCAAGCTCATATCAAAGCTCCAAAACCTAGGACTTGGCTCCCCACTCTGCAACTGGATCCTCGACTTTCTGACCCACAGACCACAATCAGTAAGAATGAACAACAGCACCTCCTCCACAATAGTCCTCAACACCGGCGTCCCGCAAGGCTGCGTACTTAGCCCCCTACTCTACTCCCTGTACACACACGTGTGCGTGGCAAAATTTGGTTCCAACTCCATCTACAAGTTTGCTGATGCTACAACCATAATGGGTCGGATCTTGAATAACGACGAGTCAGAATACAGGAGGGAGATAGAGAATCTAGTGGAGTGGTGCAGTGACAACAATCTCTCCCTCAATGCCAGCAAAACTAAAGAGCTGGTAATTGACTTCAGGAAGCAACGTACTGGACACACCCCTGTCAGCATCAACGGGGCCGAGGTGGAAATGGTTATCAGTTTCAAATTCCAAGGGTGCACATGTCCTGATCCACCCACGCCGACGCTACCACCAAGAAAACACAACAGCGCTTATACTTCCTCAGGAAACTAAGGAAATTTGGCATGTCCACATTAACTCTTACCAACTTTTACAGATGCACCATATCTGGCTGCATCACAGCCTGGTATGGCAACTGCTCGGCCCAGGGCCACAAGAAACTTCCGAGAGTCGTGAACACAGCCCAGTCCATCACACAAACCTGTCTCCCATCCATTGACTCCATCTACACCTCCTGCTGCCTGGGGAAAATGGGCAGCATAATCAAGGACCCCTCCCACCCGGCTTACTCACTCTTCCAACTTGTTCCATCGGGCAGGAGATACAGAAGTCTGAGAACACGCACGAACAGACTCAAAAACAGCTTCTTCCCCACTGTTACCAGACTCCTAAATTACCCTCTTATGGACTGACCTCATTAATACTACCCCCTGTATGCTTCATCCGATGCCGGTGCTTATGTAGTTACATTGTATATCTTGTGTTGCCCTATTATGTATTTTCTTTTATTCCCTTTTCTTCCCATGTACTTAATGATCTGTTAAACTGCTCGCAGAAAAATACTTTTCGCTGCACCTCGGTACACGTGACAATAAACAAATCCAATCCATTGCAGTCCGTCTCCCCTTACTTGCTGCTCTAGCTTGGGATTTAGGTTGGGGTCAGACGGCAGGGGACACCAGAAGGGCCCGCCTCATAATCACGTGATCCTGCAAAACACAAGACATGATGCATGATTGGATCATGGTGGGGTGGTGGGTGGTGGTGGAGGGGGTTGTTGGGGTGATCTGGGGATGGTGATGGCAGAGGAGGGAGTGGATGGTGGTGAAGGAGGGGTGTGGGAGTGGCCTGCGAGTGGTGGTGGTGGGGGGGTTTGGTGGGGGGGTGGGGGGATGATGGTGGGGGTGGTGACACACATACCATGGGAAACTGCAACTCAGCGACTGCCTCGGTGACTGCCCTCTCTCCGGGCCCACCAATCAGGTTGAGTGTTCGCTGCTCCACTGCGGTGAGGGGCCACAGGTCTGGTGGTCTACCTCCAGTCCTTTTCCTCTCAGGCAGTTGTGGGCAGCTTTTCCTGGGGGAGTTAGAAGCCGTATAGCTAGGCTGTCATACGCATGCAGCACAGGGATGGGTAGCTGGTGACCTTCATGACCAGGGACACCCGGCCATGGTGGCTGATATGGGTGTTTGCATGTGGTGCAGGGTGGGGTGCGCTCACCCTCCGAGTGGGGGGGGGGGTTATGGATGTGTGGGACAGAGGCTGGCGCCAGGGTTACAGTGCTGCCTACTCACCTGAGGAGGCCGCCGTGAGGAGGCCGTGCAGTTTCTTTCCGGCACTGCTGGCCGGTCCTGGCAGTGGGGCCTACGGAGCTCACGGTCTCAGCCCCCTGTGCCCAGGCCCATGTACTGCGGAGGGTGGCAGCCTCCATCCCACCCCTGGGTCCAGGGTGGCCTGCCTCTCCTCCACGGCATCTAGAAGAGTCTCAAGCTCAGCGTTTGTGAATCGGGGTGCGCTCTCCGTGCTGCCATCTTGTTGGCTGGGATGAGTGTGCGTGGGGAGTGGAGCGCTAATATACGGCTGCAGATTGTCAGCTTTTCGAGTGTCAATCCTGACCCCAGTGAATCCGGAACTGTTTTTCATTGGAATTGATCGTGTTCCACGTGGTGCCGGTGCTAGCCCATTAACGGTTGATTAATTGCTCTGGGAATGGCGCCAATTCTGCTGTCACAGAACACCATCAATTCTGTCCCCGTGTCAACACTTTAGCCTCTGAAACGGAGAATCCTGCCCCTGATTTTTATTTATTTGAATTCAGTCCATCAGCCGCTGCGATGGGATTTGAATTCTTGTCCATAGAGCATTGGCCTGGGCCTCTGAATTACTAATCAAGACCATTGCACCGTCTCCATTCGGTGCTGATGTCCTTGAAGCAACTTGCACAACGTTATTACTGCCTTGCTAGTGATTCACAGCATATGAAAGCACAATCCTTATGATAAATACTATCAGTAAACATGAAGGTATGGATGGTTATCAATCGATGGCGTCACCGTGACCTGGTAGCATCCCTCCATTATTGTTCCTCCTTGCCTTCCTTCAACATGTGAGTAAAGGGGATTCCTAAGGAGCAGCGTCTTGTGCCCATATTGGGATTATTCCAAAAAAGCAATTTAAGTTCCAAATCCTCCTTAATAATAAAAACCTAATAAGGCAAAAGAAACACAAATCAACAAAAGGTCCAGGAAAAAAATTATATTAAAGTACGAGAATTGGTATATTTTGGAGGCTTTTATTCAAACAGTTCTATGCTAGCAATACAGGTATCCATTTTATACTGACAATTCAAATTAACTGTTGTCTGCTGCAAATTTCAGAAAAGTGCCAGGAATTTAAATCTTTATTCATATTTTCAAACTGCCATTACCCATTCTACTGGAGTCAATAATGAAGAATAAGTTCATTGCCCTGCAGGCAGTCTGTTGCAAGCAATATTATATTTGTCAATCGTTATTATCTCTGAGATCTTAAATTACATTTTTAAATTGTCAGATATTATATAGACCCCAATGCATGCAGTTGCCATTAAGCAAATTTCAGGCATTCATTTTTGTTTGCAGACAAAAATTCCTGAATACTTAGTGATTGCTGATTACATCTTAAAAATTTAGACACCTCTGGCATAACAGTCAGTTATTGTCCATTACTAGTTCCTGTGGTGTTCTTTGTGATTCAGTTGTCAGGATGGATGTTGTAGTGTTCACAAAGACCACAGAAGCTAAGTTCATGAACAAAGCTAACATTTATTTACACTACTTATTAAAGCTCGATCACTTACTCCGACAGTAAACAATAATATGTAATCTACAATCTACACTCAACTAACACTAGTCCCTACACTCTATCTATAACTGTGCTCTGATCTCCCTCACTACTCCCCTGATCCCACCAGCCTTCTCCCAGAAGTCTGTGAGTCAGTGTTTTATATAGTTCTGCTTCTAGCTCCATCTAGTGGTTAATTATGATATGACATTAACCCTTTGTAATCTGAACATTTCCCATAATTTGTAGAGGGCAGTTCAAAATCATCCAACTTGAACTGGGGGTATATATAACCAGGCCGGGCTTGGTCAAGATAATAGGTTTTGTTCCTTAAAAAGCATTAATGAACCATTTGAGCTTTTGTGGAGCTGCATGATCACTTTTTATTCCCAAATTAGTCTTTAACTGGATTCAAATTCTCAAATGCTATATTTGAACTCTCTGGATTATTAGCTCAGTCTCTGGATCTTGATGCAAATTACATTAGTCTTGCTATTAGCCAAGTAACATGACATAATTCGATTGTTTCTATATATTCTGTTAATTTAACTTTGATACTTTGTAAAAAATATCACTGGTTGTTCTTAATGCAACCAATAGTTGCAATTATTCTCTCTTTGGTTGTTGGTTCTTCAGGTTTTCGGCTCTTGTGTTTTCAATCTATTTCTTTTATTTGTCTCCACATCTTCCATGTTTCACTGCACTTAATGTAACAAAGAAGACATCACAGTTAAGTGAATGGAACATAGAGAATGCTTAACAGAATTTTTAAGCAAAGGATAAATATTATAGATGAGCTAACAAGATCAGAAAAGCTCCACTGCGGATGTTATGCAGACGTTAACATCAGACGTTATGCAGATTAGAATGTATAAACTGCAAGAACGACTGTGGAGATTATGCCATGAGAGAGATGCTCCGGAATAATGAGACACTGGAATATAATAACCGACCCTCACTCTGTAACACGGATCGATACCTCAGGAGTCCGATCTGCAGATGTTGGCAGACCTCCATTCACAACAAAAAAAAATCAAAGGCTACAGAATGTGGAGAATGGAGAAGCATCAGTCTCTTGAGCCGTGTGTGAAATCCCTGTAAAGAATCAAAGAATAAAAAAGCTGGAATGGTAACTAGGCACAGAAGACATTGGTGTTCCAAGTGTGAAAATAACATGCAAAGGAATATTTGATTTGAAAAACACTAAGCAATAGAAATAAAAAAGAGAAGTGTATCTGTGCTAGATTACAAAATGCTTGTATGTTGAAATACAAAAGGATCAATATATGTTCTGGTAAACATTGATTGATAAGACGCATTAAAATCTTTACTAGAAACAACAAGAAATATGTATTTATAACACCTCAGAGGTGTCACAGCTCATCTCTTTTCTATCTAATCAGGAATGTAAATATTCTTCTTCTCTGCATCTCCCTAGCAGCACTCTGGGTGCATCAACACAGTATGGACTGTTGTGGTTCAAGAAGGCCACTACCACCACCAGGGCAATTAGGGATGGGCAATGAACACTGGCCTAGCCAGTCAAACCCACATCCCATAAAATAATTTTTTTAAACTTGTGTAATCAGAAGAATAAGTGGAGGGTTGGCAAATCATGTCTCCAACTCTTCTGTGTTGTCCAAATTTCCGAGGGGCTCCCTCAACTTATGCAAGCTGACCCACACCTGTAAGTGTAGTGCCCTAGGCCTGTATTCAACTGCTTCATCAATGTCCTTCCCTCAATGTGAAGAGTGCTGCTGATTCCATACTAGTTAGTGCCATCCACAACAGGTTAAGGACCAACCCATGCCCAGATGCAGCAATATCGGGACAAGGTTCCTGCCACACAGGCAGGTCCCATACAATGACTTTTGCCAACAAGAGAGAATCTAACTATCTTCCCTTGACATTTAATAGCATTACCATCTCTGAAACAACACCAGCAGCATCTTCGAAATCACCATTGCTCATAAATTTAATTGAACTGGTCATATAAATGCTGTGGCTACAAAGGCAGTTAAGAGGTGAGTCATGTTGTGACAAATAACTCATCTCCTGACTCCCCAAAGCCTGTCCACCATTTACAAGGCGCAAGTCAGGAGTTTGATTAAATTCTCTCTACTTGACTGGATGACTGAGGCTCCAACAACAATCAAAACGTTTGACACAAGGGCAGCACGGTGGCGCAGTGGGTTAGCCCTGCAGCCTCAAGGCGCTGAGGTCTCACGTTCGATCCCGGCTTTGGGTCACTGTCTGTGTGGAGTTTGCACATTCTCCCCGTGTTTGGGTGGGCTTCGCCCCCACAACCCAAAAGATGTGCAGGTTAGGTGGATTGGCCATGCTAAATTGCCCCTTAATTGGAAAAAAAAATAATTGGGTACTCTAAAAAAAAATTTAAAGTTTGACACAGTCCAGGGCAAAACAACCCACTTGATTGACACCCCATTCACCACCTAAGTGTTAATTCCCTCCATCACAGACACACCATAGGAGCAGAGTGCACCATGTACAAGATGCACTGCAACAACCCATCATAACTCCTTTGACAGCACCTTCCTTGACCTACACCACTTGCCAATTTCCTCCCAGCCACACACCTTAATGACTGGGAATTATATCACCTTTCCTTCACTGCCGTGGGATAAAACTTCTGGAACTCCCTCTCTACCAGCAACGTGGGTGTATCTGTATCATAACAATGGCAGCAGTTGAAGAAGAAAGCTCACTACCATCTTCTCTAGCACAATTAGGATTGTGTTATAGCAAAACCCTCATCCCAGGAACAAATTAAAAGGAAAATTGACATAGGCTTAATGTTCTTATCATAATGAGGCTGGGAGGCATGTTTCTAAATCCACTTAGAAACTCAACCAAAGCAAAATAATGTGGATAGAAACATTATGTATAAATATGATGGAAAACCTGAAATAAAAAGGGGAAATAATTGAAACATTCAGCAGATTAGGCGACTTCTCTGAAGAAGGAAATGTTTCAGATCAATGATCTTTTATGTATTAAAATCCATGAATTGATAATTGTACAATTTCTGAATTTCTAATAAGAGTCGAAGTCCAGCGGTAGGTTTAGATTGAGTTTATTGCAAAACGTGGTTGGTACAAAGTCCGATTTTAAAAAAGAAACAAAGGAACCAAAAGAAACCAAGGAACAGAAAAACAAAAGAAAGAGAAAACGAAAGAAAAAGTACCATGCGAACTAAAGATCAAGCTTTTCTATACATGCACATTTTTGGTAACCCCCCCCCCCCCCCCCCTTTGTTCCCCATTGGCTTAGTAATCTTGAGTTGTGACTCCTGATTGGTGTGCCATCTCTGCACTTTATCCCAGCAATTTATGTCTGCAGTTTATGGTCTACTGCTTAGCTTCTAATTGGCTTAGTCACTTCTGCATTTTATGTCTGGCATTTACATTTGTACCTGGTGGCTACGCTTATTGTCACATTTGTGATTTGGCTTTCAAAGCCGATGTGTCACTCTGAATATTCAATATTTCCCAATAGTTCCCCCTTTATTCTTGTAAAGATTAAAAGAGAATAAATAAGTATGAGCAACAAGCGGAAAATAGCACAGAGGGACACATTCACAGATGCCTTGGATGGTCTCTTTGTTTAGGAACAGCCTTCAACACTGGAATGGGGCAAGCCAATATACTGTTACAATCCTTTAAATATAGGAAGCATGCTTATTAGGCACAAAGTGGCTTCGGGAAATCTTGAGAAGCATAACCTTAGGATGGACTTTGGTTAGTTGTTTACAGCAACACTTAATAATAAGAAAAACACAATACAGAATAAGAATGATAATGAAGGATAATCCCAAAGAGCCCAGTCACCCAGTTGCCCAACTCCGCAAGGGGTGGATAGATGTTGTTTGAGTTTTTCTATCTCCTTTTGGGTGTGCTCCGTCAAATTGGTAATTTCATCGGAGCTGTCCGGGATTTAGGTGTAGCACTCTGCCCCTATCAGAGCACACGTTCCTCCCTTTTCAGCAAGAACATAATCAAGAGCCATTCGGTTCTGCAGGGCCATGGTGCAAATGGCTACTATCTCTTCATTTATTTTAAGTAGGGCTTCAGAGGTATCATTACCCATCTTTTCCAAGACGGAAGCCAAGTTAATGGACTCCCTTGCCAGCATAGTGGTCCCATAACAAGACAGCAGGATGGAGAAGAATTTCTCTGTCTCTGAGATGGCGTGCTTCATTCTCAGCCAGCACAGCGGTCCTCTGAGGGAGGTAGAATGATGCATAAAGAGAACAACATACACCAAATATCAAGATCTGGCCCAAGGTTGGGAGAGCTGTCTCACAGACTAGTGAAGCAACAGCCTGACATAGTCAAACTTACAGAACCATACCTTTCAGACAATGTTCCAGACAACACTACCACCATTCCTGGGTATGTCCTGCCAGAATATGCTCTGGGTGGGGGGACTTCAATGTCCATCACCAAGAGTGGCTTTGTAGTACAACCACAGATCGAGCTGGCAGTGTCCTAAAGGACATAGCTGCTAAACTGGGACTCAACAGGTGGTGAGGCAACCAACAAGAGGGAAAAACACACTAGGCCTCATCCTCACCAACCTGCCTGCGACAGATACACCTGTCCATGACAGTATCGGTAGACGTGACCACTGCACAGTCCTTGTGGAGACAAAGTCCCATCTTCACATTGAGGATACCCTCCATGTTGTGTGGCACTACCACCGTGCTAAATGGGATAGACTTCGAACAGATCTAGCAACTCAGGACTGGGTAGCCATGAGGCGCTGTGGCTCATTAGCAGCAGAATTGTATTCAAACACAATCTGCAACCTCATGGCTGGCATATCCCTCACTCTACCATTACCACCAAGCCGGGGGATCAACCCTGGCTCAATGAAGAGTGCAGGAGAGCATGCCAAGAGCAACATCAGGCATACCGAAAAATGAGGTGTCAACCTGGTGAAGCTTTAATACAGGACTACTTGTGGGCCAAGCAGCATAAGCAGCAAGCAATGGACAGAGCTAAGCGATTCCACAACAAACGCATCAGATATAAGTTCTGTAGTCTTGCCACATCCAAACGTGAATGGTGGTGGACAATTAAGCGACTCACTGGAGGAGGAGACTTCACAAATATCCCCATCCTCAATGATAGGGGAGCCCCACACATATGTGCAAAAGACAAGGCTAAAGCATTTGCAACAATCTTCAGCCAGAAGTGCCAACTGGATGATCCATCTCAGCCTCCTCCACAGGTTGGTAGCATCACAGATGTCAGTCTTCAATGAATACGATTCACTCCATGTGATATCAAGAAATGGTTGAAGGCACTGGATACTGTAAAGGCTATGGGCCCTGACAATATCCCGGCAATAGTACTGAAGACTTGTGCTCCAGAACTTCCTGTACACCTAGCAAAGCTGTTTCAGTACAGCTACAACACCGGCATTTACCTGGCAATGTGGAAAGTTGCCCAGGTGTGTCCTGTACACAAGAAACAGGACAAATCCAACCCAGCCAATTATCGCTCTATCAGTGTACTCTCCATCATCAGCAAAATTATGAGAAGAGTCATTAACAGTGCTATCACGTGGCACTTACTCAGCAATAACCTGCTCATGGACACTCAGTTTGGGTTCCCCCATGGTCACTCAGCTCCTGACCTCATTACAGCCTTGGTTCAAACATGGACAAAAAATGCTGAATGCCAGAGGTGAGGTGAGAGTAACTGCCCTTGACATCATGGCAACATTTGACCGAGTATGGCATCAAGGAGCCCTAGCTAAACTGGTGCCAATGGGAATCAGGCGGAAACTCTCTGCTGGTTCGAGTCATATCTGGCACAAAGGAAGATGGTTGTGGTGATTGAAGGTCTATCATCTCAGCTCCAGGACATCACTGCAGGGGTTCCTCAGGATAGTGCCCTAGGTCCAACCACCTTCAGCTGCTTCATCAATGACCTCCCTTCCATTATAAGGTCAGAAGTGGGGATGTTTGCGGATTACTGCACAATGTTCAGCACCATTCATGACTCCTCAGATAATGAAGCAGTCCGTGTCCAAATGCAACAAGACCTGGACAATATCCAGGCTTGGGCTGACAAGTGACAAGTTACATTTGCGCTACGCAAGTGTGTAGATCTCCAAATTTCTTTCTCTGTCAGTCTGGCCTCAATAAAAGTTGAGACGGATTTGCACGTAAACAGAAGTTATTTATTTAGCTTGCAAGCTTGAATCATCTTACAGAAACGTAAAAGACATCCAGCCTCTTACATCCCAGAAAACGACTGAACTAAAAGACAAAGGGATCTCTGCAAAATCAATTCAAATGGTATCAAGTTTCACATACTCGACGGACATAGGTCAGCCTATGTCCCTCCTGACCTGTTCGATCTATTCTGATTGGCTCACTTCCAATCCCTTTCTCTGGCCCCTATCAATGCAGCATCACTCTCATAGACACACCTCTTCCTGCTTTTTCCATGCGGTCTCAAATTCCTTTGTCCCTAACTGCAAGAATCAAAGTGGCTTATTTCTACATTACATTATCTAGTAACTCTAAAGTAACTATTTTATATCACATTCGTCAAGTGCAGGCAATGACCATCTCCTACTACCCCTTGACATTCAATGGCATTACCATCGCTGAATACCCCACTATCAACATCCTACAGGCTACCATTGATCAGGACCTGAACTGGACTAACCACATTAATACTGTGGCTACCAGGGCAGGTCAAACACTAGGAATCCTACGGCGAGTGACTCGCCTCTTGACCCCCCAAAAGCCTGTCCACTATTTACAACACACAAGTCAGGAGTGTAATGAAATACTCTCCACTTGCCTGGATGAGTGCAGCTCCAACAACACTCGAGAAGCTTGACACCATCCAGGACAAGGGAGGCTGCTTGATTGCTCCACCTTCCACAACATTCAAACCCTCCACCACTGATGAACAGTGGCAGCCATGTGTACCATCTACAAGATGCACTGCAGTAACTCACTAAGGTTCCTTAGAGAACACTTTTCAAACCCACGACCACTACCACCTAAAAGGACAAGAGCAGCAGATACCTGGGAACCCCACCACCTGAAGGTTGCCCTCCAAGTCACTCACCACCCTGACTTGTAAATATACCGTCGTTCCTTCACTGCCGCTGGGGCAACATCCTGGAACTCCCTCCCTAACAGCACAGTGGGTGTACCTACGCCTCAAGCACTGCAGCGGTTCAAGAAGGCAACTCACCACCACCTTTTGAAGAGCAACTAGAGATGGGCAATGCTGGCCTAACCAGCGATGCCCACATCACGTAAGTGAATTTAAAAAAGATCCTGTCCAAAAGCATGGTAGCCGGGGTAGGCCCTGTGGCCACAGATAAAGTAAGTACCAGTATAATAGAAGAAGCAGGCCATCATCTCGGGATACCAGTGCTCGGAAAAGTTGCTTCTGCTGGTAAGATTGCGAAGACCTGTCAATAGGGAGGCATCTTCTGACCCTCCCTTAGTGATAGTTTGCTTATGTGTTGTGGTACATTTCACTACCTTGCTCACGTCAAATAGCGAATGCAATTACTGTATCCTACCTCTCGCCTACCTTGACCGGTTGCTAGCTTGGATTCTCTCTGACCCGAGTCGATGGAAAGTTCTATATATGTGGACCCATGGCTCCGATTGTAAGTGGGCTTGTACCACCCCAAAAAGCAGTCAAAGATAACCCACTGACTGCCATGTTTTAACGTCACCAGTTATGTCGATCAGGTAGTTACCCCTACACACCCCCCTCACAGGAGGAGGATGAGCGGGAGGTGTTCTGGAAGTCCATTCAGCCATTTCGGACGCGTTAAAGGGGATGGTCTCAAGGGAATGCCTCCCTTAGAGTGGATGGGAATGTAAGCACATACCCATTAGCTGGAGAGGTTGGAGTCTTTGGCATACGTAAAGGACTGTAAAGCAAGGTTTTGACATTTAGCTCCTTGGGAACCCGTCTGGGCACAGCATAGCTGGTCAAGAGAAAGCAAGGAATACAAAAACTTAAAAGGCAAGCAACAGATATAACAATAAGGTGAAACATATTCGCAAATCAGAATTGTCCTTTTAACAGATAGGAATTTAAATCACCGTGTGCTCGTTTAATGTGAGATGCGTGAATCCAAGCTTTCTTCCCCTGGACTTTAACAGGTCAGTAGCACTTGATAAGGCCCTTCCCATTTACCATCCAGAGATTCTTTATGTATTTTTTTCACGTAAACCCAAACTCCAGGGACGATGTTGTGTCCTCCTTCTGGTGAATGTCCCCAGGCTGCTGATACCTGTTGAGAAGCAGAACTAATAGCATTTGTTAGGTTCTGACAATATTCTAATAAAGCATCACTCATCAAGTGACAATCGGCTTTTCTCAAATCAATGGTTCCTGGCAGAGACATGGATCTCCCTGTTATAATTCCATACGGACTTAGACCCATAGTTCTATCTGGAGTTGCACTAATACTGCGCAGGACTATTGGTAGTGCCTGGAGCCCGGGTATTCCTTCCTGTTGATATTTGGCAAGTCGGTGTTTCAACATTTGGTTCATTCATTCCACTTGCCCTGACGATAGTGGGTGATGAGCACAATGCAAGTCACAGATAATATTTAGTAATCTACAGACTTCTTGGCAAACAGCACCTGTAAGGTGGGTTCCCTGGTCAGAGTCAATACTGATCGGAACTCCCCATAGTGGAATGTAATCCTTACGCAGGACCTTGGCCGTATGATTGGCTGTGGCCCTTCAAGTTGGGACAGCTTGCATGCCATTGGCAGCATGCCCACTCCTGGCCTGCCCACTCTGCTGCGATTTTAAAAGTGAACAGGCGAGGTATCCACCCATGCCCAATTGAGGTCCATAGTTGGGCAATTAATGCCTAATTCAGAGCATAATCCTATGCTGCTCAGGTTCAACAGATGACAGAAGAGGCCTCTATCCAACATTAAGCTCTACAGGTTTAACAGGCATCTTGAGGGCCAGTGAAAGTAGCAGGGAGTCTGGATCCCCGCTGCCAATGGAAGGGCTGCCCACACAGCTTTCCCTGGTGATTCCCACCAGCCATGAACTGAGAACCCTGGAGCTGGTGGGCGAGTGAGAGGCAGGTCTACAGGCTGCGGAGAGGCTGGGGTCTCTGAGGAAGGTAAGTCCCCAGTGGGGTTGCTTCATCACAAAACATTATTTATATGGCAGGCACTGAGAAACATAAATGCAACCTAGGCCAGTCATGATGGTCAGCAGGCACGGAGATGTCAACAGGTGTGATTTGACAAATGAACCTTTGTTTCCAACCCTCAAATGAGCCGTCCATCATAGCTAGCCAGCAGGCAGACGCCACCCCCATTGACACCCGAGATATTGGGGGATGCACGCAAAGCACAATATTTCTCAACACCCTGCACCAACCCAAGATACATGCAGACTGGTGACCGTGACCATGTTGGGAGAGTTATTAGGGCACAGAAGTCAGGTCACCTCACGCTCGCAGGGGCAGATGGTGGAGACAGGGAGTGACCAGTGCGCCAACAATCGGAGGACCGCTGGAGACAAGCGCCTGCTGAGTTCGAGGGAGGTGATGAGCCTCTGGAGTCGTCCATAAGGCGGTAAATGTTGGATGTCTAATGGGATGGGCGGGGAGAGTTGGCGAAGATCCCTGAGAGTCTGCCTGCTACAGTCTCTGTCACTGGTGACCATGAACTCCAAGCGCATAATTGGAGCCTTTATCACACCCCAGCATGAAACAAAATTAAATTTGGTCAATCTGCCTGCCTGTGTTGCCCATGTAACAAGCTTAAAATCACACAGGCAACATAAAATTCAGGTCAATCCCCTTAATTACATCTCTTGTTATTGGCGGGTGCGCGCGCGCCCAACCCGCACCTGTGCCCGCCTAGCGAAATATGTCGGGATGCGTGCCCGACATAATCACACGCTATTTTGCAGACATCTCTGTCATGCACGCACACACTTGGCCACCATGAAATTCTACCCCTGGGTTTCCTGAACTCAGGTCACTCCTCTCTATTGTGCTAATACCATCATGAACAAATCGTGTCACCTTTCACCTTTTCCTCAATTCCTGCCCTTCCTTTTTTTTATTAAGGGGCAATTTAGCGTGGCCAATTCACTTACCCTACACATTTTTTCGGTTGTGGGGGTGAGACGCACACAAACACGGGGAGAATGTGCAAACTTGACAAGGAAGTGACCCAGGGCTGGATCGAACCTGAGTCCTCAGCGCTGTGAGGCCGCAGTGCTAATCACTGTGTCACCGTGCTGCCACAATTCCTGCCCTTCCTAAATGTCCCCTTTAATATTTATTCCCCAATCCATGTCCTCTTGCAGCCATGGCCCAGCAATGGCTATCAAATCATATTTATTTATTTCTATGCACGCTCTCTGTTCATTTTTCTCGAATGCTTCGTGCATTCAGGTACAAAGCTTTTCTTTTTCCCGTTGATTCTTTTTTTCACTTCGAGTCTCATCTGTTGATTTATAGTTAGATTTGTACTCTATCCATCCCTGCCATTTTCTCGAAATAATACCCTTCTCTTTTGCCTTGTCTCTACTCTTTGATAAACCACAACCTTCCAAATGTGATCCCCTGACTCCACTATTTTGTTCAAAACCCTCTCTCTCTTCTTCCCTAGTTACGTGGCTCACAAAAACGTCGGTTCCAGCACGGTTCAGGTATAGATGTCCCACCGGTGCAGGTCCCACTTTCCCCAGTATTGGTGTCAGTGCCCCACAAATCGGTGTCCTGGTACATGAATCACAAAATGCAAGTGTGCATGTACAGAAGGCGATTAAGAAGTCAAATGGAATGTCTTCATTCATTCCAAAGGGAATGGAATATAAAAGTAGGAAAGATTTGTTACAGTTTGTAATTAATAATATGGAAAGATGTGTCATTTGAAACATGGAAGTCTGGCAATATCTGGTCTGAGAGAAACATGAGAGAATACAGGGCAAGATCCCACAAAGGGTTTACAGCAGCTGGAAAGAGCAGGATTATAAAATGCAGATTATTTCTCCCAAGCAGGCTTAGCAAACACACAGGATTTTTGTATGAAGCTAAAAACAATGGCTCACACCTTCATTGAAAGTAACTATCTGAGTAAGGAGCTGGAAAAACATGGATGAGGGTTTCACTTGAGCTAGAGATAAATGTAAACCTTTCAAGTTATGCCCAAGTGGATTTTTAGCATACTGCTAAAAGCAATGTTTCACACCTTCATTGAAATTAACTATCTTAGTAAGCAGCTGGAAAGGAAAGGATGAGGTTCAATTGAATTTGGTGATAATTCTAGGTGTGAAATTCTGCTAACACCAGGTAAATTAAAGAAAATTGGAGACTATCAGTCTACGAGAAACATAATTTAAAGCCAAAATCAAAGTCAAAATTATGAGCTGGGGACACAATTGGAAAATAAAACTATAGAAATGACAGGAACCAAACCAAAATTCACACCTCTTGAAACCAAAGCATTTTTGAATACCACAAAGGAACTTTGAACATCACAAAGGAAACAATGTAATCAGAGACCTGAGAGGTGAGGCCATGTCAAAATGAATACTATGTTGTTTAGATCAAAGATACTTTTTACAATCAAAGTGAAAAAAGTTACTTTACAATCAAGTCATAAAAACGTAATAACTGTTAGAAAGAGAATATAAACCCAGAGACCAGAGCATGAACTACCAGAACTCAGAAGCAGAGGGAGAGGGGGAGAAGCAGAGAAGGAACAAGCAGCTCAGAGTCAGATTACAGTCAGCTCAGCCATGGGAAAGGGACAGGGCAAAGCAGCTGAGCTAAAACAGCGAATACATCTACGGAAGACTAGAATTTAAAGAGGAGGCAGAGTCAGCTCAGAGTCAGCTCAGAGACAGCCAGCAGAGTCAGCTCTTATAGCTCAGTACATGGGAACGATAGGACATAGCAACCGAGCAGAACAGTGAACACATCTAAAGAAGATCAGATTTTTAAAAAGAAGATTGATTGTCAAGTTGGGCCTGAAGGTCCCTTCAACCAACCAGAAGGATCCAGAAGCAAGATCTTTTTACATTTCTGGAAAGACAGTGATTGCATCTTTTAAAAGAAAAAAATATATAGTAATAAAATAACTTAATTTAACCTGAAAAAGTGGTTATTCCAAAGTCTACTTTACTTATTTAGCAATGCGGGACCCAGGATCAAGGCTACTAAGTGGTAAGTAGATGAAATCTTCGGTGAAGGTATGGGTTATACCAGGGGATAACTTGAAAATATAGTTTGACCTGAATAGCACCCACCAAAGCCTGCATAGGAGTCAGGGAGTGAGAATCCCTGTTCACCATTTAGAATGTCGGCCCTTTTTGGCATAGGGGGAATTCTAAGAATAGTGGTGAGTTTTCAACAACAAGTTGTACAGGGTTTCGAGAAGACCACATCTGGAGGACTGTGTACAGTTTCCATCTCCTTACTGCTGAAACAATATAATTGCACTTGAAGCAGTCCAGAGAAGGTCCACATGACTTTTTGCTGGGATGAAGGGGTTATCCTGTGAGGAAAGGTTGGCCAGGATGGTCTTGTATCCACTGGAGTTCAGAAGACTAAGAGGTGATCTACTGAAAGACAAGTGGGATTCTCTCGTCCGCCAGCTGCATTTTCCTGGGCGGCGCGCCCTTGCCGGCAATGGTATTCTCCGTTTCCGCTACTGTCAATGGGATTTCCCATCGTGGCCACCCTACGTCGCCAGGAATTCCGCAGGCGTGGGTGTGCTGCCAGTGCCATGGTGAATCCTGCCGGCAGAGAATCCCGCTGCAGAACCTGAAGGGTCTTGACAGGATGAATGCTGAGAGGATGTTTCCACTTATGGGAGAGAATAGAACTAGGAGAGAATAGGGACATGGAATAAAAATAAGAGGCTTCTCATTTAAGATGGAGATGAGGAGAATTTCTTTTCTCACAACGGGTCATTAGTTTGGGTAATTCTCTTCCTCAGAGCGGAGTGGAGGCAGGACCATTAAGTGTTTTGAAGTTGAGTTAGGTAAGTTTTTTATGTACAAGAGAGTCAAAGAGAATAGAGGTAAACAGGGAGGTAGGAATGAGGCGACAACCAGATCAGCCATAGTCTTATCGAATGGCGGAGCAAGCTTGGGGTCAAATGGCCTACTCCTGGTCCTCTTTTATAGTTTTGCAACTAAGTTCATACATTAAACATATAAAGACATGGTCCAGTGTATAGGGAGCAATGACTTCTTTATTGGTGTTGTCCTTGGTGCTGATCATAGAATCTCTACAGTGCAGAAGGAGGCCATTCAGTCCATTGAGTCTGCACCTACCTTGGAAAGAGAACCCTACCCAGAGCCACTTCTCCATCCAACCCACCCTAGCCCCGTAACCAAACCTGCACATCCCTGGACACTAAGGGACAATTTAGCATGGCCAATCCACTTAGTTTACAGATCTTTGGACACTAAGGAGCAATTTAGCATGGCTAATCCACATAACCTTTACATCTTTGGACTGTGAAACCCACGCAGACATGGGGAGAAAGTACAGACTCCACACAGACAGTCACCCAAGGCTGGAATCGAACCCAGGTCCCTGGCACTGTGAGCAGTACTAATGACTTTGCCGCCCATGATGCCATGGAAAACATCGAATAAAAAGCGAAAAAGGTAGCACAGCCTAAAAGATAAGTTGACTATAAGGTAAGGTTAACTCCGGCTACTGAATGCAAGCAACAGCATAAACAAACTATTACATATTGGAAGGAACATGTAAAGAAAATGAGACACAAGGACAACCAATTCATGTGTTTAATGACATCATTAACTTTCAAATGCTCATAACATTCCTCCTTTTTAAAAAAAAAAGTTTTTTAAATAAATTCCACAGTGAAAAGCATACAATAAATCATTGTAAATATGCACAATTGACAAGATTACAATTGTTTTTTTGGCTGGGATTTTCACTGAGGCAGCAATGGGTTTGGGAATGGAATTTTTGTTTCACCTGCTGCAATTTAGAATTTCCTGTGTCTTGCCTACCCCATGCCATTTTTGTGTGGCCATTCTGTGGGTCAAAAATGGCTGGGGCCGCGAATCTGTGTGCCAACCCAATGACATTGGGCCTGCCATTGTAACAGGCACGGCAAAAGCCTTCAAAAAACATGAAATTCAGGACAATTGGGTTTTTAATCCCCTTTGTTTCATCTCTTATTGCCAGCGGGCACCATCACTTCTGTCAGTTTGAAAGGAGTTCGAGAAGTGTGGCCAGCAATATTTTGTAAACCTTTGGTTCCATGTTGGGAGCTCAGGGCTTTCCTGTCAGCAAAGGAAGTGAGAGAAGAAGAGAGAGAGGAGTCTGTACCTAGCCCACCTCACCCACCTGTCAGCAAGATGGCTTTCTTGCTTCCTCAAAGCTTGCAACAGTCAAACTATTTCCTTTAAAGTTGTCCATTTGGTCATGGGTCAGCATCGGGGCATCCTCAAACTAAAGAGGCTCAGGTGCAGCAGCAACAGCCTGAAGAATGGTATTCACCACATGGAGGTGTCCATTGACAGGAGCAACATTGATGCTGGGTACTTGTAATATTGAGGTATTGTGAGTGAAGCAGTGCCCACCAGAAAGGGCCAACAGGAACAGGGCCAGAGGTATACCCTGTCAGTGGTACTGAAGCTCACTGTGGACCTTAAACCGCTTTGCAATGAGTTACTTCAAGGCTCCACAGTTGACATGTGTGATATTTCTCAGTCAGCTACACACAGGTGTTTCTACACAGTGATTGATGCCTTTTTTCACCAGGATAGCCCAGCTTGTCTCTCTTCACACCAAAGCAGTGTCTTAGGAAGAAAGGGTAACAATATTTGCCCCCCCGGAGTTCTACAGGTACATGGTGTGGTCAACTACATGCATACTGTGATAAGGGTGCCTATGCATGATGCAGGCTCATCCATAGGTAGGAAGGGCCACCACTCTTTAAATGTGCAGCCGCTGTCTGACCAAGCCAAGCGGTTCCTTCATGTCCGCTCTGGTAACCTGGCAATTGCCACAACTCATTTTTTAATGTGTATAATGTGCATTCATTATTCTGATCATCCCAATAGCTGCATGGACAGATACTCAGGAGTTAAAAGATATTTCTTGAGGTGGTGGCTGCTCACACCCCGACACAGGCAGACAACGAAAGCCACCTTCACATAAGGATTCTGAATAAATAGGCCATTGGGCTGCTCAAGATGTGATTCAAATGCCTGAACCACCCAAATGGGTCTCTACAGTATGCACATGCCCAGGTGTCCACATAATATGGCTTGCTGCGTGCTTCACAACCTGGCACAGAGATGGGTCTGGCACTGCAGTCAGAGGAGTCTCTCCTTGGATGAGGAACAGCAGGAGCAAGAGGAGGAAACATTTCAGGGAGAAGAGTGAGGAGGATGGCCCACAGGAGGGACACTGGAGAAGCGATGCATGATGTGGGCATCAAAGAGGAATCCATGCAGGGCACGATCACAGCCCAAGACCTGTTCATCCAACATTGCTCTATGGTAGAAACATTGTGAAAATTTGACTCATGACCGAGGAGTGAGAGGAGAGAATTGTAGACAATAAACGCAGGGCATTGTACACATCATGCAGCCAGCAACATGCAACTGGATGCTGTACAGAGGTGGTGGCTGAGAAAATGATGACGTAGCCACATAATATATATATTAGATATATATATATATAAAATACACTGTAAATAGTTTTAAATCTTCTCACATGTAGTATGCATGGTTAATGTTAAACTTGTAATTATATAGAATAAACCTTCAGCAATGTAAGATCACATGAGACCTGAGTGTGAGTGCCTCGTGTTCTTTATAGTCAGATCCCACCCCTGAGTGTCCTGCCTGCTTATTGGTCATGTCCTGTTCTCTGTGTTCATTAGCTGCTTGTCTGTATATCATTATGTGTGTGTCTGCATATCATGACATCTCCCCTTTGTTTTATGTTTGAATGTATGTGAACGTATTTACAAGAATAGGCCAATATTAACAGATATACATGCAGTGGATGTGAACATATGTACATGTGAAAACAGCTGTCTAATGCGAGAACACAGAACATAGCAAACAGAACAAACGTTCATAAGACCAGTCTCTGTGGCATGCGTCTGATCCTGGTCGACCGCCGGAGAGGTTTCGATTTCATGCTGCTGAAGTGTCTCCTTACTCTGCGCTGGCTGGAAGCGTTGACAGGTCGCACAGTTAAAGACCATGTTCGTGATGTCCTGGCTGATCCCAGGCCAGTAGACAGCCTGCCTGGCTCTGCGTCTGCACTTTTCCACACCCAGGTGGCCCTCATGGATTTGACGGAGCACCAAGCTCTGGAGACTGTGTGGAATTACAATCCGGTCCAGTTTGAGAAGGATACCATCAACCACCGTCAGGTCGTCGTTTACATTGAAAAATTGAGGGCACTGCCCTTTTTGCCAGCCATTGGCGAGGTGTTGCATAACACGCTGCAAGAGGGGGTCTTTGGCTGTCTCCTCACGATACGAATCAACTTCTCATCAGATTGCATCAGCGATGATAAGCTCCTTGCCAGGCGTGTAGACCAGGTCAAAGTCATACCTTCTGAGTTTGAGGAGGATGCACTGCAACCGAGGCGCCATGTCACTAATGTCCTAGTGGATAATGTGGACCAGGGGCCTATGATCCGTTGCGACTGTGAATGTCGGCAGGCCGTAGACATAGTTGTGAAACTTGAGAATGCCAGTGAGAAGGCCCAGGCATTCCTTCTCGATTTGCGCATACCTTTGTTCGGTGGGCGTCATTGCCCTTGAAGCATAGGCAACCGGTGCCCAGGATGAAGTGTCATCGCGTTGAAGCAGGAGCGCACCGATGCCATCCTGACTCGCAACTGTCGAGATTTTTGTTTCCCTGTCTGGGTCGAAAAATGCCAATACTTGTGCAGTGGTGAGCTTGGCTTTCAGCTCCAACCACTCTGCCTGATGGGCCGCCTTCCACTCGAAGGCAGTGGGCTTCTTCACTAGGTTTCGTAGGGCCGTGGTGTGTGAGGCCATGTTTGGGATGAACTTGCCCAGAAAATTGACCATGCCCAGGAAGCGCAATACCGCCTTCTTGTCTTCCGGGACCTTCATGGCTGCGAAGGCCTTGACCTTGTCTGTGACGGGGCACATGCCCTGCTGATAGATCAGGGGCGGGATTCTCCAAAAACTGGCGCGATGTCCGGGACCCGGCGCCAAAAACGGCGCGGATCACTCCGGCATTGGGCCCCCCACCGCAAACAATGGAAATTCTCCGGCCCTGAATGGGCTAGCAGCGGCGTGACGCCATTCGCGATGGCGTCACCCGACGTGGACGGTGTCGCCGCACGGCATGACGGCTCAAAAGACACGCCCCCCCCCACCCCGGAAGACTCGACAGGATGGCCGCCCGTCGCGCAGCCCCGAGGTTCCAGGACCGCGACATCGAGGCGCTCGTGGACGCAGTGTACCGCGGACACGGCCGCAGGGTCGCCCCACGCCTCAGCCGGCATCCGTGGAGGGAGGTGGCAGAGTCCGTCAGCGCTGTGGCTCTGACACCACGGACAGGTACCCAGTGCCACAAGAAGGTGAACGACCTCGTCAGGGCAGCCAGGGTGAGTCCCCCCCTCTCTGCCCGATGTGCGGCACCCCCCCAGGTGAAACCAACCATAACCCTAACCTCTGCACTATACGCGCAACCGATGGCGTGCATTCATATACGTGTCTAACACTGTTGCCCTTTACCCCTGCCACCCACCCAACCCCCACAGGAGAAGCGCGCACAGAACAATAGGGCGCATGAGAGGACTGGAGGGGGGCCAGCTAACGAGAGGCCACTCACCGTACATGAGGAAAGGACCCTGGAGCTGGCTGGTGGACCTGAGGACTGGGAGGTTGCTGATGCAGAGGTCGGGGGCCCACCAGCAAGTGAGCCACCGACAACCCGTCCCCATATCCCCTCTCCCCCATATCCCCCATATCCCCCATCCCCATATCCCCCTTCCCTCATATCCCCCTCCCCCATATTCCCCCTCCCCTATATCCCCCATATCCCCCCTCCCCCATATCCCCCGTATCCCCCTTCCCTCATATCCCCCTCCCCATATCCCCCTTCCCCCATATCCCCCATATCCCCCCTCCCCCATATCCCCCCATCCCCCCTCCCCCATATCCCCCTCCCCATATCCCCCTTCCCCATATCCCCCCTCCCCCATATCCCCCTCCCCATATCCCCCCTTCCCCATATCCCCCTCCCCCATATCCCCCTTCTCCCATATCCCCCTCCCCCATATCCCCCATATCCCCCCTCCCCAATATCCCCCATATCCCCCCTCCCCCATATCACCTGATTACCACCTGCGTGTGTAACCATGCATGCTTCATTGTGTATCGCAGGAGCAAACGTCGAGGCACCCATCCCCGCAGATGCCAACCGCCTGCAGGATGCCCCAGGGTGACCACGGGAGACGGAGAGACCTGGTGCAATAGGGAGACGACGCCCCCATCTCGTGCGGTTGTGGCGACGCAGGCATGTGCCACCCAGCGACGAGCGGGGCAGCCACAGGCCCCCGTCGCAGCCGAGCCACGAAACCACAACCCAGGACACCCCTACCCAGGACACCCCTACCCACGTCACCACTACCCAGGACACCCCTACCCACGACACCACTACCCAGGACACCCCTACCCAGGACTCCCCTACCGACGACATCACTACCCAGGACACCCCTACTCAGCACTCCCCTACCGACGACACCACTACCCAGGACACCCCTACCCACGACACCACTACCCAGGACACCCCAACCCAGGACACCCCTACCGACGACATCACTACCCAGGACACCCCTACTCAGGACACCCCTACCGACGACACCACTACCCAGGACACCCCTACCCAGGACACGCCTACCCAGGACACCCCTACCCAGGACTCCCCTACCGACGACATCACTACCCAGGACACCCCTACCCAGGACACCCGTACCCACGACACTACTACCCAGGACACCCCTACCCAGGACTCCCCTACCCAGCACTCCCCTACCGACGACACCACTACCCAGGACACCCCTACCCAGGACACCCCTACCCAGCACTCCCCTACCGACGACATCACTACCCAGGACACCCCTACCCAGGACACCCCTACCCAGGACACCCCTACCCAGGACACCCGTACCCACAACACCACTACCCAGGACACGCCTACCCAGGACACCCCTACCCAGGACACCCCTACCCAGGACACCCCTACCGACGACATCACCACCCAGGACACCCCTACCCAGGACACCCCTACCCACGACACCGCTACCCAGGACACCCCTACCGACGACATCACTACCCAGGACACCCCTACCCAGGACACCCCTACCGACGACATCACTACCCAGGACACCCGTACCCACGACACCACTACCCAGGACACCCGTACCCACAACACCACTACCCAGGACACGCCTACCCAGGACACCCGTACCCACGACACCACTACCCAGGACACCCGTACCCACAACACCACTACCCACGACACCCCTACCCAGGACACCCCTACCCACGACACCACTACCCAGGACACGCCTACCCAGGACACCCCTACCCAGGACTCCCCTACCCAGGACACCCCTACCCACGTCACCACTACCCAGGACACGCCTACCCAGGACACCCCTACCCAGGACACCCCTACCCACGAAACCACTACCCAGGACACCACTACCCAGGACACCCCTACCCAGGACACCCCTACCCAGGACACCCCTACCCAGGACTCCCCTACCGACGACATCACTACCCAGGACACCCCTACCCAGGACACCCCTACCCAGGACACCACTACCCAGGACACCCCTACCCAGGACACCCCTACCCAGGATACCCCTACCCACGAAACCACTACCCAGGACACCACTACCCAGGACACCCCTACCCAGGACACCCCTACCCAGGACACCACTACCCAGGACACCCCTACCCAGGACACCCCTACCCAGGACTCCCCTACCGACGACATCACTACCCAGGACACCCCTACCCAGGACACCCCTACCCACGACACCACTACCCAGGAGACCACTATCCAGGACACCCCTACCAGCACACCCCTACCCACGAGACCCCTACCCAGGACACCCCTACCCAGGAAACCGAAATACAGGACAGTGACACAGAGTGGATGGGTGGAGACGAACCCCCACCCCAAAGTACGATGGACTCAGAGTGGGACGAAGAGCACGACACAACGCCACTGCTGTCTCCAACACCTTCCACCATCGCAGAGACACTCACCTCGGTTGGGCACTTTAGTGATGAGGCGTCTGGTACACTCACTGGTGCGCACAACACAGCCACCCCGGTACAGCAGGTGGAGGTAGGAGCAGCAGAGGGGCCGTGAGGTCAGAGGACATCCTGGCGCAAACGAACATCTGCCGTCCAGATGGATCCCGGGTTTCTGGAGTTACCACACCCACCCATAGCCCCGATGCAACCACCGACTCCGAGACGAGCGAAGAGGGTGACGGCCGGCTTGCGGCGGCTGCAGTCGCAGGTGGAGGAGTGCACCCGCGTCCAGGAGCTGGGAGTGGTGCCGGTCATGCGTGCCACCCAGGCCGCCACCGCACGGGTGGCGTCCGCGGTGGAGGCAATGGGTGCGATGGTGTCAGACATGGGGAGCGGTTTGCGAGGCCTGGGGCTTTCCGTGCAGGCGGCGTCTGTGGCCCAGGACATGGCTGCCCTCTCACAGGAGGCTATGAGCCAGCACCAGAGGCAGATGGCAGATGGCAGAGGCGCTCAACGCCATAGCCCAGTCTCTGCAGGCCATGGCCCAGTCTCAGCAGGCCATGGCCCAGTCTCAGCAGGCCATCGCTGAGGGCATCGACGCCATTGCCCATGTGCTAGCCGACATCGCACAGTCACAGACAGGGATGGCCAACTCCCTGAGCTCCATGGCTGCAAACCTGCAGACCCCTGTCGATGCCAGCACGATACCAGTAGGGGAGGTCCAGGAACACTGCAGCACCTCGGACTTCTCCCCTTCCATCCCAGGTGCATCGGGTGGGCAACGGGCAGGACAGGCTGGCAGCTCGCCATCCCAGTCGCCCGGGCCGCAGCCTGGCCCATCTAGGCCAGGACGCCCCAGGAAACGGCCGTCAAAGGGATCCCGAGTCAGAGGGCAGGAATCGCAGGAGTCCACCTCCAGTTCTGCAGTACCGTCTGGGGAACCACGTAGACGTAGTCAAAGGGCCCGTAAGGCCAAACAATTAGACACTGAGTAAGTTGGCACGGATGCAGGGCACAGATTAGTTATAGCGGCTAGCGCACGTGTATACACTGTTTGTTATTAAAATCACTTTAACACCTACAGAAGCTGCCTTTGTCCTCTGTCCGAAGCGTGCGAGGCTGTCATGTACGTTGAGGGCCAGTGTGTGTGTGAGGGGTGGTCTTACGTCGGCCTCAGGTGAGTCTGCCCCCTTCCCCCTGGGCTGCCCTCACCATCCCCCTGGACAGAGGACGGGACCGTGCGCTGCAGTGTCACAGCCGCATGCAGGGATGGTCCAGGTGGATGGTGGTACTGTGGCCATGGGTCAGACATCATCCAATGATGTGGAACCAGGAGCTCATTGCAGAGCGGGTTGTCATCATCCTCCATGGCCTACAATAGACTCGTTTCCACCGGCGCCAGTGAGGGCCCGGCTGTCGTGCCGCAGGTGGATCTGCAATGGTGGGGTGAGGTGCATGCGGGTGGGGTGGGTGTGGTTGAGGGGGGGTGAGGGTGCTGGGTGGGTGGCTAGGTGGGGGGGGGGTGAGGGTGTTCGGGTGTTGTCATGGTGTGCAGTATGTGGCCATACTCGCCGATTCCCACGCCCCCTAGTCAGTGAAGCGGGCGGCTATCAGCCTGTCCCCTGCCCGCTGGCAACGGTGGACAGCGACCCGCCCATGTCTAGCCCGTCTGCCCTGACCATTGCCCCCATCCCCCTCATCTGGGGAGGACTGCGCCTCTTCCTGCTGCTCCTCCACTCCGCCCTCCTCTGCCTGCGGCACATCGCCCCTCTGCTGGGCTATGTTGTGCAGGACGCAGCACACCACAATTATGCGGCCGACCCTAACTGACAGATACTGGAGGGCGCCACCCAGAGAGGTCCAGGCACCTGAAACGCATCTTCAGCACGCCAAAGCACCTCTCTATCACTCCCCTTGTCGCTACATGGGCATCATTGTAGCTGTTCTCCACGTCATTCTGTGGCCTCCGTATAGGCGTCATCAGCCACGACCGCAACGGGTAACCCCTGTCGCCCAGCAACCAGCCCCTCAGCCGGGGGTGGAGTCCCTCATACATGCGGGGGATGTAAGACCGCGACAACACGCATGAGTCATGTACACTTCCCGGGTACCAGGCGCAGACGTGCAGGATAATCATGCAGTGATCGCAGACCACCTGGATGTTCGTGGAATAGGTCCCCTTCCTATTGGTGAACACGACCCTGTTATCCGCAGGTGGCCGCACGGCGACGTGCATCCCATCGATCGCGCCCTGGACCATGGGAAGCCCGGCCACGGCAAAGAAGCCCACGGCCCGGGCATCCTGGCTGTCCCGGTCCACAGGGAAGCTGATGTAGCGGTCCGCAATGGCCGCTAGGGCGCCTGTCACTGCCCGGATGCACTGGTGCACCAATGTCTGCGAGATGCTGGACAGGTCCCCACCTGGTGTCTGGAATGACCCCGTGGCATAAAAGTTCAGGGCCACCGTAACCTTGACGGACACGGGGAGAGGGTGTGCCCCCCCCCCAGTACCACGCGGTGCCCGGTGCCAGGTGCCAGGTGTGCCAGCATGTGGCAGATGTGTGCCACGGTTTCCCGGCTCATCCGGAGTTTCCTCCTGCATTCCCGGTCTGTGAGGTCCTGGTACGACAGTCGGGGCCGGTACACATGGGTCCTCCTCGGGTGCCTCCGTTGCCGTGGCGCAACGACGTCCTCCTCCCCCTCCTCGTGTTCCTCCTCCACTACGTCCTCCCCCTGCTCCTCCTCCTAGTCCTGTCGGGCGGGTGCCCCTCCAGCCTGGGCAGCTGCCGCCTGCCCCTCTGCGGCATGCTCCTCTGCGGCAGCCTGTGCCGCCTCTCTGGCATGCTCCTCCTCCTCCTCCTCCAGGGCAACATGGAGAATAGCGGCTGCCGCCACGGCGGCCAACATCGCCGGCTGATCAGAAAACATGATGGCCTGGGGGGGGAACGACGACATGTCATCATTGCCCGTACCCCCCCTCCCCCCAGCCAGGTGGCATGGGCTGCATGGGCGCGACTGTTGGAGGATGGCACCTGTCCAGGCGGACAAACTCCCTTGCCCTCGCACCCCCCATCCCCGGCACTCATCCCCCTCACTGGCACTCACCCCCCCCCCCCCCACCCCCCGCCGTCCTCGGCACTCACACCCCCCTACCCAGCACTAATCCCCCCGTACCCGGCACTCATCCCCCCATCCCCGGCACTCACCCTCCCCCCCCCTACCCGGCACTAATCTCCCCGTACCCGGCACTCACCCACCCCTACCCGGCACTCATCCCCCCCGTACCCGGCACTCATCCCCCGCTTCCCAACACTCACCCACCCCTACCCGGCACTCATCCCCCCGTACCCGGCACTCATCCCCCCATCCCCGGCACTCACCCTCCCCCCCCTACCCGGCACTAATCTCCCCGTACCCGGCACTCACCCACCCCTACCCGGCACTCATCCCCCCCGTACCCGGCACTCATCCCCCGCTCCCAACACTCACCCACCCCTACCCGGCACTCACCCCCCCGTACCCGGCACTCATCCCCCCCTCCCCGGCACTCACCCCCCCCCCCCATACATGGCACTCATCCCCCCGTACCCGGCACTCATCCCCCCATCCCCGGCACTCACCCTCCCCCCCCTACCCGGCACTAATCTCCCCGTACCCGGCACTCACCCACCCCTACCCGGCACTCATCCCCCCCCGTACCCGGCACTCATCCCCCGCTCCCCAACACTCACCCACCCCTACCCGGCACTCATCCCCCCGTACCCGGCACTCACCCCCCCATCCCCGGCACTCACCCTCCCCCCCCTACCCGGCACTAATCTCCCCGTACCCGGCACTCACCCACCCCTACCCGGCACTCATCCCCCCCATACCCGGCACTCATCCCCCGCTCCCCAACACTCACCCACCCCTACCCGGCACTCATCCCCCCGTACCCGGCACTCATCCTCCCGTCCCCAGTACTCACCCCCTACCCGGCACTCACCCCCCCGTACCCGGCACTCATCCCCCCCTCCCCGGCACTAATCCCCCCCCATACATGGCACTCATCCCCCCGTGCCCGGCACTCATCCCACCCTCCCCGGCACTCACCCCCCCTCCTACCCGTCATTAATCCCCCCGTACCCGGCACTCATCCCCCTTTACCCGGCACTCACCCCCCCCCGTACCCGGCACTCATCCCATCCTCCCCGGCACTCACCCCCCCCCCCCCATAGATGGCACTCATCTCCCTGTACCCGGCACTCATCCACCCCCTAACCGGCACTCATCCCCCCCTCCCCGGCACTCATCCCCCCGTACCCGGCACTCACCACCCCCCCGTCCCCGGCACTCATCCTCCCATACCCGGCACTCACCCCCCCGTACCCGGCACTCATCCCACCCTCCACGACACTCACCCCCCCTCCTACCCGGCATTAATCCCCCCGTACCCGGCACTCATCCCCCCCCCTCCCCAGCACTCACCCCCTACCCGGCACTCACCCCCCCCTGCACTCCTCGCTGGCACTCATCCCCCCGTACCCGGCACTCCTCTGAAGCCCACCCCCCCCTCCCCCCCACTGCACACACATCCACACACACGCCATCACTCTCCTGCGGCTACCCCCCAGGCCGTGACCTACCTCCACACTGGCCGACGTCAACCATCAGCACTGGTTGACGCCGTTAAAAAGGTGTTTTCGGAGAATTTCGCGGGCGCCGGGGGCGGGATTCACGCCAGCCCCCGGCGATTCTCCGACCCGGTGTGGGGTCGGAGAATCCCGCCCTAGGTCTCCTAGGAACTTAGAGTGTCGGCATGCAACATTTGGCCCTGTTCAGCTTCAGGCCATTGGCGTGGACATGGCGGAATACCTGCTGGAGATGGGAAACATGCTCCTCAGGGATCGTGGACCATATGATGACGTCGTCCACGTACACACAAACCCCTTCAATGCCCCCCATCACCTGCTCCATGATGCGGTGAAATATCTCCGATGCCGAGACGATGCCAAACGGCATACGGTTATAGCAGTATCTGCCAAACGGTGTGTTGAAGGTGCAGAGCCTTCTTGTCATAGATATCATAGAATTTACAGTGCAGAAGGAGGCCATTCGGCCCATCGAGTCTGCACCGGCTCTTGGAAAGAGCCCACTACCCAAGGTCCACACCTCCACCCTATCCCCACAACCCAGTAACCCCACCCTACACCAAGGGCAATTTTGGACACTATGGGCAATTTAGCATGGCCAATCCACCTAACCCGCACATCTTTGGACTGTGGGAGGAAACCGGAGCACCCGGAGGAAACCCACGCACACACGGGGAGGATGTGCAGACTCCGCACAGACAGTGACCCAAGCCGGAATTGAACCTGGGACCCTGGAGCTGTGAAGCATTTGTGCTATCCACAATGCTACCGTGCTGCCCTTCTACTGGAATCATCCAGCTGGATTTCCCAGAATCCATGTGACGCATCTAACTTCGTGAAAAACCGTGCATGTGCCATCTCACTGGCGAGTTCCTCCCACTTCGGGATGGGGTAGTGTTCACGCATTATATTCTGGTTGAGATCCTTGGGATCAATGCACATGCGCAGGTCTCCAGAGGGTTTTTTAAACACCACCATCGAGCTGACCCAGTCAGTCGGTTCGGTTACCCTGGAAAAGATCCCCTGCTGCTGCAGCTCCATGAGCTGTTCCTTCAAGCGCTCCTTCAGCGGAGACGGGACCCGGTGTGGTGCATGGACCACTGGCTTGTCATCAGGTCGCAGTAGGATCTTGTACCGATATGGCAAAGTGCCCTTCCCGTCAAACACATCTGGATACTGAGCGAGGATGTCGTCAATGCCAGCCTGAAGATCCATGTTGGAGGATGTCGTTGAATAAACCCGCTGCACCGGATTTAGCTTTTTCCAGGAATGCGCGCCCAGTAGGGATGCCCTGTCTGGCTTGACAATTTCAAACCTTAACCGTGCATGGGTGCTCCGGTTGGAGATGAGTAGATGGCAGGACCCCAGTGCCGTGATGGCATTAGTCCAGGAGCGGACAGGCTGCTGGAAGGACCTTGCGGGGCTTCTTGATGCGTTTGAAGTCTGTCTGTGAGAGGAGGTTGGCAGAAGCACCTGTGTCCAGCTTGAACTGGATGGAGCAGTGGTTGACCTGCATCACCGCACGCCATTCGTCCTCCGAATCCACAGCGAGGATGGACTGAATGCGAGATGAGTTAGGTGTGACATGTTCACGTGTGGTAATGATGCCCACTCGATAGGCAGACTCCAGGCACTCGTCCTCTGGATCCATTGTACTGCCAGGATCAGAATCCAGTAATTGTCATTGCACATTCTGAACGTGCTGTCGTCGGAATTGGGAGCGCTGACCTCCGACTGGTGGTGCAGATCTGCACAAGGCTGCATAGTGTCCAGGCCTCCCGCAGTTTAAACATTGCCTGCCTCTTGCAGGGCAGTGTCCCTTTAAGTGGGCGGTTGTCACAGTTCTGGCACGTCATGACATCGGCGTCGTGACGCGGTGTACGTCGTCGCACATGTGTAGTGCGGTCGGCAGATGTCTGCACCTGCGCAGTGTGGGTGTCGGCCGCTTCGTTATCCCGTTCACATCACGCATGCGTGGGGCTCCGGGAACAGCACGCGAGATGGCCGCTGTCTTCAATGCTGAGGCACTGCATCCGGGAGATGGCCTGCACACTCACTGCTTCGTGGGAGACAAGTTTCTCATTTTCACCCGATTAGTATTGGAAATACCAATTTTTTGCATGCTCATGCACTGTATATGTTTCATTGTGACTGGCAGGGTCATTTGCTTGATTTTTAAGAGCTGCTCTCTCAGAGGATCAGAGTGAACTCCAAACATGATTTGGTCTCTGATCATGGAATCAGCAATGTCACCAAAGCTGCAGGTCAGCGCTAGCAGGCGGAGGTTAGTTAAAAAGGCATCGAAAGATTCATCTTTACCTTGAAGACGTTGTTTGAATATGTAGCGCTCGAAGATTTCATTGGTGTCCACTTCACAGTGACTATCGAACTTGTCCAGGATGGTCTGAAACTTTGTCTTGTCCTGGCCTTCGGTGAAGTTAAACGAGTTGAAGAGTTCGATGGCTTGCTCACCCGCTGTTGAGAGCGGAAGCACGATCTTTCTTGCATCAGACGCACCCTCGAGGTCTGAGGCTTCAATGTACAGCAGAAACTTTTGCTTGAATATCCGCCAGTTGGCACTGAGATTGCCGGAGGTCCTGAGCTGGTGAGGAGCCTGAATCTTCTCCATGGTGCCAGGATACGTTTGCTGGTCGTCATGGATCGGACTGAGGTAAGCCACCTTAAATTAGTAGTCTCCTGGTATCATGTCGTGTTCGATACACTGGTCTAACACTGGCTGCTACTGAATGCAGCTTAGATCAGAAAGATACTCCAGACCTTGAAGTTAGTTCAATCAGGTTTATTGAACTAATAGCACAGTTAGCACAGTTCGCTGTGAGTTTGATTCTCTGCTAACTTAAGTGTGGTTACTCTGTCTGACTGAACCAGACTAGCTCTTAGCCATGTGGTGGAGGTGTGAGATTGTAACAACACCCTTGACTGACTCTCTAGATGCTCATCAGTGGAAAGAGGCAGAGTGTGAGTGCCTCGTGTCTTTTATAGTCAGATCCCAACCCTGAGTGTCCTGCTTGCTTATTGGTCATGTCCTGTTCTCTGTGTCCATTAGCTGCTTGTCTGTATATCATTGTGTGTGTGTCTGCATATCATGACAAAACCCTGTACATTCTTCCTTTCCAGATAACACTCAAATTCCCTCTTGAATGCCTCGATTGAACCTGCCTCCACCACGCTTTCAGGCTGCGCATTCTGTGTCTTAACTGCTCACTGCTTGGAAAGGTTTTTCCTCATGTCCCATGCTGACAGATGGTGGTGTGGCAAGACATCGTAAACCATGACATTTGTCTTCCTGATGCTTGTGGTCAAAACTAATCGTTACAGGCATGGAAGAGTCTGCCCATTTGCCATTGCAGATGTTCTTCAACATGGAATGTTGGTGCAGCATTGTTGGTGTAGAGGAAATCCTTGCTGAGGACTTGCTGCACCTCTGTGTTGGATCACAGGTGAGCAAGGCTGAACAGCTTTCTATTAGTTCTGGTATTTAAATAGGCACCCTCTGTAGATGACATGAAGAAGTATGACAGCAGCAACAAGAAGATTATGCTAGAGTGTCAGTGCCATTTACAACCCTGTTAACCCCACTGTGGCTCTCAAAGGGTTCTGACGTTGTCCCATCATAGCTGAATTTACCCATCATGTTGCTATGGAAACAGGAGATCACATTGAGCAGCTTCAGCAGACCGCCAATTTTCTCCAATGACTTAAATAGGCTGCCTCTGCTTACATAGTTGAATGCCTTGACATGATTGGTTAAAGCAATATATAATGGTCTCCTTTGTTCCTGACATTTCCCTTGCAGCTCGCAGACTGAGAAGATCATGTCAATTGTAGACTTCCCAGATCTGAATCCACATTGGAATTACAGCGATAACACGTCACAAAATCACTATCACATGGGCTCTTCTGACTAAGGGCTGGATTCTTCCGCCCCGCCTGCTGCAAGATCGCCACGGGCGAGACGCGGACAATGGAAAAGACCATTGGCCTCGGGTGGGATTCTCCGGTCTCCGAGCGGGCGAGGCAGAAGAATCCCGTCCTAGATCTCCCCACTTTAGACTTGGTGGAAGCCTTCTGACTGTGGACAGAAGCTGTGCTAGTCACATGAAAGGCTGAAATTCCTGAGTATTCTATAATGCCAGCTCCATGCTAAAAGCAATCCTACACACCAGTTGAAATATAAGGTTTTGTGTGTTCAGTAACTTTGACTGGATTCTTTTATCCACCAATCCATACATAACTCTGTCTCAATCTAAGAATGAGCCAAAATTACAGTGTAATCAGCGCCACCACGTACTCAGCAACTGTTTCAAAGCTTTGCCGGTAAATTGTAGCTTTCTGCTTTCTCTCGTGATTTAGGGCAGAAATGTTCCTCAAAATGGTGACTTTTGTTTTGAAAGGCACCTCTTTTTCCTTGTTGGGAGCAAGAAAGTTTTTAGCTTGCCATATGCTACTAAGCCATCTTCATCAGCAGAATTGGTTTATTACACTCAAGAATTGCCTTATTATGAATCTGAGTCTTTTCATTGTTAGTTTTGAATTTAAAAATATGCTTACCTCTGAAAAACATGTCCATTCTTTGAATGGTTCTCACGTTCTCTGATATGTTCCTAGATTTCAGATATAACCCGTGGGTGCAGCTACATTTTCCCCTTTTTAAGTTCTACAACCTAGTAAACACTTTAATGTGGATGTCTGTAACAGTGGTACAGAGTCTAGGTCAGCCTAGGTGGAACAAACTCACCCAAAGACCGTCTAGTTAGTATTAGAATCAGATGGGACCTTACAGGAGTTGATTCGACTAAGCGTAGCCGAGCAATGTCACGGACAGTGAGGTTCTGCATAATCCAGTTGAAATCTCTGCCATTGGAAAAGGTGACTCACTTTGAGCCACCTGATCTTGTTCATCACAGTTCCTATTTGCTGCAAATAGTTTTTCACTTTGATTCTGCCTCATCACCTCATCATATAGACTGAGATGCACTTGCATAGAAAGGCAGATACCAAGATGCGATTTGCATGTTTAATGACATTATTGCATACAGCACATGCGCATAACATACATTGCACATGAGTTAATTGTTTTGAGAGGCATTTTAAGCATGTGTTGTAAAGTGACTTTACAGTTTGTCGAGAAATAGAAAACATAGAAACTGATTAAAACTTAGAGTCACAGAATCATAGAATACCTAGAGTGCAGAATAAGGCCATTTGGTTGATCGAGTCTGCACCGACTCTCCAAAACAGCACCCCACCCAGGCTCACTCCCCCACCCTATCCCCGTAGCTCGACCTAACGTTTGGACACTAAGGCACAATTTAGCATGGCCAATCGACCTAACCTGCATATCTTTGGACTTCTCCCGTGTTCGATTTAATGTTCCAGCTGAAGCAGATCAGTTTATAATTGATTGAAATGCTCTCAAGAAAATACTTACATCACACCCACATCCTTGTGGATTAGGATCCAGAAACAAATTTGAATAATTAGATTTGAAGAGGTTATCATTTCAGCACGAGGAACGGACTAACTTACGCTAATCCAAATTTTAAAATTTTGAACCAATTAAGTTCAAATGGAAGCAACCAACAAGAGCACTTGCTTAATACCTGTGCTAAGATTAGTTGCCTGTATCCTTTTGACAAAAAATTTGCATTTTTATCCATGTTGAATACATTCTCTATTGCTGCTAACAGTTTATGAAGATAATTCTACAGCGAAGAGCCATGAAGTGACAGATTGGTGACTCCAGAAGTTGTGAACTGTTAAGAAAAACATATTAGGAAGTCGAAAAAAATCTAATTGTGTTAAATGGCCTAGATTTCACATTTCATAACAAGCACTGTCTACCGTTGTCAACGGCTGCCAGTACATTTAATATTGATAAGAGAAATAGAACCTTTTGTTCTCGTCAAAGGGTGTTGAATAATATATGTGGATAGTTTTACACTACCAGCAGGTCAATATCAGCATGCTTGTCAGCAGAAAAGTTTTAGCTCTGGCCATTATACTTTTTTGAAGTATTGGGATTGATCTGCACTCCTGTGGAGAGCACACTAGCTCTTAGGCCACCTCCCTCCATTTGGCATGGGAGACAGTTTCCAGTATCTTCCTCTTGAAGATCCAAGAGTCTGTCATTCCCCTGCTCAGTGACTTCGAAGAGAATCTCAGTCAAATTGTGAGTTTTTTCATTGTCCCTCTATCCAGTAACCATTGTTGCTTTTACCAGCTGTACCTATGGTAGACATTCTTGAAATGTGGTAAATACTGTGACGACTTTAGGAATATTGGATTCTAAGTATTGTGCAATTTAAGGGTTAAAAGCCAGGGGTTAGAGTGTGTTTGACTGCAGTGGTCATTTTTTTAAAATAATTATGTTTTGCAGGGTCTGGGTACTTTTAGCAGCCAGAGGTGAAATTGACAAAGGAATATGTTTTCAGTCTGGGCTAATGAATTGTGGTTTGACTGGGAAAGTCCCTGGGGTGTTCATGTGCTTTTTAGCCTGCAGAGATCATTTGTTTTTCAGTTGAGAGCGTTGAGGTCATTGCTTGGCGGAGCCAAGTAAAGTAGAGAGACATTTTGAAAAGCTTTAGCGAGGCAGTTTGTGAAGAAACTTTGGACTGAGGAGTTGAATTCTGATCTGATTGCTGCTGAGTCCATAATTCTCTCACAGTAAGATAGATTGAGAACTGTATGTTTATTTTCTTGTTGTTTAATTGGAAATTGAGTAGTAGTGTTTAAGGGGTAATTGTAACTGTTCTTTTCAAGTGTCAAGTTAAAAAGTTTAATATTGTATTCATAATAAAGTTTTATTTTAAAAATAACCAAAGCCCTTTTTCTGCATGCAAACAGTCCCGGAGTGGATTATTCTTCCCGCACAGTTTTACAAATAAACTAAAATATTGGGGCTTCAGTGTTGGGGTCTGGTCTGGGATTGTACAGATACTCACATAATTCCAGCTGGCTGACAATGGACTTACTGAACAAAACACTTTCCTACCATCTTGTTTCCTCAGCCTACAGCTACAATTTGAACCAGACTTGAGAGTAAGGATGCTAAAAAAAATAAGGAATGAATCTGAGCACATTTCTCCTCCTTTACATAGCATTTGTGCTCATAATCCACCAATGACTCTGGATGATTTAGCTTTTCAGTGGCAGGCACGACTGCAAGGTTCACAGAAACTCGTCCAGCGCAAGTTGCCTTCTGGAATTACAAAGCCTCGATGAGTTAAATTGAATAACCCTAAAAAATGGGCAAAGGGAAGGTGGTGCCCAATTGATTCACGTCTGTCCTTTATTTTGGAGACAACCTGTAACTTCATGCTGCCTGCTGTTTTACATTATTGCTGTGCACAGCCAATGTTCTTCTCCCTTTTAATTGGCTGCATTCACCAGCAGAGAGCCTAACATGCTAATTAATGTCCTGCACCTCTCAAATGGGAGTAGCTTTGCAGCTGCAGGAAGTGGTGGGAGCATTTGAATACTGGATCTATGTTGTGAATCCATGACACTTTGAACAATGCTGAACATGTGAAAATGCATACCTCAAACGTTTCTGATAAAGTTATTGAATTTATTAAAGTTATCCTGTCTTGGTGTAGGAGTTGGAGGAAAGGAGAGATATCTGGGGCGCGATTCAGCAGACATAAGTTAAAGTCTTCTGAAAAGCATGTTGAGCGGGGTATGAGAAAGACCCGACTATTCAACAGCAACTTGCCGATTTGTTTTGCCTCGGTCAAGGAACTCTACATCTTTAAGTCATTTCCTGAACTACTGAGTTCAGCTCGCCAGCGCAGGAAGACTACTCGCGGATCGGCGTGCCATTTCTAAAGGCAGCTCCGATCTTTCGACCATGCTCTGTGCCCCGACAACAGCCTCAGGACCCCCCTACTTCACCCAACTTAACTATTCTGGGGTCCTGAAGCCTCCTGTCACCCCACCTCTTATGGACAAGGCCCTCCCAGGACCGACACCTGGCACAAGCAACTTGGCACCTGGGCACCTTAGCACTGCTTCCTTGCACCTTGGCAGTGCCACTGCCAGCCTAGCAGTGCCATCAGGGCACCCCAGCAATGCCAAGGTGGCACTTCCAGTTTGCCAGGCAGAAAGTGCCAAGATGCTAGGTTTACAATCCCAAGTTGCCAGGCTGGCAATGCCAAGGTGCCCAGGTGCCAGGGGCTATGGGCAGAATCTTACAGCCCCCTAGTGGTGATCTTTCAGATGGTGTGACTGTAAAATTCTCGGGGTGTTCTTCACACCACCTGCCCGCATGCCCAGACTCTGTTTGCTGAGGGAAACAAAGCCTAGGATGGCCCACTTACTCTTTCCCCATTGAGACTTTTAAGTGTCCAATTATTGGCTTTCCAACCAGGCTCAACTTTGAGTGCCAGCAGGTCACTCGGCTCGGGGCCTCCAGAGGGAAGGAGAGGGTGCTTCCTTCAAGGACACCCTTTCCACATCAGGCATCATCCTCTGAAAGGTCGCCCCCCATGGATGCTCACTGGCCTCCTGGCTGTCCACCCTTGTCTCCCTACCACTCCTTGGTCTCACCTTCCCTCCCTGCCGTCAGATCATCCACTCTTGCTCACCCCCACCCTCCCACCCATCCCACGCACTTACCTCTGAGATTTAGAATCTAAGGTCTGCTTGAAGTTCCAGCCTTGGCCACTAATACCAATAGTGGGCCTAGAGAGCTGCCGGCCAATCCTCGGAGAGTTGGCTTGCTGTGGAGCTGCTGCAATCAGTGGAGGATTTGTTCCCACTGACTCTGCAGATGGCAGGGTTGGAAACACCATCATCTGAAAACGCCTGCTCTATATTTATGAGGGTGCAGCACCCATTTCCAGCTGATCAGGAAAGCTCCACTCAGCCTCGGTCAATGGCCTGGTGCCCAGGCGATGTCAGGTGGGTGGCGACCCCTCAAAGTGGCAAGGATTTGACATCCGCCTCTTTCTCCACCCCTTGATATTCTCCTGAAACATGACCCAAGGAAGTGTGATCTTTCATCCATTAGATAGTATTAATTTACCCTCATCACCCTATCACGATACTGCAATTTATTGAAGTGTTGCATAACAGGGATTCCCAGAGTGGAGCTGCAGTGATGTCATAAAACTGCTCAAAGAACCAACCACGCTGAAGGATTTCAACAGACACACAAACAGAAAACAAAAAGCAACAAAGTTAAACTACTTAATTTTGTATTTTACACAGGTCAAATTAAAGATTGAGCCATATACAAGATGAGGGTAAGCACTAGAACATCCTAAAAAAAAATTTAAAATCATTTTTAAAAGTTTTTAAAAATCTACTAATTAATCATTTAACAAAGCTTATGCATGTAAAATTAATTTTCCAGGGCCACCTCTGTTGTTCGCCAAATTTGATTAAACATATCGCTGTTAAAAACGCCAGTTACACCTGGTTGAATAAGGTGAAATCTTTTAGTGGGTTTCTAACAGCAATGTGGGAGTGTGAATGTTGACATTCTCCTTAATTCCAGTGACTGCCGGCTCTGCGGTGGGGTCCACGACTCAGCCTGCATCAGAGCTCCGAATGATAGACTGCAACTTCAGGATTCTCACACAAATCTGTGGATGCCCGACATCCTGAAGTTACCGCCAGTTTCAAAGGGGTAATGACGTCGAACAACTGGCAGTTCGCCACCAATAGCTCACCCCAAAAATCTGTCCCTTTCCGGGTTTCCTTGAAAGCTGGAGCCTCAAGCCTGTTGAAGCAACCGCATTAAATAAATACATTGCCCCAAACAAGATTCTAAAACTGCGTGGCACAAATTTAATGTAGTCAGATGTGAGATAAGAATCTTTATATATGTCATTATATTCTGGAATGCACTGCCTGAAAGGGTATTGGAAACAGATTCAATAATACATTTCAAAAGGGAATTAGGTACATACGTGAAGGATGTGAGCTGAATGACCACTTTTGTACTGTAAGATTTTATGATTCTATAAGAAAAGGTCAAACTCACTTGCTGTGTAGAACACCTGATGCCAGATCTTCAGACGCCAAGGGTGAGGAAAATGCCACTCCAGTAAGTTAGAATACACTGGGACGTTTTCTTGCCTGCAGTGCCTTGCCAGCACTGATCTGGTAATTAGGAAGGAAACATGGTAGGGGATGTGAGTGAGTTGCTTTTATGGGATGTCAAGGATGCCTATTAGTATAGATAGTGTGGCAGTAGCTTGTTTGGAACCAAAGATGATTTTAATGTTACCAACCATTTCAAACCAACTGTCATTATCTTCCTCTGCTCCTATTTCCAACACAGAACTAATATATGGTTCCTTTCAACATTCCTCCTCCCGGTCATAACCATTTTCTATACCTTCTGTCTTTTCCTTTCAGCATCACTCACAACACAATAATTCTCTGTGTAATTTAGTGTGCACTGTGTTACACCAGTAGGATGTATTTTCTTTGTCTATGTGCATGATCCTGTTTACCATGGCTTGTGTTTGGTGGATCACCATCCATGAGCTGTGGTTACATTGCTTCTTCTGAAATATGTACAACATTAATACCAGGGGCCTGGTTTAATCCCTTCCGGATGAAGAATTCTGCTTCGACCAACATAAAGTAGGTTTGGCAGTCTTAAGTATATCAGCAGAAAGACTTCATTACCAATTCATAATTATACACATATATACACTAGTGGGTATAGGTATGGCACTGACTCCATCCTAGGTCTTCACATATCTCTGTCCATCTCTACACTGACCCTGGCTCTGGGTCATGTCCCTTCTTACATCACCTGTGTGTATGGTACTGTACTCAGTCCCACATTAACCCTCTATTTACCAGACCCTGCTATTACACCAGGGACAGGATCAGATGATGTTGGGTGTTAAAAATAACACAATTGGTTCTTAAGCTCCAAAAAAGGTTATTAATAACCTATTAAGGCCTGTTATTAGAGGCTCAACTGTATTTTCTTCAGTCAGTGAATCCCACAGGCCACACTGTAGAAGAATTTTCACTCTCCCTCATCTCACCACAGTGATGGGCTAGCTGCAAAAATATTTTTTCAAATTGCCTGTGTTGATGCTCCACTCACGCTTCCTCATCTAAATCTTTCTTCATAATCATCTATTTCCTTTCTCCTTCCAATGCTTATGTAGCTTTCCCCTATACTATTTGCTTCAACCACTCCTTATGATAGTGAGTTCCACATTCTCATTAATCTTTGGGAAAATAAATTCCCTCTGAATTCTCTGTTGGATTTCTTGTGGCTTAGAACAAAGAAGAACAAAGAAAAGTATAGCACAGGAACAGGCCCTTCGGCCCTCCAATCCTGCGCCGACCATGCTGCCCGTCTAAACTAAAATCTTCTACACTTCCTGGGTCCGCATCTCTCTATTCCCATCCTATTCATGTATTTGTCAAGATGCCCCTTAAATGTCACTATCGTCCCTGCTTCCACCACCTCCTCCAGGCACCCACTACCCTCTGTGTAAAAAAACTGCCTCGTACATCTCCTCTAAACCTTGCCCCTCGCACCTTAAACCTATGCCCACTAGTAATTGACCCCTCTACCCTGGGAAAAAGCCTCTGACTATCCACTCTGTCTATGCCCCTCATAATTTTGTAAACCTCTATCAGGTCACCCCTAAACCTCCGTCGTCCCAGTGAGAACAAACCAAATTTATTCAACCGCTCCTCATAGCTAATGCCCCCCATACCAGGCAACATCCTGGTAAATCGTTTCTGCACCCTCTCTAAAGCCTCCACATCCTTCTGGTAATGTGGCAACCAGAATTGAACACGATAATCCAAGTGTGACCTAACTAAGGTCCTATACAGCTGCAACATAACTTGCCAATTCTTGTACTCAATGCCCCGGCCAATGAAGGCAAGCATGTCGTATGCCTTCTTGACTACGTTCTCCACCTGTGTTGCCCCTTTCAGTGACCTGTGGACCTGTACACCTAGATCTCTCTGACTTTCAATAGTCTTGAGGGTTCTACCATTCACTGTATATTCCCTACCTGCATTAGACCTTCCAAAATGCATTACCTCACATTTGTCCGGATTAAACTCCATCTGCCATCTCTCCACCCAAGTCTCCAAACGATCTAAATCCTGCTGTATCCTCTGACAGTCCTCATCGCTATCCGCAATTCCACCAACCTTTGTGTCGTCTGCAAACTTACCAATCAGACCAGTTACATTTTCCTCCAAATCATTTATATACACTACGAACAGCAAAGGCCCCAACAGTGATCCCTGCAGAACACCACTAATCACAGCCCTCCAATTAGAAAAACACCCTTCCATTGCTACTTTCTGCCTTCTATGACCTAGCCAGTTCTGTATCCACCTTGCCAGCTCACCCCTGATCCCATGTGACTTCACCTTTTGTACTAGTCTACCATGAGGGATCTTGTCAAAGGCCTCACTGAAGTCCATATAGACAACATCCACTGCCCTACCTGCATCAATCATCTTTGTGACCTCTTTGAAAAATTCTATCAAATTAGTGAGACACAACCTCCCCTTCACTAAACCAGGCTGCTTCTCGCTAATATGTCCATTTGCTTCCAAATGGGAGTAGATCCTGTCTCAAAGAATTCTCTCCAGTAATTTCCCTACCACTGACGTAAGGCTCACCAGCCTGTAGTTCTCTGGATTATCCTTGCTACCCTTCTTAAACAAAGGAACAACATTGGCTATTCTCCAGTCCTCCGGGACATCACCGAAGACAGTGAGGATACAAAGATTTCTGTCAAGGCCGCAGCAATTTCCTCTTTAGCCTCCTTCAGTATTCTGGGGTAGATCCCATCAGGCCCTGTGGACCTATCTACCTTAATATTTTTCAAGACGCCCAACACCTCGTCTTTTTGGATCTCAATGTGACCCAGGCTATCTACACACCCTTCTCCAAACTCAACTCCACCAATTACTTGTCTTTGGTGAATACTGATGCAAAGTATTCATTTAGTACCTCGCCCATTTCCTTTGGCTCCACACATAGATTCCCTTGCCTATCCTTCAGTCGGCCAACCCTTTGCCTGGCTACCCTCTTGCTTTTTATGTACGTGTAGAAAGCCTTGGAATTTTCCTTAACCCGATTTGCCAATGACTTTCTGTGACCCCTTCTAGCCCTCCTGACTCCTTGCTTAAGTTCCTTCCTACTTTCCTTATATTCCACACAGGCTTCATCTGTTCCCTGCCTTCTAGCCCTGACAAATGCCTCCTTTTTCTTTTTGACGAGGCCTACAATATCTCTCGTTATCCAAGGTTCCTGAAATTTGCCATATTTACCCTTCTTCCGCACAGGAACATGCCGGTCCTGAATTCCTTTCAACTGACATTTGAAAGCCTCCCACATGTCACATGTTGATTTACCCTCAAACATCCGCCCCCAATCTAGGTTCTTCAGTTCCCACCTAATATTGTTATAATTAGCCTTCCTCCAATTTAGCACATTCACCCTAGGACCACTCTTATCCTTGTCCACCAGCACTTTAGAACTTACTGACTTGTGGTCACTGTTCCCGAAATGCTCCCCTACTGAAACTTCTACCACCTGGCCGGGCTCATTCCCCAATACCAGGTCCAGTACAGCCCCTTCCCTAGTTGGATTATCTACATATTGTTTTAAGAAGCCCTCCTGGATGCTCCTTACAAACTCTGCCCCGTCTAAGCCCCAAGCACTAAGTGAGAATCAGTCAATATTGGGTAAGTTGAAGTCTCCCATCACAACAATCCTGTTGTTTTTACTCGTTTCCAAAATTTGTCTACCTATCTGCTCCTCTATCTCCCACTGGCTGTCTTGTCTTGTATTGATAGTCTCTAGTCAGAGCTCGGGGGAGGAGGTGCAGACAATGCCAAACACTTGGTCCCAGGAGATGAGGGTCCCAGTTTCAGTTTTGTACACAGAGTTTCTCATCGCCCAGACTGCGCAGCCAGAGTCCAGACTTTTAGCAGGACCGGGAGAGTCCATACTGAGTAAAATAAGAACAAAGTTTTATTTACGGAAATGATATATACACTACTCGGGTTCCTCTCTCTGGTCGGTGCCTTACTGGCCAACCTTATACACATTGCTTAATTGCAATACCCCGCCCCTAGCAGGGGAGCTCGTACTTCACATGGAGCATGGGGAAGACAAGCATTGCCACACCTTCGGTCCCATTCAGGATATTACACAGACCTGGCAGACCAGTTTAAAAAATGGAACCGGCAGGCTACGAGTTTCGATTTTATCAAATCCAGTTTGTCAGTGTCAATTTTACCGAGTTGTTTGCGCAACATCGTGGTTTTGATTTCCTCTCTGAAAAGCCTTCCAGAAAACCACAATAATGCCCAAAGGCCAACAACAGCAGTGCAAGATCGGTCAGGAAAGTGTTTTTGCTTGAAAAATGGTAAGGGGAGGTTGGAAACGGGGTCACAAAAGAATATTAAAGGCCGGTTTGAGGTATGTTGGAGGAGAGGTTGGGAATATTGGAGGGAGTTTGGGGAGATGTTGAAGAGAGGTTTAGGGGGACTTTGGAGAGGAATTGTGGGAGGGAGGTTAGCTACAGAGTTGAATTGTTTTGTAAATATAATCACTTATTTTAAGCACTTTCCTAACATCAGTTGAGAATCAGCATTACACCTCTAAATTCACCATTGCTGTATTCACTGTGCCAAATGCATGCAGGCATAATGAAAGAAAGAAAATATATATATATTCATATAGCACCTATCATGATATCTCAAATCACTTTACAGCCAATTAAGTTCTTATGAGTTGTAGCAGCCAAAGGTATAATGTAGGCAATGTTATTAAATAGTGGTGCAGGCTCGAGGAGCCTAACAACTTACTCCTGTTCCTAATACATATGTTTGCAAAGGATTATGGAATGGATGAGATGAACTGGGCTAGATGGCTTTGTCATTCATAACTATCTTGCGACTGGAGGATGGAATCATGGCCGGAGTCATGCCTATTTTGTTGCCAATGAAAGTTTACTGTGATCAGGCTTTATGAGGAAACATTAATGCCAGGACAGGAGTGTGTAATGGGCTCATAGTAAATCAGTAACGAATTTTACACTGCACATGATTGTCAAGAGTCTCTCCCATTGACGTCAATCTTGTCCTTCTACTTACCTATTATCCCACCAACCATGATGCCTTTTCAGAACTTTTTGAGATATTGAAATATTGTGATAAAGTTGTGTTGCATAGTAGATATTGAAAATATATTGCAGTGAGAAACAGCAATCAGCAGAGTCTTCAGATTTGCTGATGAAGAATACACAGACACAATTATAAATCATTCAGTCTTTGTCCTCTAACCCAGTGTTCTTCAAACCTTTTTTCCAGGGACCCATTTTTACCACCCGGCCATCCTTCGGGACCCAACCCGGCCGAACTTTGCGACCCACGCCAGCCGACCATCGCGACCCACGCCGGCCGACCTGCACGACCCACCATTTTCTCTTACCTTGTTTGCTGCTGACAAAAATGGAGGAAATGGTTTTGGTCCCTTTGGCCCCTGTACACGCTTTTCCAATGGAACCTATTGGATGAAGGTGAAGTCTGCCGGTGTCGGAAAGTATGGAGTCTCCATCTGTCCAAAGTTCTGCATTTTTTTCCTGTAAAGTTTTATCAAATAAATCCCCCCCGAACTTGCAAAAAAAATAAAAATTAAATGAATAAAATAAATGAAAATAATAAAAATTAAATTAATAAAATAATTTAATAAAATGAATAACCCCCCCCCCGAACTTGTAAAACGAAAAGCTGCGACTGTTTAAAAATAAAACAGCCGCACTGCGCATGCGTGCCGGATCATCTACCAATGACTTTGCACGCATGCGCAGTGCGGCTGCTTTTTCTACATGTTCGCGGCTATTTTGAAGGCTGTTTGCAGACGGCATTATTAACAGCCAGCTGCTGCGGCTGTTGCGTCCAGATTTGCGTGATCTGGAGCGCCGCGACGGACAGCTCCGCGACCCTCCCGACACCCGCCCGCGCTGCATTACATGGTTGCTGCTCTGAATATTAATGACCTATGCTGCATATTTATCGGAAGATATTTGTAACCAGATGACAACAATGGATGTTATCATTTTACTAGGACCCTTCTAAAATTGTTTGGTGAATTGATTGATAAATCTCGAAAGGGAAACATACCACACATAGTTGGGGATGGCATTAAATAGGGGGCAGGAATAAGGAGCCCAGAAACTGGAGAAGCACCAATGCCCATGATTTCTCTCGCTGGCACTGCATCTCGCTATGCCCTTGCCCACAAGAGGGAATGGTCTTCCTGTATTCACTCTGTCAAAAATATTAGGCTGGATTCTCCGTTTGGGAGACTTGGGGGGGCAATTCTCCGATATTGAGGCCAAGTGTTCGCGCCGTCGTGAATGCCGTTGTGTTTCACGACAGTGCAAACAGGGCCCGGACACAACCTATTCTGGCCCCCACAGGGGGCCAGCACGGCATTGGAGCGGTTCACGCCACTCCAGCGTCCTTACACGGCGCCAAATGGGCGCCGCACCAACCCGCGCATGCGCAGTTGGGCCGCGCCATCCTACGCATGCGCGGGAAATGTCTTGCGCATGCCGGCCCCTCACCAACATGGAGCCGGTGTTCTGGGGCCACGCGATGGAGAGAGGCCCCATCGGAGGCCACCCCGGTGAAGGAGCCCCACCCCACAGGCCACCCCACCAACATTCCCACAGAGTTCCCGCCGGCAGCGACCAGGGGTGGACGGCGCCAGCGGGAACCTTTTGTGTTGTAGCGGCCGCTCGGCCCATCCGGCCGGAGAATCGCCGCTCGCCGGTTCTCCGAGCGGCCCGCTGCGAATCGCGCGCCGCTGGTTTCCAGCGGGTGGGAGAATTGCATGCGGGGGTCGGGGCATCGGGGCATGATTCGTGTGGCGCCCCAACGATTCTCACACCCGGCGTGGGGGTGGGGAGTATAGCGCCCTATTTTCTCCCACCGGAGCTGTATTGCACAAGTTTTACCAACCCCTTGGTGTGGTGATGTGCATCAATGTAAATACATGTAGGCTAGCTAAACACTAGAGGGAGCACCAGAAACATCACACACACAAACACTCAACCAATAGATCAAGTAGATAGGACATGACCAATAGACATTCACGATACACAAGGAGGTGACACGACCACAGGGGGGCATTACACCAACCCATATATAAAGGACACCACACACATGTCTGCCTCTTCCCAGTGGAGACAGTCAGTGAGTTGAGACACAGGGTTGATTCAATATTACACCCACCACGTGGATTGCAGTAACTGGTTAGTCAGTCTGGGTAGCTATAGTAGGATTAGCAGTAGTGTCAAACCCGAGTAATAGAAGTGTAAATAGTTTAATAAACGTGTTGAAGTTATCTCCACGTCTGGACCTTCCTTTGTCAAGTGCACCACAAGGAAGCCGCTTATGTTACACCGAGAACATAACAAATCACTTGGGACACGCAACAAACAGCACACCATGCTGATCACCAGAGTGTCTACAAGCTGCAGCATTGAAACCAATGCAGCTTTTAGCCATCACCCAAAAAATCTGATCACGGAAACTGCGTGACAGTCTTGATCCGTAACGATCTGATGAGCCTGTTGGTGAACAATATCACACAGATGGTAGCCAGCATGTTCTGTCATTGCTCCAACCAGCAGAACAACCCCTCGTCAAATATGTCAACCCTCACCATCTGGTACCATTCTTCATTTCTCGCTATCTCTTTAACGATGTCCCTATATCCTGAACGATCTAATAATGCTTTCAGTGTTCTCATGCAGTGAGCTACTTGTATCTATTTCAAACTCATCTGCAAATCCTTTCTCCAGTTATTCTATATCAAAGAAGAATCATTCAATAGCGAAAGACTAATACAGCTAGTTAGAGAGACAAGTAGGCAGCTGGATATCATGGAAATAATATATACAATGCCTCTTCCAACCTGGGCTAGGTGATAAACTGATGGATGTCATAGATAGCACCCAGGAATACATTGATTGAATGCCTACCCCACTGACAGGGCAGGAGTTTCTCCCTTGTGAATACACCAGCTGAGTTATGGTACTTGCAGTGCATTCTGTGTCTTTGGCCACTATCCTCCTCCACATGTCCCTAATGAATTTGCCCCAAGCGATGGTGCATGTGAGGAGATGACTGTTGGGTTTTCTGAGGCCAAAATGGTTATACCTTGCAGAATTTGGGGCGTCATTCTCCGCCGGCGGGAGTCTCCGTTTTGCCGGCACCCGGGGGTTTCCCGACGGTGTGGGGCTGCCCCACAATGGGAAACCCCATTGACCAGCCGGTGTTACGGAGACTCCCGCTGGCCGGTCGGGGCAGAAATGTGGCGGGGCGGGTAGGAGAATTTTGCCCCAGATGTTTAACCTCTTAGTAAGGAATTGACTCCAAATGTACTTTCAACATATCAATTATCACTGAAATCTGGTCCTAAACTTTGACTTTTAAAGATGGGTTCTATGAGCAGAGCAGCTGCACTGATACAGCTGAGGTGTTATAAAGTCATAGAGGTTTACAGCACAGAAAAGACCCTACAACCCATCGCGTCCGCGTCGATCAAAAATAACTACCTAAATATTCTAATCTTATATTTATTTTATGCCTTGGCATTGTAAGTACACATCTAAATATTTCTTAAATGGTATAAGGGTCTTTGCCTCCACCATTCTTTCAGGTAGTGAATTCCAGACTCCCATTGCCCTCTGGTAAAAATGTTTTCCCCACGTCCCCTCTAAAACGCCTGCCCCTTACCTTAGCTCTATGCCCCCTGGTCATTGATCCCTCCAGCAAAGGGAAATGGTTCTTCCTGTCTATTCTAACTATTCATCTCAATCATATCCCCCTCAGTCTGCTCTACTCCAAGGAAAACAATCCTTAACTATCCAATCTCTCTCCATAGCTAAAACTCTCCAACCCAGGCAACATCCTGGTGAGTTTCCTCTGCACCTTTTCCAGTGCTATCACATCCCTCCTATAATGTGGGTTGCAGAACTGCACACAATACTCTAGCTGTGGCCGAACCAACATTTTGTACGGTTTCAGGATAACCTTCCTGCTCTGAAACTCTATGCCTTGGCTGATAAGGGCAAGTATGCCATATGCCTTATTAATCTCTGTATCCACCTGCCCTGCTACCTTAAGGGACTGATGTACACACACACCAAGGTCTCTCTGATCCTCAGTGCTTCCCAGGGTCCTGCAGTTCATCAAGGTACCCCCTTGCCTTTTTTGTCCTGCGCAAGTGCATCACCTCACACTTATTCCAGATTGAATTCCATTTGCCACTAATCAGCCCATCTTCCCTGCCCAGCTCTATGTTCCTGTAATCTAAGGCTATCCTCCTCACCCTACCAATTTTTGTATCATCTTCAAACTTACTGATCAACCCTCCTGCATCCATGTCTAAATCCTGGTTTATCCCTTCCTTCTTTCTTGAATAATGGTACCACATTGGCTATCTTCCAGCCCTCCAGCACCACTCCTGTGGCCAGAGAGGAATTGAAAATTACTGCCAGCAGCCGGCTATTTCCCCCCTTGCTTCCTTCAACAGCCGAGGATACATTTCATCGGGCCCTAGAGATTTGTCTACTTTTAAGCATGACAGATTACTCAGAAACTCCTCTCTGTCTATGTTACTTTCTTTAATTTTATCATAGTCCTTCTCCCTGATTTCTATACCCACACCGTTCTTCTCACTAGTAAACAGCGACACAAAGTATTCATTAAGAACCCTATCTGCGTCCTCGGCTCCGTACAAAGTACCGCAGTAGTCCTTAGTAGGCTTTTCTCTTTCCCCAGTTATCCTTTTACCCTTAATGTACTTGCAAAAGAACTTCAGTTTTTCCTTTATTTTACCTGCCAGTATCCTTTCATGTCCCATTTTTGCTCTCCTAATTTCCTTTTTAAGTTCCCTCTTACACATTCTATACGTCTCTAGGGCTTCTACTATTTTGAGCCCTCGACATCTGCCATAAGCCCCCCTTTTTATTGTTATCCAATGCTCACAGGATTTGTTGGCCCCATCCGGTACTCTCCCTATTTCCTTCTTTAATATGTCCCACTGCCCAGTCACAGATTTACATAAAAGTGTCAGCTCCCAGTCCACTCGGGCAAATCTTTTCTGACCTTATTAAAATCGCCTTCCCCAAGTTAAGACCATGATCTGCAAAATGCTCCGCTACTGATACTTCAACCACTTGCCTGGCTTCATTACCTTGTAGGAGCTTCCACGCACTGGCTTAAAAGGTTCTCCTGGATGTATTTTAAGAATTCCGCTCCCTCTAAACCTTTCACACTCTGATTACCCCAGTTAATAATGGAGAAGTTAAAATCCCCCACTATCACGACCCTATTAGTTTTGCGCTTTTCTGAAATTTGCCTACATGCCTGCTCTTCTATTTCTTTTGGACTGTTAGGGGGCCTACAGGATACACCCAGCAATGTGACTGCTCCTTTTTGGTTTTTAAGTTCTACCCATAAGTCTTCATTTGAAGAACCTTCTAAGATGTCGCCCCTCCTTACTGGTGTAATTGATTCCCTGATCAAGATCTTGACACACCCTCCTCTTTAACCCTTCCCTGTCAAATGGTCTTGTCGAAAGAGCTGTCCAAACTTTCACATCTAAGAGGGGGTGCTTTTGCTAACACTGTTGGGGAGGTTTTAAACTAATGTGGCAGGGGGATGGGAACCAGATTAGGAAGTTAGAGGTCAGTAAAGAGGCAGAAACTAAAGCTAGTAAGGTACTAGATAATAAACTCAATGCGACTAAGGGGAAGAGTAGATAGGGAAGAGGTGATGAACGCAAAGGGACAGATGGTCTGAGGTGCATTTGTCTCAATGCGAGAAGTGTAGCAGGTAAGGCAGATGAATTTAGGGCTTGGATTAGTATCTGGGAATATGATGTTATTGGTATTACGGAGACTTGGTTGAGGGAAGGGCAAGACTGGCAACTAAATATCCCAGGGTATAGATGCTTTAGGAGGGATAGAGAGGGAGGTAAAAGGGGTGGAGGAGTTGCATTACTGGTCAGAGATGATATCACAGCTATGATTAAGGAGGGCACGATGGAGGATTCGAGCACCGAGGCAATATGGGTAGAGCTAAGAAATAGGAAGGGTGCAGTAACATTGTTGGGACTTTACTACAGGCCTCCCAAAAGCGAGCGTGAAGTAGAGGTACAAATATGTAGACAGATTATAAAAAAATGTAGGAGCAATAGGGTGGTCGTGATGGAAGATTTTAACTTCCCCAGCATTGAATGGGACTCATGTAGTGTTGGAGGCGTAGATGGAGCAGAATTTGTAAGCAGCATCCAGGAGAGTTTTTTAGAGCAGTGTGTAAATAGTCCAACTTGGGAAGGGGCCATACTGGACCTGGTATTGGGGAATGATCCCGGCCAGGTGGTTGAAGTTTCAGTCGGTGATTACTTTGGGAATAGCGATCACAATTCCGTACGTTTTAGAATACTCATGGACAAAGACGAGAGTGGTTCTAAAGAAAGAGTGCTAAATTGGGGAAAGGCCAAGTATAACAAAATTCGGCAGGAGCTAGGGTATGTGGATTGGTGTTAGACGTTTTAGTTGCTGTGAAATGAAGAGTCTAAAGTTCTTGTTCCTTTTCACCAAACACCATTTATTTCACTTCCACAGCCTCTGCACAAAACTCTTAACAACACACCACCTGACAGAGGCCACCTGAAGCCCCTTTATATATATCAGTGTCAATTAATGGATACTTAACATAAATGAGACAACTAATTGCAATGTCTCTTAACCCATTACTTAACAATTGGGAGCAGCTCCTTAAGGGTAAATCCACATTTGAAATGTGGGAGTCTTTTAAGGAAAGGTTGATTAGAGTGCAGGACAGACATGAGGGATAGAAATGGCAAGATTAGGGAACCATGGATGACGGGTGGAATTGTGAGACTAGCTAAAATGAAAAAGGAAGCATACATAAGATCTAGGCGACTTAAATCTGATGAAGCTTTGGAGGAATATCAGGAAAGTAGGACAAATCTCAAACGCACAATAAAGAGGTCTAAAAGGGGTCATGAAATATCTTTGGCTCCCAGGGTTCAGGAAAATCCCAAAGCCTTTTATTCGTATATAAGGAGCAAGAGGGTAACTAGAGAAAGGATTGGCCCACTCAAAGACAGAAGAGGGAATTTATGCATGGAGTCAGATGAAATGGGTGAGATTCTTAATGAGTACTTTGCATCGGTATTCACCAAGGAGAGGGACATGACGGATGTTGAGGCTAAGGATGGATGTTTAAATACTCTAGGTCAAGTCGGCATAAGGAAGGGGGAAGTTTTGGGTATTCTAAAAGGCATTAAGGTGGACAAGTCCCCAGGTCCAGATGGGATCTATCCCAGGTTACTGAGGGAAGTGAGGGAAGTAATATCTGGGGCCTTAACAGATATCTTTGCAGCATCCTTGAGCACGGGTGAGGTCCCGGAGGACTGGAGAATTGCTAATGTTGTCCCTTTGTTTAAGAAGGGTAGCAGGGATAATCCAGGGAATTATAGACCTGTGAGCTTGACGTCAGTGGTAGGCAAACTGTTGGCGAAGATACTGAGGGATAGGATCTATTCACATTTGGAAGAAAATAGACTTATCAGTGATAGGCAGCATGGTTTTGTGCAGGGAAGGTCATGTCTTACAAACCTAATAGAATTATTTGAGGAAGTGACAACGTTAATTATGAGGGAAGGGCTGTAGATGTCATATACATGGACTTCAGTAAGGCGTTTGATAAAGTTTCCCATGGCAGGTTGATGGAAAAAGTGAAGTCGTATGGGGTTCAGGGTGTACTAGCTAGATGGATAAAGAACTGGCTGGGCAACAGGAGACAGAAAGTAGTGGTGGAAGGGAGTGTCTCAAAATGGAGAAAGGAGACTAGTGGTGTTCCACAGGGATCCGTGCTCGGACCACTGTTGTTTGTGATATACATAAATGATCTGGACGAAGGTATAGGTGGCCTGATTAGCAAGTTTGCAGATGATACTAAGATTGGTGGAGTTGCAGATAGCGAGGAGGACTGTCAGAGAAAACAGCAAAATATAAATAGATTGGAGAGTTGGGCAGAGAAATGGCAGATGGAGTTCAATCCAGGCAAATGCGCGGTGATGCATTTTGGAAGATCTAATTCAAGAGCAGACTATACGGTCAATGGAAGAGTCCTGGGAAAAATTGATGTACAGAGAGATCTGGGAGTTCAGGTCCATTGTACCCTGAAGGTGGTAACGCAGGTCGATAGAGTGGTCAAGAAGGCATACAGCATGCTTGCCTTCATCGGACGGGGTATTGAGTACAAGAGTCGGCAGGTCATGTTACAGTTGTATAGGACTTTGGTTAGGCCACATTTGGAATACTGGGTGCAGTTCTGGTCGCCACATTACCAGAAAGATGTGGATGCTTTAGAGAGGGTGCAGAGGAGGTTCACCAGGATATTGCCTGGTATGGAGGGTGCTAGCTATGATGAAAGGTTGAGTAGATTAGGATTGTTTTCGTTGGAAAGACGGAGGTTGAGGGGGGACCTGATTGAGGTCTACAAAATTATGAGAGATATGGACAGGGTGGATAGCAACAAGCTTTTTCCAAGAGTGGGGGTGTCAATTACAAGGGGTCACGATTTCAAGGTGAGAGGGGGGAAAGTTTAAGGAAGATGTGCATGGAATGTTTTTTATGCAGAGGGTGGTGGGTGCCTGGAACACTTTGCCAGCGGAGGTGGTAGAGGCGGGCACAATAGCATCATTTAAGATGCATCTAGACAGATATATGAACGGGCGGGGAACAGAGGGAAGTAGATCCTTGGAAAATAGGTGACAGGTTTAGATAAAGGATCTGGATCGGCGCAGGCTGGGAGGGCCGAAGGGCCTGTTCCTGTGCTGTAATTTTCTTTGTTCTTTGTTCTTTGTTCTATTACTGCTTTGATCAGTGGACATCACGCTCTCGTACAATTCAGCCCTGCATGCCTCACTGGCAAGTGAGTCAGAACCGGCTTGACCTTATTTTTGCAAATTTGTCAGGCAAGGTGGAAAGATGTGGAAGGACAAAGATGTGCAAGCCTCATAGAAAAGCCACCACAATACAGCCAAGAAGGACAGTTGTTTCAAGCAGATTGTTTCGTGTACATGTGGAACTCTAGCAGAGGACCAGAATGGTTAGGCCTAAATTAGGCCTGTATTCTCTGGAATTTAGAATTGAAACATTCAAGATTATGAAAGTGCTTGAAATGTTAGATACTGAGACCTTGTTTCTGTTGAATGTAGAATCTTAGAACAAAAGGGCCCAGTTTCAGGATAAGGGGCTGCTCCTTTAGGACTGAGATGAGGAAAAATTTCTTCATTGTAAAGGGTTGTAAATCTTTGGAATTCTTGACCCCAGAGGGTTGAGAACACTCCATTGTTAAATATATTTTAGGCTGGGATAGACTGATTTTCTGTCTCTCAGGGAAGCAAGGGGTATGGGGAGTGGATGGGAAAGTGGAGCTAAGCCCAAGATCAGCTACAATCCTATTAAATGGTAACCCAAGCTCAAGAGGCTAGGTGTTTTTTTTAATTCATTTTTTTATGGGATGTGGGCATGGTTGGAATTGCCAGCATTTATTACCCATTCCTATTTGCTCTTCAGAAGGTGGTGGTGAGCTGACTTCTTGAACCGCTGCAATACCTGGGGTGCAGGTACATCCACAGTGCTGTGAGAGAGAGAGGTCCATGATTTTTGACTCAACAACAATGAAGGAATGACAATGTATTTCCAAGTCAGGATGGTAAGTGACTTGGCAGGGAACCTTCAGCTGGTGGTATTTCCATGTGTCTGTTGCTTTTGTCATAGAATCATAGAATTTACAGTGCAGAAGAAGGCCATTTGGCCCATCAAGTCTGCACCAGCCCTTGGAAAGAACACCCTACCCAAGCCCATGCCTCCACCCTATCCCCGTAATCCAGTAACCCCACCTAATCTTTTTGGACACTAAGGACAATTTATCATGGTCAATCCACCTTACCTACACATCTTTGGACTGTGGGAGGAAACCGGAGCACCCGGAGGTAACCCACGCAGGCACGGGGAGAACTTGCAGACTCCGCACAGATAGTGACCTAAGCCAGGAATTGCACCTGGGACCCTGTAGCTGTGAAGCAACTGTGCTAACCACTGCGCTACCATGCTACCCTTCTAGATGATAGTGTTCTTGGGGTGGAAGGTGCTGCCTAAGGAACCTTGGCAAGTTACTGCAGTGCATCTTGCTGCCATTATGCGTCGGTGGTGGAGGGTTGAATGTTTGCGTAAGAGATATCAATCAAGCAGGCTGCTTTGACCTGGATGGTGTCGAGCTTCTTGAGTGTTGTTGGAGTTGCACTCATCCAGGCAAGTGGAGAGTACTCCATCACACTCCTGACTTGTGCTTTGTAGATGGTGGACAGGCTTTGGGTAATCAGGAGGTGAGTTACTTGCCGTAGGATTCCTAGCCTTTGATCTGCTGTGGTTGCCACAGTATTAATGTGACTATTCAAGTTCAGTTTGTGGTCAATGGATGTTGTTAGTGGAGGATTCAGTAATGGTAATGTCATTGAATGTCAAGGGGTGATGGTTAGATTTCCTCCTGTTGGAGATAGTCATTGTCTGGCACTTGTGTGGCTCAAATGTTACTTGCCACTTGTCATCCCAAGTCTGGATTTGTCCAGATATCGCTGCAGTTGGACATGAACTGCTTTAGAATCTAAACATTCAGCAGTCATCAATGAATATTCCCACTTCTGACTTTATATTGGAAGGCAGGTCATTGATGAAGCAGCTGAAGATGGTTGGGCCCAGGACACGACCCTGAGGAACTCCTGCAGTGATGTCCTGGAGCTGAGATGATTGACCTCTGACCACCACAACCATCTTCCAACCACCGGACTGTTTTTCTCCTGATTCCCATTGATTCCAGTTTCGCTAAGGCGATGCCCTACTCAGTCAAATGCTGCCTTGATGTCAAGGGCAGTCATAGAAACATAGAAAATAGGAGCAGGAGGAAGCAATTGGCCCTTCAAGCTTGCTCCACCATTCATTGTCAACATGACTGATCACCCAACTCAATAGTCTAATCCTACTTTCCCCCCATGCCCTATGATTCCCCATTGTCCCAAGTGGCATATCTAACTGATTCTTGAAAACATGCACTGTTTTCTCCTCAATTACTTCTTGTGGTAATGAATTCCACGGGCTGACCACCCTCTAGGTGAAGAAATTTCTCCTCATTTCTGTCCTAAATGGTCTACCCCGAATCCTCAGACTGTAACACCTGGTTTGGATACACCCACCATCAGGAACATCCTTCCTACATCGACCCTGTCTAGTCCTGTTAGAATTTGAAAGGTTTCTATGAGATCCTCCCTCATTCTTATGAATACCAGTAAATACGATCTTAAGCAATTCAATCTGTCCTCATACGTCAGTCCTGTCATCCCAGGAATCAGTCTGGTAAACCTTCCCTGTACTCGCTCTAGAGCAAGAATATCCTTCCTCTGATAAGGAGACCGTGGCCGGGATTCTCCCTTCTGGGGACTAAGTCCCCACGCCGGCTGGAACACCGGCGCCAACGGCTCCGGTGTCAACAGGCCCCCAAGGCGAGGAATTCTCACCTGCCGGAGGCCGGCGCCGAAGTGTGAGACTATACCTAACCCGCGCCGGCGGGACTGGCCAAAAGCAGACGGCCGCACGGCCAATCGGGGCCCGGAGAATTGCCAGGGGGGCCGCTGCCAACGGCCCCCGACCGGCGTGTATCCCGCCCCTGCCCAAAAAACAGCACCGGAGAATACGGCAGCCAGCGTCAGGGCGGCGGGGCGAGGGGTTGGTGAATCCCAGTCCATAAATGCAGACAATATTCCAGGTGAGGCCTCACTAAGGCCCTGTATAATTGCAGCAAGGCATCCCTGTCCCTGTACTCGAATCTTCTCGCAATGAAGGCAAACATACTATGTGTCATCTTTACCACCTGCTGTACCTGCATTCTTACCTTTAGTGACTGGTGTACCAGGATACCCAGATCTCGTCACACATTCCCCTCTCCTATTTTATGGACATTCAGATGTTAGTCTGCCTTCTTGCTTTTGCTACCAAAGTGGATAACCTCACGTGTCTCCAAATTATACTGTATCTGCCATTCATATGCCCACTCACTCAACCTATCCAAATCTCACTGAAGGGTCTCTGCAGCATCCTCACAGCTCACCCTCCCACACAACTTTGTGCAATCTACAAATTTGGAGACATTACATTTTATTCCCTCATCTAAATCATGAATATATATTGTGAAAAGCTGGGGTCCTAGCACTGATCCCTGCGGTACCCCACTAGTTACTGCCTGCCAATTTGAAAAAGACAGAAAAAGTTTCCTGTCTGCCAACCAGTTTTCTATCCATGTCAATACACTACCCCTAATCCTATGCACTTTAATATTACATGCTAATCTCTCTCGCGGCACTTTGTCAAAAGCCTTCTGAAAGCCCAAATATACCACATCCACTGGCTCCCCATTGTCAATTCTACTAGTTACATCCTCAAAGAATTCCAGTAGATTTATCAAGTATGATTTCCCCTTCAACAATCCATGCTGACTCTGTCCGATTCTGCTATTATTTTCTAAGTGCTCTGCTATAAAATGTTTGATAATGGATTCTAGAATTTTCCCCACTACTGATGTCAGGATTACTGGTCTATAATTCCCTGTTTTCCCACTATTTCCCTTTTTAAATAGTGGAGTTACATTAGCTCCCTTCAATCTGCAGGAACTGTTCCAGAGTTTTCTGGAAGATGACCGCCAATGCATCCACTATTGCTGGAGCCACTTCCTTAAGTATTCTGGGATGTTGATTATCAGGACCTGGGGATTTATCAGCCTTCAATCCCATCAATTTCCCCAACACCATTTCTCTACTAATATTGATCGCCTTCAATTCCTCCCTCTCACTAAAACCTGTGTTCCCCAACATTTCTGGTATCTGATTTGATTCCTCATTTGTGAAGATGAACCAAAGTTTGTGTTTTGTTGCTCAGCCATTTCTTTGTCCCCTATTATACATTCTCCTGTTTCTGACTGTAAGGGACCTACATTTGTCTTCACCAACATTTTCCTCTTCACGTACCTATAGAAACTTTTACAATCAGTTTTTATGTTCCCTGCAAGCTTACTCTCGTACTCTATTTTCTCCTTCTTAATCAATTCCTTGGTCTTTCTCTGCTAAATTTTAAACTGCGCCCAATCCTGTTGCTTTTCTTGGTCAATTTGTACGCTTCTTCCTTGGATCGAATAATATCTCTAATGTCCCATGTATGCCATGGATTGGCTACCTTTCCCATGTTACTTTTGTGCCAGACAGGAATAAACACTTGTTGCAGTTTACCCATGCACTCCTTGAATGTTTGCCATTGCCTATCCACTGTCATCCCTTTAAGTAACATTTCTCATAATCAACGACCTCACTCTCCACCTTGATGAAACATTCTATCATATTATAGTCACTCACACCTCACCTCTGGCATTCAGTTCTTTTGTCCAAGTTTGAAACAAGGCTGCAATGAGGCCAGGAGCTGAGCGATGGAACCCAAACTGAACATCTATGAGCAGGTTAGTTTTTAAATAAACAACAAGAAATGATACATACGATCAGCCATCAAGAAGTCGATTCCATGCCCAGTATCCTTTTGGCAGGGAATTTTGTCTAAGCATTGATTCACCTTTTGCAATGATTGTTATACCTGACTTTCTAAGGTAGGCAATGTTTCATTGAGATTGTACTGTCCTATCAAAATCAAGCTTAAGCCATTTTTTTATTCAAAGCAGAATACTAGACACTGTTGAGCAATGAGTTTACATACATAGAACATAGATGCAAGGAATGGAGAATTACTTAAGGATGTTTTAAAAATAAACTCATTGCTCAATAGTGTCTAGCAATGAGCTTATGTTTAAAAAAGCCTTAAGTAATTGCGTGATTGTTGCATGATCTTTATTGCTCAATCTTTCCATCATTAATGATCAAAGACAATAAATAATTCAAGGGTCTTAAATCTCCGACTACTTACACACAATTGTTTGGAGAATTAAAGAGAGAATCAATCTGCTATTTTGGCTAAAGATGTCTGTCCATTTTCTGCATTTCAAAAGGAGATATACTCAATCAATGCCAGTTTGTGCCCTGTCTTGAAGCTTGTGAATACTTTAGACCAATTAGAACAAATGAATTAGGAATTTTTAAAAACATCTCAATCTTTGTAACCCAGACATGATGGGCAGAAGTTAATGCTGGCTGAGGGAGCAGGGACACTGAATAGGATAAGAAGCAAAGTTTCAAGCTCCTGATATCGGGGTAGATGCGGGGTAGATATCCCAACAGCAGGTTTGAAATAGATGTCAGTGACAATGGCATGTAGTAAGCTAACTGTATGGGTTTGTATGCAATGAATAATACTCATTGAATCACACATTTTTACTTTTAATTTGGAGGCACGTGGGGAACACCGCCTTCACTTTCATGACTAACAAAAGTTGGTGTGGAACAGGTGAGCAGTCTTCGAGATTCAACCGAGCAAGTTGGAACAATCGGTCATTACTGGGAGAGTTTGCTGGAAGAGAGGAAAGAAGGGTGGGATGTACTGGGGGCAGGACGAGGGTGACCAAGCGAAGGTCATATGTGATTGAGGAAAGCCTCATGCCTGCACATGTATGATATTCCTCCCCTTTTGGGGAAAATAACATGAAATTCCATTTTCATTTTTTTTACATGGTTTTCCCTGTGAAGCAAAAAATAAAAGGAAACTCGAACTTCTGGTGGCGGCTATGAAGGAGTAAGTCGCACATTTGGTGACTCCCGCTCGGGGCGGACTTTTGGACCTTTTGCCCCGATTTTCTACCGGACTTGAATTGTAAAACTGATGACAGAGGCAATTGTGTGCTGAATTCCCGCATTGGTGCATGGAGAGAAGGACTAGAAGTGCTCAAAAAGGCAGAAACAGAAAGACAGAGAAGGCTTTGGCTGAAGCTGCAGCGGGAGACAGCATGGCGGAGGACCAGACCTCTGGTTTGTCAACCCAGCAGTCAATGGAGCAGCTGATTCAGTTATTCAGGAAGGCTTTGCTAAGCAGAAACGGGCCTGCTTGGACCCGATAAAAGAGTCAATTGAGTGGCTGGAGCTTAAATTGGACGCCCAAGATCGGGCGATCCAGAAGGTAGAGAAGGCGCTGGTTGAGCAGGAGGAACATCTAACTGCGGTGGAGTTGGAGGTGGGGATGCTGAGAGACCAGCAGAAGAAGCTCCTGGAGAAGGTGGAGGACCTAGAGAATAGGTCCCGCCGGCAGAACTTGAGAATCGTTGGGCTCCCGGAGGGGTCTGAAGGAGCGGACGCTGGGGCATATATCGCAGACATGTTTGAGAAGCTGCTGAGGGATGGGGCATTCTCCCGACCCTTGGAGATGAACAGGGCTCACAGAGCACTCGTGAGGAGACCCCCTGAGGGCAGTGGTGGTGAGATTCAATATGTACTTGGATAAGGAACGCATTCTACAGTGGGCCAAGCAGACACGGAGCTGTAAGTGGGACAACAGTATCCTGCAAGACCTGAGTGTGGAGGTGGCCAGGAGAAGAGCAGGCTTCAACCAGATTAGGTCGATCCTTTTTAAGAAAAAGGTGAAGTTCAGACTGTTGTATCCGGCCCGTCTCCGTATCACGTACAAGGAACAGCACTTTTATTTCGAGTCGCCTGAGGACGCGCTGGACTTTGTGAAAAAGAAAGGACTGGTGGTGGACTGAGAACTTTTGAACTTTGCTGCAATGTTCATGGTTTTGTTTTTTTGTTTTTCTGTTCTTTAAAAAAAGTTTCCCGTTTTTTGTTTTGTGGAAGCTGTTTGTAATGCCTTCTGTATTGATTTGGGACCAGTGGCAGAGCTGAGTGAGTTAAGGTTTTCATTTGCATTGTTGGGGGATGGAGGTGTGCTTGTTTAGATTTTGGTGTTTTTCTGTCGGGCAATTGTGTGGGGATTGTTTGATGTTGGAGTATGTTTGTATGAGCGGGGGATGGGTGGGGAGGGAACAATAGGTGGGAGACTATCCAGCGCCAGGTATGGGGGCCACCAAGCTAGCTGGGCGGGCTAGTTCATGGAAGCGTAGTGGGGGGTGTGCATATGTTCGGTTTATTAAAGGGTTTGGGTTACAGAGTGTTGTTACTAGGGGGGGAGGGGGGGAAATGTTCTGCTGTTGAGGGAGGGCCTTGGGCTCAGGGACAGAGAGGAGGTTGGAGGTGGAGGCTGCCTGGGGGCGGGCCGGTGGAGGTGCAGAGCATGGGCTGGAGACGCGCCCAAAAAAGGGGATGGTTGATTGGCGAAGTGGGGGAGCAATGAGCCCCCCAACTAGGCTGATCACCTGGAATGTTCGAGGGTTAAATGGGCCGGTCAAGAGGGCACGTGTGTCCGCCATCTTAGGGGACTGAAGGCAGACGTGGTAATGTTGCAGGAGATGCACCTTAGAGGAACTGACCAGATTAGATTGAGGAAAGGCTGGGTCAGTCAGGTCTTTCACTCGGGACTGGATTCAAAGGCTAGAGGGGTCACGATCCTGATCAATAAGCGGGTGGTGTTTGAGGCGCATAGAATAGTCTCGAATGTGAAAGGTCGGTACATTATGGTCAGTGGGAAACTGGAGGGGGTGCAGGTGGTATTAGTAAATGAATATGCGCCAAATTGGGATGATGTGGAGTTTATAAAGAGGATGCTGGGGAAGATACCGGACCTAGACTCGCACAGGTTGGTCATGGGAGGGGGCTTCAACACAGTTATTGACCTGGCTTGGACCGGTCAAGCTCGAAAACGGGCAGGGTGCCAGCAATGGCGAAGGAACTAAAAGGGTTCATGGACCAGCTGGGTGGGAGGTGGATCCATGGAGATTTGGGCAGCCGAGGGTGAAGGAGTTCTCCTTCTACACACATGTGCATAAAGTGTACTCCCAGATTGATTTCTTTGGTTTGAGCAGGGCCTCACTGGCAGGGGTGGTGGACACGGGGTACTCGGCGATCACAATCTCAGACAATGCTCCGCACTGGGTTGACCTGCAGGTTAGTAAAGACAGTAACCAGCGCCCGCACTGGAGGTTAGATGTGGGACTTTTGGCTGACGAAGGGGTGTGTGAGCGGCTGAGGAAATGTATTCAGAACTACCTGCAGATCAACGATACGGGGGAAATTTCAGCAGCGATGGTCTGGGAAGCACTGAAGACGGTGGTCAGAGGGGAGCTGATCTCGATCCGGGCCCATAGGCAGAAGGTAGACAGGGCAGAGATGGACTGACTGGTAAAGAAGATACGACAGATCGATAGGAGGTATGCGGAGACCCCAGAGGCAGGGCTTTTAAGGGAACGGCGGAGGCTACAGGCAGAGTTTAGCTTGTTAACCACATGGAAGACAGTGGAGCAGCTGAGAAAGGTGAGGGGGGCGATCTATGAGTATGGAGAGAAGGCCAGCAGAATGCTTGCACAGCAGCTTCGAAAAAGGGAGGCAGCCAGGGAGATAGGGAAAGGAAATGATGGAGATGGGAACCTGTTTGGAGAGTCAGCAGGGGTGAGTAAGGCATTTAGGGATTTCTACAGTTGGCTATATAGGTCGGAACACCCTAGGGGATGAGGCAGTTCTTGGGGGGGCTGAATTTCCAAAAGGTGGACGGGGAGATGGTACAAGGGCTGGGGGCCCCGATCGGGTTGGAAGAGATAGTGGAGGGTCTGAAGGCCATGCAGTCGGGTAAAGCCCCGGGGCCGGACAGGTACCAGTGGAGTTTTATTAAAAAGTTCTCTGGGATATTGGGGCCGGTGTTGATGAGGATGTTCAATGAGGCAAGAGAAAGCGGGGTGCTGCCCCCGACGATGTCACGATGTCGCTGATTCTGAAGTGGGACAAGAACCTGGAGCAGTGTGGGTCCTACAGGCCGATATCCCTGTTGAATGAGCACGCCAAACTGCTGGCCAAAATTTTGTCCTCCAGGATTGAGGATTGTGTTCCAGACGTTATTGGGGAGGACCAGACCAAACCAGGGGTTTGTTAAGGGTAGGCAGTTGGTGGCCAACGTAAGAAGGTTGTTAAACGTGATCATGATGCCCCAGAAGGTAGGGAGGTGGAGGTAGTGATCGCAATGGATGCAGAAAAGTCTTTTGATCGGGTAGAATGGGATTATCTGTGGGAGGTACTGGGGCGGTTCGGATTTGGGAGGGGCTTTATTGACTGGGTCAGGTTGCTATATCAGGCTCCTGTGGCAAGCGTACAGATGAATAGTGCAACATTGGACTATTTTAGACTGCACTGGGGGATGAGACAGGGATGCCCCCTCTCCCCACTGTTGTTCGCGCTAGCTATAGAGCCATTGACAATTGCTCTGGGAGCCTCAAGAGGCTGGAGGGGGCTGGTCCGTGGGGGCGGGGGGGTGGGGGGGGCGGGTGGGGGGGAGGGGGGGTGGAGCACAGAGTCTCGCTCTATGCAGATGATCTGCTACAGTATGTAGCGGACCCAATAGAGGGGATGGAAGAAATCATGAAGATTCTAGGGGAATTTGGCCGGTTTTCGGGGTATAAGCTAAATATGGGGAAAAGTGAGATGTTTGCGGTCCAGGCGAGGGGACAGGAGAGGTGATTGGGGGAGCTGCCATTTAGATTAGTAGGGGGAAGCTTTAGGTGCCTAGGCATTCAAGTGGCGCGGGAATGGGACCGGCTGCATAAATTAAATCTGTCCCGACTAGTGGACCAAATGAAGGACGATTTTCGGAGATAGGACGCACTCCCGTTGTCACTGGCTGGGAGGGTGCAGATGGTGAAGTTGACAGTCCTCCCGAGATTCCTGTTTGTGTTTCAATGTCTCCCCATCTTTATTACGCGGTCCTTTTCTAAACGGGTCAATAAAGTGATCACTGGCTTTGTTTGGGCGGGCAAGACCCCGCGAGTAAGGAAGGTAATGCTTGAGTGGAGGCGGGGAGAGGGCGGGCTGGTGCTGCCAAACTTTAGTAACTATTACTGGGCGGCGAATATAGCCATGATCAGGAAGTGGGTGGTGGGGGAGGGGTCGGCATGGGAGCGTATGGGGGCAGCTTCATGCAAGGGCACCAGTCTGGGGACTTTGGTAACTGCCTCTGCCGTTCCCGCCGGCACGGTAATCCACCAGCCCCGTGGTGGTGGCGGCCCTGAGAGTGTGGGGGCAATGGAGGAGACGTGAGAGCAGAGGGAGCATCGGTCTGGTCCCCAATCTGTAATAATCACCGGTTTGCCCCGGGAAGTATAGATGGGGGGTTCCGGATATGGTGGAGAGCAGGGATTGAGAGGATGGGGGTTATGTTTATAGAGGGGAGATTTCCGAGTATGAGGACGCTGGAGGAGAAGTCTGGGTTGGCGAGGGGAAACAAATTCAGGTATCTGCAGGTGTGGGACTTCCTATGTAAACAGGTGTGAACCTTCCCGCTCCTACCGCTAAGGGGGATTCAGGACAGGGTAGTTTCCAAAGGGTGGGTAGGAGAAGGGAGCGTCTCTGACATTTACAAGGAACTTATGGGGTCAAAGAAGACCGAGGAGCTGAAGCGCAAGTGGGAGGAGGAGCTGGGAGGAGAGATAGAGGATGGTCTATGGGCGAACGCGTTGAGTAGAGTTAACGCGTCCGTAACATGTGCCAGGCTCAGCCTGATACAATTCAAGATCGTGCATCAGGCTCATATGACAGCACCCGAATGAGCAGATTCTTTGGGGTAGAAGACAGGTGTGCAAAATGTGCGGGAGGACCAGCAAACCATGTCCACATGTTCTGGGCATGTCCGAAGCTTAGGAGATTTTGGCAGGGGTTTGCAGATGTCATAACCATGGTGTTAAAAACAAGGGTGGCACTGAGTCCAGAGGTGGCAATTTTTAAAAAAATATATATTTTATTAAAGTTTTCAAACAGAATTTTTCCACTTTACGAATCAACATAAAAATAGCACAATAGCTGATAAATAACATTATTTAAATAAAATAGTGAACTAACAAAGTAACAAAAAAAATAGTGCCCCCCCCCCCCCCCCCCCGCGTGGGCTGCTGCTGACGATCTATTTTCCCTTAACGTTCCGCGAGATAGTCAAAGAACGGTTGCCACCGCCTGGAGAACCCCTGAGCCGATCCTCTCAGCGCAAATTTCATTCGTTCTAGTTTTATGAACCCTGCCATGTCGTTTATCCAGGCCTCCACGCCGGGAGGTTTCACTTCCTTCCACATGAGTAAGATCCTTCGCCGGGCTATCAGGGACGCAAAGGCCAGAATATCGGCCTCTTTCGCCTCCTGCACTCCCGGCTCTTCCGCTACCCCAAATATAGCTAACCCGCAGCCTGGCTTGACCCGGACCTTCACCACCTTTGAGATCACCTTTGCCACTCCCCTCCAGTACTCATCCAGTCCCGGACACAACCAGAACCTGTGTGTGTGGTTCGCCGGACTTCCCAAGCACCTCCCGCACCTGTCCTCCACTCCGAAGAACCTGCTCAGTCTTGCTCTCGTCATATGTGCTCTGTGTAGAACCTTAAATTGTATCAGGCTAAGCCTGGCTCACAAGGACGAGGAATTTACCCTACTTAGGGCATCAGCCTACAGCCCCTCCTCAATCTCCTCCCCCAGCTCTTCTTCCCATTTTCCCTTCAGCTCCTCTACCAGCGCCTCCCCCTCGTCTCTCATCTCCTGATATATTTCGGACACTTTGCCCTCCCCGACCCATACCCCGGAAATCACTCTCTTGGATCCCCTGAGTCGGGAGCAGCGGAAATTCCCTCACCGGTTGCCTCGTAAACGCCCTCACTTGCATGTATCTAAAATTATTCCGCGGGCGCAGCTCATACTTTTCCTCCAGCGCTCCCAGGCTCGCGAACGTCCCGTCAATAAACACATCTCTCGATCTCCTAATTCCTGCCCGATGCCAGCTCTGGAACCCTCCGTCCATCCTTCCTGGGACAAACCTACGGTGTTCCTGATCGGGGACCACACCGAGGCACCCATTACCCCCCTGTGTCGCCTCCACTGCCCCCAGATCCTTACGTTTGCCACCACCACTGGGTTTGTGGTATACCTTTTCGGGGAGAGCGGCAGCGGCGCCGTCACCAGCGCCTTTAGGCTCATTCCCTTATAGGACGCCATCTCCAGCCTCTTCCACGCCGCCCCCTCTCCCTCCCTCATCCACTTACAAACCATCGCCACATTGGCGGCCCAGTAGTAGTCGTCCAGGTTCGGCAGCGCCAGTCCCCCTCTGTCCCTGCTACGCTGCAGGAACTCCCTCCTTACCCTCGGGGTCTTCCCTGCCCACACGAAACTCATAACGCTCCTGTCTATTTTCTTGAAAAAGGCCTTCGTGATCAGAATGGGGAGACATTGAAACACGAAAAGAAACCTTGGGAGAACCATCATTTTTACCGCCTGCACTCTGCCCGCCAGTGAGAGCGGCAGCATATCCCACCTCTTGAAATCCTCCTCCATCTGCTCCACCAGCCGCATCAGATTGAGTTTGTGTAGAGTTCCCCAGCTCCTGGCTACCTGAATCCCCAAATATCGGAAGCTCCTTTCCACTCTCCTTAACGGCAGGGTGTCTATTCCTCTTCCCTGATCCCCAGGGTGTACTACGAAAAGCTCACTCTTCCCCATATTTAGCCTATATCCCTCAATACTCCCTCAATATCTGCATAACCTCTGTCATCCCCTCTACAGGATCCGCCATGTATAGCAATAGGTCATCTGCGTAGAGTGACACTCGATGTTCCTATCCCCCTCTAACTACCCCCCTCCATTTCTTAGAGTCTCTCAATGCTATGGCCAGTGGTTCAATTGCCAACGCGAACAGTAATGGGGACAGGGGGCACCCCTGCCGTCTTCCCCTATGTAACCGAAAATTCTCCGATCTTTGACGATTTGTGACTACACTTGCCACTGGTGTCCCATATAGGAGTCTGACCCAACTGACAAACCCCTCCCCGAACCTCCTCAGCACCTCCCATAAATACTCCCACTCTACCCTATCGAATGCCTTCTCTTCATCCATCGCCACCACTATCTCTGCCTCCCCCTCCGCTGGGGGCATCATTATCACCCCCAACAGCCGTCGCACGTTGACATTCAGTTGTCTCCCCTTTACAAACCCTGTCTGGTCTTCATGCGCCACCCCGGGACACAATCCTCGATCCTCATCGCCAGCACTTTTGCCAGCAGCTTGGCATCAACATTCAGGAGTGAGATAGGCCTATATGACCCGCATTGCAGCGGATCTTTATCCTGCTTCAGGATTAGTGATATCGTCACCTCCGACATTGTCGGGGGTAGAGTCCCCCCTTCTCTGGCCTCGTTAAAGGTTCTCGCCAGCAGCGGGGCCAACAAGTCCGCATATTTCCTGTAAAATTGCACCGGGAACCCATCTGGTCCCGGGGCCTTCCCTGCCTGCATGTTCCCCAGCCCTTTAGTCACCTCATCCACCTCAATTGGCGCCCCCAGACCTGCCACCTCCTGCTCCTCCACCCTCGGGAACCTTAATTGGTTCAGAAACTGTTGCATTCCCTCTTTTCCCTCTGGGGGTTGGGACCTATATAGCCTCTCATAAAAGGTCCTAAACACCTCATTTATCTTCCCTGCTCTCCGCTCCATAGTTCCCGTTTCATCCCTAACTCCCCCAATTTCCCTCGCCGCTATCCTCTTGCGAAGTTGGTGGGCCAGCAGCCGGCTCGCCTTTTCCCCATATTCGTATCTCATCCCCTGTGCCTTCCTCCACTGTGCCTCTGCCTTTCCTGTGGCCAACAGGTCAAACTCGGTCTGAAGTCTTCGCCTTTCTCTATATAGTCCTTCGTCCGGGGCATCCGCATATCTTTTATCCACCCTCAAAATCTCCCCCACTAATCTCTCCCTTTCTTTGCCTTCTTGTTTCTCCTTGTAAGCCCTAATGGAGATCAACTCTCCCATAACCACCACCTTCAGCGCTTCCCATACTACCCCCACCTGGATCTCACCATCATCATTGGCCTCCAGGTACCTCTCAATACATCCCCGCACCCTCCCACAGACCCCGTCATCCGCCAATAGTCCCACATCCAGTCGCCAGAGTGGGCACTGCTCTCCTAATTCCAGATCCACCCAGTGCGGGGCATTGTCTGAAACGGCTATGGCCGAGTACTCCGTTCCTGCCACCTTCGAGATCAGTGCCCTGCTCAAAACAAAGAAATCTATCCGGGAGTATACCTTGTGGACATGAGAGAAAAAGGAAAACTCTTTGGCCAACGGCCTAGCAAATCGCCACAGATCCACTCCCCCCATTTGCTCCATGAACCCCCCTAAGCACCTTGGCCGCTGCCAGCCTTCTTTCGGTCCTGGATCTAGACCGGTCTAGCCCTGGATCCAGCACAGTATTGAAATCCCCCCACATTACCAGGCTTCCCACCTCCAGGTCCGGGATACGTCCCAGCATCCACTTCATAAATCCCGCGTCATCCCAGTTCGGGGCATATACATTTACCAGCACAACCTCCTTTCCCTGCAATCTACCACTCACCATCACGTATCTACTACCCCCGTTATCCACCATTATATTCCTAGCCTCAAACGACACCCGTTTCCCCACCAATATCGCCACCCCACTATTTTTCGTGTCCAACCCTGAGTGGAACACCTGTCCCACCCATCCTTTCCTTAACCTAACCTGATCCGCCACCTTCAGGTGCGTCTCCTGAAGCATGACCACATCTGCTTTCAGTCTCTTTAAGTGCGCGAACACTCGGGCCCTCTTAATCGGCCCATTCCGGCCTCTCACATTCCACGTGATCAGCCGGATTGGGGGGCCACCTGCCCCCCCCCCCCCCCCGCCGACTAGCCATCCCCTGTTCTAGGCCAGCCCCCCGTCCGGGTCCCGCGCACCCACCCGTCCCCCAGGCGGCGCCTTCCCGTCCCGACCACCTCTTCTCTTGCCAGCTCCCTCTCGCTCTCAGCAGCAGCAACACAGTTGATTCCCACCCCCCGCTCGATCCCCATCTAGCATGGTTACTCCCCCCATGATGCTTCCGAAAGTCAGCTAACTCTAACTGACCCTGGCTTCCCCCGTTCTCTCCTTGACCCCCCTGTGCGTGGAACTCTCTTCCTTCCTGCGCCTTTCTTCCCGCCATCATCTCCATAGCGTGGGAAAAACCCCGCGCTTTCCTGGATCGGCCCCGCCCGCTATGGCGCAGCTCCCCATCCCCCCTCTCAGTCCCTTTTTCCACCGGCGGCCACATTTCTCCGTGTCCCCCCATCAAGAGGAGAAAAATTCCCCGTCTATCGTCGCGATACTATAAACCTCCCATTCCCCAATTTACACTTCTGTACATCAACCTCGTTGTCTCCCCCCCAACATCAGTCCCTCAGTTCTAGTCCAGTTTCTCTTCTTGGATGAAGGTCCATGCCTCATCCGCCGTTTCGAAGTAGTAGTGCTTGCCCTGGTGCGTGACCCACAATCGCGCCGGCTGCAGCATCCCAAATTTTATTTTCTTCCAGTGGAGCACCGCCTTGGCCCGATTAAAGCTCGCCCTCCTTCTCGCCACCTCCGCGCTCCAGTCCTGATACACTCGTATCACCGCATTCTCCCACTTGCTACTCCGTACCTTCTTGGCCCAGCTCAAGACAGCCTCTCTGTCCGTGAAGTGGTGAAATCTGACCACTATCGCCCTTGGTAGTTCTCCAGCCTTTGGTCTCCTCACAAGGACCCGGTGAGCCCCTTCCACCTCCAGGGGGCCCGAGGGGGCCTCAGCTCCCATTAGCGTATGGAGCATCGTGCTCACATAAGCCCCAACGTCAGCTCCCTCCATTCCTTCGGGGAGACCTAGAATCCGAGGTTCTTCCTCCTCGAGCTGTTCTCCAGGACTTCGAGCCTTTCGATACACCTCTTATGTAGCGCCTCATGCGTCTCCATTTTTACCACAAGGCCCTGTATCTCATCCTCATTTCCGGCTGCCTTTGCCTTCACCCCACGGAGCTCTATAGCCTGGGCCTTTTGTGTTTCTTTTAGCCCATCGATTGCCAATAACATCGGCGCCAGCACCTCCTTCTTTAGTTCCTCCACACACCGTCGGAGGAATTCCTGCTGGTCTGGGCCCCATGTCGCCTGGGCTCCATCCGCTGCCATATTGCTTCTTCCTTCTCTTCTCTGCCGCTTCTCCAGAGGATCCTTCGCAATCTGGCCACTGCCACTGGTCCTTTCCATACACACCCGGGGGGACACCTTCCTTCGTCACCCCACACTGGGTTTGGTCTGAAAAAATTTCCATTGGGGCTCCCGAAAAGAGCCCAAAAGTCCGTTAAAACGGGAGCTGCCGAAACGTGCGGCTTAGCAGTGCATCGCCGCAACCGGAAGTCCAGAGATGGCAATTTTTGGGGTGTTAGAAGACCCGGGAATCCAGGAGGAGAAAGAGGCAGACGTTCTGACCTTTGCTTCCCTGGTAGCCCGGAGACGGATACTATTAGCTTGGAGGGACTCAAAGCCCCCAAAGTCAGAGACCTGGCTATTGGACATGGCTAGCTTTCTCTGTTTGGAGAAAATCAAGTTCGCCTTGAGAGGGTCACTGTTAGGGTTCGCCCGGAGGTGGCAACTGTTCGTCACCTTCTTCGCGGAAAATTAATCATCAGCAGAAGGGGGGGGGGGGGTTAATTTTGCTCAGAGTAGGGGGTTAATAAAGGTAGGACCTATAAGGGAGGGAGACAGCTTTTGCACTATGTGTATAGTTTCATGTACATTGTTTATTTTGTTGTTGTTATAATACCAAAAATACCTCAATAAAAGGTTTATTAAAAAATAAATAAAAGGAAACATGTGCGTTCTGGAATTTTTCTCACATAATTTGCTGAAATTAGTGTTCCCTGTTGCATCCTTTATATCTTAATATTTCCTGGTTATGTTATCTGGTGGATATATTTTACTGTTGGTACACAAAAGTTCAAAATTGGTGACATCAGCCATAGAGATCATAAGGTAATTACCATTTGAGGAAAGAATAGAATCCAGGCTGGCTGTTATAGAAAGTCTCAAGTGTGATTAGGTTGCTTTGGATATGAAAGCCTTTAACAGGCAAATTAAGTAGAGTGCTTGGCAAAAGGTGTACGACCCTTATGCGACCATATCCAGAATCCAGGAGTTTATTAAATCAGGCCTCAGTTTAATGAGGATTAAGAGTTTTAGAATGATGGAGTAGACTACATTAGTTAGATTTTAGATTTATTGCCATGTGTGCCAAGGTACTATGATAAATATTGTTGTGTGCAGTCCAGACAAATCATTCCATACATAGAAAACATAGGACACATGATAAATACACAATGTAAATTTTGGGCCCCTGAGAGGTGACAACAGAACTTTAACTTCCTTTTGTGTTTTACAAGGGTTTTGCTTAAGGAGTAATGATTTCCCCAATTTAGTTACAGTGGGGATGTGTTGATTTTTAATATGTCCTATGTCATTTGGGACACCTCTGCTCACAAGTGGCTGGATAGTCTATTCTAGCCTGCCCTGTGGCTCTTCAACTGGGCGAGGCATCACCCTCACTCTCTGTTTGGGAACACCCCTGTCCCCATTTAAACCTGGAAAGAAGGTTTCGGGAGCTATACTTCAAATAATTCATATTAGCTACCAGAAGCCTTTTCCCACTTGTGGATTTAATTTTTGTTCTGCATGATGTGTTGGGTGCTCTGGATCCGTGGAACACAAACAGGCCACCAACACTTAAAATAGTGCAACACTATTTTATTAAGTTAGAAACTGTTGAACATACTTTCACTGTGGGTTAACACGATGTTAGATTAAACTAAAGACCTTTGCCTGGCCGAACCAGTCTATGCACTCAGCACATGGTGAGGATCTGTGCTGTAAGCTGTAAGCTCTGTCCGTGTAGGAGGCTGCATCCCGAATGAGCGCGAACTCTGATGCCCCCTGTCTTTATAGTGAGTGTGCTCTAACTGGTGATTGGCTGCGGTGTTGATTGGTCTTGCTGTGTATCCATCACTGTGTGTGTATCTGCACCATGATATGCTGGTGTATATTATGACACTGCACAAGGCAAAGTTTACATTCTTACAACGAATCATGGAAAAACCTTGTTTCTCAGGCAGGACTGCAGTGAGCCATAATTTAATTAAAAATTGTCGTTGCCTTCTCAAAAGTTAAACATAGTCTGATCCACAAATCTATCTGGCAGCTTGGGACCATTTTAACATTGTCTTTTAAAAAATCAGTTTAAGGTTTTTAAATGCACCCTTAAAATAGTTTATTTTAAATTGTAATCCAAAGGCCTGCATGATAAGAGCAAGACCAAGGTGTGGCTGAACAAGACCAGGTTGAAGACAAGTAAGATGACCAGGGTGATTACCATTCATCCATTGGATGCAGCAAGGTGGTCGAGGGCCAGGTTAACAGTAGGAGATAACCTTTGCCTGGCTTCAGGACTCTGCTCGCTTTCTGGAGGCAAAATGGGTCTTGTCCACATAACCTTCCTGGAACACAGAAGAGGAGCAGTGCAGAGGAAGGATGCTTTGGGTCATGTACAACAGTACCAAGATTAAGGGAACAGATAGGGTAGATAAGAGAGAAACTGTTTCCATTTGTTTGGGATTCTAGGACTACCAGACATAATCTAAAAATCAGAGCCAGACTTTTCATGAATGAAATTAGGAAACAATTGTACGCACAGGGTGGTGTAAATTTAGAACTCTTTTCCACTAGGTAATGGATGCTGGATCATTTGTTAATTTTAAATGAGATTGATAGATGTTATAAACTTCGAGATCTCATTTATATCTCAAGCAGAAACCTGAAAACAGACAGACACACAAAAATTAAGAGCAAAGTCATGTTGCAGCCAGAGACAGGTCCTTCTGGATATTTAATGCTGTGTTTAGCTATATGAGATTATGACAAGGCATTGCCTGGAGCATGGAAGTGCAAAATGGTGGTGGTAGCTCTAAATCAGCATTGCATCTGATTCAGACATTTGTTGCTATCAGTTGTGAGGTGCACGCATAAACCTCTTTACCATGATGGTGTCCTGTACATCTTGAACTCCATTTTAAAGCATCAGCTGTCACGTGGTGTCTTGAAAACGGGCACCGAGTGGGCCAATTTAATCCCCTCCTCGTTTAAGGTGCTTATCGGCCAACAAAAAAGTTCCATGCTGCATAGAATAAGAGAGTTTCAACTACAGAGACCATGTATGTGGAGGACGTAAATGGCTACTTTATTATTTCATGATCAAGAAAGCTGAATACTGTTTCAATAAATAAACACATAAATAATCAATTGGTTTAAAACCTGAGTTTCAGGCAGAGTAAAGTTTTTGCAGCAGCCCCATTGTCCTGTTATTGTTTACCTGGATTTTGGGCAGAAAAAGAGACCCTCTGAGCCAAAGAGATGTGGGGTCCATTCACAGGAGTGGTTGGTGAAACTGAATTCAAGACACTATCTATAGTAAAGATCCAAAAAGGTTACAATCCTTTATAAATATATCAGGAGTGATACAGATCAAAACTCCTGACTTCACAAATTTTGTAGCCCAAAGGCAAAGGTTCAACTTTGCTTCATAAAGAATCATGTAGCTGGAAGATAATCAGGCAGAACCAGAAAAGCACACTGTGCACACCTTTCAAAATATTGTCCAAAATAATATTAGAAATTGCCTCATGTAACAGAATATCCTTATGTCTCCAAGGCCATCAGGAAACTATAATGAGATCTGGGAAACATTGTGTGGATCACAACACATTCTCTTCCTTGCTGATTAGTTTTTGTACGAAACCAGCTGAAGTATATAGAATTTGACAGTTGTAGACTCCCTCTTATCTTTTATATTTTGTAACTGTCACTATGTCCAATCACCTTGTAAACAGAGCAGCAGTATTGTCATATTTCTAATTTAGTTGGTGCAATATTATTCAAATGTACTCCATTCGTCCTTAAATCTGCATTAAGATCTAATTACCTATGTAGGGAAGAAGGAAGACTTTTCCCTAACAAGGCATTTTACAAACACCAACAGCCATGAAATTATTAAAGATTAAATTGTGCAGATCAATATCATAACGGTACAATTTGTGTACTCATGCTGTTGACCTCAGTTCCTTGCCTTAGAATTCCTTCTAATCACAGAAGTAAAAACGAGGGGCGATGAGCAAGTCAGTGAATAATGGCTTTGTTGTAGTATTGAATTGCGATCATTGTACTGAAATTAAAACTGTGAGCAGCACTAATATCTTGATCCAAATTTTATGATCCTCTCTGCCTTATGCACACAATGCAAGATCATAGATTATCATAGAGTTTACAGTGCAGAAGGAGGCCATTCGGCCCATCGAGTCTGCACCGGCTCTTGGAAAGAGCACCCTACCCAAGGTCAACACCTCCACCCTATCCCCATAACCCAGTAACCCCACCCAACACTAAGGGCAATTTTGGACACTAAGGGCAATTTATCATGGCCAATCCACCTAACCTGCACATCTTTGGACTGTGGGAGGAAACCGGAGCACCCGGAGGAAACCCACGCACACACGGGGAGGATGTGCAGACTCCGCACAGACAGTGACCCAAGCCGGAATCGAACCTGGTGCTGTGAAGCAATTGTGCTATCCACAATGCTACCGTGCTGATAAAATTCTACCATTTTGATTGTCATGCTGACCTTTAATTTTGTATCGATAATTTGATTAGATGTTACACAAGGAATATGCACTAGTTTAAGCTTTCACCTATCAGAATATTAACATTTTTGACAAGTTAAAATATTTATGGCTCTTTGTATATAAATATATAATATTCCCAACACCTCATTCCAATTTTCCCAATATGTTGGAACCATTATGCCTTCACATTATTTAAATAGCATTGTGGAAAATTATTTAACAAAAAGCATAGCTGAATATAAACTCTTTAAAAATTCCATTAAAATTATTTTAATAATATTTCATATTATTCAAAGTATTTTGATGGAACCAGTCCTCGAATGATTAAAACAGCACCCGCCTTAATTTATTTACCAGCCAAAGTAAACTTCCGAAATAATTAGTAGTGGTGATTTATAAGAGGAAAGAGGATTGCAATACTCATGGAAGGTTGTATATCTGGACAAGTTATGGTGATATGGGGAATAGAGATGGATTTGAGCTTGAAAATTAGAATTTCAAAATGGAGGCCAAGTGGAGCCAATGTAATGCAAGTGAGTAGAGGCTGGATAGGCAAACAGGACTTAATGAAAATTAGGATGAAGGCAGCAATGTTTTGGATAGCTTAAGATGGGAGACTGGAAAGCACTGGAGTAGTCAAGCCCAGAGGTAACAAAAGAATGGATGACGGCTTCACCAGGAGATAAACTGAGGTTGGGACAGAGGAGGACAATGTTACATAGGTGAAAGTAGGGAGACTTTGTGATGCTAAGGAAATGTTTTTTTCCTGGGTAGAATTTTCCCAAAGTGGTCAGAGTCCTGACGGTGGCTGGAAATGCATGTTAGCAATACACACGGCCAGGCAGCATCACTTAGCCCATCAGTTTTATGGGCGGCAGCTTATTAATAAACTGATGCCTGGGTTGATGTCCTGATCAGGATGGCCACCCCTACATCCTCCCCACAGAACCCTCACCCATACCAGCCCTGAGAGTGACCCGTCCAATCAGAGGGTTGACAACTCAGCAGCAACATCTGGAATGGTGGCCACTGCTGAAAATGGCAAAGGCTGTGCACTTTACATCAGGTAGGCTGACGGAAATTTACAAAAACACTTCAAAATTATCTTGATGGAGAGGAAACCTCACTGAGCAAATCAGCGGGGTTGTGGGGACTGCCTTCCCTGCCCATAGCCCCCCCTCTTTAAATTAAAAAAAACTCACTCCATGGGTTGCTGCATTCAGCTGGTGGCCTCCCTATCTGGCATGTGGTCAATCACCTGTCCATAAAATGCCAATAGCAGCTGGTAAAATGGCCGTTATCAAGGCACTTTCATTCCTTACCTTCTTGTTATGGGAAATCTGTCTGAAGCTGGCTCCACCAAGATTAAAATTTCCCGACGAGAGGACATGGTCTGGGACCTGATCTGACATAGCTTTCCCCCAATTTTACTGCTCCTCCTGCAACTTGATTTCTGCATCATGCGGGCAGGCAAAATTCCTGTCTTTGATTGTTCTGACAACGTTATAACAGAGGAAAAGAAACAACCTCCACCTCAAGGCCCAGTAGACAATCATCTTCAGGGCTCACAAGAGACGTTGAGATGGAGCAGGTCTGAAGATAGGGCCTAACCTTTATCCTTGGCTAATTCCTCCAGACAACGATGAGGGCCCACTTGGCCATTCTTTTTTGTTGTCATATGGTGGATCCAAGGGACTAGTTCTGACAGTTCTTGCTCTTCTTCTTCCTCGGATCTGGCGAGGTCTTAATATCAATATTCCTCATACTTTGATGCCCTTGCAGGACAGTGGTGATAATGTTGGAAGATGTGCCTTAGTGGCATGGACATACAGATTTAGATTGTTGTTGTTTTTTGCGTGGCCAAACCTTTCCTTATTTTGGTGATCTCGGTGGGGAGGGGGGAGATAGATCTTCTTGAGGAGCATACAGCTATGAGTTCATGGAGAATAGTGGAACAGCTCCTGGGTCTTGTGACTGGGATGCTGGAGATACGTTTCAAGAACCTTCTGACCTTTGATATCAGGACTCCCTCAAGTTAGCACCTCATCTCAGCAAGGACACAAGATCCTGACACTTTGTCATCCTTTAACAGACCAGGGTAATGCGAACCCAATACGTAACTATTCCGACTCATGTTGATTTGCATGGTTGAAATGAGAGGAATAGCTACACTGGTGTTCATTTTGGCCAAGAGGGTACTCAATGCAACTCATCCTTCGCATCATGAATCCAGTGCCAATGTGAAGGTCTCATGTGCACACCTGCCTTATCTGAACTGTATAATGGCCTCTTCCCCTGCAGCATCACATTCAATGCCCTCATCTTCTTCGAGGTCCTGAGGAGAAGACTCGCAGGTCTCAGATTTAAGGTAACTGGCATCAGAAGCAAATGTATTTCAATACAGCAAGTTATTTTGATCTGGAATCACTACCTGGAAGATTGGCAGAAGCAGATTCAATGATAACTTTGAAAAGGAAAATAAAGCAGGGAAAAGGGCTAATTAAAAGGCCCAGACCAGGTACAATGGGCCAAATAACTTCCTACTTTGCTGTACCATTCTACAATTCTAACTGCTCATCTGAAATATGTACAGAACAGCACCTCAGTGACAACCAACAAAGTAACCAACAACCAACTTTTGATGTGTAATCACTGTTGTGAGGTAGGAAATGTGGCAGCCAAGTTGAGCACAGCAAACTTCCACAAATGGCAATGTGATACTGAGCAGATAATCTGTTTGTGTAATATTATTTGAGGGAAAGGCATGGGGCAGGACACCCAGGATAACCTCCTTGCTCTTCTTTGAAATACTGCCACAGGATATCTTACACCCACCTTAACAGGCAGATGGACCCTCAGATTATCACATTTAAAAGACAGAACACCTCTTGACAGTGCAGCATTCCTTCAGTACTGCACTGTCAGCCTTGATTTTTGTGCTCAAGTCCTCGAGTGCAATTTGAACCTGGAACATTGTGGCTCAAGTGTTACCAACTGAGCCATGAATGATCAGCCTTACAGGTGCATTGAACTTGACTTATCATCTTCACAAAACAGACTCCGTCGTTCTTCCAGGAATGGGCAGATTGACTTTCTACTCTGGAGTATGAGACTCCAGTTCAGGGCACCCCTCCTCAAGAGGTGATATTGACCATGGGTGGGATGCATGTAGGTAAATGGAGTTACAATAGAATCCCAGTGCAGGACGGCATTTGGCCCATCAAATCCGCACTGACTCTCTGAAAGACCACCCTACCTAGGCCCACTCCCCTCCAAATCCGTAACCCCACCTAACCTTTGGACACTAAGGTGCAATTTAGCATTGCCAATCCACCCAACCTGCACTTCTTTGGACTGTGGAAGGAAACCGCAGCACCCAGTTGATGCTCGATCAATGACTCCAGAAGCGAGATTGGATGATAATTGAAGGCTATATTGGACTAGATGTTTCCACCAGCAGCGCAGGTACAGAATGCAGCTGCTGGGGAGACACAGGCTCTTATACTCCACCTTACTGGGCGGCACCAGCAGGCAGGCTTCACCAATGATCTTCCTGTCTCAGGTACCTCCCACACCAATGATCGTACAGCCACAAAATGGCCCTTTTTGCCACAACCTTTGCAGGTGGAGGAGCGGGCCGGGCAGCGTTACCGGGGGTGCTTGGCTTGCCTGCAAAAATAACAGCGGGGCCCACCAGGGTTGCCTGGTAGCCGCACGGCACAAGCTTGTGGGGGGATGGGGGATGCATTGGGGTCGGCCACGGGTGGGTTCCACGCTGCCCAAGGGGCTGCCGCATGGTCGGGATGGTCGTGCGGGCGTTTCGGGAGGCCACATCCAGGGAGCTAGAAAGGGCCCGTGCCTCCTTGAGGCCGAGTATCTCTTTCTCCAGCACCCACTGACGGATTTGGGAGGACAGCATACCTTCAATGAATGCGTCCCGGATTAAAGGTTCTGTGTGGTCACTGGCTGAAACTTGCGGGCAGTCACAGTTCCTACCTAGTACCAGGTGCGCGGGGTAGAATTCATCCAGTGAGTTCCCCGGGATTTGTCGCCTTGTCGCTAGCAGATGTCGGGCGTAATCCGGACGAATGGAGTGTCATTTCAACAGGGCCATCGTGGCCACGAAATCGTCCGCAACCGTGATGAGGGTGTAGATCTCTGGGCGCATCCTCGAGTGGAGAACTTGCAGCTTCTGGTCCTCCGTGGGTGCAGTCGTGGCCGTCCTGAGGTACCCTTTGAAGCATGCCAGCCAGTGTTTGAAGTTTGCCGCTGAGTTTGCCGCATGGGGGCTGACAATTGAAGGCTTTATTGGACTGGATGTTTCCCCAGCAGCGCAGGTACAGAATGCAACTGCGAGGGAGACACAAACTCTTGTACTCCGCCTTACTGGGCGGAACCAGCAGGCAGGCTTCACCAATGATCTTCCTGTCGCAGGAACCTCCCACACCAATGATCTTACAGCCTCAACCTAGGTACCGTAATACCCTGAATACCGACTACCACACCAGTGGAAACCCACACAGACATGATCATGATAAGAAAGTGCAAACTCCATACTGTGATATGGTATGAATTAAGTAATGGCATGATGGGAAAACTGGTCAATGGGAAGACTGGTCAAAAGGTTTGATACTATACAAGAAAGACTGAAACTACTCATTCCAGCTCCCCAGGCCCAGGTAAAGAATGCTGCCCTAACCATTTTCAGAGCTGTATGACCATAGGCCAACTCTGCATAACTTGAAGTCTGAAAAGATCAGCGAAGGTCGAGCCATTCCAAAACACCGGACCTCGGCAACTCCTGATAAAACTAACTCGTCATAACCCAGGGCCGTAGGAATTTAAAACAAAGATAAGTTCAGGAAGAAACAAGTCTATTCTGACCTTTCAATGTTCCCTCCGAGGACTAAATAATGGTATGAGTGATAAGACCAAACATGGTCTGGTCTTTGCTTCCGTTTGTATTTCCGATCAGGCTCCTGACCATACTGTTGTCATATAATCTTGATAAAGATAATGTATAAATATTGATCTAATTCTCCTCGAAAAGCGCAGAACTTGTGAAAGACTGAGCAGTTTTGTTGACTTCTCTCTTACTTCAAGTTTCAGCCATTACTGCAAGCAGTTGTTCTCGAAAATAAAGCTTGTTATTCTGTCTTAACGAGTGTGTTGAATTTTTCGACCACAGAAGCGTGAAAATATTGACTTTCACATTTTGGCGCAAGCGAGCAGTTACCAATATCCTGAGTGAATTCCGTGGGGGACTGAAGAAGTGATCGAGCCAGACCCGGAGGAAAGAGACAGACGCCAGCACAAGGTAAGATTAACCTTGGTCTCTCTCTCTCTCCCGATCGGATTAGTGGTTCAACCCTTCATCCCTGACGGAAGTAACTGAACAGGTGACGGTGCTCAAATCTAAATTGTACTTATTAAATTGTTAGTCGAGTACTCCGGATCAGGGACCCCAATTGTGGTTAGCCTTAGGTCAGGGACCTCTTGCTTGTTTTACAGGTTTAACTTTGGGTCAGGGACCCTGCAATTTGATTTGGTACCAGGGAGTTTTTTTGATTGACATTATAGGACAGAGTTTAGTCAAAACCGGGGGCAATTCCCCTCTATTTTTCATGTGCTCTGAAAACCCTTCTCAAGAACGTAATTTACGAAGGTTATCTGCAGTGCTGTACAATAAATTGGGTAATGATATTTGGCCACTAGGGGGCACTTGGAACTACGATAATTGCATTTCTGCTGAGAAAATCATTTGGCAGAGAAACACCGGTTTTAAGTGGAAGTTTTAAATCTCAGAGTGGAAAAAGCAGTCCACTAAGCGCCACGAACAATCACTATTAATGAGTTGGAGAGATAACGCCCGTAGAAAAGGGATTGATGATTGTGTGGATGGTAAAGCAAAAAATTGGGAGACTTTAAAATTGGAATGTGAACTTTGGGATAGAAAGCATAAACAACAAGGTGAAAATAAAAAATCTCCAACCAATAGGCAAAGAGGGCTAGCCCAGCAGATTAAACGATAGGAGGACCCTCCCAGTTGCTCTGGCATGCCGATGTTTCCCTATTCAGGCGATACGGAAGAGGAGGAGGATTTAACCCCTGGACCCCACCCTCATCCTGCACACCCTGACCCGACAATTCCACCGTCCCAAGTCCAGACTCCCCCTTATGGTCCCACTGCCAATGAAACTCCTGCTAATGCATCCCCCGTAGCAACACGCACTCGGTCACATACGCAAGTTGTTAATATGAAACAACCCTTCACCTCTGTTAATCAGGCTTTTCTTGATTTATCACTCCAACCTAAGGAGGAGGAAACTTTTCCGCCACCACCTCCCCTGCAAATTATCCCATTAGGAATGTTATTAACACCCACGCTGGTGATAATGACAACCCATTCATTGAGGTGTGGCAGGCTTTTAAACCCCATGAGCTATGTTTGATCATGGCCCAATGTCCCTCCTGCAAAGAGGACCCAGAGGGGTTCACTGAGTTTTTGAGGAGAACTGCGACCATGTACGGTGCTACCGCACGTGATCAATATTCTCTGATTTATTCATCCCTTCCCCCAGAATTAGGGGAAAGATAGAAAAATGAATTAGGACTTCATGGGGACACGGGGACGGCCTTCAGCACCGCACACCAAACGGAGGACGATCAGCGTACTTTAATGTTCCCTGCACTAAAACGGGCTCTCCGTAAACCCGTTGACATCGCCAAACTCCTTGAATGTACCCCCACTTCTAAGGAAAATGGTCCAGAATTTTTTGACCGCTTTTGTGGCGAGTACACTCTTTATTCCGGGGACATTGCTTTCAATGCAGGCAAACAGTCTCCCCAATTTAATGCACTATTAATGCAGGTTTTACCTGACCGTGTAGGATCCAGTATTAAAACTAATAACATGGACTGCTCTGACAATTCTAAACCTCAAATGAAACGTGCTGTGTCTTATTATTGGAGCAATTGCCGCAACCGTGAGACCTGTTACAAAGACACTTCGCCCAAAATTAAATCCGAATTCATCCAACGTCCCTCTCAAAGAAGAGCTCCTAAAGGTCAGAACTCTCAGACAGATTCACGTTACTATCGCCCAGATTGCACGGACCCTCCTGAATTTGGTTACCGCCCACAGGCTCCTTACCCCTTCACTCCCCACATGGAGGATTTCGACAGCGCTCCTCCGCGTCGTCCTCCTGCCAAATATAATGTCACTTGCTTCAACTGTCAACGTACAGGCCACTATGCTAGGGATTGTCCAGCACCCCGACGACAAGGTAGATTTCAACCCCGTCAACAGACACCCTTCACTACCTCTAACCCCTACTGACTAGCCAGATCGAATTTTCCGGTCCTCTCAACAGACCACTCTGACGAGCCCACCGCTACGACTTACATAGAGGGCGTGCCTATCCCCTTCCTGATTGATACCGGCGCGACTCATTCTACGCTAGACTGGACATTAATTCAGAAACATTGCTTTCCCTTTCTGATAAGCATGTGGAACTTGCTGGTTTCATGGGGGAAGGTGGTTTATCCGCTTACGAAGCCATTCTCTGTTCAATTTGAGGGCTGGGAATGTTGCATCCCTTTCACAGTTACTCGCGTCCTCGGTGTCAACCTGGCCGGACGTGACTTGCTGTGTCCCTTGCAGGTGGAAATTGTTTGCCTTGATAACGGCATTACTATATCAGCTATCCCGCAGGCCCAGCTTCGAAATTTTCCCCTTTTCACTACTCCACAGTGGTGGTCGGTTGATTTTGATCCCTCACACTTTTCACCTCCCTTAGATATTCCCGATCCTCATGTCATTCTTTGCTACGATCATACAGGATGCTCGCCTGATTTGGAGTGCATTTACCAAGACAGGGCTGGAAAGGAGTAAGTCATCAACATATTGGATGATGGTGGAGCCACCAGGAGTTGATAATGTCGCTATCGCCCTCGGTTCTCTACAATCCGTTTCCTTTGTTGGTCTCGCTAAGGGAAAAGAAGGGTCTGCCTCCCTTGTCAATTTACCCCATGGCCTCTGGCGTCAGTCGGGACTTGTGTCACCCCACGTGACCCTTTCTGTGAACGAAGGCTACAGTGCCAAGTCCTTGGGATTTCTGGCCGCTGCACTGCGAGGACAAGCTGATTCTTTCTTTAATGGAAGTCAAATCCTACCCGCAGGCACTTTAGAATATTTTCAACACCCATTTGTCCTCATTGGCACACTGCACCACCATAGTTCAGTCCAATCAACGACTTCTGAACTACCCGCAGATTTATGGGCGGCCTCCAAACACGAAGTTAGTCTCACTAATGTCCCTCCCGTTGTTATTAAAGTTAAACCTAACATGCCCTTGCCCTCGATTTCACAGTACCCTTTGCGCCCCGAGGCTGAAGAAGGAGTCTCGGTCATGATTCAATCGTTCCTTCAACAGGGAATTGTGGTACCATGCCAATCGCCCTGTAACACCCCGATTCTTCCAGTTCCTAAGATAGGAAGACCATCCGAATGGTGTTTGGTCCAAGACCTCCGTCGTATTAATCAGATAGTGGAACCCTTACATCTTATTGTCCCAAACCCGGCGACAATCCTTAGTAATGTACCACCAGAAGCGACTGTTTTCACCCTTGTTGATTTACAACATGCCTTTTTTGCGATACCCCTCGCCCCTGAATCACAGTATTTGTTTGCCTTTACATTTAAGGACAACCAATATACTTGGACCAGGCTCCCACATGGCTTCATTCATTCTCCAACCCTTTTCTCACAAGCATTGCACTCCCAGTTAGCGACATTATCAACTCCTGGTGGCTCCACCATCATCCAATATGTTGATGACTTACTCCTTGCCAGCCCTGACTTCAACGCTAACCAGCATGACACCATTGACCTGCTCATCCGTCTCCATTCATGGGGATATGTGATCCCGCCCACTAAAGTTCATAAAGGCCAACGGCAGGTCAGATTTTTGGGTTAGCTAATAAGTGGTACGGATCGCTCCCTTACTCAGGAACGCATTACTCCTATACGGCAGAGCCCATTTCCGACATCGCCCAAGCAGGTGCGAGCCTGTTTAGGATTGGTGAACTTTTGCAGACAATGGATTCTGAATGTTACTGTCCATACTAAAGATTTAACTCCGTACTCCTCTCAAAATGCTCTTCTTAAGTTTGAACTTCCTGATTCAGCAAAACAATCTTTTGTTACTCTCAAAAACGCCCTGGCTACCGCCCCAGCGCTAGGATGACCTATGTATGACAGACCCTTTCAGTTGTACATTAATGTTCTTGATGAATGTGCCACTGGTGTTCTAACACAAGAACTCGGTGACCGGCGTCGCCCGGTCGCCAACTGTTCTACGAAATTGGATCCTGTAGCTTGCGGTCTACCTCCCTGCACCCAAATTCTTACAGCTGTCCATTTGTTAGCACAGGCAGCCTCTAATCTGACCCTTCACCAGCCAGTACAAGTGCATACCTCGCACTCTTTGTGGCTCTCTTAACGTCTCAGCAAACCCAGCATCTGACTCAAGCCCGCTTGAGCCGCTATGAGGTTTCACTATTGCAAAACTCCTACCTCTCTTTTCATTACTGTTCTACCTTAAATCCTGCTGTGTTCCTCGAACAGCCCCCCGATAACCTTGCGGACCCGCCTCACGATTGTTTGCTTCGGAATCACTTCCTTACCGTGCCTCGCCCGGATTTAATGGACCGGCCTATTGATAATCCAGATCATATTTTTTGTTGATGGCAGTTCCTCCATTTCTCTCACTGGCATCCCACAGTCAGGATATGCCGTGGTAACCGACACTGACGTGCACGAAGCAGCAGCCTTCGCGATCCCTGTCTCCGCACAAAAAGCCGAGCTATTTGCCCTTACTCGAGCATGTATTTTGGCCACAGATAAAAGTACTAATGTTTAATTCTAGGTATGCCTTTGGCGTGACCCATGATTTTGGTCGCCTCTGGCAACAGCGAGGCTTTCTCACCTCCCATTCAAAATGCTCTTTGGATTAAAAATCACCTCGATGCTATTCAGCTTCCCCATCAATTGGCAATTATTAAATGTGCTGCGCACACAAAGGGGGACACTCCTGTTCAATTAGGAAATGCCCGTGCTGATTCGGCTGCTAAGGCTGCGGCTATATCAGCCCCTCTGATTGTTCCCAGTGGGGCTAATCAGGCTCTGAACCAGGTACCTGCATTAGGAACGAAGGGCATGCCAGACATAACTGAAGTTCATAATTTACAGAGGGACGCCTCTGATTCCGAGCGCACACTATGGAAGTCAATGGGGTGTTCGCACTCATTGACACAAGACCTCTGGCTTACTCCCATTGGTCAAGTTTGTATTCCGAATTCTTTATTGCTGGTACTTATTGATTATTTGCATTCTTGTACCCATCTTGGCAAGGAGGGAATGGTGCAGCTACTCCTGAAAACTTGGTGGCACCCAGATTTGAATACAGCAGCGTAAATGCGGCTGGATCAATGCATCATTTGCATGAAACATAATAAGGGTAAAGGCATTAAATGCCCTCCAGGAACCACTCCCTTGCCAGATGGCCCTTTTGCCTGTATACAGCTTGATTTTATCGAATTGCCAAAAGCACAGTGCTATAAATACTGTTTAGTAATAATCGATGTGTTTAGTAAATGGATTGAAGCCTTCCCCACCACGAATTGTACGGCACATACAGTGGTGAAGTTGTTGTTAACGGAAGTCATTCCTCGTTTTGGGGTACCCAAAATGGTGAGCTCAGACAACAGACCACATTTTGTAGCTCGGATCAATACTGAATTGTGCGAAGCACTCGTAATTAAACAGCAACTGCACTGCGCATATCACCCGCAGGCTGCAGGAATTGTGGAAAGAGCCAACGGGACTTTAAAAGAAAAATTATCTAAATTAACTGAAGAAACTGGGTTAAATTGGCTAAAAGTATTACCCTTGGCACTGCTTCACATGCGAGTGACTCCCCATTCGTGGACCGGACTGTCAGCTGCAGAGATAGTCTATGGTCGGCCAATGAGGACTCCCTGGGATGCCCATGAAAAACCCCTAGAGGGAGTAGACCTCCACGTGATGGGGGAACAAATGCAGAACTATTTGAAGCAATTAACACTTTCTCTGAAGTTTCTCCACTCACAGGTGAAACAGGCACATCTCTCAGTAACGGCAGGGACAGCCGTCCCTCGATATCCAGTGATCAAACCCGGAGACCACTTGTTGGTGAAAAACTGGGACAGAAAGAAACTAGGACAACGCTGGAGCGGACCCTTCCTCGTACTGCTGACTACACCAACTTCTGTCAAACTTGAAGGACTTTCAAGTTGGATACATCTATCTGATTGCAAGAAGATAGTCTCCAACCCAGACGAGAACACAGGATATAGATCTTCATTCTAATTTTTGGACTCTCTGGACTATTGCCACTCGGTAGTAAAGAAACGACCTAAACGAGACCTGCCTTCCAATACCTATTTATAGCTGTCATATCTTTATGCCGCAAAATTGAACGTAAGCAAGTGTTGGGTTTGTACCCACATCCCCGTCCATTCGAGGGAAGGAATACGTCTCCAATCCCTCCCCTTTCATATCGCAGAGACGGTTGAATGGATTTTACGACAAAATCAAACAGGGAGCAGGGGAGATAGGGCGGATATGGAAATATGGAGATCTGCTGGCGATGACATGACTACATTTTCAGCTTCGTATCAACCTACCTATAATCATGCCTTGACTCCACCCTCCATCACTGTCCACTCGTATAATGTTCAAGGTTACATGTGTTTTAATAAATCAGGGAAAGGAAAGTTAATGGGGCAAAGTAGGTACAACCTTACAGTTGACTGGCAAGGACCGGTACCAGGCATATCCAACAAGGGCATGTTTAACTGTGATTGGTCCAAGGTATGGAATATAACCTCTAACATTTCATGGGAATAGACATCCCCAATCCCCTGGATGACATCAGCTGATGATTTTAAGGTCTATAATGGAACCTATTTCATATGCGGCATTAAAGCATATCCATGGCTCCCCATTGATTGGACAGGATCCTGCATTTTGGGATATGTTGTACCTCAAATACGTCACCTACCCACCCTTAAGCACTCCCCCTCGTGAGCAAAAAGGACTATTTCTAAAATGGAACAGTTCTTTATGATGGCCTTTCCCTTGTATGGTACGGGCAAGGCATCCGACGAACTGATCCACATGGCCACAGCATTGGAACAACTGGCGAACGTAATGACAGCAGAAGCCAGGGAAACTGGTCAGGCACTGGCTGAGGTCTCAGCTGAGCTAGTAGCTGTCCGGATCGTGGCATTACAAAATCGACTGGCTTTGGATTATCTGTTAGCCTCGCAGGGAGGAACGTGCGCTATCATAGGTCAGGAGTGCTGTACTTATATTCCAGATGGCTCTGAAAATATCACTAACCTGGCCGACCATATTAAGAGACAGACTGCTCAAATTCAAGAGATTGGCAGTGAATTTCATGACTATAACCCGCCGGGTTGGCTAGGATGGTTGGGTCACGGATTATTTTATTGGATCTTTAAGGCCTTCATTCTACTACTCCTAATTCTACTAGGGATAGGATTGCTTGGTTGCTTGTGTCAATGCATTTTCAAATGAGTCATGGATATACCTATTTAACTAGTTGTCATGATATGACAAAAGGAGGGAATGTGATATGGTACAAATTAAGTAATGGCATGATGGGAAAACTGGTCAATGGGAAGACAGGTCAAAAGGTTTGATACTATACAAGAAAGACTGAAACTACTCATTCCAGCTCCCCAGGCCCAGGTAAAGAATGCTGCCCTAACCATTTTCAGACTAGTATGGCCGTAGGCCAACTCTGCATAACTTGAAGTCTGAAAAGATCAACGAAGGTCGAGCCATTCCAAAACACCGGACCTCGGCAACTCCTGATAAAACTAACTCGTTATAACCCAGGGCCGTAGGAATTTAAAACAAAGATAAGTTCAGGAAGAAACAAGTCTATTCTGACCTTTCACTGTTCCCTCCGAGGACTAAATAACGGTGATATGACCAAACATGGTCTGGTCTTTGCTTCCGTTTGTATTTCCGATCAAACTCCTGACCATACTGTTGTCACATAATCTTGATAAAGATAATGTATAAATATTGATCTAATTCTCCGCGAAAAGCGGGGAACTTGTGAAAGACTGAGCAGTTTTGTTGACTGCTCTCTTACTTCAAGTTTCAGCCATTATTGCAAGCAGTTGTTTTCGAAAATAAAGCGTGTTATTCTGTCTTAACGAGTGTGTTGAATTTTTCTACCACAGAAGTGGGAAAATATTGACTTTGACAATACAGTCACCGAAGGCCAGTTTTGATCCCGTTCACTGGCGCTGTGAGGCAGCAGTGATAACCACTGTGCCACCGAATACATATCAACCATGATCCAATTCAGTGGCAGTTCAGGCTAGAGGCTGAAAGTCCTATTGCTATGACACTATATGGCAACATATTTGATAAACAAAATGATCGATCATCTTCTTGGGCGTAGGTTTTGGCATATTGGGAGACTGTAGGTGAGGCCACTGTACAATTGCTGCTATAATAGCTGACAAAGTCAAGTAAATTATGAACTATATGATATCTAAATGCAACAATTCTTCCGGAAATTGTTTTCCACACAGAGTTTCTTAGTAGTCTTTTGACGCCAGTCACAGTGCAAATGATTGGTAGAAGTTTAAAATGATGACCTCACGTTAAAAGTTTTAGAATGAATTTACATTGTCAGTATTTGAACTCAATTTATTCCATCCAATACCTGTTGTAGCTTGTGACCTTTGTAAAAGATCTATTGCTTTTAAGTAAAATTCTCCCAAATATTCCCAAGTTATTCAATCAAATCAAGATAAAACTAAAAAAAATTCAAATGCTCAAAATTCAAAGGTTTCAGAACTCTCAGTAAAGTTCTCCTCAAAACATCACCCGCAATTCTTCAGCGTTTGACCTATGCATTTTCAACATTTTCTTCAAATGTTACATTCCCGCAAAATGCTGGCAGCACCCTTTCTAAATAATCTTCCTACCTATCCACTTGATGTAATGAAACCTTGTTACTTCTTACCTCATATTAACTTCACGTGAGAAACTAGCACCTTACCTGAATGGAAAAATGAAACCTGCTTGTTCAATGTAGTCATTTGAACTAATTGGTTTTTGGAAAAAAAAACTTGCAACCTCTAGAATTGTAGCAGTCATTACTTGGAAATTATTCCTCAAAATGATTTGAGATTTCTGCTAGGACTTTCATCTCGACCCATTTCTCATATTTTTGTCAAAGTTCAAAAAGCTTGGGTTAGAACTGAATATTAGAGGCAGGCCAGCCTTCTGAACAGGTAGCTGCAGTAAGATTCTGTATCTAGCAAAATTAAGTACTAGAGACTCTCAGCAAGGTTCTATTGAATACTCATATGCAACATGGAATAATAATATCTAAAAATTGAAAGTAATTATTTAGCTAGACTATCTCTGCATAGAGCTCCAATGCCCGGTGTCCTGCAGCATCTTAATTTCTCAATCACTTGAAAAAACTTTGGGGTTAACTTGGTCTGATACAGCCAAACATGTTAGTTAGCCATCAGTAAAAACAAAGGATTCTTCACATTAATAGTGCTATAATTCCAAATCCAATTACCAACACATTTTACTTTCAAGCAAGACCAAAGACAAGCTGAATTTTCACTTTCTAATAAAAAAGCAGGGACCAATGCCTATGTAGCGATTTCCTTTTTTGCTCAACTACTAAGAAACTCAGCTACGTAAGTCAGCTATTCTTCAATAACATCTAGAGAACCAGGTTTCTTGTTTACCACTGCTTCCCACGACACCCTAGCCCCAATCTCCTCAGAACCATTGAATAAGTATTGTTTAACCAATCTATGCAGAAACAAAGGTAAATGAGTATCTGGATCAACCAGTTGGTTGATCGCTTCTTAATGGCAAGTGCCATGTAATATAATTTAGGGAATAAGTATCTGTGTCTCCTGAGTGTCCATTTACCTCGCCACCTGTTGCAATTTATATAGATTTCAAAGGATACATGTTGCCAATGGATTTCATATTTTGTGTGGAGTTAATGACAGGGTCATTTATTTTAGACATTATGCTAACGGGCACATTACGCTCAATTTTTTTCGTTAACACTTTCTTCAGACACCAATTTTAAGGCATCTTTGCGCATGTGCATACTTATCTTACATCCACCCGCACATCTGCGGTTCATGGGCAGGAAGTGCATTAGCAATTGTGGTGCAGTGTCATCAAATGCAGTCTTAAACAATGTGCTGTAGATTAGTGATGGGCAACCAAGGTTAGCAGGTGGGCCCCATGAGCGGTCCTCCATCTTAGTGGGACGCAAGATTGAAATTTGGCTTGTTCACTTTCACTGACATGACCCCATGAATAAGATTAAATACACGCCAAAATTTCATAATGCGTTATAAAAAAATTCTTCATCACACATTAATAGAACTCAAATCATAAAAACAAAATAAATATTTACACTTTGGACGCAGAGGCTGTGTGCAATCAGCATGCATCTCACTTCAGTTGCCCTTGCTATACATGCGTATCGCTTCAGTTATATCGGTAGGAAAAGAACTACGCGGACAGAAATCAGTGGAATATGGCAACCCTGTACGTGGGCGACCGTCAACAAAATGTCTCATGGGCTGCACTCTGAACCCAAATGGGTCACATGTGGCCACGGACTGCAGGTTGCCCATGTAGCCATCTGAGATGGCCACCTGCTAAGCACCATGGGAATTGTGGCCAACCCACGACTCAGACAGATACAGAGCTTCTGTGTATTTGCACCCCAGATAGCTAGATCTGATCGAAACCCCTGCTCGTTTGCATTCTAATGGCCCAGTTCCCCAGAACAAAAGAACTGTACTCAGGTAATCGATACAGATATAGACTAATCAGCACCACTCCCTTGACTCAGGGAGCCCAAACAGCCAAGGTCAATAACTGCTAAGGACACGCTCAGCCTTCAAGGCACCCGCCCCTTTATTGGCCAAAATCGAAGGCAGTGATCGAAGCCTGTCGAATTATTGGGTCCATGTTAAGGACCGCACCAAACAGCGCGAAATCCCAGAGGGATAAGAAGAGACACAGCCATGTGCTCGGTCTCTCTTGGATCCGGCCTATGCCAACCCAAGTGCAGCATAACGTCCAGACAGATAAGTTCAAGACCATCGATCGCTACCAGATGGATGAGCCCAGCAGAAACTAAGTCACTTCTTCCACCGAGCCACGCAAGATCTGGACAAGGGCCTTATCCATCTGCAGAGAGCCGGTTGCCCTGAAGTTAAGTATGGGTTATTGTAGGTGTTAGGTGTAGTTTAACTTGTAGTGTTTTGTGTTGCAGGTCGAAGTAATCCTTGTGTGTAAATAAACCATCTTTGAACTTGAACTGACTAACTGGTAGTATGGTCCTTTGATCGATATCCGGTAAAGCCTTGTGATGGTATCATTTGATACCTGGCGACTCTAAAGATAATCATTATTAATTGGCAACATTATTGGTGACTCTGGTGGCGATTGGCAACATTATTGGCGACATCAGATGGGACTCGAAGTAGAAGAGATTTTGTCACTCCGAGAGAACCCACAAACTTTGAAATCCAATTGCGTGAAAGAGAAAGAACCACTAGTGCAAGCCCATATCAACCAAATCACCAAATTTCGGAAGTGTGTACTAACCTGCATGCGTACTAACAGGGATATAAGGTAAACTCGTTAGATTGTGTCAAAACTATCGAGGGAATTGTGAACCGGAAAATAGCTTAGGCCATACCCGCAGTTCAAATCGCCGCCTTATCCCCCTTTTCCCAAATTAACGATAGGAAACAGAGATTAACAGTAGGAAAAGAGATATTAGAAGCAATGGCCACAAAAGCGATGGAACATTTAATGAACAACAGGAACTCGAGGTCGCAGCGACCAACAGAGCAGATCAGTGCCCCATATGGGAAGAAGAGTTGAGGAAGTATTTAAAGGGGAAAGGATGGCCCCTTTGGTCCGATTTTTGTTCCAATGAAGAGTCAGGTCCAGGAAGCATAGGACAAACTTGGTGGGACAACCTAACCGAGGTACATAAGAAAAATGCAGTGAAAGTGCGAAAGCCGATTGCAATAGTGTCCTGTTTGACACAGTTGAAAGGCACAGGGGCGGTCATGAGGACCCTCCGCAGGCAGCTAGTTGAGAAAGAGGAGAAGAATGAGGAAAACAATATTGAAAGCAAAAAGATTATTGAGCAACTCCAGGATCAGTTGGCAGCTAAAGATAAAGAGATGGCTGATGTCAAACGGGCACACCAATCTTGTTTAGTTCACCTTAGGAGCTTTCAGACGCAGTACGATAAGATACACAGCGCGCAGTCCTGGTAAGAGAAGAGACAGAACAGCAGGTAGCACAGATAACGAGTCAATGCACGGATTTAAAGGCAGCTTTACGAGCGCTCCATAGCTCCACGACAGAACAAAGACAGAGCACAGGAGACCACGCGAAATGGACACAACAAATAGAGAAGTTGTAGTCACTGCTTTCAGTGCAAAATGGATTTAGGTATACCTTTGGACAAAATTTAGATGAGGAAGGTGACCCCAATTGGCAGGAACTAAATAAAACCACACATAGATATGTGGAGGACACAGAAAATCACATTGTTAGATGCCCCGAAAAGGAAAGACTAGACAGAAAAATTATCCGCCTACTCCCCGCATCAACCACAAGCTGCGAGAATATCTGCACTTACAAAGAAATTTTTCTTTGGTATTTCTTGTCTCTCAAAACCTTATTTCAACAAAAAAGAAATGAGTGAGTCACACATGGTGACGATCATAATGGGAAATTGGATTAAGGAGAGAAAGACAAGTAAAATGAGATATTAACCAAAGATAATAACAGATATTATGCTTGCACCCCCAGGATCACACGGAACATGGAAGAAGACAAGATGAAGCAAGGACTGATAACCTACATTGTGATCATCACTGGACTCCTAAAACTGCGCGCGTTACAAGCCTCTGTACCACACACCACACCAGCCCCGAACACCACCACACAGCATGGCACCCCTAGCCCGGACACCACACCACACATAGAGATAGATACTGAAACCCCCACTTGATGAGAAACATTGCCAAATGGTACCCCCTTTCATACACAGTAGAACATAGAACATAGAACATTACAGCGCAGTCCAGGCCCTTCGGCCCTCAATGTTGCGCCGACCTGTGAAACCACTCTAAAGCCCATCTACACTATTCCCTTATCGTCCATATGTCTATCCAATGACCATTTGAATGCCCTTAGTGTTGGCGAGTCCACTACTGCTGCAGGCAGGGCATTCCACGCCCTTACTACTCTCTGAGTAAAGAACCTACCTCTGACATCTGTCTTATATCTATCTCCCCTCAATTTAAAGCTATGTCCCCTCGTGCTAGACATCACCATCTGAGGAAAAAGGCTCTCACTGTCCACCCTATCCAATCCTCTGATCATCTTGCATGCCTCAATTAAGTCACCTCTTAACCTTCTTCTCTCTAATGAAAACAGCCTCAAGTCCCTCAGCCTTTCCTCATAAGATCTTCCCTCCATACCAGGCAACATTCTGGTAAATTTCCTCTGCACCCTTTCCAATGCTTCCACATCCTTCCTATAATGCGGCGACCAGAACTGCAAGCAATACTCCATATGCGGCCGCACCAGAGTTTTGTACAGCTGCAACATGACCTCATGGCTCCGAAACTCAATCTCTCTACCAATAAAAGCTAACACACCGTACGCCTTCTTAACAAACTTCTCAACCTGGGTGGTAACTTGCAGGGATCTATGTACATGGACACAGAGATATCTCTGCTCATCCACACTGCCAAGAATCTTACCATTAGCCCAGTACTCTGTCTTCCTGTTATTCCTTCCAAAATGAATCACCTCACACTTTTCTGCATTAAACTCCATTTGCCACCTCTCAGCCCAGCGCTGCAGCTTATCTATGTCCCTTTGTAACTTCTAACATCCTTCCGCACTGTCCACAACTCCACCGACTTTAGTGTCATCTGCAGATTTACTCACCCATCCTTCTACCCCCTCCTCCAGGTCATTTATAAAAATGACAAACAGCAGTGGCCCCAAAACAGATCCTTGTGGTACACTACTAGTAACTGGACTCCAGTCTGACCATTTCCCATCAACCACCACCCTTTGTCTTCTTCCAACTAGCCAATTTCTGATCCAAACTGCTAAATCACCCTGAATCCCATGCCTCCATATGTTCTGCAGTAGCCTACCGTGGGGAACCTTATCAAATGCTTTGCTGAAATCCATATACCCCACATCAACTGCTTTACCCTCATCCACCTGTTTGGTCACCTTCTCAAATAACTCAGTAGAGGCCCTTCTGGAAATTTCAACAATCTGCAGTGTCATCCAGACACTTAGACTCCGCAAATGGCGAAAAAGAGCCTCCCGCTCCCCGATATATACACTCCGAGCCCCCTTTTTGGAATTCACCCAATTCAACAAACACTGTAATCACTGATAAAACTAAAGAGCGTATACCTCTCTAACTTTGATGGATTAAGTAGGAATGTGATGCTGCTGTTTTGAAATCTTGTATTGTACATAAGTTCTTTTTGATATTTGCCAGCAGCATGAGAGAAGCTTAGTGTAGTTAGATATTCAATTGTGCGGAACAGTGAAATCATAGATAATCATAGAATTTACAGTGCAGAAGGAGGCCATTCGGCCCATCGAGTCTGCACCGGCTCTTGGAAAGAGCATCCCACCCAAGGTCAACACCTTCACCCAATCCCCATAACCCAGTAACCCCACCCAACACTAAGGGCAATTTTGGACACTAAGGGCAATTTATCATAGCCAATCCAGCTAACCTGTACATCTTTGGACTGTGGGAGGAAACCGGAGCACCCGGAGGAAACCCACGCACACACGGGGAGGATGTGCAGACTCCGCACAGACAGTGACCCAAGCCAGAATCGAACCTGGGACCCTGGAGCTGAAGCAATTGTGCTATCCACAATGCTACCGTGCTGCAAACAAATGTTTTATAGTGACCCGTTAGAAATTATGAATGTATGATGTGTCAATAAAAATGTTAGGTAAATGCTCCAAAAACACAGGACAGAGTGCAGTAAGAAGTCTTACAACACCAGGTTAAAGTCCAACAGGTTTGTTTCAAACACTAGCTTTCGGAGCGCTGCTCCTTCCTCAGGTGAATGAAGAGGTATGTTACAGAAACATATACATAGACAAATTCAGAGATGCAAGACAATGCTTAGAATGCGAGCATTTGCAGGTAATTAAGTCTTTACATATCCAGAGATAGGGGTAACCCCAGGTTAAAGAGGTCTGAATTGTCTCAAGCCAGGACAGTTGGTAGGATTTCGCAAGCCCAGGCCAGATGGTGGGGGATGAATGTAATGCAACATGAATCCCAGGTCCAGGTTGAGGCCAAGTTGCGGAACTTGGCTATAGGTTTTTGCTCGGCGATTCTGCGTTGTCGTGCGTCCTGAAGGCCGCCTTGGAGAACGCTTACCCGGATATCAGAGGCTGAATGCCCTTGACTGCTGAAGTGTTCCCCGACTGGAAGGGAACATTCCTGCCTGGTGAATGTCGCACGATGTCCGTTCATTCGTTATTGCAGCGTCTGCATGGTCTCGCCAATGTACCACGCTTCGGTACTGTAGCGCACAAAGACTCCATGAGACGAATATAGTGAAGTCGATGAGGCTTTATTAAGCGTGTCTGTTCCCCAGCAGCTCGATAGTAAACTGGCCTGCGGGGGAAGACGCCGGCTTCTTATACTCCGCCTTCAGGGCGGAGCTTGAGGTCAACGGCCAACCAGGACCCGGGATCTGTCAGCCAATGACATTAGGGCTTCCAGTCCCACATTACCCCCAATACATACTACCACATTCACCCCTTGTCAAAAATGAACCCGGCGGGGTGATGCTTCGTATGGTGGTAAGGGTTTACAGGGCTGGTCCTGGGAGGATAGAACATTCACATGGTAGTACAGTATTGGACAGTTTCGTCCTGTTGCAACTATTTACAGAGGGGAGAGGAAAAAAACAAAATGTTCTTTGAACAGTCCATCTTTGTTTTACATCGACGCCACGAGTCGGTCGGGCGGTCTGGTCGTCCGTGTCGATCGCCTCGGCCCCGGCGGTGGTGGTGGTGCTTGTACCAGTGTTGTCGCCTCCAGGAGCCGTACGGTTTCAGCTGTCGGTGCAAAGGGGAGGGGGACTGATCCTCCTGGGAAGGGGGCGGTCGCGGGGTGCGGCAGTGGCAGGAAGGGGGGCGGTTGGGTTGATGGTGTCGGGGGGGTGTGCGTGGTGCCGGCGGGCGCCAGATCCCGCAGGGAGACCGTGTCCTGTCGGCCGTCGGGGTACTCCACGTAGGCGTACTGGGGGTTTGCGTGGAGGAGGTGAACCCTTTCGACCAACGGGTCCGCCTTATGTGCCCGCATATGCTTTCGGAGCAGGATGGGTCCTGGGGCCGCCAGCCAGGTCGGCAGCGACGTTCCAGAGGAGGACCTCCTAGGGAAGACAAGGAGACGCTCGTGGGGCGTTTGATTAGTGCTTGTACATAATAACGACCGGATGGAATGGAGAGCGTCCGGGAGGACCTCCTGCCACCGTGAAACTGGGAGATCCCTGGACCGTAGGGCCATTAGGACGGCCTTCCAGACCGTGCCGTTCTCCCTTTCTACTTGCCCGTTCCCCCGGGGGTTGTAGCTGGTCGTCCTGCTTGAGGCTATGCCCTTGCTGAGCAGGAACTTGCGCAGCTCGTCACTCATGAAAGAGGACCACCTGTCGCTGTGGACGTATGCGGGGCAACCGAACAGTGTGAAGATGCTGTTCAGAGCTTTAATGACTGTGGCCGCGGTCATGTCGGAGCAGGGAATGGCAAAAGGGAAGCGGGAGTATTCGTCCACTACATTAAGAAAATATGCGTTGCGGTCGGTGGAGGGGAGGGGCCCTTTGAAATACGAGACTGAGGCGTTCAAAGGGGCGGGAAGCCTTAATCAGGTGCGCTCCATCTGGCCTGAAAAAATGTGGCTTGCATTCCGCGCAGATGTGGCAGTCCCTTGTGACTGTACGGACCTCTTCTAAAGAGTATGGGAGATTGCGGGACTTGATGAAGTGGTAAAACCGAGTGACCCCCGGGTGGCAGAGGTCCTCGTGGAGGGTTTGGAGGCAGTCAATTTGTGCGTTGGCACATGTGCCGCGGGATAGGGCATCGGACGGCTCGTTCAGCTTTCCGGGCCGGTACAAGATCTCATAGTTGAAGGTGGAGAGCTCGATCCTCCACCTTAAGATCTTGTCATTTTTAATTTTGCCCCGCTGTGCATTATCGAACATGAAAGCTACCGACCGCTGGTCAGTGAGGAGAGTGAATCTCCTGCCGGCCAGGTAATGCCTCCAATGTCGCACAGCTTCCACTATGGCTTGGGCTTCCTTTTCCACTGAGGAGTGGCGGATTTCTGAGGCGTGGAGGGTTCGGGAGAAAAAGGCCACGGGTCTGCCCGCTTGGTTAAGGGTGGCCGCTAGAGCTACGTCGGAGGCGTCGCTCTCGACCTGGAAGGGGAGGGACTCGTCGATGGCGCGCATCGTGGCCTTTGCGATGTCCGCTTTGATGCGGCTGAAGGCCTGGCAAGCCTCTGTCGACAGAGGGAAGGTCGTGGTCTGTATTAGGGGGCGGGCCTTGCCTGCGTACTGGGGGACCCACTGGGCGTAGTACGAAAAGAACCCCAGGCAGCGTTTCAGGGCTTTTGGGCAGTGCGGGAGGGGAAATTCCATGAGTGCGCGCATACAACGTTCGGGGTCGGGGCCTATTATCCCATTGCGTACTATGTAGCCCAGAATGGCTAGCCGGTCGGTGCTAAAAACGCACTTGTCCTCGTTGTACGTGAGGTTCAAGGCTTTGGCGGTCTGGAGGAATTTTTGGAGGCTGGCGTCGTGGTCCTGCTGATCGTGGCCGCAGATGGTTACATTGTCGAGATACGGGAACGTTGGCCCGTAACCCATGTTGATCAACCATCGGGTCCATCTCCCGTTGGAAGACCGAGACCCCGTTTGTGACGCCAAAAGGGACCCGTAGGAAATGGTATAATCGCCCGTCTGCCTCGAAGGCTGTGTACTTGCGGTCACTTGGGCGGATGGGGAGCTGATGGTAGGCGGACTTGAGGTCCACGGTGGAGAAGACTTTATACTGGGCAATCCGATTGACCATGTCGGATATGCGGGGGAGAGGGTACGCGTCTAGTTGTGTGTACCTGTTGATGGTCTGGCTATAGTCAATGACCATCCTTTGTTTCTCCCCTGTCTTCACTACTACCACCTGCGCTCTCCAGGGACTATTGCTGGCCTGGATTATGCCCTCCTTTAGTAGCCGCTGGACTTCGGACCGAATGAAGGTCCGGTCCTGGGCGCTGTACCGTCTGCTCCTAGTGGCGACGGGTTTGCAATCCGGGGTGAGGTTCGCAAACAAGGACGGGGGTTGCACCTTGAGGGTAGCGAGGCCGCAGATAGTGAGTGGGGGTATGGAGCCGCCGAATTTGAACGTAAGGCTCTGTAGATTACATTGGAAATCTAATCCCAGCAAGGTGGGAGCACAGAGTTGGGGAAGGACGTTAAGTTTGTAGTTTTTGAACTCCCTCCCCTGCACTGTAAGGGTAACTATGCAGAATCCCTGGATCTGTACGGAGTGGGATCCTGCAGCTAGGCGAATCTTTTGTGCGCTGGGATAGGTGTTCAAGGAACAGCGTCTTACCGTGTCGGGGTGTATAAAGCTTTCCGTGCTCCCGGAGTCGACTAGGCATGGCGTCTTGTGGCCGTTTATTAGCACCGTTGTCGTCGTCATCTGGAATGTCCGGGGCCGAGCGTAATCGAAGCGAGCCGTGGTTGTAGTAGTGGAGAGGGGTCCGTTGTTGCCGTCCAAGATGGCGTCGCGGATGAACAAAATGGCAGCCCCCATACATCGCACGTGGCTGGGGGGTCACAAGATGGCGGTGGGGGTGGACAAAATGGCCGCCCCCATGCGTCGTACAGGTCTGGGGCGGTCCAAGATGGCGGCGCCCCTCCTCCCCTCGTGGTGGTCGGGACCCAAAATGGCGGCGTCTGCGGGTCGCACATCGGCGCCCCTCCTCCCCTCGTGGTGGTCGGGACCCAAAATGGCGGTGTCTGCGGGTCGCACATGGTGTGCTGGGGGAGCTGGGAGCGCTAGGACCGCGAGCGCTAGGACCGCGCGGAGCTCCCTCACCGCGAGCGCTAGGACCGCGAGCGCTAGGACCGCGCGGAGCTCCCTCACCGGGGACAGTGGTGGTCGGGGCCCAAGTCTGCGGCGCCGGCGGGTCAGGCGTGGGGCTGCGAGCGCAAGGACCGCGCAGAGCTCCCTCACCGGGGACAGCGGTGGTCGGGGTCCAAGTAGGTGGCGCCGGCGGGTCAGGCGTGGGGCGCGGGACGGGGGTGAGGGTGGCGTTAGGGACGCGAAAAACACCCTCCTCTCCGTGGAGAGTGTTGGCCGGGACCCAAAGCGGTAGCGCCGGCGGCGGGTCGTACATGGGCTGCGGGGAGGGGGGTTGGGGAGCGTAGGCGGCGTGCAGGGCTCCCAGTTCTCCCGGGACCGCGGTGGTCGGGAACCAGAGCGGCTGCGCCTGCGGGTCGCACATGGCGTGCTGGGGGGGTTGGGACGCATAGACTGCTTGTAGGGCTCCCTGTGACCCCGGGATGGCGACGACCTCGCGGGATCGGCACACCACCGCATAATGGCCCTTTTTCCCGCAGCTTTTGCAGATGGCAGCGCGGGCTGGACAGCGCTGTCGGAGGTGTTTCGCCTGGCCGCAGAAATAACAGCGGGCGCCCCCGGTGCGACTCGACGTTTGGACTGCGCAAGCCTGTGGGGTGTACGGGGGGGGGGGTAGGGGGTTTGCCGCGACGGGTACGTACGGGGCCCAATGGCCTGCCGCGCGGTCGGGGCCGTAGGCGCGGGTATTACGCGCGGCCACGTCTAGGGAGGCTGCTAGGGCCCGTGCCTCTGAGAGTCCTACCGACTCTTTTTCTAGAAGTCTTTGGCGGATTTGGGAGGATTGCATACCTGCCACAAAAGGGTCGCGCATTAACATGTCCGTGTGTTCGTTTGCATTCACCGACGGGCAGCTGCAGGCTCGTCCCAAAATCAGCAGCGCGGCGTAGAACTCGTCCATCGATTCTCCGGGAGCTTGCCGTCTCGTCGCGAGCTGGTAGCGAGCGTAGATTTGGTTAACTGGGCGAACGTAGAGACTTCTCAGTGCTGCGAACGCCGTCTGGAAATCGTCGGTGTCTTCAATGAGGGTGAAAATCTCCGTGCTCACCCTCGAGTGCAGGACCTGTAGTTTTTGTTCGTCTGAGACTCGGCCGGTGGTCGTTCTGATGTAGGCCTCGAAGCAAATCTGCCAGTGTTTGAAGGCTGCTGCCGCATTCACTGCGTGGGGGCTGATCCTCAGGCATTCTGGAATGATCCTGAGCTCCATAGTCCTTTTTAGGCACGCTTAATGAATTGTAGCGCACAAAGACTCCATGAGACGAATATAGTGAAGTCGATGAGGCTTTATTAAGCGTGTCTGTTCCCCAGCAGCTCGATAGTAAACTGGCCTGCGGGGGAAGACGCCGGCTTCTTATACTCCGCCTTCAGGGCGGAGCTTGAGGTCAACGGCCAACCAGGACCCGGGATCTGTCAGCCAATGACATTAGGGCTTCCAGTCCCACATGACCCCCAATACATACTACCACAGGGACATCCTTTCCTGCAGCGTATGAGGTAGACAACGTTGGCCGAGTCACACGAGTATGTACCGCGTACCTGGTGAGTGGTGTTCTCACGTGTAATGGTGGTATCCATATCGATGATCTGGCACATCTTGCAGAGATTGCCATGGCAGGGTTGTGTGGTGTCGTGGTCGCTATTCTGAAGGCTGAGTAGTTTGCTGCAAATAATGGTTTGTTTGAGGTTGCGCGGTTGTTTGAAGGCAAGTAGTGGGGGTGTGGGATGACCTTGGCAAGATGTTCATCTTCATCGATGATGTGTTGAAGGCTGCGAAGATGATGTCGTAGTTTCTCCGCTCCGGGAAAGTGCTGGATGACGAAGGGTACTCTGTCGGTTGTGTCCCGTGTATGTCTTCTGAGGAGGTCGGTGCGGTTTTTTGCTGTGGCGCGTTGGAACTGTCGATCGATGAGTCGAGCGCCATATCCCGATCGTACAAGGGCATCTTTCAGCATCTGTAGATGTTTGTTACGCTCCTCCTCGTCTGAGCAGATCCTGTGTATATGGAGGGCTTGTCCATAGGGGATGGCTTCTTTAATGTGTTTAGGGTGGAAGCTGGAGAAGTGGAGCATCGTGAGGTCCATGGGCTTGCGGTGAAGCGAAGTGCTGAGGTGACCGTCTTTGATGGAGATGAGTGTGTCCAAGAATGCAACTGATTTTGGAGAGTAGTCCATGGTGGGTCTGATGGTTGGATGGAACTTATTGATGTCTTCGTGTAGTCGTTCCAGTGATTCTTCGCCGTGGGTCCAAAGGAAAAAAATTCCATTGATGTATCTGGTGTATAACATCGGTTGAAGATCCTGTGTGGTGAGGAGGTCTTGTTCAAACTTGTGCATGAAGATGTTGGCATATTGAGGTGCGGATTTTGGTCCCCATGGCTGTTCCATGTGTCTGGATGAAGAACTTGTTGTCGAAGGTGAAGACGTTGTGATCCAGAATGAAGCGGATGAGTTGCAGTCTGGAGACTGGCAGTTGTCGGTGTTGAATACTGAGGCTGTTGCAGCAATGCCGTCGTCATGGGGGATGCTGGTGTAGAGTGCCGAGACGTCCATTGTGACGAGGAATGTTCCTGTTTCAAATTGTCCATGGGTGCTGAGTTTCTGTAGGAAGTCCGTTGTGTCGTGACAGAAGCTAGGCGTACCTAGTACAATGAGTTTCAAGATGCCCTCGATGTAGCCAGAGAGGTTCTCACACAGGGTCCCATTGCCTGAAACAATAGGACGGCCTGGTGTGTTGGCCTTGTGTATTTTCGGGAGGCGGTAGAGATCTCCAATGCAGAGAGTACGTGGGATGAGAGCACGTAGGGTGCTCTGAAGGTCTGGATCCGAGGTCTTGATCAGTTTGTTGAGCTGGTAGATGTGTTCCTTGGTCGGATCTGCGGGTAACTGTAGTGTTCCTGGTTGTTGAGTTGTCGGTATACTTCTTTGCAGTAGTCTGTTCTGTTATGTATGACGGTGGCCCCTCCTTTGTCTGCTGGTTTGATGACGATGTTGCGATTGGTCTTGAGAGCGCGGATGGCATTGCGTTGTGCTTGGGTGACGGTCGGGGCTGTCTTGTGAATGCGACTGATGAATCTGGCATTGACGCGACTCCTGACGGCTTGAGCATACATGTCGAGTATAGGGCAGCAGCCTTCCGGAGGGGTCCAATTCGACTCTTTCCTCTTCAGTTGCCGCACCGCAGATCGGGTTACCCACCAGGTATGCGGTACATACTCGTGCGACTCGGCCAACATTGTCTACCTCATACGCTGCAGGAAAGGATGTCCCAAAGCGTGGTACATTGGCGAGACCATGCAGACGCTGAGACAGTGAATGAATGGACATCGCACAACAATCACCAGGCAGGAATGTTCCCTTCCAGTCGGGGAACACTTCAGCAGTCAAGGACATTCAGCCTCTGATCTCCGGGTAAGCGTTCACTAAGGCGGCCATCAAGACACGGGACAACGCAGAATCGCCGAGCAGAAGCTTATAGCCAAGTTCCGCACACATGAGTACGGCCTCAACCGGGACCTGGGATTCATGTCGCATTACATTCATCCCCCACCATCTGGCCTGGGCCTGCGAAATCCAACCAACTGTCCTGGCTTGAGACAATTCACACCTCTTTAACCTGGGGTTACCCCTATCTCTGGATCTGTAAAGACTTAATTACCTGCAAATGCTCGCATTCTAAGCATTGTCTTGCATGTTTGAATTTGTCTCTGTATATGTTTCTGGAACATACCTTTTCATTCACCTGAGGAAGGAGCAGTGCTCCGAAAGCTAGTGTTTGCAACAAACCTGTTGGACTTTAACCTGGTGTTGTAAGACTTCTTACTGTGTTCACCCCAGTCCAACGTTGGCACCTCCACATCATGGCTACCATCGACACCGCAAACTGCCGGCTCAAAGTGGAGAGGATCTCCAGGAAGATCGCGCATAGAGACACTGACATTACATTTCTACAAAAATGCAAGAAAGCAGACAAGATCCTGAAAGGGCTACAGATCACAAACCCACTCAAGTCGACCTACAACACAGACTACGCTGAGAGACTCTGCCGTCGCACCTCTCTCACACTCCTCAACCACCTCGTACGCCAGCTCTACAGCAGACGACGCAATCTGGAAGATAAAGGCCATATTCTCAACTTGCGCTCAGGACGCAGCAGACCAGCTGTGGAACACCACCAAACAGATGAGACACCGATACTATGCCACCTATATGCACACCAAGAACAGGAAGCTTCAGAAACTCGGCATCACCACCAGCAGCAATCGAGCCTCCCCGGTACCACAGTAGAAAACAATCCAGGGAAATCTATTGTCAACTTGTCAGACTACACCGTTCAACCAATCGAAGTCCTCAGCAGAGGGCTCAATTTCCGCACCATCACCAAAATGGACCCCATCAGTCTTGCAGCAGACACAGAGGAATTCATCAGGCGAATGAGGCTCCGGGAATTCTTCCACAGGCTCCAAGAGGCCGACAGCGAACCCAAGGAGACTACCAATGAACCAGAACAGCAGACCGAAAGATCTGCGGTGCGGCAACCGAAGAGGAAAGAGTCGAATTGGACTACTCCGGAAGGCCGCTGCCCTAGACTCGACATGTATGCTCAAGCCGTCAGGAGTCGCGTCAATGCCAGATTCATCAGTCGCATTCACAAGACAGCCCCGATCGTCACCCAAGCACAACGCAATGCCATCCGCGCTCTCAAGACCAACTGCAACACCGTCATCAAACCAGCAGACAAAGGAGGGGCCACCCTCATACAGAACAGAACAGACTACTACAAAGAAGTACACCAACAACTCAACAACCAGGAACACTACAGACAGTTACCCGCAGATCCGACCAAGGAACACATCCGCCAACTCAACAAACTGATCAAGACCTTGGATCCAGAACTTCAGAGCACCCTATGTGCTCTCATCCCACGTACACCCCGCATTGGAGAACTCTACTGCCTCCCGAAAATACACAAGGCCAACACACCAGGCCGTCCTATCGTTTCAGGCAATGGACCCTGTGTGAGAACCTCTCTGGCTACATCGAAGGCATCTTGAAACCCATTGTACAAGTACGCCCAGCTTCTGTCGCTACGCGACGGACTTCCTACAGAACTTCAGCACCCATGGACCATTTGAACCAGGAACATTCCTCGTCACAATGGACATCTCAGCACTCTACATCAGCATCCCCCATGACGACGGCATTGCTGCAACAGCCTCAGTACTCAACACCGACAACTGCCAATCTCCAGACGCAATTCTGCAACTCATCCGCTACATTCTGGATCACAACGTCTTCACCTTCAACAAGTTCTTCATCCAGACGCACGGAACAGCCATGGGGACCAAAGTCGCACCTCAATATGCCAACATCTTCATGCACAAGTTTGAACAAGACCTCCTCACCGTACAGGACCTTCAACCGATGTTATACACCAGATACATCGATTACATTTTTTTCCTTTGGACCCACGGCGAAGAATCACCGAAACGACTACACGAAGACATCAGTAAGTTTCATCCCACCATCAGACTCACCATGGACTACTCTCCAAAATCAGTTGCATTCTTGGACACACTCATCTCCATCAAGGACGGTCACCTCAGCACTTCGCTTTATCGCAAGCCTACGGATAACCACACGATGCTCCACTTCTCCAGCTTCCACCCTAAACACATTAAAGAAGCCATCCCCTATGGACAAGCCCTCCGTATACACAGGATCTGCTCAGATGATGAGGAGCGTAACAGACATCTACAGACGCTGAAAGATGCCCTCGTACGAACGGGATATGGTGCTCGACTCATCGATCGGCAGTTCCAAAGCACCACAGCAAGAAACCGCACCGACCTCCTCAGAAGTCAAACACGGGACACAACCGACAGAGTACCCATTGTCGTCCAGTACTTTCCCGGAGAGGAGAAACTACGACATCTTCTTCACAGCCTTCAAAACGTCATCGATGAAGATGAACATCTTGCCAAGGTCATCCCACACCCCCACTACTTGCCTTCAAACAACTGCGCAACCTCAAACAAACCATTGTTTGCAGCAAACTACCCAGCCTTCAGAACAGCGACCACGACACCACATAACCCTGCCATGGCAATCTCTGCAAGACGTGCCAGATCATCGACATGGATACGACCATTACACGTGAGAACACCACCCACCAGGTACTGTTGCTAACTTTTGGTTGGTTCAATTGGCTCTGTTTTATAACCTTTGCTCTCGAGTCGCCAGGTATCTTTACGATACCGCCACGAGGTTCAAGTTCGAGTAATGACCAATAACTCAATACACCGATTAGTAAGATTCAAATCAAAGCACATTTATTATACATAGTAATCGCTACTCATGCACAAATTCTACATCTAAGCTTCTTCTACGACTAACAGGCTTCTACTAAGCTTCAGAATGGCCCACCAGATCAGGGGAACAAATGGGCTTTCATTCGTTCTGAGTCTGCGGGATTCGAAGTTGGTACGGATTGATAGCTAGGAGCGCCTATCTCGTAGCGAGCGTTGACTTAAGACTTACGATCTCTCGGCGGCCGTTGGACCGGTCACGGTCAATGTTGGTTCGTGTTGCTGGGTGACCCGGTCAAGAAGAAGGGGCGATTTGAACTTGGGGGCTTAACTTTATTGTCCCCAGGGGCTTCCCGCCTTTCAGGACATATCCTGTACCTGGTTCTAGGTGATTGGACTTCGTTCCAATCACTTGGTTCGATTGCTCCAATACTGGAGCGGTTCCCTGATCGATGGGCAGTCTTGAGGTGTTCGTTACCCTCTTTTGTGTTGGCTCCTGCTGGCGCCGGGGAGTCTGGCTAGGTTTTGTTTGGCCCAGGTGTTGCTATTGTTCCCGGGGATTGTTTATTGGTATGTAGATGGTTGCTACATTATGATGCAGATGGCTGCTAGTACCGATGCTGTCTGGGCCTTTGCAGAGTTAAATACACAGCAAACAAGCACCTGCTGGTTTCTGCCTGTGTTGGCTGAATTTCCCTTCAGCCTTTGCCATTCGCCATTTTAAATCGGGACTTGGCCAACTCAGGTGGCTACACACCCTCCTTGTGATCCTAACGCGAAGCGTGAAGGATCACATAACTGCGTTGCTTTCCATTCCCTGACCCGGTGAGCACTCTTCGATGGCCTCTACACTGACCATAACTACGCAAAAAATGTTTTTAACTAACAATTCTGAGGGGCGCTATGTCAAACAGGGACATGCATTACAAAACAAGAAAATGGGAACCTCTAACTATCCTGAATAAACTACACTCACTCAAATATTTCATCACACTAACTTCCTAAACCATACAAACAAAATCCTAGCAGTTTTATACACATTTTTCCTGGCTTGGCAGTCAAGCTCAGGATTGTACAATTGCTCATGAACATTTCTTTATTTACAACAAAACGCAAATGAATGCTCTTTATTATAGATCGCGGGGGTCGGGGGTCTGGTCGTATCCGAAAATAGGGGATCTGATTCTATATACCGGGGTGCGAGCGTGGTAGGCTCTCCTTCTCCATTTTCTCAGACGAATAGTCTGCACGATGCAGCAGAGTATCACCAATACCAATAGGGATTCTATCACGTAGGACAGGGAGTACCAGGTTATAAACCTGTCACACCAAGATGGTGTGGTGTCACTGGTGACTGGGCTCTGGGTACTGCGGGGAAGTGAATTATTAACGGCTGGGGGAGGTGAGGTCAGGGGGTTCGCATTCGCGTGCAACCAAATGTCCATTATAACGATGAGCCATATGGAGGATGTCCTCATGGTTCTTCTTCTTTAATTTCTCTTCTCTTCTCTTCTCTTCTCTGGTCCTGGAGCTTCTGGAGTTCTGTGGGATCAAGCATAGTGTCTGTTACTGCCTTGTGTTAATATCTCGTATGATAGCCTGTCTGTCCTTTAGTGCCAATTACTCCCTTTATAATTGGTCACAATGTGTGACTCCCTCATTTAAAAAAAAACGGAATTTCAGGACAAGGCACACTTACAAATAATGAACCAGTGCGAGCCGCCTCGCAGACTGTGCGATTTACCATCCCAATGTTTGAGGATGCAAATAGCAGAGGGTTGGCAACCTAAGGGTTACCTGAAAACAAAACAAAACTTTTTGAACCAAATTTTCCGAAATGAGGCGCGTATGGGCCACGACTGGTTCGATTTGGATGGAGTCCCCGGGTAGGACGGCGACCAATGCCACGTGTGCCCTACCCGAGCGTAGCTGACCAGAGGGGGGTTCCCAGGCAGGGCGGGTCCCAATGCCGTTTCTCTACTGCCTGAGCAACTGACAAGAACGGGCAAGAAATGTAGTCATCGTGGGGGGTTGCCGTATTGGTTACTTCCTCGAACCAGAAGAGCAGTTATGAACAGGGGTCTGTGTATCTGTCGACAGACGAGTTCCGCTGAACTGGCGTCTGGGACCTTAACAAGTCTCTGCGGACAAACTAGTTCCTCTGAACTAGCGTCTGGCCAAACTAATTTCTCTGACTGCCAGGGGGAGTCAGAGGGGTGGTGTCGTGGGGCCGTGGAAAAAATATTTCCGGTCGAACATACAACATTTAACAGTACAAGTACAAACAACATAAAACATGCTGCAGGTTCCATCAGAAAGGACACCGTTTCTCCCAAGCAGTTCCTTTTAAAACATCATCTGGACACCTCAGTTACCGGTTGCGAACAGGGTCGCAAAGGGGTTCTCGTTTTGGGAGTCAGACTCAAGGTCGTCATCTTCTCCCGGATGCCGAACTCTCGAGTGTATCAGGGCTGATAGGGCTGCATGGTGTGATTTGGGATCGCTCTCGTCATTCCGGACGAGTCTGTATGAATTATCTCGGTGCCAAAAGGTGGTGTCTAGTTCTGTGGGGACGGAATCGGGGTCGTCATTGTAGGTCGGTGGTCGGTGATCGGTTTGTTTGGGAAAGTGATTGTGAAGGGATCACTTGAATCGTGCTCAGATTCGGTGGGTGTGGGGCCTGTTCATTGGGAATAGTAGGGAGGCGTGCTGTGGCTATTGTCCGAGTCACAGTCGCTGTCGCTGCTGCTGCAGTCTGTGGCCGTTCCGGGGCGGAGTGTATATTTCGGGGGTGGAGTCGAGGTTGAGTCCGTGGCTGGGCTGGACGTGTTGGGGGAGGGTAGGGTTTCATTGGCAGTGGGCAGGGTGTGGTGTGCTGCGTCGAGCATGACGTGGTGTGCGTGGTTAAACTGTGTTCCATATGCCTTCAGCTGGTTGATATGGAACCACGCAGTCTTTCCATTGGGGTACTATATCTTGTAGACGGAAGGGCTTACTTTGTCCGCAATGGAATACGGAGCTGAGTACTTTGGTGACAGGAATATGCTGGGGTTGTATACGGAGAGCAAGACCTGCTGTCCTACACTGAACTCAGTCGCATGCACTGTCTTATTGAAACAAGCCTTGCTCTGTTTCTTTCTTGTGCCCAATTTCACTGCGGCTGCTGGCTGAGCCGTTTTAACATTCACCACTAATTGTTCGACTGCTTTCTTGTGTGTGAGGGCCGTCACTTCGGGGCTGGTCAAATCTAAACCTAATAAAAATTCTGTGCCTTTCATGGGGCGTCCGATCATGAGAGTGTGTGGGGTGTAACCTGTAGAAGTTGAAACTGTATTTCGCAGAAACATCAGCGCAAAAGGGAGGACTGAGTCCCAAGTGGTGTTGTTTTGCAAGACCATTTTTCTGAAGGTGGATTTTAGGGTCCGATTCATGCGCTCCACGATACCACTTGACTGGGGGTGGTATGCAATGTGGAATTTTTGGGTAATGCCAAATATCGTGAGGACGTTCTTCATGACACATCCCGTAAAATGGGAACCTTGGTCGGATTCAATGCTGCGGGGGAGTCCCCATCGCGTAAAGATATGGTGGGTTAAAATCGTGGCTGTGGTTTTTGCCGTGTTAGTTCTGGATGGGAATATTTCCACCCATTTTGTAAACGTGTCTATCACCACGAGTACATATTTATAACCATTCCTGCAAGGGGGCAATGGTCCTATATAATCAATCTGGAGGTTAGTCCAGGGGCCATTAACGGGTCGGGTGTGACTAAGCTGAACCTTTTTTGCGTCCCTGTCCGGGTTGTTCTGGGCACAGATAAGACAATTCTCAATGTAGTGATTTACATCGTTTTTTAAACTCGGCCACTAGCAGAACTGCCTGAGGTGGGCTGTAGTGTGATCGATTCCCTGATGTCCATGACCGTCATTGTACAAACAAATCAGTTGATTCCCGTCCTGTTCAGGAACCACATAAAGGGTGCCTTTTAACACCACACCGTCATGTGTGGTCAATGCATTTCTAAACCTCTCGTAGGGTGCTGGATAGTTTCCTTTCAAAATCTCCCTGAGATTGCTGTCCTGCTTCTGGGCCTGCACTAGATCCTCGATCTTAGTCTGCGAGACCTGAACTGCATTCACTGGTTCGCTTTCGGGAGGTGTCCAAAAATATCCGTGCCTGGAACCTGCTTTACCCAGTGCGTCGGCCTTTACATTTCCAGGGGGGGAGGAACGATGGTGACTTCGAACTTTGACTGTACCAAAAGTCCTGTTCTGTGCTCTCTCTAAGATGTAACCGAGCAATGGGGCTGAAGAGAGGGGTTTTCCGGCTGCGGAAACAAATCCTCTTGCTTTCCACAAGGGTAGGAATTCTGTAAGGCTGTTGCAGCCATAGATGCTGTCCGAGTATATGTCTGCTGGGCTGGGGAAGGATTCTGGGTGTTCCACTATGTATGCGATGGCCGCAAGTTCTGCCGCCTGTGCGCCTAAGTGTCCTGGAAATTTTATTGCTATTGCTTCTAGGGCGCGTCCCTGCGCGCCCTCGACATAAATACTATATCCTGTTATGCGCTTCCCCTCTAATATTGTGGAAGATCCATCCACATATATCTTTATGGGTTCACACGTGTCTGTGTGCTTGGGGCTCTGGGTTGAACTACCTATCTTTCTGGGGGGCGGGGGGGTTAGCAATAAAGGGGCCTGTGTTGTGGTGTGGATAATTTCACATTCGTGGGGAGTTCCGGGGTACTGTAAGTTGTCGGCTAAAAATGTGTGGGTCTTTGTCCTTTTAACAGTGATGTCCCGTCCCTGCAAAAGAAGGGTCCATCTAGCTGCTCTAATCTGACTGACTGTACCGTCCTTGAGTCGTCCGTCCAGTAAAAGTTGGGTGGGGGTGTGTTCAGTGAGAATTGTGATGGGGTTGAGTCCGGTAATGTATGAAAAATACTGGACTGCCCAGAATACTGCTGTAAGGTTTTCGGGCAATTCGGCCCTTTTTGGACTGCCCAAGGATAAAACCCAGAGACTGTAAACTGGACACTTTTCAGCCAAGGGAACATAACCAAATTTCCCAGCAGGTTTGGTCCGCTGAGCCGAGTAGGGGCATAGGTATTTACAAACCCACCCCCAGGAGCTACAAGGAAGAAGGAGCCAGACAACTAGATAAGATTAAAACACAGACAAAGGGGCACGGGAATACACAAGGGGCCTGCCTGCAAGCAGGACAATGGGATGGTCATAGCCCCATGCAGATGTAAATGACTATGCCTCCACCAGAGCAGAATCCAATCAACATAGCAGCGATCTCCAGAGCAGATGGAAGACTTTGAAAATCTTCACAAGGGAGCTCAACCTCATTATCTCAAAAAGCAGACTGGAGGCGGACCTAGGGGAGGTACTCCTATCTTGACAGGTCTGACCGGCTCAAAGGGGGCAGGACCAGCGGGAACTTTAAACCTTATGGATTCAATGCAAAAGGGGCTGGCCGAACACAGGAAAAAGCCAGGTAAAACGGATATAAAAGGGGCTGTGTTTCGATTGAGGGTCTCTTGGCTTGACCTCTCCACCTTTGACTTGACCTCCTGCAGCCTGTGACTGTAAGTACCCTGCAGCAGCTTGCGAAACTCCCTTGACCTTGATAGTGGTTGAGGCTTTGGGGAAGGGGACTTGATTTGTGTTCTGTGTCATTGCTAAAACTGTGTAACAATAAGATTTTACGTTGTGTCCGTTATAGTACTTTCTGAATAGACTTAGTTTGTGTTAGAGTTTAAAATTTTATTATAATTTCTTCTGTTTGATGATTTTGACCTGGGTTTTGCAATAAACCTTGATTTGCTGATAATTGGAGTCGTTTAAATTCTTCAATCTCTCGCCAGCGATCTCTGACCAAGTCATTGTTAAGATATTCCTCACTTTAATTCCGGGTTCGAGAATCTAGGGTCATCTTGAACGATTCACTCAGGACAGGCTGCTGGTTAGGTAATAAACAGCAGTGTCCTATTCTCTCTCTTGGGAAAGCTACTCCAGCGAAGTAGGAACCGGGTGGGTGTTGCACCACCGGCAAGAGAGAGAATCACCTGGGCATTGGTGGGGGTCTGGATATCTGTGTGATATAAGCCTCAGGCTTCCGGTTAGGGATAAACGGCAGGCTTGATTCAGTGTTCTCTTCCGTGGAGGTGTCCCAGTGCGGCATCCCCTGGCCTCTGAAGTTTCAGTGCCAGCTGGAGAGAGACACACACAGATACTCAAACCCCAGATATCGGCCCAGTAGTGGAGTAGCAGAGATGGAACCCTCTACAATAGCGACCGGGGCAGGAGCCCGGTGGTTTGGAGTATGTGACTTGGCAGAGGGGGTGAGGGAACGAAGTAAAATGGAGGAGAGAATCTCCTCGTATATGTGGCAAAAGGTCAACCTCACCAAACCTTGGGTCTCAGAACTAATCAATGCGGAGCGACCCGTAATGGCGGCGGCCGCATGGACAGAAAGTAAGGCACACAAAAGGCACTTGGAGAAGGCAGTTTGGCTGGTCTGCTTGTCCCAGCAGGTAGCCAAAACAGAGCGAAGGGTCGAAGAATTAGAGCAGGAGTTGGGAGAAGTTAGGGCCAGCGCAGGGGACAGCGCTAGCGCAGCTGAACGACTGCGGGAGGAATTGGCAGAAATGAAACAGGACAGCCTACAGGAAAGCGAGTCTAACCGGTGCGAGAAGGAATATCTCCACTGCCAGATAGTGGAGGGTAAGACAAAGGAATGGAGGCTCCAGGAACTCTATGCTCGGAGTACAGAGCAGTGTAGGAAGCTGGAGGGGAAGTTCCGGGACATCCAGGCAGCGTACCGAGTGGCTCGCGAGAAAGCAGGGGACTGTGCTCACGGGCCGTGCCAGGCACGGATAACAGAGTTGGAGGAGACCTTGTCCAAGGTCAGGGGACAGGTACACCTGGTAGGTCCAGGGGGGTTCCCAAGGGGCAAGGGGCAAGGGGCTCCTCACAGCGGATGATTCCCCAAAGGCTAAGGGGAATAGACCGCCTCCTGAGGCGCCGGGATTGTGTCCGGGTCGGCAGGGGGGGATCGGACTGCACGTTCAGGGGCAAGTCCAAGGGGGGTCGGCAGGGTACCCCCAGCTGGCGGCGTGTCCGCCTGGTTTCGTATGTGGGTCCCCATGGGATGGGGACAGACCGCTGCCTGGGATTTCGGTGATGGGGCCGGGTCAGCAGGTAGGGTTCGGACCGCCCGGTCAGGGGCAGGTCCAAGGGGGGGGTCAGTGGTGTATCCCCAGATAGCGGCGTCTCCTATATGGGTAGTTAGCCCGGGGACAGGGGGGCTACCCAACGGGGCAGGAGAGCTGGACGCCGGGGAGGCGGAGGAGCAGGAACCCCAGGTAGGGCAGATGTGCCCTGTCAGGCAGAGAAGGTATGGTCCCCCGGCGGGGCTGGCGAATAGGGGACCGGTTGAGGGCGACATTATCATTCCTCATGGGGCATCCGCGCTCAGGGGGATGGTGGCCCACGTTCCCAGGCTAACTCCAAAAGGGGATCCGTCGCTTCATTTTATGGAGGTGGAGCAGGCAGCCAGCATTAATGACTGCGACGAGGGGGAGCAAGTAAGGATGCTCCTGATGACCCTAGATGCACAGCTATGCAGGGCAGTGACCTCCGGGAATGGGGGACAACCTGACACATGGGCGGCAGCACAGACTGCTGTGCTGGAGGCAATGGGTTTGAATCTGGGGAGCCCTTTCATGAGGGTGGGGGGAAACCAAGCAGCAACCAGGGGAATCTCCCAATATGTTCGCAGACAGGCTGTGGATTGTCTATGTGGAGGCGTGCGGGGTCCCCGCGGATAGACAGAATTTAGGGGAGAGAACAGCCCACTGGCTAAAGACCCTAGTAGCCAACTGTCTCCCTAATGTTAGGGCAAAAGCCGAACACTGGTTCGACCCGCAGACCCCGGACCTTAATGAGGCAGAGGTCCTTAGGAAACTCACCCTCGCATATCGCAATGGGGAGAGGAGTGAGGAAAAGCCCCTTAAGGGTAAGGTGCATGAAATCGCGCCAGCACCCCCTAAGAGAGAGTGGAAGCATGAGGGCACCCGGACCTCCGACAAGAGACCGGTATGCTACGGGTGTGGTAAGACCGGGCATTTCAAGAGGGAGTGTGAGAACCCTAGCAAGGAGGAGAGGGCTCCCGTAGTAGAGAGTCAGACCCCGGCGGCAGGAGCAGCTGCCCCGGAAACCATCGATTTAAAAAAACTTTTAGCCTTTTTGCAGAGCCTAGCAGCTGGGTCGGGACAGGTGGCAATGGCAACGGGCCAGGGCCTGCCCGCACCCACACCACAAGAACCCGTATGACTACCCAGGGAGCAGCCTCAGGAAAAAGGGAGCGCAGGGGTAGTTCTAGCCCCAGACCCTGGTCCGGTCCAGGTGCAGGGTCCCATTCTCAGCGGCTATTTGCAGTTTAAATCCCTTAAGGTGGGACCCATGCGAACGCCACATCAGTCAATTTAAATTGTTCCTCCCCATAAGGGCAAGAAAGAGCAAGTTGGGGGGAAGACTGGGGGTGGTAGTGGAGAAACCCCCCGTAGAATTAACGACGGTGGGGGAGGTCCCTGACCCCATGGTCACACAACCGGTGACAAGGTGCTGTCCCGAAGGGGCAGTCCCAAAGAAACCGACAGTGCTGCAAGCACCCAGCCCAGATACAGTAACGATTCCCAAGCCCTTACCTGTGGGTCAGGTGGCCTGCCTTAGTATAGAGGCTAGGGAGGCAGAGGAGAGGGAGGTATCACCTTGGGCTTGGGAACCATCCAGGGGACGAAGGAGCAATCGGGTCTCCAAGCCCCCGGTAAGATGGTCCCCAGTAGAAGGGAACGGTGAGGGATGTAGGACATTATCCAGTGCTGCCACAGGTAGCCCAGTCTCAGGAGGGAGCAGAAAGGGATCCCCGAACCCCTTTGGGGAAGGAGAGGCAAGGGGCAGTCCGGACCCCCGGGAGGGGGAGGTCTGGCCCGAGCCGTTGGTCCAAACAGGTGAACAGCCCCAGTATAGCGGGGTCCAGTTTTAATTTGGCCACCCGGAGACGGGTGGCATTGTATATATCATTTTCCCCCTGCTAGTTCTAATTAGTATTTAGTGGTGTGTGGGTTATTTAGGATCGTGGGATCACAGAAGCGCATAGTGCAGTGATATAATGATTGAGCAGCAGGCACTAGGACCCTGATGGAGCCGGGCTGTGGACACAGAACCACAGACAGGCTGCGGCAATTTTATGTCAATTTCCCAACTTAAAAGCGGGAGCTGCTGCTGCCGCTGGATAGAAGCCATGCACTTTAAGGTAGGTAGTTCTGTAGAGGCAAGGATGTGTTTTGTCTCTTTTACAGATGGGGCACCCGACGATGTGGAGCTTGCTGATGATCTTGGCGATGGTGGGACCGGGAGAACTCCGCAGAGGCGAGACAGAACAGTCCTTCGTCTATGGGTGCTCTGGCGGCAGAGCCCCTCTTGTCACTACCAGACAGGGAGACCAGGTGGCCACAGAGCAGACCCGTTACTCACACCTGGGGAGGTGGCCTGGGTGGCTGGGGTCGAACTCGACCAGGTACTCCAGCCACCAGAGCTTCATCTATGGAGAGGCCTCTGTACTCTGCGAGGAGATACAGGTGCCGACTGACCGGGTTAGGGTGACTGAGGGCAGGCGGGTGTGTTTAACCTGTGAGGGGGACGTTCCTTTGGGGAGATGGTGGTGGCTCAGGAAGCTGAGCCTGGACATGAGGGATCGGTCCTCGGACTGGGAACGCCTGGACAACAACACCTACCGGACCATCACGGGGTCACCGGGTAGGATCACCGTTTGCTGGGATAAGTGGTGGGCTTCTGACCAGGGCATTTATTTGTGTTTATGGGGGTCTACCAAGGCATGTCCACAAGGGGCATCGATCACTTTTGTTAGGTGGTGGCAGAACCCAGGGAACGGGATGAATTGACCGCAGTGGGGAGGGATGTGTAACGCCCAGGGAAGGGATGACTGTAAAAGCTACCGAACTGCTGGTTCAGGTAAAGCGACCCCTGCCCACAGCCCAACCAATCGACCCTTACAACTGTCCGATCACCACCGGGGGGCCTGAGAATGGTTTAGTGTTTGTCCCCACAAAGAAAATGTTGTACCAGGGGGTACATTATGCTGTCGCCTCAGTTGTACTGAACCTCTCAGCTGCAGGTATCGACGATGGAGGAAAAATGAAGAGCCTTCAACGGGAAGAAGCGAAGTGCAGCCAAGAAAAGAGGATCCTTAGTGAAATAAAAGAGATTCAAATGTAAATAGGTGTATGGATTCGCGGGTTTCAGTTACTTGATTGTGATATATGTACAGGGATCCTTACGTTTGGGGTTCCGGTGAAATGTGTGTATGTTACTGTGTGTTTGAATTAAGTATGGTCTTGTCTTTCCCTTTCAATGAAATTAGGGGTAGCCTAGATTAAGGGAACTGTCTTGGGACTTGTAGTTTCGCATGTTGTTGAGGGGGGGCCTACGGTCCACACAAAAGGAAATGATTGCCCTTCACCTGTGTCGATACGGTCCAAGCAGGTAGGGACGTATCGAAGGGGCATCTGTAAGGTTTTCGGGCAATTCAGCCCTTTTTGGACTGCCCAAGGATAAAACCCAGAGACTGTAAACTGGATACTTTTCAGCCAAGGGAACATAACCAAATTTCCCAGCAGGCTTGGTCCGCTGAGCCGAGTAGGGGCATAGGTATTTACAAACCCACCCCCAGGAGCTACAAGGAAGAAGGAGCCAGACAACTAGATAAGATTAAAACACAGACAAAGGGGCACGGGAATACACAAGGGGCCTGCCTGCAAGCAGGACAATGGGATGGTCATAGCCCCATGCAGATGTAAATGACTATGCCTCCACCAGAGCAGAATCCAATCAACATAGCAGCGATCTCCAGAGCAGATGGAAGACTTTGAAAATCTTCACAAGGGAGCTCAACCTCGTTATCTCAAAAAGCAGACTGGAGGCGGACCTAGGGGAGGTACTCCTATCTTGACAGGTCTGACCGGCTCAAAGGGGGCAGGACCAGCGGGAACTTTAAACCTTATGGATTCAATGCAAAAGGGGCTGGCCGAACACAGGAAAAAGCCAGGTAAAACGGATATAAAAGGGGCTGTGTTTCGATTGAGGGTCTCTTGGCTTGACCTCTCCACCTTTGACTTGACCTCCTGCAGCCTGTGACTGTAAGTACCCTGCAGCAGCTTGCGAAACTCCCTTGACCTTGATAGTGGTTGAGGCTTTGGGGAAGGGGACTTGATTTGTGTTCTGTGTCATTGCTAAAACTGTGTAACAATAAGATTTTACATTGTGTCCGTTATAGTACTTTCTGAATAGACTTAGTTTGTGTTAGAGTTTAAGATTTTATTATAATTTCTTCTGTTTGATGATTTTGACCTGGGTTTTGCAATAAACCTTGATTTGCTGATAATTGGAGTCGTTTAAATTCTTCAATCTCTCGCCAGCGATCTCTGACCAAGTCATTGTTAAGATATTCCTCACTTTAATTCCGGGTTCGAGAATCTAGGGTCATCTTGAACGATTCACTCAGGACAGGCTGCTGGTTAGGTAATAAACAGCAGTGTCCTATTCTCTCTCTTGGGAAAGCTACTCCAGCGAAGTAGGAACCGGGTGGGTGTTGCACCACCGGCAAGAGAGAGAATCACCTGGGCATTGGTGGGGGTCTGGATATCTGTGTGATATAAGCCTCAGGCTTCCGGTTAGGGATAAACGGCAGGCTTGATTCAGTGCTCTCTTCCGTGGAGGTGTCCCAGTGCGGCATCCCCTGGCCTCTGAAGTTTCAGTGCCGGCTGGAGAGAGACACACACAGATACTCAAACCCCAGATATCGGCCCAGTAGTGGAGTAGCAGAGATGGAACCCTCTACACTGCGAGCAGGTGCCTCTCACAGGCTGAAAATCCCTGCTCCACAGCATCTAAAACTCTGGAGGCGTAAGCCACGGGCCTTAACTGTTCGTGCTGTTCCTGAAGGAGCACGGCCGAAAGGGTGCAGTCTGTGCTTGCTACCTCTATAGCGTAAGTCTGGAACTTGTAGAGCGGGAGCTGCTATGAGTGCTTGCTTCAACGCATCCACAGCATCCGTATGCTGCGGAAGCCATTCCCAGGGGGCTCCTTTCTTTAGGAGGTCTGAGAGGGGTGCTGCCTTGCTGGCGAAACCGTCAATGTGGTTTTGGCAGTAGCCAACCAGTCCTAAAAACGACCGGAGGGCTGAAACGTTCTGGGGAAGGGGCAATTTAGCAATCGAGTCAATCCTTTTGTGCTCGATCTCGCGTTTACCATGTGTGATAATTGTACCCAAATATATCACCTTATCTTCCAAAATCTGGACCTTTTTGGGGTTAACTTTACAACCAATTGAGTGTAAGAGTTCCAGGAGTTCGGACAGAAAGCTTAATGTGCTCTTCCTTGGTGTCTGTCTGCAGTAGTAGGTTGTCTATGTACTGGGCCAGACATTTGGGGCGAGAAAATTTGGCTAAACCATTTGCCAGCTGTCGGTGGAAAATGGAGGGGGAGTTGTGGAAGCCTTGTGGAAGGCATGTCCATGTGTACTGTTGATTTTTAAAGGTGAAGGCAAATTTGTACTGGCATGCCTTTGCCAATGGAATGGACCAGAATCCATTACTGATATCCAAAACCGTAAAGTATCGGGAATTGAGTCGCTGCTTGAGCATGGTCTCGGGACTTGTTGCTACTGTGGGGGCTGCTGCGGGGGTGATTTTGTTGAGTTCCCGGTAATCGATGGTCAGTCGCCATGATCCATCGGGCTTTCTCACTGGCCAAATCGGGGCATTATTAGTGGAGGCTACTGATCTAAGTACGCCCTGCTCTAATAAGCTTTCGATTACTTTTGTCCTTTTGGAACATGGTGGAGGAATTTATTGTGGTGCGGGACCCTCCTGTGTCCCAGAGAAACTCGATCGGCTGTCCCCGAATATTTGCTGCAACTACCTGTCGTCCGGACCTATCCCAAAGGGTGTCGCAGACCCAACTGGGGGAGCCCAAACACCGTCAGTCCGTTCCATTCAGGTCCGTCTGATCTGAACGGGTGCTAACACTATGAATGGGCTCTGTCTTTTTCCTACTTAGAGTGCCCGTCTGCTGGGCTTTCGTGGGGCATTGCATTCCCTTGCAAAGTGTCCCAATTGTCCAGAGTTGTAACACTCCTGTGACTTTTGTGGGGTCTGTTCTTTCCTTCATTTACCCATGCGGGGTTCTGGTGTGTTTTAACTGCCTGTTTCTCTGCGTCGGCCTGCTTTTCTTCAGGATTTTTAACTGCGGGTTTGTTTTGTCCAGACTGCTCCCAGGCACGGGACAATCTTTTTACTACACATTTTTCATTATGAGCCTCCTCTGAGGGATCATAATTCGCGCACGCTTTCTGTCCTGTTTCTGTGGCATGGGAGATAAGGGTGCGGGTCCATTTGGCCATGTTGTCTGGGGACAAATGGGCGTGGTCTAAGTCTCCAAAAACTGCTGCAAAGTGGTATCTCTGCGCTGTTTCATTTAACTTTTCCCAATCAGGGCTGTCTTCCTCATCTAATTTTGCTCCAAAGGTTTCCTGGAATCCTTTTTGGACTGAAAGCAGAGATTGCAGCTCTGCAATCTGCTTCCGGCAATTTGCGTGGTCTAATGAGTTTTGTCGTTGCTCAGTGGTGGCAGCATGGAGTGCTCTTAACGCAGCCTTCAGGTCACTACACTGCCTCTGCAATGTCTCTACCTGCTTCTCGGTTTCTTCTCGTACCAGGACTGCACGTTGCGTGTCCTGATAGGCCTTTTCATACTGGGACTGGAAGCTGCTTAGGTGCGCCAGACAAGACTGGTGTGCCCACTTGGCATCATCCACCTCTCCGTCTTTTGCTGCCAACTTCCTCCTTAACTCTACATTCTCCCTTTCTACTTCGCTAACATCGACCTTACTCATTCGATGTATGCCTTCTATCTCTTTCCGGTGCGTCCTAACGACCTCCTCTGTGCCTCGCAATTGTGCCAAGCAGGACATGATTGCCATCGGCTTGCGAGCTTTCCCTAAACTCTTCTTGTGAATCTCGCTCAGGTTCTCCCACCAAGTATGTCCTATACTCCCGGGACCTGTTTCCTCATTGCTACAGAATTCGCTCCAAAGGGGCCATCTTTTCCCTTTGACGTACTTCCTGATTTCTTCCTCCCATACGGGACATTGTCCTACTCTACTGCTGCTGGTCGCTGCAACCGCAAATTCTTCTGGGTTCATGAGGCGCTGCATTGCCTGCATTGCCATCTTTCTTATCCGAATGTTTCTTTTAAATTTGGAACAGGGGAACTAAGGCAGTGCTGTAAATACGGGTACGGCTTTCGCTAATTTCCGAAGTACAAACTCCCGACAGTTTTGTCGCAACAAAAAAATCTGGCAGTTTACCTTATAGCCCTGTTAGTTACGCATGCAAACACACACTTCCGAATTATGAGGATTGATCAGAACTGCTTGAACACTTGTGGTTTTCTGTCCCAATTGGATCTCGAATTCAAAGTTTTGGGTTCTCCCGGAGTGGTTAAGCCACTTCTAGTTTGGGTCCCGTCAGAATGTTGCCAGTAATATGTTGCTAATTTTTGGTTGGTTCAATTGGCTCTGTTTTATAACCTTTGCTCTCGAGTTGCCAGGTATCTTTATGATACCGCCACGAGGTTCAAGTTCGAGTAGTGACCAATAACTCAATACTCCGATTAGTAAGATTTAAATCAAAGCACATTTATTATACACAGTAATCGCTACTCATGCACAAATTCTACGTCTAAGCTACTTCTACGACTAACAGGCCTGTACTTAGCTTCAGACTGGCCCACCAGGTCAGGGGAACAAATGGCCTTTCGTTCGGGTTCTGAGTCTGCGGGATTCGAAGTTGGTACGGATTGATAGCTAGGAGCGCCTACCTCATAGCGAGCATTGACTTAAGACTTACGATCTCTCGGCGGCCGTTGAACCGGTCACGGTCAATGTTGGTTTGCGTTGCTGGGTGACCCAGCCAAGAACAAGGGGCGATTTGAACTTGGGGGCCTAACTTTATTGTCCCCAGGGGCTTCCCGCCTTTCGGACCAGACCCTGTACCTGGTTCTAGGTGATTGGACTTTTTTCCAATCGCTAGGTTCGATTTCTCCAATACTGGTGCGGTTCCCTGATCGATGGGCGGTCTTGAGGTGTTCGTTAACCTCTTTTGTGTTGGCTCCTGCTGGCGCCGGGGAGTCTGGCTTAGTTTTGTTTGTCCCAAATGTTGCTATTGTTCCCAGGGATTGCTTATTAGTATGTAGATAGTTGCTACATTATTATGCAGATGGCTGTTTGTATCAATGCTGTCTGGGCTTTTTGCAGAGTTAAATACACAGCAAACTAGCACCTGCTGGTTTCTGCCTGTGTTGGCTGAATTTCCCTTCAGCCTTTGCCGTTCGCCATTTTACATTGGAACTTGGCCAACTCAGGTGGCTACAGTACGCGGTACATACTCGTGCGACTCGGCCAACATTGTCAACCTCATACGCTGCAGGAAAAGATGTCCCGAAGCATGGTACATTGGCGAGACCATGCAGATGTTGCCACAACGAATGAACGGACATCGCGCGACAATCATCAGGCAGGAATGTTCCCTTCCAGTCGGGGTACACTTCAGCCGTCAAGGGCATTCAGCCTCTGATCTCCGGGTAAACGTTCTGCAAGGCGGCCTTCAGGACACGGAACAACGCAGAATCGCCGAGCAGAAACTTATAGCCAAGTTCCGCACACATGAGTGCGGCCTCAACCGGGACCTGGGATTCATGTTGCATTACATTAATTTCCCACCATCTGGCCTGGGCTTGCAAAATCCTACCAACTGTCCTTGTTTGAGACAATTCACACCTTTTTAACCTGGGGTTACCCCTATCTCTGGATCTGTAAAGACTTAATTACCTGCAAATGCTCGCATTCTAAGCATTGTCTTGCATCTTTGAATTTGTCTATGTATATGTTTCTGGAACATACCTCTTCATTCACCTGAGGAAGGAGCAGCGCTCTGAAAGCTAGTGTTTGAAACAAACCTGTTGGACTTTAACCTGGTGCTGTAAGACTTCTTACTGTGCTCACGCCAGTCCAACGCCAGCATCTCCACATCATAAGACAGAGTAGTGTAGAACCTGTCCTTGACCAAGGGTAACTGGCACACCAGGGATGGATAAGGGATCAACAGTGTGATCCACCACGCTTCGCGTTCAGGATCAAGAGGATAGGATGTAGCCACCTGAGGTGGCCACCTGCAAAGGACCATGGGAATTGTGGCCATTCCAGGACTCAGACAGATACAGATCTTCTGTGTATTTGCAACCCAGATAGCTAGAGCTGATCGAAACCCCCGCTCATTTGCATTATGATGGCCCATTTCCCCAGAACAAAAGAACTGTACTCAGGGAACCGATACAGATACAGACTAATCGGTGCCACTCCCTTTACTCAGGGAGCCCAAACAGCCAAGGTCAATGACCGCTGAGGACATGCCCAGCCATCAAGGCACCCGCCCCTTTATTGGCCGAAATCGAAGGCAGTGATCGAAGCCTGTCGAATTATTGGGTCCAAGTTAAGGACTGCCCCAAAGAGCGTGTAGTCCCAAAGGGATAAGAAGAGACACAGCCATGTGCTCAGTCTCTCTTGGATCCGGCCTATGCCAACCCAAGTGCAGCATAACGACCAGACAGACAGGTTCAAGACCAACGGTCGCTACCAGACAGTTGAGCCGAGCAGAAACAGAGCCACTTCTTCCACCCAGCCACGCAAGATCCGGACAAAGGCCTTGTCCATCTGCAGAGAGCCGGTTGCCCTGAAGTTAAATATAGGCTATTGTAGTCGTTAGGTGCAGTTTAACTTGTCGTGTTTTGTGTTGCATGTCGAAGTAATCCTTGCGTGTAAATAAACCATCTTTGAACTTGAACTGACTAACTGGTTGTAATGTCCTTTGATCGATATCCGGTAAAGCCTTGAGGTGGTATCATTTGATACCTGGCGACTCTGAAGAGCATCATTATTAATTGGCAACATTATTGGTGACTCTGATGGCGATTGGCAACACCCCCCACTGCTTTAGATAGAAATCCCAAGATGATCAAGTGAATAAAATTCCTCAAGATTAAGTAGTAAATATTGAAAAGCACCAATCTTAAACTGTAGCTAAGGAGGGCAAAAGGGACAATAAAGAAGGCCTTGTGCCTGCACAAGAGTTCAATGATTGGTATATGCTGTGGTTTATTTTGACACCTTGCCGCATGATTTTCAATATCAATGCAGATATACTGGAACGATGAGAAAATAACATATTACAAAACTGGCTACTTTCAAAATTAATTATATATGCAAAGACAAAGTGACGGTCTGCAGAAAAGCCAATGCTGACAGAATATTGAAAGTGTGGATAGCTGGTAGCACCTACCCAAGGTCACAAGAGTCAGGATTCAAATCCCACTGTGGTGCTGGAATTTTACAGTTCCTCCCACCGGTGGGATCTTTTGGTCCCGCTGAAGTCAATAGGCATTTGAATGGCGCGCTGCATCCGCTATGCAGAAACCTGCCGTCGTTTGAGCACAAAATCAAGGCTGAGGGAGTACAGCACTCTCGTTTTAAGTGCAGTCATTTGGAGATGTTAAACTGATGCATGCCTGGATGAATGTAAAGATCCATGGCACCTTTTTGAAGAGCATAGGACCTTTTCCAGAGTATCCTGCCGAATATTTATACCCTAATCTACATGTCACATTGCTGTCCTCAGCCCAATTCGGTTGCCTGTGTTTCTTACAAAAGCAATTATACATCAGAAGAACTTAATTAACTCAAAAGCACTTGGAAACAGGCGACAATGGTTAGCACTGCTGCCTCACAGCACCAGGGACCTGGGTTCAATTCAGGCCTTTGGTGACTGCGTGGAGTTTGCACTTTCTCCCCGTGTCTGCATGGGTTTGCTCCGGTTTCCTCCCACAGTCCAAAGATATGTAGGTTAGGTGGATTGGCTATGCTAAATTGTCCTTTAGTGTCCAAAAGATTGGGTAGGGTTGCTGGGTTCCGGAATGGGGTAGAGATGTGGGCCTAGGCAGGTGCTCTTTCCAAGACTCGGTGCAGACTCAATAGGCCAAATGTCCTCCTTCTGCACTGTAAAGATTCTATGAAATGTATGGTCGGTGTGAAAAAGCAGGAGATTAATGTCAGTCTTTTCTGACATAACATTGAGGTCTGCAATTACCATAAGCCCAATGAAGTACCCAAATGCTTTAAACGAAACAAAAGGTGCGCCCTAGACCCTTGAAGGTATGTGTGAGAAAAGGTTGTTCGGCTATTATGTTGAATCTATTTAAGTTTGTGGTGTATTTCTATTGTTACAAGGATGTGCTTTTTTTAAATAAAGAAAGGTACAATTTCCAATGCCATTTTGTCTGGCAGGAATTTTAATAAATTGGAATTCCATTAAGACAATGGAGGGAGTACAATACACAACCTTGCATTCCATCCAAGTGGGATGAAAAGGAATACGATTCTCAAAGGTCCTGGGGAGTATCAAAGACCCCGGCCGGAATTCTCTATCCATTCATGCCGGCGGGATTAACCTGGTTCTGATGAAGTGAATGGAGTTTTGGCTGAGTGCCAAATTCTCCATTCTCACTGGCAGCAGTGGTGGGGTGAACCCCAATCAAAGAAACCTGGCCCCCATCTCGTATTAGCTTTTACACTATTCACTTCTAAAGTTGCTGAGATGAGACATCAAAGCTTACTGGTTCTAAAAAAACTACATCTGACATGGTAATTAAATTCCTTTGGAATATGCAGCCAGCAGGACTTTGAAGAACTGCCTTCCAAGCCAATGAGCAGACATTAGAGGCTATACTGAAAGTTTGCAAAGAGCCGTGTCTCTCTCACTGAAGTATCGCTCATGGATATTGGAAAGTAACCATCCTGAGAAATCGACAGCAAACCAAGATCTTTTGAGGATAAAATATGGAAATCTGCTTCATACAGGAAGACAACTGAACAAAACAGCTGGAAAGTGGAATGGCCACATTGAGACCAGCCAAAGGTCAGATAACCATATATTTCTTTGCTCGTTTTCTTCACAAACCAGAAACAAAAAATGTTAATACTAGTATTCTATCATCTGTATTAAGGAATTTTCCAATCCTGGTTTTCTGACTCTACTGAGGCACATGGCTCTTTGCGGATGGACAGATTGTCAAAATCATATCATTCGTATTAATATTTATATCTAGTGACTTCCGGTGGCGACCATGGAGGAGTAGGTCACACATTCGATAGCTCCCGCCTGAAACGGACTTATGGACCTTTTTTCCTGACTTTTCTCAGACTTTAGGGGCTAGATCGGTGTAGTGGACGATATTAAGAAGGATTCCCCCTCGATGTATGGCAAATTGGACTAGAAGTGGCCGTGTGAAAAGACTCAGTCCAGATGGAGTGAAGCAGTCGGAGCTGGTACCACGGCGCAGCATGGCGGAGGGTCATGACCAGGGAGCGGTGGCTTAGTGGTCTAAGGAGCAACAGATGAAGTTCTTTAAGGATGTTTCGCTTGTCATAATATACACCAGTATATCATGGTGCAGACACACACACTGATGGACACACAGTGGGACCAATCAACACACACAACACTGCAGCCAATCACCAGTTAGAGCACATGCACTATAAAGACAGGGGGCATCAGAGTTCCTGCTCATTCAAGCTGCAGCTTCCTAGTAGGACAGAGCTCACAGCCTGCAGCACAGACATTCACCATGTGCTGAGTGCATCGACTGGTTAGGACAAGGCAAAGGTCTTTAGTTAAAGCTAGTATCGTGTTAACCCACAGTGAGAGTATGTTAAACTGTTAATGACTCAATAAAATAGTGTTGCACTATTTCAAGTGGTGATGACCTGTATGTGTTCCACGGATCCAGAGCACCCAACACATCATGATACCAGGAGTTGAGGGACATTAGCACTTCTTAGACCTATCTGCAAGTGATCTGCCTTCCGCCAGCATTCCATCATCCTGCAACATGGACAACATCTGCCCGCCGCCGCCGCTCCGCATCGCCGGCAACCTCGGGGCCAACTGGAAGATATTCAAACAGCGCTTCCAGCTCTTCCTTGAGGCCACAGACAGGGAGGACACCTCGTATACCAGGAAGATTGCTCTCCTCCTATCCACGGCCGGGGACCATGCCATCCACATTTTCAATTCTCTCACCTTTGCGGGTGATGAAGATAAAACAAAGTTCAAGACGGTCCTCCTCAAGTTTGACACTCACTGCAGCGTAGAGGTGAATTAAAGTTTCGAGCGCTACGTGTTCCAACAGCGTTTGCAGGGTAAGGATGAACCTTTCCAATCCTTTCTCACTCACCTCCACATCCTTGCGCAATCTTGCAGCTACGGGCCCACCTCCGACTCCATGATACGCGACATTTTCGGTGTTCAGTCAGACCCCTTATGACAGCAGCTCTTCAAAGTAAAGCAGCTCACCCTAGCGACCGCCATTGAGACCGGTGTCCTACATGAAAATGCCACGAGTCGGTATTCCCACATCCAAGCGGCTGAAACGGCGCGGCAAGGTCCAGATGAGGCGGAACGGGTCGAAGCAATTGAGCAACTCCAGGGCCTCAGCCTCGATGAGGGTGGCCATTTTGCACGCTTTTCGCGGACTCCCGCGCTTGTGTGCACCAAACGAGGGGACGGCGACGCCGAAGAACGTAATGCGCAGACGCGCACCACGCACGACCACACCGTGCATGCGCGGCAGAGCAGCGAACGTGCTGACTCTACGATGTGCGGCAACTGTGGCTCCGCCCATTTAAAACGGCAATGCCCTGCCAAATCTCGACAATGCCTAAGATGTGGCAGACTTGGCCACTATGCTGCCTTATGCCGAGCAGCTCAGTCTGCCAATTCATATCGCTTCAGCCAGCCTCGCAGGAATGTCGGGCAATTCAACCCACGGTCACCGAGTCCGATGCGGACCTCCCACACAGCAGTGACACCGAGGACCCGAAGGCACCTTTTCGGTATCGTGACAAAAAACAGGGTGTCCCCGAAGCAAAGACACCAGCCGCTGTTGGTATACAGCATTGATCCAGACGATGAGTGGTGTGCCACCCTGACGGTCAACGGGTCCCAAATACGATTCCACCTGGACACTGGTGCCTCCGCCAATCTCATTGATTTCCAAAGCCTTCTGACTTCTGACTTCCAAAGCCGTCGTGTCAAATCAGCCATCCTTCCATCAGCCTGCAAGCTATTGGATTACAATGGCAATGCCATTGATGCCAGCGGCTCGTGCCAACTTGAAGTGACGCACAGGTCACGCAAAGCCATCCTTCCTTTTGAAATTGTGGGCTCCTCGAAAGCCTACCCTCTTGGCGTGCAGGCATGCAAGCTGTTGATCCTATTTCAGAGAGTTCACTCTCTCTCTCCCGATGACACGTCTGCCTTTCAGGACGCCGACTTCAGGGCGCAACTCGATGCCATCATCAACCAGCACCACGACGTATTCGAAGGCATGGGCATGCTCCCATACACCTACAAGATCTTATTGAAACAGAATGCCACACCTGTGGTGCACGCACCTCGCAGGTTCCCAGCACCCCTCAAGGACCGCCTCAAGCAGCAGCTGCAGGACCTCCAGGACCAAGGAGTGATTTCCAGAGTCACGGAACCAACCGACTGGGTCAGTTCCAAGGTATGTGTAAAAAAAGCCTTCCAGCAAATTGAGAATTTGCATTGATCCCAAGGATCTAAATCGCAATATCATGAGGGAGCATTATCCAATTTCCAAGCGCGAAGAGCTCACATGTGAGATGGCTCCTGCCAAGCTCTTCACCAAACTCGACGCCTCAAAAGGATTCTGGCAAATCCAGCTCGACAAATCCAGCAGGAAACTGTGTACATTTAATACCCACTTTGGCAGATATTGTTACAACAGGACGCCGTTTGGGATCATATCTGCTTCAGAAGTGTTCCATAGGATTATGGAACAAATGATGGAAGGCATTGAAGGTGTACGCGTCTATGTCAACGACATAATCATTTGGTCCACCACCCCGCAGGAGCATGTTAGTCGCCTCCAACGTGTATTCAAACGTATACATGAGCATGGCCTCTGCCTCAACAGGGCCAAATGCTATTTTAGTCAGACAGAACTCAAGTTCCTCGGGGACCACATCTCCCAGTTGGGTGTGCGGCCGGATGTGGACAAGGTGGCTGCTATCACAGCCATGAAAACGCCAGAGGACAAGAAGGCGATCCTCCGATTTCTGGGCATGGTCAACTTTTTAGGGAAGTTCATCCCTAACCTCGCCTCTCATACCACGGCTCTCAGGAACCTGGTCAGGAAGACGACAGACTTCGAATGGCTCCCGGCGCACGAGCGCGAATGGAGAGAACTCAAAACCAAACTCACCATGGTCCCGGTCTTAGCTTTCTTTGATCCAGCAAAAGAGACCAAAATTTCGACCGATGCCAGCCAATCCGGTATTGGGGCAGTGCTCCTGCAACGCGATGAGGCCTCATCCTGGGCCCCCGTTGCATATGCGTCATGCGCCATGACCACCACGGAACAGTGCTATGCGCAGATAGAAAAGAAGTGCCTGGGCCTTCTGACCGGTGTGGTTAAATTTCACGATTATGTGTACGGACTTCCTCAATTCACCGTCGAGACCGACCATCGCCCGCTGGTCAATATAATACAGAAAGACTTGAACGACATGACGCCTCGCCTCCAGCGTATTCTGCTCAAGCTCCGGCGATACGACTTCCAGCTGGTATACACCCCAGGAAAAAACCTCATCATTGCTGACGCTCTCTCCAGGGCAGTCAACACTCCATGTGACCCAGCGGGATTCATGTGGGAGGTTGACGCCGATGTGGCCTTCGTGGCCTCCAATCTACCTGCCACGGATGAACGTCTCGTCCAAATTCGCCGCGAGACGGCGGCTGACCCTTTGCTACAGCGTGTCATGCGCCACCTAACAGACGGGTGGCTCAAGGGCCAATGTCCTCAGTTCTATAATGTCAGAGATGATCTGGCGGTAGTAGATGGGGTTCTTCTAAAACTGGACCGCATTGTCATCCCGCATAGCATGCGCCAGCTCATCCTGGAACAGTTACACGAGGGCCACCTTGGCGTGGAAAAGTGCCGCCGACGGGCCCGAGAGGCAGTGTACTAGACCGGCATTAATGAAGACATAGCCAACACAGTGCTCAACTGCCCCATTTGTCAGTGCTTCCAGCCGGCCCAACCACGTGAGACCCTGCAGCCCCATGAGTTTGTCACGTCACCTTGGACCAAGGTGGGCATCGACCTGTTCCACGCGCTGGGTAGAGACTATGTCCCGACCGTGGACTACTTTTCAAATTATCCGGAGGTGATACGGTTGCACGATATCACATCATCTGCAGTCATCTGTGCCTGTAAGGACACCTTTGCTCGACACGGCATCCCACTCACGGTTATGTCGGACAATGGCCCCTGCTTTGCAAGCCAGGAATGGTCCAACTTTGCCAGGTGGTACAATTTTGCCCATGTGACATCCAGTCCCCTGTACCCCCAATCCAACGGCAAAGCGGAGAAGGGAGTCCATATAGTCAAACGGCTCCTCTGCAAGGCTGCCGATGCTGCGTCCGATTTCTACCTCGCCTTGCTGGCCTATCGCTCCGCCCCACTGTCCACTGGCCTGACACCAGCCCAATTGCTCATGGGTCACACCCTGAGGACGACGGTGCCGTCCATTCATGTCCCAGACCTGGACCACGTTCCGGTCCTTCAACGGATGCAGCCGTCTCGTGCACAGTACAAGGCGGCTCATGACTCCCGTGCAGCTGATCTCCCTGCTCTGACTCCAGATGACAACGTCCGCATCCATCTTCCGGATGGCGGCTGGTCTGCGACTGCTGTTGTCCTTCGGCAGGTGGCACCCCGCTTGTTCCTGGTTCGTCTACCGGATGGCTCCATTCTGCTCCGCAATCAACGCGCCCTTCGTCTCGTTCCACACTCACTACGTGATTCTCCACTGTCGCCTCGCCCTCCTGCTGACCCTGCCATGGACTATGCAGAGATCCCTGTCACTCTGCACCCTCCTCACTCTGACACAGTCTAGCCCGCTCCTCAGCCGGCGGCTCCTGACCCTCCCTTGCGGCGGTCAACCAGAATTCGTCGCCCACCTTAGAGACTTAATTTGTGAACTTTGTGGACTTATAGAATTTCTGAATTGTTCTGTTCTTCCGTTTGACCGTTTACATGGTTTGTATATAGTGTTCATCTCGTTACTCTTGTTGCATACTGTTTTTCTGCACCAGGCACCTTCCCATGTAAATAGCTTAGTTCTCATGTACGTAGTCCTGTAAATTTGTCTTTCGCTCACACGTAGTTAAGGGCATTCTCACCATACACTATTTATTGCCACACATGTACATTCTTTTATAAAAGGGGGGATGTCATAATATACACCAGTATATCATGGTGCAGACACACACACTGATGGACACACAGTGGGACCAATCAACACACACAACACTGCAGCCAATCACCAGTTAGAGCACTCGCACTATAAAGACAGGGGGCATCAGAGTTCCCGCTCATTCGAGCTGCAGCTTCCTAGTAGGACAGAGCTCACAGCCTGCAGCACAGACATTCACCATGTGCTGAGTGCATCGACTGGTTAGGACAAGGCAAAGGTCTTTAGTTAAAGCTAGTATCGTGTTAACAGTATGTTAAACTGTTAATGACTCAATAAAATATTTCAAGTGTTGGTGACCTGTATGTGTTCCACAGATCCAGAGCGCCCAACACAACATCGCTGAGCTAAAAACGGAAATGTTGGACCCGATCAAGGCTGCGATCGGACAAGTGGTATTGAATCAGGCGACCCAAGGAAAAGCGATACAAGAAAGTGAGCTGAAGTAGTCTAGCCAGGAGGACTATCTAACCGTGCTGGAGCATAAGGTGGAGGTGTTGGATGAGCGCCACAAGAAAATGCAGGAGAAGTTGGAGGACTTGGAGAACAGGTCCAGGTGGCAGAACTTAAGGATCGTTGGCCTCCCCTAAGGAATTGAGGGGTCGAATGCGGGGGCATATGTGTCGAGCATGCTGTAGGCGCTGATGGGGCCCGGGGAGTTTTCTCGGCCCCTGGAAGTGGACGGAGTGCATCAAGCCCTCGCAAGGAAGCCTAAGGCGAATGACCCGCCGAGGACCATGGTGGTGCGTTTCCACCGTTTTTCGGACAAAGAACCCGTCTTGAGGTGGGCCAAGAAGGAGCGGAGCAGCAGATGGGAGCACAGCGAGGTGCGCATCTACCAAGACCTGGGAGTGGAGCTGGCCAAGAGACGTGCTGAGTTTAACCGGGTGAAGGCGATCCTCTTCAAGAAGGGGGTTGTGGGTTACGCACGAAGACCGGCACTTTTACTTTGAGGCACCGGACGATGTACGGTCTTTTATCAAAGAAAAGAAGTTGGAAGCGTCTAAAAGGACACTTAATCTTGAAGGAGTTATGTGGCGGCGGTTTGTTATTTTTGTAATTCTTGTATCGGTTTAAATAAGACTGTATGTGGTTCTGGGTTAAATATGGGACTGGGGTGGTGGTTTGAGGGTGCTTTGTTTTTGCAGAGATTGGATGCTGAGAGGAAGAGGAGACCCGAAGTTGGTGCTATTCTGTGGGAGGGTGGGTTTGGTTCCAAGCGATTGTTTTCTGCATTGGTTTATGTTAATTTCTTTTACTTTAGGTTGTTTACTTACTGGGGACTGCGATGTTGTTAAATGGTTTATGCATGTCGGGAGAGGGGTTCGAACAATAGGGAGTAGACTGTTTGACACCAGGGGCGGGGCTGTCGGGGTCAGAATGGGTCAGCTGACTCTCGGAAACGAGGTAGGGGGTGAACATGTGCTAATATGGTGCGCGACCTAGGGGATTAGGTTTCGGGTGCTGGCGTGGGGGAAGGTGGAGGCTGCTTCACTGACAGGGAACTATTATCGGGGAACAAAAGGGAGGTCGAGGGCGGTGGCTGCTTATGGGGGGAGCTCGGGGAAGCGGGGGGGGGGGTGCACGGGCTCTGGGCTGGACAAAAAAGGTTTATGGCTAGTCGGGGGGTGGGGGGGGGGGGGGGGGTGGCGGCAGACCCCCATCCAGGCTGATTACGTGGAATATGAGGGGTTTGAATGGGCCGATCAAAAGGGCTCACGTTTCGCGCATTTAAAGGGGCTGAAGGCAAACGTAGCAATGCTTCAGGAGACACATCTAAAGATTATTGATCAGACGAGATTGAAAAAGGGGTGGGTTGGTCAGGTGTTCCACTCTGGGCTGGACTCAAAGACCAGAGGGGTAGCAATATTGATCAGCAAGCGGGTGGCGTTTGAGGTTGGAAGAATTGTGGCAGATAAGGGGGGTAGATATATTATGGTGAGTGGGAAGTTGGAGGGTGTATGTGTAGTGCTTGTAAACATATACGCTCTGAACTGGGTTGATGTGGGATTTATGAGACGGGTGTTAGGTAAGATCCCGGACCTAGAGTCTCATGGCTTGATCATGGGGGGAGACTTTGACATGGTCAATGATCCTGATCTGGACAGGTCAAATCCAGGACTGGAAGGAGGCCTGCTGCGGCGAAGATGCTGAGGGGTTTTATAGAACATTACAGCGCAGTACAGGCCCTTCGGTCCTCGATGTTGCGCCGACCTGTGAAACCACTCTAAAGCCCATCTACACTATTCCCTTGTCGTCCATATGTCTATCCAAGGACCATTTGAATGTCCTTAGTGTTGGCGAGTCCACTACTGTTGCAGGCAGGGCATTCCATGCCCTTACTACTCTCTGAGTAAAGAACCTACCTCTGACATCTGTCTTATATCTATCTCCCCTCAATTTAAAGCTATGTCCCCTCGTGCTAGACATCACCATCCGAGGAAAAAGGCTCTCACTCTCCACCCTATCCAATCCTCTGATCATCTTGTATGCCTCAATTAAGTCACCTCTTAACCTTCTTCTCTCTAACGAAAACAGCCTCAAGTCCCTCAGCCTTCCCTCATAAGATCTTCCCTCCATACCAGGCAACATTCTGGTAAATCTCCTCTGGACCCTTTCCAATGCTTCCACATCCTTCCTATAATGCGGCGACCAGAATTGCACGCAATACTCCAAATGCGGCCGCACTAGAGTTTTGTACAGCTGCAACATGACCTCATGGCTCCGAAACTCAATCCCTCTACCAATAAAAGCTAACACACCGTATGCCTTCTTAACAACCCTCTCAACCTGGGTGGCAACTTTCAGGGATCTATGAACATGGACACCGAGATCTCTCTGCTCATCCACACTGCCAAGAATCTTACCATTAGCCCAGTACTCTGTCTTCCTGTTATTCCTTCCAAAATGAATCACCTCACACTTTTCTGCATTAAACTCCATTTGCCACCTCTCAGCCCAGCGCTGCAGCTTATCTATGCCCCTCTGTAACTTGTAACATCCTTATGGAGCAGATGGCGGGGGGGTAGACCCTTGAAGATTTGAACAACCGAAGGCGAAGAAGTTTTTTTTTTTCTCATGTCATGGAGTTTACTCCCGCATTGATTGTTTTTGTTCTAAGCAGGGCGCTAATTCCGAAGGTAGCGGGGTCGGAATATTCGGCGCTTGCAGTCTCTGATCATGCCCCGCATTGGGTGGATTTGTGTTTGAGTGAGGAGAGAGGGCAGCGCCCACTGTGGAGGCTGGATGTGGGGTTGTTAACGGACGAAGCGGTCTGCGGGCGGGTGAATAAGTCCATTCAGAATTACCTGGATACAAACGATACGGGTGAGGTATCAGCAGCGGTGGTTTGGGAGGCTCTGAAAGCAGTTGTAAGAGGGGGACTAATTTCGATTCGGTGCCATAGAGAAAAGGTGGAACGAGCAGAGAGGGAGAGATTGGTGGAGGAGATACTTCGAGTGGATAGGAGATATGCAGAGGCCCCAGACGCGGGGCTCCTGAGGGAGCGTCGGAAACTACACGCAGAGTTAGAGTTGTTGACCACGGGGAAGGCGGTGGAGCAGTTGAGGGCAAGGGGGGGGGCGGTCTACGAATATGGGGAAAAGGCGAGCAGGATGTTGGCGCACCAGCTTAGGAAGAGCGAAGCGGCCAGGGAGATTGGGGGAGTAAGGAATAGGGAGGGCAACATGGTCTTAGAACCAGGGGGGTGAACGACGTTTTAAAAGAATTTTATAGCAAATTATATGAGACGGAACCTCCGCCTAGTGTAGAAGGGATGAGGCAGTTCCTTGATCAGTTGAGATTTCCGAGGGTGGAGGAGGACCTGGTCGGGGGGCTGGCGGCCCCGATTGAAGCAGAGGAAATTGTTAAAGGTCTGGAGGGCATGCAGACAGGCAACGCTCCGGGGCCGGACGGTTACCTGGTAGAATTCTATAAGAAGTTCTCAGAGGTGTTGGCCAATCTCGCTTTTGAACGTAGATGCCAAGCTGCTGGCTAAGATTTTGGCCACTAGGATAGAAGACTGTGTCCTGGGGGTGATAGGAGCGGACCAAACCGAATTTCTTAAGGGTAGACAGCTCAATGCTTATGTTCGGAGGCTTTTGAATGTAATTATGATGCCCTCAGAAGAAGAGGCGGAGGTGGTTGTTGCGATGGACACGGAGAACGCTTTTGATCGGGTGGAGTGGGAGTATCTTTGGGAGACGCTGGGAAGGTTTGGGTTTGGTGAGGGCTTCATCGACTGGGTGCGATTGCTCTACCAGGCGCCGGTAGCGAGTGTGTGCACGAACCGGCTGAGGTCGGGGTACTTTAAGCTACACCGAGGGGCGAGGCACGGGTGCCCACTCTCCCTGTTGCTGTTCGCTCTGGCTTTAGAGCCGTTGGCCAAGGTGCTGAGAGCATCAAGGAGGTGGCAGGGGCTGGTTCGGGGGGGGGGGGGGGGGGGGGGGGGGGAAGGAGCACCGGGTTTCGCTGTATGCGGACGATCTGCTCTTGTACATCTCAGACCCAGTGGAGGGGATGGGGAAGGTTAAGGAAAATGTGAATTGTTCATGATCCAGGCAAGGGGGTGAGGCACGATCAATTTGGCTGGAGACGGTTGAATTCAAACTGAGGCTTTATTAGTATCTGAAGTGTGGCCTCCTACAGCAGCTGACGAAATGGCTGCGAGCCGAAGGCCACGCATATTTATAACCCGGCTCCTGGGCGGAGCTGGCATGCAGGGGCCCAGGTAAACCTGTAGTGCAGGTTCTACTGTACAACCTTTAATAGGAGAGGAGACTGAAGGAACTGCCACTCAGGATGATAGAGAGGAGCTTTCGCTACCTGGGAATACAGGTGGCTTGGAAATGGGAGGCATTACACAGGCTCAACCTAACCCTGCTGGTGGAGCAAATGGAGTGGGACTTTAAAAGATGGGATATGCTCCCATTATCGTTGGCGGGAAGGGTACAGACCGTGAAAATGACGGTCCTCCCCAGATTTTTGTTTGTCTTCCAGGGCCTCCCCCATCTTCATCCCCAAGGCCTTTTTCAAGCGGGTAAACAAGATTATTTTGGGCTATGTATGGGCAAATAAAACCCCGCAGGTGAAGAAAATGTTGTTGGAGCTCAGTTGGGGGAGGGTGGGTTAGCGCTGCCGAACCTCTGCAACTACTACTGGGCGGCGAATATAGCGATGATTAGGAAGAGGGTAATGGGGATGGGGTTGGCCTGGGAGCGGATGGAGGTGGCGTCATGCAAAGGCACCAGTTTGGGTGCAATTGTAACGGCACCTCTGCCGTTCTCGCTGGCCCGGTACTCCACTCGCCCGGTGGTGGTGGCGGCATAGAGGATCTGGGGGCAATGGAGGAGGTATAAGAAGATGGAGGGTGCGTCAGTCTGGACCCCGATTTGCAATAACCACAGGTTCGTGCCGGGCAGGATAGATGGCGGGTTCCGAAGTTGGCAGAGAGCAGGAATTAGAAGGATGGGAGATCTATTCATAGACGGGAGTTTTCCCAGTCTGAAGGCGCTGGAGGAATAGTTCAAGCTGCCGCCGGGAAATGGTTTCAGATATTTACAAGTCCGGGACTTTGAGGAAACAGGTGTTGGCTTTCCCGCAGATGTTGCCACGGGGGATACAGGACAGAGTAGTCTCTGGTATCTAGGTGGGGGAGGGGAAGGTGTCGGATATCCATCAGTTGTTGGAGGCGGAGGAGACCCCGGTGGAGGAACGGAAGGGCAAGTGGGAGGAGGAGCTAGGTGGGGAGTTAGAGGCGGGTCTGTGGGTGGACGCCCTAAGCAGGGTTAATTCCTCCTCGTGCCAGGCTCAGTCTAATACAGTTTAAGGTGGTATACAAGGCACACTTGACGGCGGCGAGGATGAGCAGGTTTTTCAGGGTAGAAAATAGATGTGCGAGGTGTGCGGGAAGCCCAGCAAATCATGTCCACATGTTTTGGGCTTGCCCAAAGCCTGGAGGATTCTGGCAGGGGTTTGCCAAGGCAATGTCCAAGTACTAGGTACGCTAGGTACGCAGGTGATGCCGAATCCAGATATGGCTATCTTCGGAGTGTCAGAAGACCCGGGCGTTCAGGGAGTGAAAGAGGCCGACATTTTGGCCTTTGCTTCTCTGGTAGCCCGGAGATGGATCCTTTTAATATGGAGGGACTCAAAGCTCCCGAGTGTGGAGACTTGGGTCAATGACATGGCTGGGTTTCTCAAGCTGGAGAAAATAAAGTTTGCCTTGAGGGGGTCAATGCTGGGGTTCTCTCAGAGGTGGCAACCGTTCGTTGACTTTCTCGGGGAAAATTAAAATGTCAGCAGAAGCAGCATTCTGAAGGGGGGGGGGGGGGGGCGGCGGGCGGGTAGGTGCAATATAGTTAAGGGATGTACAGAAGGGGTTGGATGAGAAATGTCTAGTTTACCATGTTGATGTTTATGCTATTATTGTTTTGTTTGTTATTGTTATAAAAATTTTGCAATGCTTCAGTAAAAATATTTTTAAAAAAAATATTCATATCTAGTTTGACGAAGGTTGCATTTGTATGGTTAAGGCAATTAAAATGCTGTACTTTGGAAATTGCCAGAAGAGCTAAAAAATTGGCAATTCAAAGATTTACATGTATACTTGAGGCCAAAGATGGAGGGCGAAGCCATAAAAGGTGACCTTCATTTAGTTGGAGTACTGCAGATAGAAAGTCAGTAAATTGTCAGAATTCATGGAAAATTCAAATTATTTGAATTTGAAGCTAAAATAATTTAAAAATCTATTCTACATCTTAACTAACCTTTGTTGCTGGGGATAGGAGTAATTCAGGGTGGAGCTTTGGTAGAATTCTGGATAGTTGTTTGTGGGATTTGTTTGGAGCTGAAAACCCCAAGTTGGTGGATGTATGTATGACCTGAGTGCAGCAGGCAGAGAAAGGAAGAGTCTGCTAAGAGCTGCAAGGCAGCTATGAAGCCAGAAGCAATAGGGCTATCACAAATAAAGGGCACTTTCTGAGGTGGAGGCACTAAGCAAGAACGCAGTGAAGCCCACACTTAACCTGGTGCGTCCACAATTGTCTGATGGAGGATCACTTAGTGGAAGGACCCCCAAGAAGGCTTATACTTCACAAGATAGCAGGAACACCAAGAAACATAGTGAATTCTTGGGAGCATGGCACTTTGATTTAGTCTCAGGAAGTGAATGAACCTTTGTGAACCTGACAGCTACCAAAAGACTTTCTGGGGCAAGTCATCAGGAAAAACTGGTGATTCAGCTGAAAAGTTTGGTCTAAAATACGTGAGATTTTGTTTTAATATACTTTTCGATATAATGTATAAGGATTCACTGAAAATTGTTTATTCAGTAATGTTTGTTTTACTTGTTCTTTGGACATAAAATTAATTTGTTTTAAATTGTAGAATCTTGATGTAATTTCTTTTAGATGTTCAAGTGTCTCTTTAAAAGTTAATGATCTCTAACAGAATTGTAACAATTTTATAAAGCTAATCATATTGTTCGGTTACCAAGACTTACAAATGTAGTTGATATTCAATTGGGATTACGAATGGAACAAGTATTCAGTTAATTAGTATTTCTTTAGACTGGGCTGCTAGTTTGTGATGCTGAGCGACGTCAACAGCATGGGTTCACTTGCCATACCTGCTGAGGTCAACCGTGCTCCTCGCCTGAGGTGTGGTGACCCTCAGGTTAAATCACCATCAGTCAGCTCTCAAAAGGGAGTGCATCCTATGGCCCTCTGGGACTGTGGCAACATTTACATTTTTGTTTTACATTTATTTTAGTATATATATGTGGTGATGTGCATCAATGTAAATGCATGTAGACTAGCTAGACACTACAGGGAGCACCAGAAACATCACACACACACACTCAACCAATAGATCAGTTAGATAGGATATGAACAATGGACATTCACGATACACAAGGAGGTGAGACGACCACAGGGGGGGGGGGGGGGGTGGGGCATTACACCAACCCATATATAAAGGACACCACACACATGATCTGCCTCTTTCCAGTGGAGTCAGTGAGTAGAGACACAGGGTTGATTCAATATTACACCCACCACGTGGATTGCAGCAGCTGGTTAGTCAGTCTGGGTAGCTGTAGTAGGATTAGCAGTAGTGTTGAACCCGAGTAATAGAAGTGTAAATAGTTTAATAAACGTGTTGAAGTTATCTGCACGTCTGAACCTTCCTTTGTCAAGTGCACCACAAGGAAGCCGCTTATGTTACACCTACAACATAACAAATCATATAACAGGCACAAAATTTACTACATTAAAATCAATACAAATTACTGCCGCTATTTCCCGATATAAACACCAAATTACAAACACTGAAAACATTCAAATATAATGCACAGGTTTTTTTCAAAAGGGAAATCTGGAAATTTAAAAAAAAATGCAAGTTTCAAAATTGTGTGGACATGCAATAGGACACACTTTAATTGCCCATTTAAAATGGTTTCTAGGTTATCTCCCATTGCTATTATTTTGTTTGAGGATTAGTGGCTGTCCAATATCTTGCTGAAGTGCCTTTTGTCAAATTTGAGCTTCAATATTAATTACTGGCTGGTTGGCTGAGTGCTTGGATCCTGCCACCTTGAACAAGATCAGCTATTTCAACATTGATCAGACAATTGAATCAGAAAACATTTCCTGCCTGTATTGCTCAGATGACCTGTGGATTCTTCAAATTTGAAAGACATAAATCTATCATTGAGAATGCTTTTTGTGTAGCAGAACCTTATATGCAACATATTTGCAAATGTCACCTGGATTCCATTCATCACCATGTCAGACAAAACTCATACAGCCATTATTGATCAGTACTGTGGTTTAAAAAAAAAAGCACAATGGGGCAACTCCCGGTTGCGGTTACGTGGAGCTAAGTCGCACGTTCGGCAGCTCACGCTAAAAATGGACTTTTGGGCTCTTTTTAGGGCCCGTAGTGGCGCTTGTTCAACGTTTCCCGGTGTGGGAAGGGGACAGCAACATTCCCCCGATAGTGTATGGATTGGACCAGGAGCGGGGCGATTTAAAAAGTGGCATTGAAGCAAAGAAAGGTGCGAGGGAGGAGGACCAAGGTGGCGGCGGGCGGAGACCAGGCAGTGTGGAGGCAGTGGGTACAAGAGCAGCAGGAGCTTCTCCAGCGCTGTTTTAAGGAACAAAAAGCAGAGCTGCTGGAGACCCAGATAGCCCATGGGGGCGGCGATCCGGGAGGTCCAGCAGAAGGTCTTGGAGAACAAGGACGAGATCCTGGGCCTGGCGGTGAAGATGGAGGCGCTCCACAAGAAATGGCAAGCGAGGGTCGAGGAGATGGAGAATCGGTCGAGGTGGAAGAATCTGCGGATCCTGGGTCTCCCGGAGGGATCGGACGTGGGGGCCTACGTGGTCACCATGCTGAATTCGCTGAAGGGAGTGGGGGCCTTTCAGGGGCCCTTGGAGCTGGAGGGGGCTCACCGAATGCTGGCGAGGAGGCCCAGGCCCAGCAAGCAGCCGCGGGCGGTGCTGATGCGGTTCCACCGGTTTGCTGATCGGGAGTGTGTTAAGGTGGGCCAAGAAGGATCGGAGCAGCAGGTGGGAGAATGCGGAGGTCCGGATCTACCAGCATTGGAGCGCGGAGGTGGCAAAGAGGAGGGCCGCTTACAACTGGGCGAGGGCAGTGCTGCACAGGAAGGGGCTGAAGTTCGGTATGCTGCAGCCAGCGTGTCTGTGGGTCACCTATAAGGACCAACACCATTATTTCGAGACCCCGGAGGAGGCTTAGGCCTTTGTTCAGGCCGAAAAACTGGACTCGGATTAAGGGTTGGGGATTGTTGTGTTGTGTTTCGAGGGGGGTGGTTCTTTGTTTTTCAGGGGTTGATTGGGCATTGTTTTGATTAGGTCCGCCGGGTGGGCTCGTGGGAGGGGGGAAAAGGTAAACTGCTTGGGGGGTTGATGGTCGGTAGGGGAGATGGGGCCCCGTGGGGGGGGGGGGGGCTGAGTAGGGGGTAGTGGGGGCGGGCCTGGAAAGGGAGCTGCGCCAGGGGAGGCGGGGCCGGGCAAGTGGAAACTTCGGGTTGAAGGGGCGGGGCCGGAGCTGGGAAGCACGGGCTTTTCTCCCGCGCTGGGAGTGGAACGGATGAGAGCCTGCTGGTGGACAAGGGAGGGGAGGGGAAGTTCCACACTTGGGGGGGGTCAATGAAGCGGCGGGAGTGGCCGGGGTCAGCTGACTTACGGGAGTGCAATGGGGGGATCAATGCAGCTGGGGGGGGGGGGGGGGGGGAGAACCGGGTTGCTGCTGGAATGGCCAAGGGGGAGCTGGAGTTGGTGGAGGTCGGGGCGGGGGTCTGCCGCTGTGGGGAACAGGTCGTGCGGGCATGTGGCTGGCCTAGGAAGGGCTATGGCTAGTCGGCGGGGGAGGTTGAGTAGCCCCCTGATCCGGCTAACCTGGAATGTAAGGGGACTGAATGGGCCGGTCAAGCGGGCCCGGGTGCTCTCGCACCTGAAGGCGGATGTGGCCATGCTTCAGGAGACTCACCTGAGGGTGGCGGATCAGGTAAGGTTGAGAAAGGGGTGGGTAGGACAGGTGTTTCATTCGGGTTTGAATGCAAAACATCGGGGGGTGGCGATCTTGGTGGGGAAGAGAGTGTCGTTCGAGGCGTCGAGCATTGTGGCAGACAATGGCGGTATATATGTGATGGTAAGTGGCAAGCTGCAGGGGGAGCGGGTGATGTTGGTCAATGTATATGCCCCGAATTGGGACGATGCGGGGTACATGTGGCGTATGCTGTGCCGGATTCTGGACTTGGAGAAGGGGCCCTGATAATGGGGGGGGATTTCAACACGGTGCTGGGCCCGGCCCTGGATCGCTCTAGGTCTAGGATGGGCAGAAGGCCGGCGGCAGTCAAGTTGATGAGGGGGTTCATGGACCAGATGGGGGGGTGGACCCATGGAGGTTTGCGAGGCCCGGGGCCAGGGAATTTTCATTCTTCTCCCATGTCCACAAGGCCTACTCCTGGATTGACTTTTTTGTCATGAGCAGGGCACTGATTCCGAGGGTGGAGGATACGGAGTACTCGGCGATAGCCATTTCTGATCATGCTCCACACTGGGTGGACCTAGAGTTGGGGGAGGAGAGGGACCAGCGCCCGCTGTGGCGCCTAGAGGTGGGGCTGCTGGCGGACGAGGTGGTGAGCGGGCGGGTCCGTATAAAGAGGTACCTGGAGGCTAATGACAATGGGGAGGTGCAAGTAGGGGTTGTCTGGGAGGCGCTGAAGGCAGTGGTCAGAGGAGAGCTGATCTCCATTAGGGCACACAAGGAGAGGGGGGAGAGGAGAGGTTGGTGGGGGAAATGGTGAGGGTGGACAGGAGGTACGCGGAGGGATTGCTGAGGGAGTGGCGTAGCCTCCAGGCTGAGTTCGATTTGTTGACCACCAGGAAGGCGGAGGCGCAGTGGAGGAAGGTGCAGGGGGCAGTATATGAATACGGAGAAAAGGCGAGCCGTATGCTGGCGCACCAGCTTCGGAAGCGAGAGGCAGCTAGGGAGAGTTAGGGATGGAGGAGGGAGCACAGTGGGAAGGGCGGTGGGTATCAATGGGGTCTTCAGTGACTTCTACGAGGAACTGTACCGGTCTGAGCCCCCACTGGAGGAGGGGCTGGGTCACTTCCTGGACCAGCTGAGGTTGCCGAGGGTGGAGGGGAAGGTGGCTGGGTTGGGGGCGCCGGTTGGGTTGGAGGAGTTGGTCAAAGGGATAGGGAACATGCAGGCAGGGAAGGCACCGGGGCCAGATGGGTTCCCGTTTGAATTTTACAAGAAGTATTCGGACCTGCTGGGCCCGCTGTTGGTAAGGACCTTCAACAAGGCAAGGGAAGGGGGGCTCTGCCCCCGACGATGTCTAGAGCGCTGATTTCCCTGATCCTGAAGCGAGACAAGGATGCCCTACAGTGTGGGTCATATAGGCCGGTCTCGCTCCTAAATGTAGATGCAAGGTTGCTGGCAAAGATTTTGGCCATGGGGAGAGTGGACTGTGTGCCGCAGGTCATACACGAGGATCAGACGGGGTTCGTGAAAGAGAGGCAGTTGAATACTAATGTACGGAGGCTCTTGAATGTTATAATGATGCCGGCGATGGAAGGGGAGGCGGAGATATTGACGGCGATGGATGCGGAGAAGGCCTTTGATAGGGTGGAATGGGGGTACCTGTGGGAGGTGTTGAAAAGGTTCGGGTTCGGGGAGGGGTTTGTTAGGTGGGTGAGGCTGCTATATGAGGCCCCGGTGGAGAGCGTGGCCACGAACAGGTCAGAGTATTTCCGGCTACACCGGGGGACGAGACAGGGGTGTCCCCTGCCCCCCTGCTCTTGCGCTTGAAACCCCGGCCATGGCGTTGAGGGAGTCGAGGAACTGGAGGGGGCTGGTGTGGGGTGGGGAAAAGCATCGGGTGTCACTCTATGCGGATGATTTGCTGCTCTATGTGGCGGACCCGGTGGGGGGAATGCTGGAGGTGATGAAGATCCTTAGGGAGTTTGGAGATTTCTCCGGGCACAAGCTTAATATGGGGAAGAGCGAGTTGTTTGTGGTGCACCCAGAGGACTAGGAGAGGGGGATTGGTGAGCTCCCGCTATAAAGGGCGGAGAGGAGTTTCAGGTACCTGGGGGCGCAGGTGGCTAAGAGCTGGGGGGCCCTACATGAGCTTAACTTCACGAGGCTGGTGGAGCAGATGGAGGAGTTTAAGAGGTGGGACGTGCTGCCACTCTCCCTGATGGGTCGGGTGCAGTCAGTTAAAATGACGGTGCTCCCGAGGTTTTTGTTCCTGTTCTAATGCCTCCCCATCCTGATCCCTAACGCCTTCTTCAGGCGGGTTAACAGGAGCGTTATGGGGTTTGTGAGGGTGCAGAAGACCCCGAGGGTGAGAGGGTGTTCCTGGAGCAGTGCAGGATTGGGGGGGGGGGGGGGGTTGGCGCTGCCTAACCTCTGTGGGTATTATTGGGCCACCAATGTGGCGATGGTGCGCAAGTGGGTGATGAGTGGCATGGAAGAGGCTGGAGATGGGATCCTGTGTGGGCACGAGCCTGGAGATGCTGGTGACGTCGCCGCTGCCTCCAACGAGGTATACCACGAGCCCGGTGGCTACCCTCAAAATGTGGGGGGAATGGGAACCTGTGTGGTCCCCGATACGGGGGAACCACCGGTTTGTCCCGGGGAGAATGGACAAAGGCTTCCTGAGCTGGCACAGGGCAGGTATTAGAAGGATGGGGGACCTGTTTGTGGACGGGAAGTTCGCGAGCCTGGGTGAGCTGGAGAAGTTCGGGCTCCCCCCGGGGAACACCTTCAGATATATGCAGGTAAGGGCGTTTGTTCGCCGGCAGGTGGTGGAGTACCCACCACGCAGGGTCCAGGACAGGGTGGTCGGGGGTGTGGGTTGGAGAGGGGAGGACCTTGGCAACGTATCAGGTGATGCAGGAGCCCTTGGTGTAGGAGCTAAAGGATAGGTGGGAGGAGGTGGGTGAGGAGATTGACGAGGGGACGTGGGCGGAGGGTGAATTCTTCCTCCTCTTGCACGAGGCTCAGCCTCATACAATTTAAGGTGCAGCATAGGGCTTACATGACCGGGGCAAGGATAAGCCGGTTCTTTGGGTGAGGGGACAGGTGTGTTAGGAGCTCAGGGAGCCCAGCAAACCACACCCACATATTCTGGGCGTGCCGAACGCTGGAGGACTTTTGGAAGGATGTAGCGAGGACGGTGTCGAGGGTGGTAGGTTCCAGGGTCAAGCCGGGCTGGGGGGGGGGGGGGGGGGGGGGCAGAGGAGCCAGGAGTCCAGGAGGCGAAAGAGGCCGGTATTCTGGCCTTTGCATCCCTGGTAGCCCGGCGAAGGATTCTGCTTCAGTGGAAGGATGCGAGGCCCCCAAGCGTGGAGTCCTGGATCAACAATATGGCGGGGTTTATTAAATTGTAAAGGGTGAAATTTGCCTTAAGGGGATTCTTCAGGCGGTGGCAACCGTTCCTAGACTTCCTGGCAGAACGTTAGAAGATGGTCAGCAGTAGCAGCAAGTGGGGGGGGGGGAGAAAGAGAGCTGGTTAATTTTTCTTGAGTGGGCGTGTATATTTGCCGTTGTGTTGATGAAGGCTGTTAATTTATGATTTATGTGTGGGGGGGGGTTGTTCTTTTCTTTCTGTATTTTGTTGTTGGTATTTGTGAAAATTTGAATAATTTTTTTTATTTTTAAAAAGCACAATAGAAAACTAATGTTGAAAAAATTACCATGTAAAGTGTAATGATTACCTATTTTTGTACTGAGATGTTTCTTAAAATTTTTTATTTGAACTCTAACCAATTTTAATAAAGTCACTTATGAGTTTTTCACTGCATTTTAAATCCGTTAATTACTACAGTACATGAGCATAGTTCTCTTACTGCGACTGGTGACAATCTTGGAATATCTGCTGACAAGTACCACTGCTACGCAACTGAATCTTGTAGTTCAGAAAATAAGTTTGTATACTGTCACCAAATCAAGAACACGTCAGATAATTACCAAAAATTCTGAAGGGCTTGGTCCAGCACCTTCTTAAATTAGGCAAAAAATGCAGTATTTATTAATCTTTTTTCTTATTTCAGAAGCACCTTTTCCACATATTCACGCCTCCCTTCTGGCTAATGCTAGGAACTATGCCAAATGGAAATTTTGATACAGTTGCTATGTTACATTATGACTGTTAAAAATAGCATCAAGAGCCTATTGAAATCTTAATTTTGCACATTTAAACACAAGTGAACACTTGAAAAAACAGACACACAGGTGAAGTAAATAGGCAATGTATTTACATTTCTCCATCAAGCCTCAAAAGCTGAAATTGAAGCAAAATGAGTAGTCAAAGCAAAAAGCTTAATTTAACAAAAATCAAACCCGAATAGGAAAACCAAAACATTCAACTGCAAGATACAAAAATTGGTGTGATTTTACCATTGACATTTTCATATTATTTACCCAACCAGTTTAGACAAAATTCTACCATAAAAATGATACCAAATATTTTAAATTAATGCAAGTGATGTCAATTGCAATATATGCCTGTCTGCCTCATGAGAATAAAACCACATCAATGTTAGATGTAGCATGTTTGTATGGTATTTAAAAAAAATTTCCTTCAACGTGACAAGTGCAAATATGTGGGTGAAGTCAATGAAAATGCAAACAAGAATTGATATAAACTATTCAGACATGCAGCAACACCATAGAAATATGCATATCAAATTTATTCAGTGGGTGGAAACTGCTGATAGTTTATTAACATTAAAAAATGTAAAAGTGAAAAAAAAACCTTGAATTTCCCCTAACATTAATCTCAGAATGCATCAAACCCATGCAAAGATCATCCAAAGTCGAAGGCATAGTACATAATCAGTGTTGAAATAGAAGAAAAAAAACTTCATGGGCGGCTTTTAAAGTTGAATTAATCACGACAAACACGACACAACGTTTAGACATCAAAGTTTCTTCCACTCCATGTCATCTGGAGGATTCACAGCCACTGTTTTTTTGCCCACTTCGGTCCAATTTGTGCTCAGAACGGTACCTCCAGATTCAGTCTAAAAAGACATGAAAAAGTGAATCTTAGCTTTTAGTCTAAGACATCAATGATCATTTATGTCATGACCTAAATTTCTGTTGATGGCAATACAAATTGAATGGCATCGGTGCAAAGAAATGCAGCCAACTGGATTAAAAAAAATTTTTTTATAAAGTTCTTCACATCACAAGACAAATCCTCAAAGATTATATATAGTCAATCAATATGAATTCATAATGCTTGGACTTTTGCACTGCATACACAGTATATTTGGACAGCACAAGTAACAAATGATTAAGTGAGAACAATCTGTGTTGTTCCAATCCTGCTGCATGGGGAAAATCCTGGATTGTCTGAATTTCCAAAGCAAACAACAAAAGGAAGTGGTCTGGTTACATTCAGTCAAGTTCAAGTTGAGTTTGAAGAATATAGGAATTGGTCAAAAGGCATTTTTCAAAAATGGAAGGGTAAACATCAGTGCCATTCTGGCGTAAGAAGCAGAGGGAGGGAAGTTAAGGTGTCCTCTGTGGCCAATATGTTACAAACATGTTTTCAATTTTGATTGTTTGTTCCAAGTGCACCATCTTGGAGAAGGCAGCTACAAGAAGTTGGCTGTTGGTGGATTAGGGATGATGAGGGAATCAAGTGCAAGAATTGTGATAGCGACAGATTAAATAACGAAAAAGAGTAAACAATTGCTTTGACAACCTGAAGAAGTAACCAAATGGTGGATTTGCATTCCAAATGCCAGGAACAAAAATCTTTAGAATGGAGGTGCAGAAACACTTGTAAAATAAGTTGAAACAACCAGAAGTAATGGACTATATTCTCCACAGCCCCGTGCCAAAATCGCGTCTGGCGCAGGGGCGGAGAACCAAAGTTCCCGATGGAATACGGCGATTCTCCGGGCCCCGAATATCCGCACATCAGCAAATTATGGCGCGCGGCTGGGTGGGGGGGCAGTCATCGGCAGAGACCCGCCCAACGATATTCCGCTCCCGACCGGCCTGGTTCCAGACAGCGTGGAACTAATGTGGTATGGCTGGTCTGGACTCGGTCCGCGACCGCCCTGGTGGGAGGCGGGGGAAATGGAGCACCTGGGGGCGGCCTTATGGGTGGCCGGGGCAGCGAACAGGCGGAATGATCCTCGGGAGCGTGGCCAATCGGGGGGGGGGGGGGGTGCCTACTTTGTTACTGTTGGTCCGCGGTCCGAGTCCGCCATGGCGCTCGGCGTAGCCGCTGGAGACGGCCGCCGTGCGCCTGCGCAGAACCGAAGTGCGGGGGCCTGTATCCGGAACAAAAGCTGCGTGAAGCTCCCCGGGTCCCTGCTAGCCTCCAGAAGGTAAGTGAATCAACTTTTAGTTTTTGCAGGAAACTGGGGAGTGCAATGCTAGCGTTTTTACGCTGGCGTGGGGACATTGCCCCATTTTGGGAGAATCCAGCCCCAGGTTTCTTATTGGAAGCAAACCTATAAGGAACATGTTCCACATTTTTTCAGTACAGCCACAGCCAGATTTCAAGCCTAGCTTGAAATGTTGTCCAGGATCGAGGTGTAAAATTGCTAGGATTTTACAGAAGGATTAAGTTTGCATTGATTCACACTGAGACTGAAATGAGACAAAATCAATATCCTTACACAGAGGCCAACTACAATGGTGGGATATAATGGGCAGCACAGTAGCACAATGGTTAGCAGTGACTTCGCAGCGCCAGGGTCCCAGGTTCGATTCCCGGCTGGGTCACTGACTGTGCGGAGTCTGCACGTTCTCCCAGTGTCTGCGTGGGTTTCCTCCGGGTGCTCCGGTTCCTCCCACTAGTCCCAAAAGACGTGCTGTTAGGTAATTTGGAAATTCCGAATTCTCCTTCTGTGTGCCTGAACAGGTAGGTGCCGGAATGTGGCGACTAGGGGCTTTTCACAGTAGCTTCATTGAAATGCAAGCCTACTTGTGACAGTAAAGATTATTATTAATGTAAATTAGTAGTAATCAAAGATGGAGAATGCAAGAATTAAGTAGGCAGTTGAGGGGAAAGCAAGCTCTTGCAATCAGACATGACAAAAAGAGAGATGCTAAAAAGGATTAGGACGGGGAAAGGTTCAAAAATGTGGAAATTCAAAATAAAATTTATCTTAATACACAAAGTTAATTAAATAAAACAAGGGAACCAGATTAATTAACTAAATATAAAATCAAGATAATGGTAGTAACTGAAAGGGGCTGCAGTCAGGTCAGGAATTTCAACTGCATATTTGTGGGTATAAAGACTTCAGGAAGGGAGTAAGGAGAGATAACACATGCACTAGAATGTAAACATTTAAACAAGTGGCCCAACTTGAATACCACTGAACTGAGAGGTAGCAGGTAATTGATGTATTATGTACTCTAATTTAACAGACTGTAATAAAGAGAACTGATAAATTGTGCAAACAAATTGAGATATGCATTAAAAATTACAGAAATTATTTATTTTTCTTTATAAGTGCCCAATTCCTTTTTTTCCCCAATTAAGGGGCAATTTAGCTTGGCCAATCTACCTACCCTGCACATCTTTTGGGTTGTGGGGGCGAAACCCTCAGAAACACGGGGAGAATGTGCAAACTCCATCCAGACAGTGATCCAGAGCCGGGATCGAATCTGGGACCTTGGCGCAGTGAGGCAGCAGTGCTAACCACTGCGCCACCACGCTGTCTTAAAATTACAGAAAATTTAATCCAGAAATCTACTGGCAAATGCTTGTGCTGTAACACACTTGTGCTGACTTTGGACTGCTTTCTCAGTTAATGTTTTGTCACTCGAACAAGTAAAGAACCACGGGCGTCATTCTCCGACCCCCCAGAGGGTCGGAGAATGGCCGTTGGCCACCTGTGAATCTCGCCCCCGCCGGTTGCCGAAGTCTCCGAAGGGAGAAAAGTCGGCGGGGCGTTAATGGCGCCGCTGCCGTCGGAGAATGGCACGGGTCTGCGCAAGGCAGCCAATTTTCGGCCTGCCGATATTCTCCCTTCCGGATGGGCCGAAGTCCCGTCGACGTGATGACCGTCACGTCGACGTAAATTAAACCTTCTTTTCATCGGCGTGACCCTGTGCTCCAGGGTCACGCCGACCAGCGTGGAGGTGAGTGACGGCCTGGGGGGTTGGCTCTGGGCAGGCGATGGCGTGGCCGCAGTCTGAATGTGCGAGGAGGTGTGTCTCGGGTTGTGTGTGTGTGCGGCGGTGGTTAGAGTGGGCTGGGCTCCGGGGGAGTGCCGGGAGGGGTGTCCGTGCCGGGGAGGGGGATGGGGGGTCTGTGCCGGGGAGGAGGTTGGGGTCCGTGCCGGGGAGGAGGTTGGGGGGGTCCGTGCCGGGGAGGAGGTTGGGGGGGGTCCGTGCCGGAGAGGGGGATCCGTGCCGGGGAGAAGGTTGGGGTCCGTGCCGGGGAGGAGGTTGGGGGGGGTCCGTGCCGGGGAGGGGGATGGGGGGTCCGTGCCGGGGAGGTGGTTGTGACGAATGTGATATAAAATAGTTACTTTAGAGTTACTAGTTAATGTAATGTAGAAATAAGCCACTTTGATTTTTGCAGTTAGGGACAAAGGAATTTGAGACCGCATGGAAAAAGCAGGAAGAGGTGTGTCTATGAGGGTGATGCTTCATTGATAGGGGCCAGAGAAAGGGATTGGAAGTGAGCCAATCAGAATAGATCGAACAGGTCAGGAGGGACATAGGCTGACCTATGTCCGTCGAGTATGTGAAACTTGATACCATTTGAACTGATTTTGCAGAGATCCCTTTGTCTGTTAGTTCAATCGTTTTCTGGAATGAAAGAGGCAGGATGTCTCTTACATTTCTGTAAGATGATTAAGCTTGCAAGCTAAATAAATAACTTCTGTTTACGTGCGAATCCGTCTCAACTTTTATTGAGGCCAGACTGACAGAGAAAGAAATTTGGAGATCATCATTTGGTGCCGAAAACCGGGATTTCTCTGGGCGATCCTGTTCCAACTGCGAAATCAGAATTAGACTGATTATGAACAGGAGGACGGGAACAAAGGGCCCTCAATGTAGAAATGGAAAACGACCAGCATTGATTGTTCCCCTCTTCTTATCGTCTGATTAGTCTGGTCACTCGCGGTTGGCACAGAAAGACCGCCTCGACGAAATCACAGGTCAGTCGGGGAATTAGCACTTTAATTGATGGGATTTCATATTGTTGTTTCGGCTTGGGTTAGGGTTTTGGGCTGATGGGACTTTAAATAATAAAGGTTCAGTCTATTATCGGGGTTCAGAGGCTGATGTGACTTTAAATAATAAAGGTTCAGTCTATTATCGGGGTTCAGAGGCTGATGTGACTTAAATAATAAAGGTTCAGTCTATTATTAGGGTTCAGAGGCTGATGGGACTTTAAATAATAAAGGTTCAGTCTATTATATGGGTTCAGGGGCTGATGGGACTTCAATAGATGGGGGTTCAGTCCAGTATAACTGTTTTTAAATCTGAAGATGGTTCAACTCTATGTGTGAGTGTTTTAAATATATAGTTGATTAAGCTAAAATTGTCTCCTTGGACTGTAAAGTTCCGAGGTCTAGTTGAGATTGTGAGGTTGAAGCAGAAGTCTCTCAAAGGGTTAACAGCAGCAGGCGGAGTTGAAAACAGACAGTGCTTCTCACTCAGGCCTTGAGATAACAGTCTGCAGTGTAATCGGATACCTTTCCTTTGAGTCAGTGAACACCAGCAAAGTTACGTTTTGAATTAATTAAAGGAAACCAGTGGGTTTCTCCACCTCTTTGATAAAAGTTATTATTTTCGAAAGCAATTGATTGAAATTGCCAGAATCTTAAATTTTACTTACTTGAAATAAGGTTTATCTCATTTTATCTGGAGATTAATAGAAACTTAAAGAAGATCATGGACACCATTTTAAAAAGTGTCAATCTGAAGATGATAATTGATTTTGCTAATACTTATGATAGTTGATTTTGCTAATACTTATGTGTATGTAACAGAAAAAAAACTTGTTAAAAGAAAAAATTGTTAAGATAAAGAAATAATTAAGTTGTAAATGTTATACAAGTTTGTGTTAAGCAAATTGTAAATTTAGTTCTGAGTTGAGATCAGAGCTAAGCTTGCAAGTTGCAGTAATTCAATTTGAATTTTCAAACATTTTTAAGTTTAAAAAAAAAAGAGAACAAATAGAGAAAAGAAGGACACAGATCTTGAATGCGTTGAATAGCACATTTCAAAGGCCCATAAATCTTTCTGTTATCTTAGACCTAAAACCTAGGAAGATTGATGAGCCTTAGGAATGTCTGGGGCGTTTTAATGAAATCTACCGGGGGCAGTCAGGCGATTTGCTGTATCAAAATGGTCAGAATTCCCCTCAATACTGTGCTATGTTAATGCATTGCCTACCACCTTCTGTGGTTACTGCTGTGAAATGTAATAACATGAATTGGACAGAGAACGACCCTTCCCAGATGGCAAGGGCAGTCAGATTTTACTGGAAGGAGGGTGTAGGCCAAGAAGGAGGCTCAGTTACAAAGGTTAAGACTGAGTATGTAATGAAAAAGGATGATCTGCGATCCCAACAAGCGGCAGAAATGGTAGTTTACCAGCAGGAGCTCCAATATAGTGACTTTGGGTGGGTGGATCAGCGAAGAGGAGGATGAGACAACAGTGCTATATTTCTATCACCCCCCAGTGGTGGACGTTAGACATTGAACAGCCACTATCACTGCATCACGTTACCCTGGCCTATGACAGAACTGGACGAAACAGGGAGTTGGAGGACAAATACTGGCCATTACTTGAGACCGAATGGCCAGTCAAGGTTACAGCCACAGTCACGGGAAAATAAGGTACAGCCGATTTTGTTACAATATCACCACATTTATGGCCACAGTCAGCTTCGGTAAGCCCTCATATTACACGTCAGGTCCATGACCAGTACCATGCCAGGGATATGGGGCGAATGGTCAGCATCTTACCGCAGCTCGTCAGAATAGGTATGAGATATACCTTTTGAACAATCCACGTCTGACATTTAAATACTGTACCACTATCAATCCAGCCTGTTTTCTTAGTGGTCCCCCTGTCCATGAAGACGCACCTGGCCACGACTGTTTAGCCTTGATTCAGGAAACTACCACAATAAGGGGCGATTTGAGTGACATTTCGTCAGAACAACCTGACATGATTATGTGTGGTCAAATATCCCACCGGGGTTTAGTTAATGACCTACTGCAGGCCCTCCTTCTGCCAGCGCAGATTTCCGTTATTAAATGTGCTGCCCACACGAATGGTACAACCCCAGTTGACGTTGGTAATGAACGAGCAGATTGTGCAGCGCGCACAGCCGCACAAATTCAGCAAGTGATGGTGCCTAAAATGTTAAGTCAGACTAAACGATCTACTATGAATGTGTCTGCTTCTGACAAGCCAATGCCAACCATCCAAGACGTCATAAGGTTACAGGAGGACGCTCCTGAGAGTGATAAACAAATGTGGAAACGGTTAGGTTGTACATATGATTCTGTTTCCTCTTTATGGACCACGCCTGCACATCAGATTTGTATGTCTGATGTGCTGGCTTTATGGGTCATCGAATGTGTACACTTTGCAACTCATTGTGGGGCTCGGGGGACTAGTGATTTGTTGCTGGACGCTTGGTGGCACCCTAAAATGCAGGGGTTGGCCCAACGTATCAGTAATCGGTGTTTGATTTGTCAGCAATATAACACCGGAAAAGGTATCCCTTGTGGGAAGGGGCAAACCCCGTTGCCCAGTGGTCCCTTTGAGACGCTCCAAATGGATTACATTGAGTTGGAAAGGTGTCAATGTTATAAATATGTTTTGGTCATTGTGGATGTGTTCAGCAGATGGGTTGAGGCGTATCCGACTATCTATAGTAAAGCTGCTACTGTGGTTAAAGTCTTGATGAGGGAAATCATTCCCCGGTACGGTATACCAGCTCAGTTAAGTTCTGATAATGGGCCTCATTTTATTGGACAAATTAACAAGGAGTTTTGCTCCCAGTTGGGCATACGCCAGCAGTTACACTGTGCTTACAGACCACAGGCAGCCGGGGTGGTTGAAAGACACAATCAGACCCTCAAAACTAAATTGGCTAAATTAAGAGCAGACACGGGACTGACATGGCTTAAGTTGCTCCCCGTTGCCCTCTTCCAGCTGCGGGTTACACCTGCGGGACCGGCCCGGCTCTCTCCCGCCGAGATTCTCTATGGCAGGCCTCTTAGAACTCCCTGGAGCCTGCAGGTTCCCAGACGGGTTCAGTTTCATCAGATGACTGAGGAAATGACCACCTATGTTCTAGCCCTTACGCAAGTGCTCAAGGAACTCCATGGCCAAGTCCACGCGGCTCACGAGCCATTGCCCAGTACCTAGCTCACTTTCAGTCCAGCCCGGTAGTTATGTAATGGTCAAAAATTGGACTAGGAAGGGGTCGGAGCCGCGATGGGACGGGCCCTTCCAAGTTCTCCTTACCACCCCCACAGCAGTTAAAGTGGAGGGGCGAAGTGCTTGGGTCCACCTACATCACTGTAAATTGAGCCCATCTCCACTACTGTAAAAGGTCGGATACTAACCTGCCTCCCTTCTCCAGTGCTATTTTACAGGTGTGGAGCATGATGGAGTGGCTACGCATCGTCTGTCTGATATTTGGCCTCACTTCGCTTGGCGTGTTATTGGCGATGGACATGGAAAAGGGGAATATTATGTATCTGTGTAGCCCCAACCAATCTACAAGGATACATCACCTATGCACAGGTGATGTTCTTCACTGCCCCCATATACGAGGACATGGTATCGACTCATGGAAGGTCATCAAAGTTAAGGAGAATGCGGGAGTCATGAAGCAGCTGCACCGGCCCCGGCGATGGGAAGGGAACATTATATGGACATTGCCTTGTTTTTGGAATACATGTAAATTTGATTTTGGATGTGTTAAAAGTGGTACAATAAAGGTAACATCAGGCTGTCAGAAGAGTGTAGGAAGAGACCATGAGAAAGAGAAAGGGACTAGAGAGAGGACGGGGCGTGTGAGAAGGGAAGTACAGCTAGAACGTAGGTTACCGGGAGATGCACTTAAGTTAATTAAAGGCCAAACTGAGGAAAACCCGGGTAGTATGAATCTCTTCTACCAGATTTACCACCGTCTGTATGGCCAAGGACGGGTTGTCTGCTACCCAAACCCCGCAGCGGTGTCTAGGTTATTTTCTGTTTCACCGCTTTGGGGCACTCCCCAAACGGTGGTTCATTGTCAGCGTTCCGAGCCATTGCCCGAGCAAGTCACTCTTCCTTACGATCCGGATTCAGCACCACCGGCTATTTGCCTTCCCCTCCTTCGGGATAATTCCCATTCACAGTACGATAGGCTGCGACGGTGGAGGGCGTACATACCTAGCCACTTCACTCCCAATAGGGATTCCCGGTCGTACGAGAATTGCTTCAGCAGTGAAGGATATGGCTGTTTGCTGGTAGAGGTGGACACAAATATAACATGTCTGTTTCCCACCTGTACGGACAGGAGGTGCCATATCACCCAGGCGTCTGGCCAATGCGTTTGTTATAGCACCACTTGCGTTCCATTGAACGCTGGCCTCCAGCTCCTTTGTGGCTGGGCGAATGTCTCTCATATCACTGTTGGGAATAGGGCTTTCTGCATTGCTGGGCGGCCCGAATGGGCATTTCAAAATTGGATAAACTGGGCTACTGGGAGGTCCTTACGCAACCGGTATGCTCTTGACTATCTTCTGGCCCGTGAGGGTGGGGTATGCGCCATAGTACAGGGCAAGTGTATTATGGGGATTCAGGACTTGACTGCTAACATTACTAAATTTATGGATCGCATACGGGATCACTTGGACGGGATGCAGGATCCTGACTCTTGGGGTAACTGGGGATTTGGAGGATGGAAGGACTGGTTGATAAATATGGCCATGTATCTAGTGGTAGCTATCGGCTGCATCTTTGTGGGCCTGGCCATCCTTAAATGTGTGATGGGTAGAATGCTGGGTGCACTGGATCAGATCACCGCCCCAATCACCGAGAAAAAAATTTAACTGTTAAAATCCATGAGGGTGAAGCAGATGAAGGGGGGGCTAAGACAGGAATTGGAAATGCAGCGACGAATCTTTTTAGATGAGGAACCGTAGCTATAGATTGGATAGTTCGGTTATCATGGAATGATAAAAGGAGGGAATGACGAATGTGATATAAAATAGTTACTTTAGAGTTACTAGTTAATGTAATGTAGAAATAAGCCACTTTGATTTTTGCAGTTAGGGACAAAGGAATTTGAGACTGCATGGAAAAAGCAGGAAGAGGTGTGTCTATGAGGGTGATGCTTCATTGATAGGGGCCAGAGAAAGGGATTGGAAGTGAGCCAATCAGAATAGATCGAACAGGTCAGGAGGGACATAGGCTGACCTATGTCCGTCGAGTATGTGAAACTTGATACCATTTGAACTGATTTTGCAGAGATCCCTTTGTCTGTTAGTTCAGTCGTTTTCTGGAATGAAAGAGGCAGGATGTCTCTTACATTTCTGTAAGATGATTAAGCTTGCAAGCTAAATAAATAACTTCTGTTTACGTGCGAATCCGTCTCAACTTTTATTGAGGCCAGACTGACAGAGAAAGAAATTTGGAGATCATCAGTTGGGGTCAGTGCCGGGGAGGAGGTTGGGGGGGGGGGGGTCCGTGCCGGGGAGGAGGTTGGGGGGGGGGGGGGGTCCGTGCCGGGGAGGAGGTTGGGGGGAGTGGTCCGTGCCGGGGAGGAGGTTGGGGGGGGGGGGGTCCGTGCCGGGGAGGAGGTTGGGGGGGGTCCGTGCCGGGGAGGATGATGGGGGGGGGTCCGTGCCGGGGAGGGGGATGTGGTCCGTGCCGGGGAGGGGGATGGGTCCGTGCCGGGGAGGGGGATGGGTCCGTGCCGGGGAGGGGGATGCGAGGGCAAGTGAGTTGGTCCACCTGGCCAGGTGGCAGCCTCCAACAGTTGGACCCATGCGGTCCATGCCACCTGGCTGGGGGGAGGAGGGGATATGGGCAATGATGACATGTCGTCGTTCTCCTCCCCCCCCACCAGGCAGTCATGTTTTCCAATCATCCAGCGATGTTGGCCGCCGTGGCGGCAGCCGCTAATGTCTATGTTGCCCTGGACGAGGAGGAGCGTGCCAGAGAGGCGGCGCAGGCTGCCGCAGAGGGACAGGCGGCAGCCGCCCAGGCTGGAGGGACACCTGACCGACAGGACGAGGAGGGGGAGGAGGACGTCGCGGCCCCACGGCAACGGAGACACCCGAGGGGGCCCCGTGTGTACCGGCCCCGGCAGTCATACCAGGACCTCACGGACCGGGAATGCAGGAGGAGACTCCGGATGAGGCGGGAAACTGTGACACACATCTGCCACCTGCTGGCACACCTGTCACCGCGTGGCACTGGCGGGGGACACCCTCTCCCCGTGTCCGTCAAGGTTACGGTGGCCCTGAAATTTTATGCAACGGGGTCATTCCAGGCACCGAGTGGGGACCTGTCCGGCATATCGCAGACATCGGTGCATCGGGGCAGTGCCAGATGCCCTATATGCCATGGCGCACCGCTACATCCGCTTCCCTGTGGACCGGGCCAGCCAAGATGCCCGGGCCGTAGGCTTCTCTGCTGTGGCCGGGTTCCCCATGGTCCAGGGCGCGATTGATGGGATGCACGTCGCCGTGCGGCCACCTGCAGGTAACAGGGCCGTGTTCACCAATAGGAAGGGGACCTATTCGATGAACATACAGGTGGTCTGCGACCACCGCATGATGATCCTGCACGTCTGCGCCCGTCATCCAGGCAGTGTCCACGACTCATACGTGTTGTAGCGGTCATCCATCCCCGGCATGTACGAGGGACGCCATCCCCGGCTGAGGGGCTGGTTGCTGGGCGACAGGGGCTACCCATTGTGATCGTGGCTGATGACGCCTATACGGAGGCCACGCAATGAGGCGGAGAACCGCTACAATGATGCCCATGTAGCGACACGGGGAGTGATAGAGAGGTGCTTTGGCGTGCTGAAGATGCGTTTCAGGTGCCTGGACCTCTCTGGGGGCGCCCTCCAGTATCGGTCAGATAGGGTCGGCCGCATCATTGTGGTGTGCTGCATCCTGCACAACATAGCCCAGCAGAGGGGCGATGTGCCGCAGGCAGAGGAGGGCGGAGTGGAGGAGCAGCAGGAAGAGGCGCAGTCCTCCCCAGATGAGGGGGATGGGGGTAATGGTCAGGGCAGACGGGGTAGACACAGGCGGGTGGCTGTCCACCGTTACCGGCTGGCCCAGCGGGCACGGGACAGGCTGATAGACGCCCGCTTCACTGACTAGATGGGCGTGGGAATCGGGTAGTATGGCCATAGATCGCACACCATGGCAACAGCCGACCACCCACACCCCCCACCCATCCACCCCCCTCCCCAACCCCACCCCCCCCCACCCACATGCACACCCCACCCCCCCCCCATTGCCGATCCACCTGCGGCACAACGGGCCGGGCTCTCACAGTTGCGGGTGGAGGCGTGTCTATTGCAGGCCATGGAGGATGATGACAACGCACCCTGCGGTGAGCTCCTGGCTCCACATCGTTGGACTACGTCTGACCCATGGCCACAGTGCCACCATCCACCCGGACCATCCCTGCATGCGTCCTCTGCCCGGGGGTATGTTGATGGCGGCCCAGGGGGAAGAGGGCAGACTTACCTGGGGCTGAGGCAAGACCACCCCTCACACACACACTTGCGCTCAACGTACATGACACCCCCGCACGCTTTGGACAGAGCACAAAGGCAGCTTCTGTAGGTGTAACATTGACTTTAATAACCAAACGAGTTCATGCACGTGCCCTAGCCCCTAAAACTCATCTGTGCCCTGCACCCGTGCCAACTTACTCAGTGTCTAATTGTTTGGCCTTATGGGCCCTTTGACTACGTCTACGTGGTTCCCCAGACGGTACAGCAGAACTGGATGTGGACTCCTGTGATTCCTGCCCTCTGACACTGGATCCCTTTGGCGGCCGTTTCTTGGGGCGTCCTGGCCTAGATGGGCCAGGCTGCGGCCCGGGCGACTGGGATGGCGAGCTGCCAGCCTGTCCTGCCCGTTGCCCACCCGATGCACCTGGGACGGAGGAGGGGGGGGGGGGGGTCCGAGGTGTCGCGGTGTTCCGGGACCTCCCCTACAGGGGGAGCCGGGATGGACCACACCACCTCCTCCTCCCTCGGGGTGCCCGATGGCGCCCAGGCCTCTACATGGGTGGGGGATGCGAATGGACTGGCCATCCGACGTCCCCCCGACATTTGGCGCTGCCAGTCCTGGAGGCCCGTGCTGGTATCGACAGGGGTCTGCAGGTTTGCAGCCATGGAGCCCAGGGGGTTGGCAAACCCTGTCTGTGACAGTGCGACGCCGGCTCGCACATGGCCACTGGCGCCGATGCCCTCAGCGATGGCCTGCAGAGACTGGGCCATGGCCTGCAGAGACTGGGCCATGGCCTGCAGAGACTGGGCTATGGTGTTGAGCGCCTCTGCCATCTGGCGCTGGCACTGGCTCGTGGCCTCCTGTGAGAGGGCAGCCATGTCCTGGGCCACAGACGCCGCCTGCACGGAAAGCGCCAGGCCTCGCAAACCGTTCCCCATGTCTGACACCGTCGCACCCATTGCCTCCACTGCGGACGCCACCCGTGCGGTGTCGGCCTGGGTGGCACGTATGACCTGCACCACTTCCAGCTCCTGGACGCGGGTGGACTCCTCCACCTGCGACTGCAGCCGCCGCAAGCTGGCCGTCACCCTCTTCGCTCGTCTCCGGGTCGGTGGTTGCATCGGATCTATGGATGGGTGTGGTAACTCCAGGAACCCGGGATCCATCTGGGCGGCAGATGTTCGCTTGGGCTGGGCTGCCCTCCGACCGCCCGGCCCCTCTGCTGCTCCTACCTCCACCTGCTGTACCGGGACGGCTGTGTTGTGCGCACCAGTGAGTGTCGCAGACGCCTCATCACTAAAGTGCCCAACCGAGGTGAGTGCTTCTGCGATGGTGGAGGGTGTTGGTGACAGCAGTGGCGTTGTGTCGTGCTCTTGGTCCCACTCTGAGTCCATGGCACTTTGGGGCGGGGGTTCGTCTCCACACATCCACTCTGAGTCACTGTCCGGTATTTCGTCTTCCCGGGCAGCGGTGTCCCGGGCAGCGGTGTCCCGGCACGGATGTGGCGGGGGCCTGTGGCTGCCCCCCTCGACGCTGGATGGTCGCTCCCGCACGTGACGGGGGTGTCGTCTCCCTGTTGCTCCAGGTCTCTCCGTCTCCCGTGGTGTGCGAGGGGCATCCTGCGGGCGTCACATGCTGGAGGGTCCGGGGGTCTCTGTCTCCCGTGGCCTCCGAGGGGCATCCTGCGGGCGGTCTGCATCTGCGGGGATGGGTGCCTGGACGTTTGGTTTGGCGATACACAATGAAGCATGCTTGGTTAGGCATCAGGCAGTGATCAGGTGATATGGGGGAGGGGGATATAGGGGAGGGGGGATATGGGGACGGGCTGTCGGTGGCTCACTTGCTAGTACGCCCTCGACCTCTGCATCAGCAACCTCCCGGTCCTCAGGTCCGCCAGCCAGTTCCAGGGCCCTTTCCTCGTGTTCGGTCAGTGGCCTCTCATCACCGGGGCCTCCCCCAGTCCTCACATGCTCCCTATTGTTGTGTGCGCGCTTCTCCTGTGGGGGGGGGGGGGTAAAAGGCAACACTGTTCGGCAGGTATATGAATGCACGCCACTGGTTGCGCGTGCATTGCAGAGGTTAAGGTTAGGACTGGATTCGCTTGGGGATATGGGGGAGGGGGGGGATATGGGGGAGGGGGGGGATATGGGGGAGGGGGGGGATATGGCGGAGGGGGGGATATGGCGGAGGGGGAGGGGGGATATGGGGGAGGGGGGGATATGGGGGAGGGGGGATATGGGGGAGGGGGGATATGGGGGAGGGGGGATAATGGGGGAGGGGGGGTAATGGGGGAGGGGGGATAATGGGGGAGGGGGGATAATGGGGGAGGGGGGATAATGGGGGAGGGGGGGATAATGGGGGAGGGGGGGATAATGGGGGAGGGGGGGATAATGGGGGAGGGGGGGATAATGGGGGAGGGGGGATAATGGGGGAGGGGGGATAATGGGGGAGGGGGGATAATGGGGGAGGGGGTATAATGGGGGAGGGGGTATAATGGGGAGGGGGGTATAATGGGGGTGGGGGGATAATGGGGGAGGGGGGGATAATGGGGGAGGGGGGAAATGGGGGAGGGGGGAAATGGGGGAGGGGGGAAATGGGGGAGGGGGGAAATGGGGGAGGGGGGAAATGGGGGAGGGGGGAAATGGGGGAGGGGGGAAATGGGGGAGGGGGGGATATGGGGAGGCTCACCCTGCCTGCTCTGACGAGGTCGTTCACCTTCTTGTGGCACTGGATGCTTGTCCGTGGTGTCAGGGCCACAGCGGTGACAGCCTCTGCCACATCCCTCCACAGACACCGGCTGTGGCGTGGGGCAACTCTGCGGCCGTGTCTGGGATACAGGGCGTCCCTCCTCTGCGTCCAGGAGCGCCTCCACATCCCGTGACTCGAACCTCGGGGCTGAGCGGCGGCCAGCCATCCAGTCGGGTGTTCCGGTCGCGTGGGGGCGGGGAGCAGCGCGGCCTTATGAGCCGTCACGCCGAGCGGCGCGTATTACGCTGCACGACGTGAACCACGTGCGCAAGCGCGGATCCCATTACGTCGCTGCTAGCCCATTTCAGGCCGGAGATTTTCAACCCATTTTTCCGACGTGACGCAAGTCGGATTTGCGCCGATCGGCGGACTTTCCGCCGATAACGGAGAATTTCGCCCCACATCTTGACTCAATTCTGGACAATGAAATAGAGCAAGGGGGTGACCTGAAAGTAGAGGGTCATTTGCCATTGGGAAACAGTGACCATAATATAAACAGTTTCAGTCAAAGAACAAAACAATTTGAAATTGAGGATACACACATTTAACCGTGGGGGTAAATTGCAGTGAATTAAAGGAACCCTGCTCAAGTTTAAAATGGAAGAAAAAATTGACAAATAGAATCATAGATTAGCAATATTAAAACATTGTAAAAAAATATAAACGGTACATATCAAATACTTAAGGGAACTGTGTTGGTGCCATTGTCATTTACTACACTAGAAAATTCTGTATCTGGAAATTGAGCAGATAACATTGAGCCAAGATCAACAGAATTTGAAATAATCTTAAGCAAAATGGCAAAGTACACCATTGGACAATGTCAATTGAAAAAAAGGATTTTGCGAATGTATACAACATTGTACTATTAGAGCAGATTCTGAAATCAAGCGAACGCTCTAGGAACAGCATTTTCTATGGCGCATATGTTAGGACACTATATTCTTGAAATCCAGGATATTCTGGGCGCAGATCTCCGGCCGCGTTGGGTTCTTGCTTGAGCGCAACGCGGCCAGAGAATGCTGAGAAAGCCCTTGGGTGAGCCTCCCACCAGGCTCCACGCCTCGCAGGATTCTCCGGAGTCCCGCAAGATATTGGAGTCAGAACTCGACCGAAATAGTCATGACCGAATGACTCTCGCGGAAGTCAGTCGTAAACCAATTTACAACCTATCTGTGTGGGATTCATCGGCCTCCTTCGATTCTTCGGCCTCCCAGGGAGGCTGCAGCCAGGCGCCGATCAGTGCTGGTCCACACAAACGTGTACCAGGCGGAATGGCACCCGGAGGGAGGGGGGGCTCCCTGGCCATCAGAGACCCCACCGTGGTCGTGGTAAGTGCAGGGTGGCCCCCTGGCCCTCCCCCTGGAACGTGTGCACCTTGGCATTGACCAGCTGGAACATGGCAGTGCCAGGGTGGCAATGGCGCCAAGATGGCACTACCAATCCAGCAGGAACACAGCCTGGTTGCCAGTGCAAGGGTTCCCATACCAGGCCAGGGGACGAGGAGGATGGAAGGGGATTTGAAGGGTGGGAGAGTGCTGGGCAGATAAATATGGGACACTGGGAAGGTGAAGGGGTGTTGGGTGGGGATCCTGGAAGAGAGGGGGTGCTGTAAGGGGGTTCGGGAGGGCCTAAAGAGGGGACCACAGGGGACCCCTTAGCGGGGTGTCCTCACTTGGGGGTCTGGGGTAGTGTCCGTGTGTGCAGGGGTGGCATTGCCCCTGGGTGGGGAGTGTGGGGGACCCACAAGCTCACTTAAGAGATCGGGGCACCCTTTCAAAATGGCAACCCGATCTCGGAGTTCAGCTCCCCTGTGCTATAAGAAATTCTAAGTGTGGACTAAACCGGTGAGGAATTCCCCAGGGCCTAAAAAAGTGACTAAGTGTCATTGAATAGCGGTGGGGAACTCGCCCGGCAGAGTTGGCGGGAGACTTCCTGAAAAATCCACCACAAATGAACTTTGAAATCTTTTGGGAGAATCGGGCCCACCCCAGGAGTGTTGATGTTTGCCAAGAGCACCCGATTAAGCTTTATTGTCGTCCTGCTGATGCAGATTACATCATCAAAAAGAGTATTCACAGGAGTGCATCACTTCAAAAATATGTTGCATGGTTCAATGACTCAGCGCCAGGATCAAAACAAAGTTTCAAACTCCGCTAATTTATTTTACAAGTTTTGCTTTACTTACTGACAAAACATGCAACATGTAAATTTATTAAATGGCCCAGTTCTTCCGGTCTCCAGATCGTCGTACCTTGGACAATTTGCTGGAAACCTATTGGAAGCCCCAATGCAAGTATTCCATGGGATTGCCTGGAAAGTTTCAACTTCCATTTCTTAATTATCTTGGATCTGCAACCCTCCAAATCTTGAGTTAGTAAGTCAGTGACTTTGGATGGCTCCAACTCACTTTAGAATAGTATCCACAACAAATTAGAAGAATTAAAAGCAGTTCTAACTCTTCTGTAACTATACTACCGACTTCCTCCCCGACCGCACCCCCTCAACCTAGCTATCGGCCCCCCATTCCCTTCACCCATCCTATTCCCCCAATACACTATATATACCCCTTCATCCTCTTACCTTACACACCCACTTGTCAAAGTGTCTTTGGGATATATTGCACCTAATGCCATAAAAAGGGAGCGCGGGTTGCATTCTCTGATGTTCCTACACTATGAAGGAAGGATTCTAGCAGCAAATACGCTCCACGTTTCTCAAGGTCTTGTTCAGAAATCCAGACGAGATATGTGCAAGGTAAGTAAATAGGAGCAAGTGGCAATCCGATGGTGATTTGGCCATTAAAATAAATATATACAAGCAAATCAATGATAGATACAATACTTACAAATGACTTATTCATAGCACGCTTCACTTCGTCAGATCCATCGGCATAAATTTTCTGAAAGAGTTGATTTAGAGCAGCATCTCCCTCAGGTTTCTCATCATTCTCCTCCTGTTTAATCTCCATTACTAGTTTATCCCAATTCCTTGTGCACTGAGATGAGGATGGATACTGCAGCGACTGCACTAAAATTTCAAAAGATAAATTAACGGGATATCATTTAATAAGAACATTCAGCCACCCAAATAATTTGTACACTGGTATCTTCAACAAATGCATCCAAAATGTCCAACAATGATCATCTCATTGAAATCTCAGAGAAGCTTCAGTAGACCTGCACCAGCTGAAGGCTGCCTGGAACTTCAGCAAACTACCTCTATTTGGCCTCATTACCTTTGTTTCCAAGGAAGACGTAGAAACCCCGGCATTAACATTCCAGAATGAAAGTACGTACATTTATTACTCCCCTAAACTATGAAAACACAAATCAATTTTACGTAAAATGCTATCAAAACCACCCATTTTCTAATGTCAATACTTCTTAAAAATGCAAACATCAATGTTAACACACTTCAATTATTGTATCACATTTGAACCATCCTCTTCACCTATATTTTGGATTTTCAAAATCATTCTCTTTAAACTCTGCCTTTTGGTTCCCTGCGCTCATTTTCAAAGTGGCAAAAGTTTTTTTAAATTATAACGATTGGTTGAAAAAAATATATATTTTCAGTTAACAATATGGTAAAGATTGGAAGAATGACAGTCAGAAGGTGCATACTCATTCTTAAACAAAATGCAACACCACGCCACAGGAGAAGATATCAGGTCAGTTGACCAGAACATTTATAGCAATTATTTCTTGGGATGCAAGTGCCACTGGCTAGTCCAGCATCTGTTGCCCATCCCTATTTGCCTTTGAGAAGGTGGTGGTGAGCCACATTCTTGAACACTGCTATCCGGAAGGGAGCTGCAGGATTTTGATCCAGCGACAGTGGAAAAACATTAATATATTTCCAAACCAGGATGGTGTGTGGTTTGGAATAGAACTTGCAAGAGATGGTGTTCTCATGGGTCTGCTGCCTTTTTACTTCAAAGTGATATAGTCCACACATTGAGAAGGTGCTGTCGCAGGACAGCTTTTCGATTTGCTACAGTGCATTGTGTATATGCTACACACTGCTGCGACTGTGTGCCAGTGGTGGTACCTGTGAAATTTAAGGTAGTAGACAGGGTACCGATCATGTGGATTGATTTTTCTTGGATAGTATTGGACTGCCTGAATTTTCTTGAAGCTGCACCCATCCAGACAAGTGGAGTGTATTTCGCCCCACTCCTGACTTGCGTCTGTAGACTGTTGCTAGACTTCAAGGAGTCAGGAGATCAGTTACAGAGCACAGACTTCCTAGCCTCCAGCCTGCTCCTGCAACCACTATATATATATATATATATATATATATATATGGTCGATCCAGTTTTGTTAATGGTTATCCCTGGGATATTGACATTGGTGGATTCTGTGATGGTAATGCCATTGAATGTCAAGGAGAGGTGGTTAAATTCTCTCTTGTTGTAGATAGTCATTGTACGGCATTAGTGTGACGTGGGTTGTAGTTGCCACATATCAGTCCAAGCCTCAATGTTGCCCAGACCTTGCTACATATCAACATGGACGGCTTCAGTATTTGAGGAGTTGATAGCGAGACTGAACATTGTGCAATCATCCTTGAACATTTCTACTTTGACCTTATGATGGAAGGTCATTGATGAAGCAGATGGAAGTGATTGGTTCTAGGACACTACCCTGAAGAATTCAAGCAACAATGTCTTTGGACTGAGACAATTGACCTTCAACAACCACAACCATTTTCCTTTGTGCTAACTCCAATCAGTGAAGTGTTTTGCCAATTTTTCTCATTTATTTCAATTTTGCAAGGGCTCATTGATGCCACATTCGATTAGATGTTTTGATATCAATAGCACTCATTCTCACCTCATCTCTTGAATTCAGTTCTTTGGTCTACATTTGGACAAGGCTGTAAAGAGGTCAGAAGCCAGATGGCCTTGGAGAAACCCAAGCTGAGCATCAGTGAATAGGTTATTACTGTGTAAGGCTGTTAGAGTGCATTGTTGTGACAAGAAATCTCCCCAAATTAGAGATCCAAGGGAGTAGGAAGAATTGAAATAAATTAGTATTAGTAAGGAGGTTGTATTGGAGAAAATAATGGAACTGAAATTGATAAGTTCCTGGATCCGGATATTCTACAGTTCAGAATGTTAAAAGAGGTAGCTATGGAGATAATGGTGATCTTCTAAAATTCTACAGATTCTGGAACAGATCCTGCAGATTGGAAGGTAGCAAATGTCACCCCAGCAAATGTCACCCCACTATTGAAGGAGGAAGGGAAAGAAAACAGGGAACTAGAGATCTTTTAACCGTACATCAGTAGTAGGGAAATGTTGGAATCTGGTACAAAGAATGTGATAAATGGACAATAATAATAATATAAAAGCAACATACTGCAGATGCTGGAAATCGGAAATAAAATCAGAAAACTCTGGAAAGACTCAGGTTTGGCAGTATCTGTGGAGACCGAGAAACAGTTAACGTTTTGAGTCAGTATGGTGCTTCTTCAGAGCTGAAGAAGGGTAGAAATGCGATAAGATTATATATTGGAGAGGGGTGTGGAGAATGCAGAGCAGAATAGAAGGTCAAGGATAGGTGAGAGCTCAGGAGTGACCGACAAAGATGTCATGGGCTCAAGACAAAGGGAGTGTTAAAGACTAAAGAAGGTGCTAAAAATGGCATAAAAGGTAGCAGAATGCCGTAATAGCAGAAGGGTTAGCATTCTGTAAAAGCAAAACCAATTACAGATGGCCCTGTGGAAGGAAGGGAGAAATGGAGAAAAGAAATGGAGGAGAACTCGGGCTGAAGTTTTGAACTCTACTGTGAAATGCCGAATAGGAAGATGAGGCGATCGCTTTGTGGAACACCTCAGTTCAGTCCGCAAGCATGACTTGATTCACCATCTTGCTCCCATGTCCACATTTCCATCTTTGGTTTGATGAAGCCTGTTGCAAATTGGAGGACTAGCGCCTCAACTTCCGATTGATAAGAGTCGTCGATGGATACCATGTACTTGAATTTTCAGTAGACTGCCGGTAAAGTCCTTCCCATAGGAGTCCGGTTATCAAAATTAAAGCACATAGGAAAGGTGGTAGTACACTGGCATGGATTGGTTAAATACGTCATTCACGTATTGGCAGGCTGTGACTAGTGGGGTACCGCAAGGATCAGTACTTGGGCCCCAGCTGTTTGCAATATATATTCAATGATTTGGATGTGGGACCAAATTTAGCATTTCCAAGTTCATTGATGACACAAAGCTAGGGGGGAAATGGGTCTTGTGAGGAAGATGCGAAGCAGTTTTATGGGGATTTGGACCAAGTTAGTGAGTGGGCAAGCTACCTCCGTCGATAAGCCTCCCTCCGTCGATGAGCCTCCCCCCGTCGATGAGCCTCCCCCCGTCGATGAGCCTCCCCCCGTCGATGAGCCTCCCCCCGTCGATGAGCCTCCCCCCGTCGATGAGCCTCCCCCCGTCGATGAGCCTCCCCCCGTCGATGAGCCTCCCCCCGTCGATGAGCCTCCCCCCGTCGATGAGCCTCCCCCCGTCGATGAGCCTCCCCCCGTCGATGAGCCTCCCCCCGTCGATGAGCCTCCCCCCGTCGATGAGCCTCCCCCCGTCGATGAGCCTCCCCCCGTCGATGAGCCTCCCCCCGTCGATGAGCCTCCCCCCGTCGATGAGCCTCCCCCCGTCGATGAGCCTCCCCCCGTCGATGAGCCTCCCCCCGTCGATGAGCCTCCCCCCGTCATAAGGTCAGAAATGGGGATGATAACTGATGATTGCAGTGTTCAGTCTAAGGTAGTGAATATCTCATTTGTGGCTCCTCAAATACTGAAGCAATCCATGTCAGTATACAGCAAGAACTGGATAATATTCAGGCTTGGGCTGATAAATGGCAAGTAACATTTGCCACACAAGTGCCAGGCAATGAGCTTCTCCTACAAGAGAAAATCTAGCCATCTCTTAACCTTCAGCAGTATTACCAATACTGAATCCTCCACCAAAAACAACCTGGGGGTTATAATTGGCTCAAAATTTAATTGTGTTGGCCACATAAATAATGCGGCTATAACAGGCCAGAGGCAAGGAATTCTGAATGTAGTAACTAACCTCGTGACTCCTCAAATCCTGTCTACCATCGACAAGGCACAAGGCAGGTGTAAGAAAAAATATTCTCCACTTGCCTGGATGACTGCAGCTCCAACACGCAAGAAGCTCAATATAATCTAGGATAAAGCAACCTGCTTGATCAATCAACTTAAACATGCACTCCCTCCAACAATGACGCAGCAGTGTGTATCACACAAGATTCATTGTAGCAACTCATGAAAGTTCCTTCCTCAGCAATTAGAGATGGACAGCAAATCCTGGCTTTGCCAATGACACTCAAATCCCATAATGGAATGAAAAAAAAACTATTATTTTTAAGCATGACAATCCTTTCTCTAAGTATTGTATGGATCCATCAATTCATCAGGCCACACCATCAGCAGGATTGACAGAAGAACGATATGAATTTTCTTTCTGTGTTAGATATGTGTAACCGTGAATGGCCAATTCATTTTTGTCTCACTTGTGGTGGCTGGCTAACAATTTAAATACTCTACTAAGCTGTAAATCATACAAATGCAAAATACTGCAGATGCTGGAGACATGAAACAAATGCAGAAAATTCTTGAAATACTCAGGATAACAATAACAATGACCATCAGAACTGGTGATGACTAAAATTAGAACTAAACAATCAATATCACCCTACCTCTATACTACATTAAGATGTGATTGAATAAGATTTGAGGCCTGTATTCATAAACTCATTACCCAACATTCAGTTGATACAAATTTTCTGCAACTTCAAGAACAGGACACAATTTCTCCTGCTCATCAGCCTCATGTTGATACTACTAGTTGTTGCTGGCTTTAAAATTTTAATTATCCCCATTGTTTGTTGTTCCTCCTGTTTCCAATAGTTTAGGTCCTTTCTCAGCCTTAAAATTTATAACCTTTTCCTCACTTCCTTCACTTTGGGCAGCACAAGTGGATAGCACTGTGGCTTCGCAGCGCCAGGGTCCCAGGTTCGATTCCCCGCTGGGTCATTGTCTGTGCGGAGTCTGCACGTTCTCTCAGTGTCTGCGTGGGTCTCCTCTGGGTGCTCCAGTTTCCTCCCCAAGTCCAAAGACGTGCAGGTCAGGTGGATTGGCCATGCTAAATTGCCCTTAGTGTCCAAAAAAAAAAAGGTTAGGAGGGGATATTGGGTTATGGGGATAGGATGGAAGTGAGGGCTTAAGCGGGTCGGTGCAGGCTCAATGGGCCGAATGACCTCCTTCTACACTGTATGTTCTATGTTCCTCCTTTATCATCGAGGTGTTTATGACTGTCTGCCACACTTACTCAATTTCTGTTGACTAACCTAATTAACTTTTTTTTTTTTTTTTTTTTTAAAAAAAAGCACTTGCTGTTTTTCAAGTTTGAAAATTGTTAGCTTTGTCACCAGTGCACACCAGGTAGCTGCCACCAATTATGACAAGTTTAGAATCAGAATTAGATATTCACAGCAGTGCTTGCCACATCGATAAGGAGTCCGAAAGTCATGTCTACTCAGGCTGTGCAATTTCTCATTTTTAATAATAGAACCCACAGATAATTGAATCCCTATGTGATCTGATTAGATACTGCAGCTTTCACACGTGTGCTTGCTTGTGCTTTGCAATCATTCCAAACTGATTTTAAATACTTGGGTGAGATGTGGGCATTAAGCTAATTTCCTATTGCTGCAAGTAAGCATAGAGAGCAATAATCAGAGAAATTTAATTCAATTTCACTTCTCGAAAAATGGGGTTAGTGAAGAATATAGTAAACCAAACCGCCTTGTTAGTTTCATGTAGGGACTTATTTCTTTTTGCCGTATTTGTCTTTCCATCAACATTTAACTGCAAAACCTTCGACTGGGTGAGACTCTCCGGCATACCCGCAGAGTGTTTCTCAGTGGTGGGAGGTAACGCGCCGTTGGCGGAATCTTCTGGACCCAATGCGGTCAATCGGATTTCCCTCTGAATCCACACCACGCTGCCGGGAAACCCGGCATGTGCCGTCGGCGGGACCGGACGATCTCGCCCACTTCATTTCGGAGCTCCTAACTGCAGCCAAGACTGGGGTTCCCTGTATATTCTTCAAATTGACTACACCCTTGCTACAAGGTGCTTCTTTCTTTCCTAAATCCCTGGAAGAAGAGTCAGTGTTTCTGACATTCATCCATACAGGGATTTGCCAGCAAACCTCCCAACCATCACCCAGGAATATAGTTTTTGCAGACATCTCACCTTATTAAAGAATCACAGAATTCCTACAGTTCAGAAGATGGCCATTTGGTGTATCAAGGCCCTCTGAAAGAACACCCCATCTGGGCCCACTCCCCTGCCATCCAGCTCTACCCCATGAAACCCAACTTTCACATCCTAGGACACAAAGAGGCAATTTAGCATGGCCAATCCACCTAACCTGCACATCTTTGAACTGTGGGAGGAAACCAGAACACCCGGAGGAAATGCACACAGAAATGGAGAGAAGGTGCAAAATCCACACAGTCACCCAAGGTAGGAATCGAATCCGGGTCCCTGGTGCTGTGAGGCAGCAGTGCTAACCACCGTGCCGCTCACAAAAAAAGAACTGCCTTAACTATAATATGTCCAATATCAAGCTATTTTCATTTCATTTCATTCATTTAACAACCCTGCCCATCTTGGCTAGTGTCCTAGAATGAGATAACAGATTCTCGTTATATCAGTTTGAAAAAAAGGCAGACTTTATTTAGCATCTTTATTGACCACTGGCTGTCCCAAAGTGCTTTACAGCCAATAAAGTATTTTTGTTGTTCCAAGGTAGGAAACACAGTAACCAGATTGTACATAGCAAACCCCCACAAACAGCAAGGCGATAATGACCAGATAATTTGTTTTCATTATGTTGATAGAGGAATACCAATTTGCCAGGTCACTGGGGATAACCCTTCAAAATAGTGCCATTGGGTCTTTTAGACCCATCTGATCAAGCAGATGGAGCCTGGGTTTAACGTCTCATCGAAAGGCGGCACTTTAGCTTTGATTTTGATGCTCAAGCCCTGGAGTGGAACTTAAACCCAGAACATTATGACTCTGAAGTGAAAGTATTCCTAACTGACCCATGGTTGACACTCATGCCTTGCAATCATATGCTCTACCATTTGGTAACACTCTTACCTTTGAGTCACAAGGTTCTGGGTTCAAGTCCCATTCTAAAACTTCAGCACGAAAAGCAAGATTGATTCTCCAGTGCAACACCGAGGGAATATATCGCGAAGAATAGCAGGGAAATTATTTTTGGTATGGTCAACATTTGACCTTCAATTAACGCCACATAAAAGACAATATTTGTTCATTATTAAAATTATGCAAGCCACAGACGTAATATATGATGTGATATAGGAATTGGAAACCCTTTTCCAATGTCCACCTCCATTTCCACCTAAATATATATTTTTTTTAAATAATTCATGGGATTTTTAAAAAAAAAAATTAATTCATGGGATGTGAGCATCACTAGTCAGATCAGAATTTGTTGCCCGTGCCTTAGAGATGATAGATTTACCCACAATCTTGAATGAGTTGCATTAAGTCCTTGCAGAGAGTTTACAACACCCTACATATTTCAAAATAGACCATAAAATGACAGATCCAGTGCAAAGACGATTCCATGATAAATATCCCAGTAACACCCATTTATATTTAGTGCGGCATGGTGATGCAGTGGTTAGCACTGTTCCCTCATGGCGCTGAGGACCCAGGTTCGATCCGGGCCCCGGGGCTCACTGTCTGTGCGGACTTTGCACATTCTCCCAGTGTTTGCGTGGGTCTCACCCCCACAACCCAAATATGTACAGGCTAGGTGAATTGGTCATGCTAAATTGCCCCTTAATTGGAAAAATATATTTGGGTACTCTAATATTAAAAAACAGGGGGAAAAAAAACACCCATTTATATTTGACAGAGGTCAAGAGATAGCAGCTAAGAACATTTGACTGAAGCTATTGCCATGCTATGTCATATTCTTTGCTATTTTGGCTTTTAGTGCAAAGAGTGCAAGAGAAGAACTCTATAACTAAGAAAACATTGAAAAACTGTAGTGAGTTACCCTATGTGTTCAAGAAATGAATATTTTCTGATGTGGAAGACAAAGATTTGTTGCTAAAATAATAGGATAATGTTGTGAAGATAGAGTTCATAATTCATGTTTTAGAATATAACTTTAAGTTTGGGAAATTGAAATGTTGAATTAAAGATTAATGAAACACTCGGTTAAGAGACTGGTAGATATGAATCAAAGAAGGTTGAGTTAATTACAATTTAAAAGTAACTTGTGTTTATCTTACTGGTTAGAGGTGAAGTGTAAAACTGTAATCAATGAATGACAAATCATCAAACATACAACAGAGCCAAAATATGTAATTCACAGATGAAAAGAGGTTAAACGCTGTTGGTCAACATGGGTCCCTTGTTAGGGATAGAACATTTGGTGAAAGAGTCATAAAACTCCATTAGGGACATAAACTCATTTGGGTTACAGAATCAAGATGTTGAGTTCAAAGTAAAATAATTAGTTACATTTCTGTTTGAGAACATCTTAAGTAAGCCATATTACAATGGAGATGGGTTGTAGGGGGTTAGAGGTTCATTTACTTAGATTGGTGTAAGCTGCTGCTCACCGATTTTGGAGGGCTATGGAGGGTGAATGTTAATCAGGTTTGCACTAAAGCAGAGAAATTATTAACTCTATTGCTCACCATGCTGTATGTGGGAGGGGCTCGAGCTGTATTTGGAATTTGAGATGGGAAAAGCTGGAAGATTTACTTAGCTTGAAGCCAAAGGAAAAATCTACAGCGGGCCCCAAACTGAAAGGGAGTCAGCATCGTGGCAGAAAGCAGTTCGGCTTCACTGCATTCTCCAAGCTATGCTTGAGCTGAGAAGTCTGCAGTTGTGAGGTTTTGAACAGAATTTGGAGAATCGCTTAGCCAACAGCTAAGGGAAGAATCCCCATGAAATTTCATACCTTGAAGCATTGCTAGAACACGGATGAGAATTAAAGCAAATTCCAGAGGACTGTGGCATACCTTTGGGTTGGTTCCAGGAAAAGTGAATGAACCTTCAAGATTCTTGTTATGTATGAGGGACACGAAAAGAGAAACTATATTAATAGCATAATCTTTATAAGCTTTAGTGTTAAGCTAGTGATGCTTACTTTGTTTAATCTCTCTTCATACACAATAGTTTGTTTTTGCTTAATCACTGGGTGTTTGAGTTTCTCTTTAAATGTTAACCTTTTCCAACAGGGATCGCGACAATAAAAAATAACATCATAGTCAGTGAGGCATTATAAACAAAAATGCAAAAGTAGAGGATGGAGGGAAGCTCTTTACTGTGTAAGCTCACATTTGTATTAAAAAAGTGCCCTCATGCAATCTTTCGCAATATAACAATATCCTAATAAGAAACCATTAAACTTCTGGATAATAAATTACATAACGGAAAGTGGAAAAAGGTATGCAGATTGATCAGAAATTATTTTCACTGCAACTCTATGTAAATAGAAATGTTTATTGATTAAAGACAAAGGTAAGTTGTAATTTTCTATCTCTTGCTTCCAAATGGTATTCAAATAAAAAAGTTAATTGTTAAATGTAGTTTTCAGGTTAGGAAGAATTGAAATAGGTTATTGGACAAATATTAGAGCATTTGCTTATCTTTAGAAAAACACTGGAAATACATTAATCTGAATTCCCTTCTCAACAGAGACAATTAAATTCACACCTGGCATAAAATGCGTTATATCTGGGAGGGCACCTTCCAGCTTTTCCCATCGAGTGGCTTCAGTTTTCTTCAGTTTTATTTCAATCTACAAAAGAATTATTATTTTTTTAAAACAAGAAATACTTTGTTTGATACATTAATTATTTGCGTTTGGTTGGCATTCCTTATTTTTTAAAACTGATGTTATGGACTCCGTACATAGAATAATTCTCTATTGTGCATTGAGGAAATTCAGCAGCAACTTCCCTGCAAGAAATTCCCTCTTTAAGATCTGCTGACTTTCCCTTGGTAGCCATCTGGGATGGCCACATCCAGATTACAAAATGAACACCCGCAAAGAATGCAGGGAAAATTGGACAATGCTAAGAAACAAGCAGGTGCAAGCTCGGTCTGTTGATTAGAACCTTAAACGATCAGACAGGACAGAAACTACCAAACGATCTACATACTAATGAGCCATCTCCAGGGACAAAAGGGAAACATTTAGATACACAATGTTAGGACAGACTCCCCGGTGCCAGAAGAAGCTAAGACAAAGCAGACTGACAGTCACCAGGACACGCCCAGCGATCAGGGAACCACCCCTCTATTGGAGGAAAATCGATAGAGATGATTGGGAAAGACCCAATTAGTTGAGGCCAAGTTCAAGGCCCGCCCAAAAACGCGTGAAGCCCTTTTCCGTACAAAAGGTATCCCCCAAGGGAGAATCTTCCTCCATTGGCTTTGGCTCTTACCGAAGAGAGAGACCTGCCTAGCAGCTGCATCAGACCAAGCAAGTCGCAAGTCAACGCACGCTAAGAGATAGACGCTCCTAGTTGCTACCCTGTAAACAGCTCAACCCAGCAGCCTCAGAACCGAGTAACGGCCATTGTTCCTCTGACTGAGTGGGCGCCCGAAGCTAAGTATAGGCTTTAGTAATAGTGGTAGTTTAGTTTGTAGAGTTTAATGCATGAGTAGATTTGACTGTGTGTAAATAAATGAGCATTGCTTTTGAACTTACTAACTGATGTATCGAGTCATTGATCAGTATTCGGTTCTGAACCTTGTGGCGGTGTCGAAAGATACCTGGCGACTCTTGAGCAAACGTGATTAAATAGAGCCAAATTAAGAACCAACCAAAAGTTAGCAACACCTTCCACCATTATACAAATATGATAAGAAAAAGGAGGATAAGCCATTGGGCCCATTGAGCCTATTCCTCCATTTAATAAGATCATAGCTGATCTGATTGTGGGTTTCACTCTACTTTCCCGGGCTCCATAACGCCCGACTTATCCTTATCAGTTGCTGTATCTGCATGCTAATGTTTTGTGATTCATGTACCAGGGCACCCAGATCTCTCTGTGGCGTAGAATTCTGCAGCTTCTCTCCATGTAAATATTATACTGCTTTTCCATTCTTCCTGCCAAAGTGGACAAGCTCACATTATACTTCATCTACCAATTCCCGATGCCGGACCCCGCTGTCGAACTCTTGTTGGATTTTACTTTCGCGTCTCGACACAACCCTGGACTCCTCCCAATGCCCCAGCTCAATTGTTGGGGGGGTCCTTGAGACCCCCCGCACCCCACTACATACCGGCAGGGAACCCCCAGACCCAATTTCCGGTGCAGGCAAAATGCCAGCTTGGCATTTTGGCATGACCATGTGGGCACCCTGGTGACATTACAAGGGTGTCAGGCTGGCAATGTCAAGGTGTCTGGCCAGAAGCTGACCAGCCGGGAGCCTCCGATCACCGGGGAAGAACCCCCCCCCCCCACCAAGGTGCCTTTCTACCGGTTTGTGGATTCCAGATCGTGACATCTGATTACTCATTAGATCTCGCGATGCGTAATGATTGTCAGGCACAACAGGAGAGGCCTCTCCTGGGATCTACTGGCTATGCCCCATACAGATTCCGACAGGACACAGCCAGTAAATCGTGCCCATAGACTGCAATTAGCTGAGATCCTTGCACTGATCGCTGTGGCAACCCACTAGTTGGTTTGCCAATGCAAAAAATGGCTCATTTATGCCTTTGCTCAGTTTCTTCTTGGCTAATCAATACTTTATCCATGCTGATATATTTAGAACATAGAACATTACAGCGCAGTACAGGCCCTTCGGCCCTCGATGTTGCGCCAACCTGTGAAACCACTATAAAGCCCATCTACACTATTCCCTTATTGTCCATATGTCTATCCAATGACCATTTGAATGTCCTTAGTGTTGGCGAGTCCACTACTGTTGCAGGCAGGGCATTCCACGCCCTTACTACTCTCTGAGTAAAGAACCTACCTCTGACATCTGTCATATCTATCTCCCCTCAATTTAAAGCTATGTCCCCTCGTGCTAGACATCACCATCCGAGGAAAAAGGCTCTCATTCTCCACCCTATCCAATCCTCTGATCATCTTGTATGCCTCAATTAAGTCACCTCTTAACCTTCTTCTCTGTAATGAAAACAGCCTCAAGTCCCTCAGCCTTCCCTCATAAGATCTTCCCTCCATACCAGGCAACATTCTGGTAAATCTCCTCTGCACCCTTTCCAATGCTTCCACATCCTTCCTATAATGCGGCGACCAGAATTGCACGCAATACTCCAAATGCGGCCGCACCAGAGTTTTGTATAGCTGCAACATGACCTCATGGCTCAGAAACTCAATCCCTCTACCAATAAAAGCTAACACACCGTACGCCTTCTTAACAACCCTCTCAACCTGGGTGGCAACTTTCAGGGATCTATGTACATGGACACCGAGATCTCTCTGCTCATCCACACTGCCAAGAATCTTACCATTAGCCCAGTACTCGGTCTTCCTGTTTTTCCTTCCAAAATGAATCATCTCAACACTTTTCTGCATTAAACTCCATTTGCCACCTCTCAGCCCAGCGCTGCAGCTTATCTATGTCCCTCTGTAACTTGTAACATCCTTCCGCACTGTCCACAACTCTACCGACTTTAGTGTCATCTGCAAATTTACTCACCCATCCTTCTACGCCCTCCTCCAGGTCATTTATAAAAATGACAAACAGCAGTGGCCCCAAAACAGATCCTTGTGGTACACCATTAGTAACTGGACTCCAGTCTGAACATTTCCCATCAACCACCATCCTTTGTCTTCTTCCAGCTAGCCAATTTCTGATCCAAACTGCTAAATCACCCTGAATCCCATGCCTCCGTATTTTCTGCAGTAGTCTATCGTGGGGAACCTTATCAAACGCTTTACTGAAATCCATATACACATCAACTGCTTTACCCTCATCCACCTGTTTGGTCACCTTCTCAAAGAACTCAATAAGGTTTGTGAGGCACGACCTACCCTTCACAAAACCGTGTTGACTATTTCTAATCAAATAATTCCTTTCCAGATGATTATACATCCTATCTCTTATAAACCTTTCCAAGATTTTTCCCACAACAGAAGTAAGGCTCACTGGTCTATAGTTACCGGGGTTATCTCTACTCCCCTTCTCGAACAAGGGGACAACATTTGCTATCCTCCAGTCTTCTGGCACTATTCCTGTCGACAAAGATGACTTAAAGATCAAAGCCAAAGGCTCAGCAATCTCCTCCCTAGCTTCCCAGAGAATCCTAGGATAAATCCCATCCAGCCCAGGTGACTTATCTATTTTCACACTTTCCAGAATTGCTAACACCTCCTCCTTATGAACCTCAAGCCCTTCTAGTCTCGTAGTCTGAATCTCAGTATTCTCCTCGACAACATTGTCTTTTTCCTGTGTGAATACTGATGAAAAATATTCATTTAGCACCTCTCCTATCTCCTCAGACTCCAAGCACAACTTCCCACTACTGTCCTTGACTGGCCCTACTCTTACCCTAGTCATTCTTTTATTCCTGACATATCTATAGAAAGCTTCAGGGTTATCCCTGATCCTACCTGCCAAAGACTTCTCATGTTCCCTCCTGGCTCTTCTTAGCTCTCTCTTTAGATCCTTCCTAGCTAACTTGGAACTCTCGAGCGCCCTAACTGAACCTTCATGTCTCAACTTTACATAAGTCTCCTTCCATTTCCCCCTGCATCATGAGCTCTTATTTCATGAAGTAACCTTCGATGCGGTACCTTATCAAATGTCTTTTGGAAATCCAAGTACACCACATATACAGGATCCCCTTTATTCACATTGCATGTTATTCCTACAAATAAAAACATGCCCTCCTTAATAAAGCATTCTAGCAATCAGCTTAGGGCCTTTCCAGAATCGAGGGATTTTTGGAAGATCACAAACAATGCATCCACCATCTCTGCAGCCACTTCCTTTAAAACCCTAGGGTGCAGGGCATCAAGTCGAGGGGACTTACCAGCCTTTAGTTATTAGGATTTTGCAGTGCCATTTTCCTAGTGATTGTTTTAAGTTCCTCCCCCCCCCCCTTTTACCTGCTGATTTTCAAATCATCTTGGGCCGTTTTTTGCATCTTCTACAGTGAAGTCAGATACAAAATACATGTTTAGTGCTTCTGCCATCTCCTATCTTCCCCATTATTAATTTCCCAGTCTCACCTAAGTCAAGGAATCAACACTTCCATATTTCCTTTTAAATACTTACAGAAACTCACAATCGGTTCTATATTTTTCTCACATTCTAATTTTTCCCTTTTAAAAAAAAAAGTACTTCTTTGATGGTTTCCAAGCTCTGTCCAATCTTCTAATTTACCACTCATCTTCACAGTATTATATGCTCTTTCCCCCCCCCCAATTTAATACTATCCCTCACTTCCTCAGTTAGACATAGATAGTACATACTTCTCAGAAAATCTTTCATTTGCACCAGAGCAAAGACCTTGCAGTGTATTTTTATGATACATTTAAATAAATATATATCAACATGGCTATTTCCTAAAATTGGCAAAAAGAACTGGACTAAGACTTTAAAAAAGTTGAAACTGTTTCCCAGTAACCCTAAGAAAAGAGGAACTTGCAAGTAATACTGGAGAAGCTGACACCTCATTATCTCGGCAGAGATGCCAATGACCCCTGTGACTGCAGAGCTCAAATTCAAGGGAATTATATAAAGGCCACCTACATTTCATAAACAAGACCTGACCAATGGAGACTACCAGTCTAGTCTGCTAGTTCAAAGGACCCTGCATCTTTCTTTTCAAATTCTTAATAGCTGAAACATAAATAATCTCAAGAATCCATCCAAAAGAATATACATCCTTTGTCAACTGATGGGAATCGTGCGACATGACCTCCTAGCTGAAAGAATCTGTAACATTGGATAAAAGCAAATTACTGCGGTTGCGGATGCTAGAATCTGAAACCAAAGAGAAAATGCAGGAAAATCTCAGTAAGTCTGGCAGCATCTGCAGGGAGAGAAAAGAGCTAACGTTTCGAGTCCGATGACTCTGTCAAAGCTAAAGACAGAGAAAGTGGGAAATATTTATACTGTGGAGTGAGAATGAAAGTGAGTCATAGCTACAGAAACCCAGGGAAACAGGGTGCTAGTAGCCAGAGAAACCAAGGGGAAAGAGTGCTAATGGCAGTCCCCAGAGAAAACAAAAGGTGTGAAAGACCAAACTGCAGAGAAACCAACACCAGAGGGCAAACTGCGACAGATGTAGATGTGGGGGGAGGGGAAGGGGGAAGCAAAGTGGAGAAAGGGTAAGGAAAGCTGGCTAAGATGGGTGGGGGGATATATATATATATATATATATATATATAAAAAGAAAGACAAGAGAGAAAGAAATGGTAAAAGACAGTTAAAATGAAATGGGATGAAAACAAATGGGTCGAGATGGGGTAGAGCTAATCATCTGAAGTTGTTGAATTTGATGTTGAGACTGGAAGGCTGTAGCTAGTCTATTGCATTCGCTGCTCCCAATGTGGTCTCCTCTATATCGTAGACACCAAACGCAGACTAGGTTTGCTGAGCATCTTTGGTCTGTGCGCATTCAGGACCCTGACCTTCTCGTTGCTTGCCATTGAGACCCTGCTCCCATGCCCACATGTCTGGCCTTGGCCTGCTGCAATGTTTCAGTGAAGTCTCAACGCAAACTGGAGGAACAACATCTCATCTTCCGGTTAGGCACACTACAGCCTTCCGATCTCAACATCGAATTCAACAACTTCAGATGATTAGCTCTACCCCCACCTCATTGTCAGGTCTGCTTGAGCACCGCTGTGCCAAAGTGCTCTTCTCCTTAGGTTGACAATACATGATAATAGAATCAGAGAATCCCTACAGTGCACGAGGCCATTCGGCCCATCTAGTCTGCACCGAGTCTTGGGACGAGCAACCTACCTATGTCCAATCTCCTGCTCTATACCCATAACCAGGTATACTAAGGGGCAATTTTGCATGGCCAATGCACCTAACCTGCACATCTTTGGCCTGTGAGAGGAAACCTGAGCACCTGGAGGAAACCCACGCAGACATGGGAAGTGCAAACTCCAGAGACAAAGTCAGTCGAGACTAGAATTGAACCCGGGTTCCTGCCGTTGTGAGGCAGCAGTGCTAACCACTGAGTCACCGTGTCGCCAATAATCTATACCAAAAGCAGGTATACTACTTCAGTTTACAAATGAATGTTTGCTTAAGCAACAGTCACTGCTTGAATAGGATTTCCCCCAGTGGATTTAATATTGGCAGGAATTAATGCAAGTCACACAATGTTGCTCACTGCAAAATTCTCTGGTTAAGACTTTGTCCCCTGAATTAATGAAAATGCACATCCAGCGTAATAATCAATTAAAGTAACAGAAGTTCAAGGTGCCAGTTGAAATCTTGGTACCATAATTTGCGTACTACAATTTTGAGAGAAAATCCACATTTATTTTGGGTGTAAAAAAGTGTGGATGTATATCCAGATTCCTGATATATCCCTTACAGGCAATGTTACAAATAAGGAAAATTAATTTGTATCTTCTGTCCCACTTTTCATCTGCCAAGAAGCTGGCCCTTAATTTACAGTTTTCAAAATAGGCAACAAGGTTTTCCTTTTAAACGATTGCAAGATTACACATGTCCTAGCCGCTTGTTTGACTTTTGCAGGGACATGCTTATTAGACATGGCTAATCCTTGCGCTGTTGTTGCATTTCACAGGTTCTATCCAGGTGGTTCGGTTGGAGTTTGTTAGCAGCTGAACTGCATGTTGAAACCATCTTGTGTAAATTATTTCTCTTCCAAGCATAACTTTTTAAGAACAGTACTCATGTTCTGCAGGCGTTCAAGTGATAAAATCTAAACTTATATTACAAGAACACTACCATTAATTTAGGCCTTTGTGGCCGACCTGCACACAAATTCTTCCCCCAGCATTTCAGCTCTTGCCTGCTATTGTGCCAACCTTGTCACTTGCCATTGCACCCTGGTCTCTAATTTGCCTTTTGCTGTGGTGTAGCTGATTTCTTGGTATTTCTCAGTTGTTTTAAGTTTGCTGAAGCTGAGAACATCATAAAGGGGCCATTGTTTTTTCAGGGCTTGTTTGCCCCCTGCATGACACATTGCCAGTTGCTGCTTGGCCATGCAGCTTTTAGGGAACAATGCTGCACAATATTCTTGGGAGACAAGATCTCAATCTTCAGTATTGTATTGTGTTGCACTTCTATTCTAGAAGTAGTTTAAGAACAGACCCAGCAGCTCAAAATTGTACATTCATAAGGCATTGTCATCCAGCAACAGCAAACAATTGGTTAGTGTACCAACACAATCTTTAACATCAGCTCTGGAACACCGTGAAGCCAGATGTCCAACCCGAGTTAAGCAAGGTCAGAAGAGCATGTCAGGTGTACCAACAGGCATTCCTGAAAACAAGGAGTCAATCTGGTGAAATTATAATGCAGTATTGTACACTAAAGACTGAAAACACCAGAGCACAAATAAAGCATAACCAGCAGGTCAAAGCCATGTTAAACCTGTCTCTTGATGCTGGAGAAAGCTCCTTGAACATCCTCAAAATGCAAAAGACAAACACACACACATACATATACACATTTTGCAACAGCATTTTTGCCTTCATACAATAAAAAAGGGGTAAGGGGTATGATCTGAACACAAAATACATGTTATGGTGGTACTCGAGTCCAAAATCTAGAATCAAAAGTCTAATGGAGGGTTTCTTCAAAGGGTAGGCTGGATGACAGTCACAGGGTAATCTTCTTTCCAGAAATGAGATTTCTAAGAGGAGGGAAGGCACGTAGAGTTGAACTAAGCTTGAAGACATCAGTTCCAATGTTCCAGCAGTTTACAGTGTACATTAAAAGTATCTGGATATAACTCCATCTGCTGCTACCTGTTCAATGTTAAGATGGAGACAGCAACAGGCTGTTTTCCTGGAGTTACTGTTCTCTCTTCAGGTCAAACTGAAAACTGACTTAAGATACAACAGCTTAATAATAATAATTGCTTATTGTCACAAGTAGGCTTCAATGAAGTTACTGTGAAAAGCCCCTAGTCGCCACATTCCGGCGCCTGTTCTCGGAGGCAGGTACGGGGAATAAACCCGTATCATGTGATAGTGTGGATTTGGGTTGAGTCATTCAACTAACAAAGCCCCTGGTTGAAAGCCAGTGTGTTTTGGAGCATGTAATGGTCAGAGCATTAATGCCACATTGGATATTAGGAGTCACAAACAGCTGCCTTTGTCCACGGCTGGCTAGGATAGGCCTCCTGTCTGCTAAACCGTTGTGTTGGCTTGGCTGGAGCATTTATGCATTGCAAGTAGTGCTACGTTTCAGGAGGTGTGAGAACAAAGAAGAACAAAGAACAAAGAAATGTACAGCACAGGAACAGGCCCTTCGGCCCTCCAAGCCCGTGCCGACCATGCTGCCCGACTAAACTACAATCTTCTGCACTTCCTGGGTCCGTATCCCTCTATTCCCATCCTATTCATGTATTTGTCAAGATGCCCCTTAAATGTCACTATCGTCCCTGCTTCCACCACCTCCTCCGGTAGCGGGTTCCAGGCACCCACTACCCTCTGCGTAAAAAACTTGCCTCATACGTCTACTCTAAACCTTGCCCCTCTCACCTTAAACCTATGCCCCCTAGTAATTGACCCCTCTACCCTGGGGAAAAGCCTCTGACTATCCACTCTGTTTATGCCCCTCACAATTTTGTAGACCTCTATCAGGTCTCCCCTCAACCTCCTTCGTTCCAGTGAGAACAAACCGAGTTTATTCAACTGCTCCTCATAGCTAATGCCCTCCATACCAGGCAACATTCTGGTAAATCTCTTCTGCACCCTCTCTAAAGCCTCCACATCCTTCTGGTAGTGTGGCGACCAGAATTGAACACTATACTCCAAGTGTGGCCTAACTAAGGTTCTATACAGCTGCAACACGACTTGCCAATTCTTATACTCAATGCCCCGGCCAATGAAGGCAAGCATGCCGTATGCCTTCTTGACTACCTTCTCCACCTAGTTTGCCCCTTTCAGTGACCTATGGACCTGTACTCCTAGATCTCTTTGACTTTCAATACTCTTGAGGGTTCTACCATTCACTGTATATTCCCAGCCTGCATTAGACCTTCCAAAATGCATTATCTCACATTTGTCCGGATTAAACTCCATCTGCCATCTCTCCGCCCAAGTCTCCAAACAATCTAAATCCTGCTGTATCCTCTGACAGTCCGCATCGCTATCCGCAATTCCACCAACCTTTGTGTCGTCTGCAAACTTACTAATCAGACCAGTTACATTTTCCTCCAAATCATTTATATATACTACAAAGAGCAAAGGTCCCAGCACTGATCCCTGTGGAACACCACTGGTCACAGCCCTCCAATTAGAAAAGCATCCTTCCATTGCTACTCTCTGCCTATGACCTAGCCAGTTCTGTATCCACCTTGCCAGCTCACCCCTGATCCCGTGTGACTTCACCTTTTGTACTAGTCTACCATGAGGGACCTTGTCAAAGGCCTTACTGAAGTCCATATAGACAACATCCACTGCCCTACCTGCATCAATCTTAGTGACCTCCTCGAAAAACTCTATCAAGTTAGTGAGACACGACCTCCCCTTCACAAAACCATGCTGCCTCTCACTAATACGTCCATTTGCTTCCAAATGGGAGTAGATCCTGTCTCGAAGAATTCTCTCCAGTAATTTCCCTACCACTGAAGTAAGGCTCACCGGCCTGTAGTTCCCTGGATTATCCTTGCTACCCTTCTTAAACAGAGGAACAACATTGGCTATTCTCCAGTCCTCCGGGACATCCCCTGAAGACAGTGAGGATCCAAAGATTTCTGTCAAGGCCTCAGCAATTTCCTCTCCAGCCTCCTTCAGTATTCTGGGGTAGATCCCATCAGGCCCTGGGGACTTATCTACCTTAATATTTTTTAAGACACCCAACACCTCTTTTTGGATCTCAATGTGACCCAGGCTATCTACACACCCTTCTCCAGACTCAACATCTACCAATTTCTTCTCTTTGGTGAATACTGATGCAAAGTATTCATTTAGTACCTCGCCCATTTCCTCTGGCTCCACACATAGATTCCCTTGCCTATCCTTCAGTGGGCCAACCCTTTCCCTGGCTACCCTCTTGCTTTTTATGTACGTGTAAAAAGCCTTGGGATTTTCCTTAACCCTATTTGCCAATGACTTTTCGTGACCCCTTCTAGCCCTCCTGACTCCTTGCTTAAGTTCCTTCCTACTTTCCTTATATTCCACGCAGGCTTCGTCTGTTCCCAGCCTTTTAGCCCTGACAAATGCCTCCTTTTTCTTTTTGACGAGGCCTACAATATCTCTCGTTATCCAAGGTTCCCGAAAATTGCCGTATTTATCCTTCTTCCTCACAGGAACATGCCTGTCCTGAATTCCTTTCAACTGACACTTGAAAAGCCTCCCACATGTCAGATGTTGATTTGCCCTCAAACATTCGCTCCCAATCTATGTTCTTCAGTTCCCGCCTAATATTGTTATAATTAGCCTTCCCCCAATTTAGCACATTCATCCTAGGACCACTCTTATCCTTGTCCACCAGTACTTTAAAACTTACTGAATTGTGGTCACTGTTACCGAAATGCTCCCCTACTGAAACATCTACCACCTGGCCGGGCTCATTCCCCAATACCAGGTCCAGAACCGCCCCCTTCCCTAGTTGGACTGTCTACATATTGTTTAAAGAAGCCCTCCTGGATGCTCCTTACAAACTCCGCCCCGTCCAAGCCCCTGGCACTAAGTGAGTCCCAGTCAATATTGGGGAAGTTGAAGTCTCCCATCACCACAACCCTGTTGTTTTTACTCTTTTCCAAAATCTGTCTACCTATCTGCTCCTCTATCTCCCGCTGGCTGTTGGGAGGCCTGTAGTAAACCCCCAACATTGTGACTGCACCCTTCTTATTCCTGATCTCTACCCATATAGCCTAACTGCCCTCTGAGGTGTCCTCCCGCAGTACAGCTGTGATATTCTCCCTAACCAGTAGCGCAACTTCGCCTCCCCTTTTACATCCCCCTCTATCCCCCCTGAAACATCTAAATCCTGGAACGTTTAGCTGCCAATCCTGCCCTTCCCTCAACCAGGTCTCTGTAATGGCAACAACATCATAGTTCCAAGTACTAGTCCAAGCTCTAAGTTCATCTGCCTTACCCGTAATACTTCTTGCATTAAAACATATGCACTTCAGGCCACCAGACCCGCTGTGTTCAGCAACTTCTCCCTGTCTGCTCTGCCTCAGAGCCCCACTGCCCCTATTCCCTAGTTCTCCCTCAATGCTCTCACCTTCTGACCTATTGCTCCCATGCCCACCCCCCTGCCATACTAGTTTAAACCCTCCCGTATGACACTAGCAAACCTCGCGGCCAGGATATTTATGCCTCTCCGGTTTAGATGCAACCAGTCCTTATATAGGTCACACCTGCCCCGGAAAACCTCCCAGTGGTCCAGATAACGGAAACCCTCCCTCCTACACCAGCTGTTTAGCCACGTGCTTAGCTGCTGTATCTTCCTATTTCTAGCCTCACTGGCAGGTGGCACAGGGAGTAATCCCAAGATTACAATCCTAGAGGTCCTGTCTTTTAACTTTCTGCCTAGCTCCCTGAACTCCTGCTGCAGGACCTCATGCCCCTTCCTGCCTATGTCGTTAGTACCAATATGTACAATGACCTCTGCCTGTTTGCCCTCCCCCTTCAGGATGCCCTCTACCCGTTCGCAGACATCCTGGACCCTGGCACCTGGGAGGCAACATACCATCCTGGAGTCTCTTTCACGTCCACAGAAGCGCCTATCTGTGCCCTTGACTATAGAGTCCCCTATTACTATTGCTCTTCTGCGCTTTGACCCTCCCTTCTGAACATCAGAGCCAGCCGTGGTGCCACTGCTCTGGTTGCTGCTGTTTTCCCCTGATAGGCTATCCCCCCCCCGACAATATCCAAAGGGGTATACCTGTTCGAGAGGGGGACAACCACAGGGGATTCCTGCACAGACTGCCTGCCCTTTCTGGTGGTCACTCATTTCTCTGCCTGCACCTTGGGTGTGACCACATTTATATAACTGCTATCTCTGACGCTTTCCGCCACCTGCATGCTCCTAAGTCCATCCAATTGCTGCTCCAACCGAACCATGCGGTCTGTGAGGAGCTCCAGTTGGGTGCACGTTCTGCAGATGAAGCCATCCGGGACGTTGGAAGCCTCCCGGACCTGCCACATCTCACAGTCAGAGCACTGCACCCCTCTAACTGACATTGTGTCAATTAATTAAAATTAAAAGTTTTTTTTTTTTTAAATTTAAAAAAGATTTTAAAAAGATTTTTTCAAAGTTACTGTTAACTATCTGTTTCCTAGCACTAGATTTCTACTATAAATGCGAAAGCTAAATATAGTACTCTCCGATCTCTGGCTTAGATACCCCTCTAAATTATAATTAAGTAATTAGGTTTAATTAGTTACCAATGCTTAATTTTTTTAAATTTAGTGTAGATTCCCAACCAGCCACTCAGGTCACAGCTGTTCTGTGACGTCACTTCAGTTTCCCCCCCGACACACACAATTTGAAAAACGTATAAAAGTTTTGTTCACTTTCAAGCTACTCAGAAATATCCACAAGCTAGCATGTCATTAGCACGAGCTTTTTCATCAGCCCCAGAATTGTCCATTTTTAAAAAGAGAAAAAATAATTTTATAAAGTAGCCAGGCTGTCGGAGATATATATTTTTTTTTTTTCTTCCTGTCTCAACCAGGGTACAAATGAAAACTAAAACAATTTGTTTTTCAATTTAATTGAATATCGCTACTGGTCTTGCATTCAAGTGTATTGTGTGCATGAATACTTAAATGTTCAGATGTGCCATTCGCACTTGCCAGCCTAACCTAGGGAACCATTTAGACCTTTGAACAGACAACCTTTGTGTAAGCTGGCTTTGGACATACAAGCAGCAGAAAAAGAACCTGCATATATTTCAATCTAATGTACCAGCTGCCGACAACTTTGAGTTCTAGCTATGCAGACTAATCTAATAATTTGCAGAGCAGTGCAAATGTCAATAATCATTCCTTTTATTTATATACAATCAATTTTTCCTTTAACTACCTGAACATCTGCAAATCTTGATTAAACAGGATGTCTGACAGGGAGACATTTCCCATCACAATCATATAATTAGGTCTTTTTCTTGACAACTAATGAATTGCAGTAAGCAGAAACTGTAACCATCTCATCTTGATTCTACTTTGGAACACAGAAGAAATCTGAAAACATCTTCAGAGACGGTAAAAGTTTAAACATTCTTAAAGGATATTTCATACTGGATTGGCTAGTTAAGTGCTCTGCCAAATAGCGGCAAATTTGAACTCAAATTATTCATGTGTGCATAATTTCTTCCCAGTTGAAAAGATCAATTTCCAAAGGTCAAATGCTCTTGGCTTATACAATATGCTGGAAATCTGAAACAAAAACAGAAAATGCTGATGTGGTAACTTGAGACCACAAAGCAGGCAGTCAAATGTGTTGATTAAAAGGGAAATTCTAATGAAATTTGACAACAGTAACTCAGCAAGACAGTAAAATGACACCAACACTACTCTCCACGACCCCCCTCAATTTTAATACCCATCAGGACAGAAATAGAACAAATACAAAAGTCTGTCAGGAGCATTGCGATTGCTTTGTGGCCTATGCAACACCACTAGTAAATCTTATAATGGGTGATCTGGAATTGTAAGTGGAGATGTAGATTGAGAATCTAAACCCCCAGCAGAGCCAACTGCTAAACCTGGAAACTCAGGAATGACTTCCCATTGAATGCCCACAGCAGCATTACCTTCTGCCATGTTACCGCTAATAGTTGCTGACTCTGAAACTTTTCCTGACTCTTGAGTCATAACGTAACCGAGTGTGGTCTTGGTGGCTGTGAACAACTCTTCCGTGTTGCAGTCTCACGACCCAGGATACTGGACCACTTTGGTTTAAAATTATTCCCGGTAACCATCGCTGGTTGCTGTCAAAGTTCCTAATGTAAACCTGATCATCTGGTTTGAACTGCCTCTCTTTGGCATTGTAGTCACAGTGGCTAGCACTGTTGCTTTACAGCGCCAAGGACCTGGGTTCAATTCCCGGCTTGGGTCACTGTCTGTGCGGAGTTTGCACATTTCCCCCGTATCAGCGTGGGTTTCCTCCTGTAAGTCCCAAAAGACGTGTTGTTAGGCGATTTGGGTATTCTGAATTCTCCCTCAGGGTACCCGAACAGGTGCTGTAGTGTGATGACTAGGGGATTTTCACAGTAACTTCATTGCAGTGTTAATGTAAGCCTACTTGTGACACAAATAAATATTATTAGTATTAGTTGTGCCCTCCTTTTGCTTCTCTTGTCTCCTGCTCACTTTTTCTGAGATCTGGATGAAGCAGATCCTGACATAACTTCAGATTTTCCGAACAACAATTCCACAAGAGAGAGCCTGGTTGTGAATTTTGGTGTGATATACTAGAATAAAAAGCATGAGAGCTTTGTACTCAAAAGAATCACCTGCCATTTTCTTCAATCCCCCTTCAGAGTTTGAATTGCTCGCTCTGCCAAACCATTTGAAGTCTGATGAAACGGCACAGTACACACATGGCTTACAGCATTCTTTTGTCTGTATTCTTGAAATAATTCATTTGTAAACATAGTGCCATTATCCGAAACAAGCAAATCTGGTAGACTGTGGTTGCAAATATTTGACGTAGCTTTATTGTCACAGGAGCCATATTATTCATGATATGTGCTTCCAACCATTTTGAATGCACATCTACAACAACCCAAAACATATGGTTCATGAAAGGTCCCACAAAGTTTGCATGCGTCTGGACCATGGCCTATTAGGCTACTCTCAAGGATTGAGTGGTGCTGGTGGCGTCTCCTGGTTTATCGGATATGCTGTACAAGATTTCCCCTTGTTCTCCAAGTCCAGATCCATATTCGGTCACCAAACATACGACCTGGCTAGACTTTTCATTCTAGAAGCACCTGGATATGCCTCATGAATTTCATCCAAGTCTTGCAAACAACCGGGGGTGAAACGACCAGTCTTAACCCCCAAAATATGCATCTGTGCTGCACATTTAACTCACCACTACGCTTTACGCATGATTTCAACTCATCATTTTCTATGAGTTGACTACACTTGCATCAAAAACCTTTTACCTTGTGACAGAATAGGATCTGTCCGTCTACTGCGTAATCTGCTTTGCACTCATTGGAGAATATGCAAGAATTCTCGAGTAAGAAAACTGCCTCAGGAGCACACAATATCTTGAATGGCAAATAGTTGAGACCACAAAGCAGGTATTAGAATTCATTGTTTAAAAGACAGAAATTCCTGATATAAATAAATAACAAAGTTCGACAATAACAGTAACTCAGTAGAACAGTAGTAACAGTAATAACCAGGAAAACAACAGCATGAATAAAACAGATCACCCTCTAGTAGAATGAAGAGCCTGCCAAAGTCTTCCCCTGCTCAGAACCCTCAGATGCCAGTAAAACAATTACATAGGAGAAAGGCTCATAAGAATACAGTACTCAAAGTGACACACTGTAACAGATGGAAATATTCAGCAGGTCATGGAGTATCTGAGGGTGTTGAATCCCAAATTTCTTTATCCGTCAGTCTGGCCTCAATAAAAGTCGAGATGGATTTGCAGGTATAACATTAGTTATTTTATTCAGCTTGCAAGCTAAACTTAGTCCACAGTGATACAGATAACATGTTGCTCTCTGCAGCTCCGGGACTAAGTGAATGTCCCAGACAAAGAGATCAGTACTGATACATTCAAATGGCATCAAGTTTCACATACTCGACACCCATAGGTCATCCTATGTCCCTCCTGACCTGTTTGATCTATTCTGATTGGCTCACTTCCAATCCCTTTCTCCGGCCCCTATCAATTCAGCATCACTCTCAGACACACCTCTTCCTGCTTTTTTCCATGCGGTCTAAGATCCTTTGTCTCTACTTGCCAGAATCAAAGTGGCTTATTTCTACATTAGATTAACTAATATCTCTGAAGTAACTATTTTATATCACATTCGTCATCGGAAAGGAAGACCTTTCATTAGGTGGAAAAGTTTAGACATGTACAGTGAAGTCCCGTTGTTGGTGGGGTTATGCTCTGCGGAACCTCAAGCGATGAAATCACAAACATCCAATACACTTTACAACGGTAGTCAATTAGATATATTTTTAATATATTTAAAGAGATTTATTGTAGAAATTGTTTAATAAAACAAGAAAACAGGAAAAATGTACATTTGTCACACTCACAGTACTACGAGAGTGGAGGTAGACTGTGATCAGAAATTAAATCACAGCAACAAGGAATACCTATTTGCAAACAACAGCAGACGATGCAAGCATAGTGTATGTGTTCTACAGCAGGAAATACATAATGGACACCTTTTTAAAAAACGTTATTTAGGCAGTTTTTTTTCTTTTAGCATTTTTAAACAAAGGGGACGGAATTCTCCGTTCCTGAGGCTAAATGCTGCCGCCAACGGAGGATGCGCAGGTGTTTTGCAACAGGAAAATTGGTGCAAACTCCTCACGGTTTCCGGTACCGGTGAATGGCTAGCACCGGTGCCGCGTGAAACACCCGTGCATCGTGCAGAAAGCAGCCAGAAATTAGTCGGGTCCTGGGCCACGCACGCGGAAGGCTGACCAGTTGCACCGGAAAATAGCTCCGGCCATGCTGGACCGTGTAACTGCCCACCCCAATCCCACAGCCCCCCCCTAGCCAACCTCACCACTCCCCCCAGTCCTAGAAGCCCCCTCGACCAGCGGCACGGATCCCGGCTGAGCGTGGCCGCTGGACACCGTCTGCAGCTGGCATGCCAGTTTCCCGATTGCTGGAACGACACGTGGCCCGCGCCTTCGGAAACTCGGCTCATCGGGGGCAGAACATCGCGGGTGGGCTGGCTGATGAGATGCCAATGGCATTTTGACTGCGTGGAACGATGACGCCGATTTGGAGGGGGCGGAGCATCACAAACTGCCGCCTGCCCCGATTCTGGTGTCAGAAGCCATTCTCCGCCCGATCGCCAATTCCGATTTCGGTGTCGGGCTACGGAGTGTAGCCACCTGGGTTGGCCACTTCCTGACTTAAAATGGAGATCAGCAAAGAATACAGAGAAATTCAGTCAAGCCAGGAAAAACTAGCAGGTGCAAAGTTTCCTGTGTATTAGAACTTGCAGAAACCCAGACAGCACTGAAACCAACAGCCGTCTGCATATTAATGAGCGATTCCCGGTAACAATTGAAACATTTAAGGTGAATAAGGCGAAGCCAAACTCCTCGGCGCCAGCAGGAGTAAAGACAAAGGAAGGCCAACGGACACTTAGGGACCACCCAGCGATCAGGGAACAGCTCCAGTATTGGAAAAATCAATCTAAGTGATCGGAACCTAGTCCAATATAAAGTAGAGTCCCCAAGTTCAATTCGTCCTTCTTGGCAGGGTCACTCAGCAACGCGAACCAACCCTTGACAGTGACCTGCCTAGCTGCCGCACCAACCAAATAAGTCTCCAGTCAACGCATGCTACGAGATAGGCACTCCTAGCTACCAGTCTATACCAGCTTTTGAATCCTGCAGACTCAGAATCAAACGAAAGGCCATTTGTTCCCCTGACCTGGTGGGCCAGTTCCGAAGCTAAGTATAGGCCTTTTAGTGTTATTTATAGTCTAGTAAGTAGTTTTATGCATGAGTAGCGATTGACTGTGTATAATAAATGTGTTTTGATTTGAATCTTACTAATTGGTGTATTGAGTTATTGATCAACACTTGAACTTCAACCTCGTGGCGGTATCATAAAGATACCTGGCGACTCTAGAGCAAAGGTTATAGAAACAGAGCAAATTAAGTAAAGATGCAACGAATTAAGAGCCAACCAAAGTTAGCAACATTTACTGGCGACATCTGACGAGACCCGACTTAGAAGTGGCCTATCCACTCTGGGAGAACCCAAAATCTGAATTGAGAATCCAATTGGGAACAGAAAACCCACAATTGTTCAAGCAGATCTGATCAATCCTCATAATTCGGAAGAGTGTTAATGCATGCACAACTAACAGGGCTATAAGGTAAAACTGATATATTTGTGTTGTGAAAACTGTCGGGAGTTTGTATTCAGGAAAAAAGCGCATGCCATACCAGTGTTTACAGCACCGCCTTTGTACCCCTCGTTCCAAATTTTAAAAGAGCATTCAGACAAGAAAAAAGGCAATGGAACACCTCATGAACCCGAGGTCGCAGCGACAGGCAATAGAGGAGGACAGTGTCCCGTTTGGGAAGAAGAGATCAGAAAATATCTCAAAGGGATTTCTATGATAATGAGGAAACAGGACCCGGGAGTATAGGACATACTTGGTGGAAGAACCTGAGCGAAATCCATAAGAAGAGCTGAGGGAAAGCTCACAGGCTGATGGTAATTGTGTCCTGTCTGGCACAATTGCGAGGCACAGAGGAGGTCGTTAGGACGCTCCGCAAAGAGATAGAAGAGAGACATTGAATGAGCAAGGTCGATGTTAGTGAGATCGAGAGAGAGACTATAGATTTAAGAAGGAAATTGGCAGCAAAGGACGGAGAGGTGGATGATGCCAAGAGGGCACACCAGTCTTGTCTAGCGCATCTGAGCAGCTTCCAAACCCAATACGATAAGGCCTATCAGGACACGCAACGTGCAGTCCTGGTAAGAGAAGAGACAGAAACAGATAGAGGCATTGCAGCGATCTAAAAGCAGCGTTAGGAGCCCTCCATGCTGCCACCACGGAGCATAGACAAAGCTCAGTGGATCATGCGAAATGCAGGAAGCAGATTGCGGAACTGCAGACTTTGCTTTCAGTGCAAAATAGGTTTCAGAGCACCTTTGGATCCCAATTAGAAGAAGAAGAAGGAGTCGATTTCGGCGGGAGAACAGCTGGTGAGTCAGTTTCAGCGGGAACAGTGCGGAAGTGGCTGCTGGGAGGCAAGTCTGTCCTTTAAAAGCACTTGTCTTTGCAGGGGCAGGCCAGTCGATTTCGGCGGGAGAACAGCTGGTGAGTCAGTTTCAGCGGGAGCAGTGCGGAAGTGGCTGCTGGGAGGTAAGTCTGTCCTTTAAAAGCACTTGTCTTTGCAGGGGCAGGCCAGTCGATTTCGGCGGGAGGACAGCTGGTGAGTCAGTTTCAGCGGGAGCAGTGCGGAAGTGGCTGCTGGGAGGTAAGTCTGTCCTTTAAAAGCACTTGTCTTTGCAGGGGCAGGCCAGTCGATTTCGGCGGGAGTGGAGCTGGCTGGTTAGTCAATTTCAGCAGGAGCTGAGAATTTATTTTTTTTTAAATTAGTGTTTTAGGCGGGAACAGGAAGTCGACCCACGGACGTCTGGGAAGACCCTCACCAATAAATTCTGGTGGAGAGGAAACCCGAGACACTACACGTGTAGTGTCTCCCACCCGCCCTCCTCCTCTAACCTAATAATAAAACCCATTGGTCTGAGGTAAGTACCATATTTTATTATATTATTAGTATTTTTTATAAAAAATTTAATTTAGTTGTTAGCCAGATCTTGGTAGAAAGTTAGAGGAATGGCAGGGAAGCGAGTGCAATGTTACTCCTGCAGGATGTTTGAGGTGAGGGATGCAGTTAGTGTCCCTGCTGATTTTACCTGCAGGAAGTGCTGCCATCTCCAGCTCCTCCAAGACCGAGTTAGGGAACTGGAGCTGGAGTTGGAAGAACTTCGGATCATTCGGGAGGCAGAAGGGGTCATAGATAGCAGCTTCAGGGAATTAGTTACACCAAAGATTGGAGATAGGTGGGTAACTGTAAGAGGGACTGGGAAAAAGCAGTCAGTGCAGGGATCCCCTGCGGTCGTTCCCCTGAGAAACAAGTATACCACTTTGGATACTTGTGGGGGGGACGACTTACCAGGGGTAAGCCATGGGGTACGGGCCTCTGGCACGGAGTCTGTCCCTGTTGCTCAGAAGGGAAGGGGGGGAGAAGAGCAGAGCATTAGTAATTGGGGACTCTATAGTCAGGGGCACAGATAGGAGATTTTGTGGGAGCGTGAGAGACTCACGTTTGGTATGTTGCCTCCCAGGTGCAAGGGTACGTGATGTCTCGGATCGTGTTTTCCGGGTCCTTAGGGGGGGAGGGGGAGCAGCCCCAAGTCGTGGTCCACATTGGCACTAACGACATAGGTAGGAAAGGGGACAAGGATGTCAGGCAGGCTTTCAGGGAGCTAGGATGGAAGCTCAGAACTAGAACAAACAAAGTTGTTATCTCTGGGTTGTTGCCCGTGCTACGTGATAGTGAGATGAGAAATAGGGAGAGAGAGCATTTAAACACGTGGCTACAGGGATGGTGCAGGCGGGAGGGATTCAGATTTCTGGATAACTGGGGCTCTTTCTGGGGAATGTGGGACCTCTACAGACAGGATGGTCTACATCTGAACCTGAGGGGCACAAATATCCTGGGGGGGGGGGGGGGGGGGGTTTAAACTAATGCAGCAGGGGCATGGGAACCTGGATTGTAGTTTTAGGGTAAGGGAGAATGAGAGTATAGAGGTCAGGAGCACAGATTTGACGTCGCAGGAGGGGGCCAGTGTTCAGGTAGGTGGTTTGAAGTGTGTCTACTTCAATGCCAGGAGTATACGAAACAAGGTAGGGGAACTGGCAGCATGGGTTGGTACCTGGGACTTCGATGTTGTGGCCATTTCGGAGACATGGATAGAGCAGGGACAGGAATGGATGTTGCAGGTTCCGGGGTTTAGGTGTTTTAGTAAGCTCAGAGAATGAGGCAAAAGAGGGGGAGGTGTGGCGCTGCTAGTCAAGAGCAGTATTACGGTGGCGGAGAGGATGCTAGATGGGGACTCTTCTTCCGAGGTAGTATGGGCTGAAGTTAGAAACAGGAAAGGAGAGGTCACCCTGTTGGGAGTTTTTTATAGGCCTCCTAATAGTTCTAGGGATGTAGAGGAAAGGATGGCGAAGATGATTCTGGATAAGAGCGAAAGTAACAGGGTAGTTACTATGGGAGACTTTAACTTTCCAAATATTGACTGGAAAAGATATAGTTCGAGTACAATAGATGGGTCGTTTTTTGTACAGTGTGTGCAGGAGGGTTTCCTGAAACAATATGTTGACAGGCCAACAAGAGGCAAGGCCACGTTGGATTTGGTTTTGGGTAATGAACCAGGCCAGGTGTTGGATTTGGAGGTAGGAGAGCACTTTGGGGACAGTGACCACAATTCGGTGACGTTTACGTTAATGATGGAAAGGGATAAGTATACACCGCAGGGCAAGAGTTATAGCTGGGGGAAGGGCAATTATGATGCCATTAGACGTGACTTGGGGGGGATAAGGTGGAGAAGTAGGCTGCAAGTGTTGGGCACACTGGATAAGTGGGGCTTGTTCAAGGATCAGCTACTGCGTGTTCTTGATAAGTATGTACCGGTCAGGCAGGGAGGAAGGCGTCGAGCGAGGGAACCGTGGTTTACCAAGGAAGTGGAATCTCTTGTTAAGAGGAAGAAGGAGGCCTATGTGAAGATGAGGTGTGAAGTTTCAGTTGGGGCGATGGATAGTTACAAGGTAGCGAGGAAGGCTCTAAAGAGAGAGCTAAGACGAGCAAGGAGGGGACATGAGAAGTATTTGGCAGGAAGGATCAAGGAAAACCCAAAAGCTTTCTATAGGTATGTCAGGAATAAGCGAATGACTAGGGAAAGAGTAGGACCAGTCAAGGACAGGGATGGGAAATTGTGTGTGGAGTCTGAAGAGATAGGCGAGATACTAAATGAATATTTTTCGTCAGTATTCACTCAGGAAAAAGATAATGTTGTGGAGGAGAATGCTGAGCCCCAGGCTAATAGAATAGATGGCATTGAGGGAAGAGGTGTTGGCAATTCTGGACAGGCTGAAAATAGATAAGTCCCCGGGACCTGATGGGATTTATCCTAGGATTCTCTGGGAGGCCAGGGAAGAGATTGCTGGACCTTTGGCTTTGATTTTTATGTCATCATTGGCTACAGGAATAGTGCCAGAGGACTGGAGGACCGCAAATGTGGTCCCTTTGTTCAAAAAGGGGAGCAGAGACAACCCCGGCAACTATAGACCGGTGAGCCTCATGTCTGTAGTGGGTAAAGTCTTGGAGGGGATTATAAGAGACAAGATTTATAATCATCTAGATAGGAATAATATGATCAGGGATAGTCAGCATGGCCTTGTGAAGGGTAGGTCATGCCTCACAAACCTTATTGAGTTCTTTGAGAAGGTGACTGAACAGGTAGATGAGGGTAGAGCAGTTGATGTGGTGTATATGGATTTCAGCAAAGCGTTTGATAAGGTTGCCCACGGTAGGCTATTGCAGAAAATACGGAGGCTGGGGATTGAGGGTGATTTAGAGATGTGGATTAGAAATTGGCTAGCTGAAAGAAGACAGAGGGTGGTGGTTGATGGGAAATGTTCAGAATGGAGTTCAGTCACAAGTGGAGTACCACAAGGATCTGTTCTGGGCCGTTGCTGTTTGTCATTTTTATCAATGACCTAGAGGAAGGCGCAGAAGGGTGGGTGAGTAAATTTGCAGACGATACTAAAGTCGGTGGTGTTGTCGATAGTGTGGAAGGATGTAGCAGGTTACAGAGGGATATAGATAAGCTGCAGAGCTCGGCTGAGAGGTGGCAAATGGAGTTTAATGTAGAGAAGTGTGAGGTGATTTCACTTTGGAAGGAATAACAGGAATGCGGAATATTTGGCTAATGGTAAAGTTCTTGAAAGTGTGGATGAGCAGAGGGATCTAGGTGTCCATGTACATAGATCCCTGAAAGTTGCCACCCAGGTTGATAGGGTTGTGAAGAAGGCCTATGGAGTGTTGGCCTTTATTGGTAGAGGGATTGAGTTCCGGAGTCAGGAGGTCATGTTGCAGCTGTACAGAACTCTGGTATGGCCGCATTTGGAGTATTGCGTACAGTTCTGGTCACCGCATTATAGGAAGGACGTGGAGGCTTTGGAGCGGGTGCAGAGGAGATTTACCAGGATGTTGCCTGGTGTGGAGGGAAAATCTTATGAGTAAAGGCTGATGGACTTGAGGTTGTTTTCGTTGGAGAGAAGAAGGTTAAGAGGAGACTTAATAGAGGCATACAAAATGATCAGGGGGTTAGATAGGGTGGACAGTGAGAGCCTTCTCCCGCGGATGGAAATGGCTAGCACGAGGGGACATAGCTTTAAACTGAGGGGTAATAGATATAGGACAGAGGTCAGAGGTAGGTTCTTTACGCAAAGAGTAGTGAGGCCGTGGAATGCCCTACCTGCTACAGTAGTGAACTCGCCAACATTGAGGGCATTTAAAAGTTTATTGGATAAACATATGGATGATAATGGCATAGTGCAGGTTAGATGGCTTTTGTTTTGGTGCAACATCGTGGGCCGAAGGGCCTGTACTGCGCTGTATTATTCTATGTTCTATAAGACGGCCCTGATTGGCAAGAACTAAACAAAACCACGCATAGATAAGTACAGGGAACATGTACGCAAGGAAAGCCCCAAAGGAGAAAAGCACCCCAACACCGCACAGAGCAGATAGATCAGGCACCCATGAGTCCAGTAACAACCCACCGCACAGTCACATCGGACGGAGACCCGGAATTCCTTTACACCACCCCCTTAACCATGACCCAATTACAGGACGCGTGCAAAAAGATCACACCGTTCCTCCCCACCTCAGACCCCCACCACTTCTTTGCTAGAGTGAGGCAGCAGGCGACCATGTACGGCCTGGATGAGCGCGAGCAAGTGAAGCTCACAGTTTTAAGCTTAGACCCTTCTGTTGTAGCAGCCCTCCCCGACCCACATAATGTAGGAGGAGGCACCCTTGCAGAGATGCACACGGCGATCCTAGATGCGATCGGTTATAACAGAGGTGACCCAGTAGAAGGCCTGAATAAGTGCAGACAGAACACCCCACAGCGTTTGCTGGACGCCTGTGGATCCATTTTCCAGCAGTTTTCAGAGAGTTAGCCTGCGCCCATTTGTCCCCAGACAACATGGCCAAATGGACCCACACCCTTATCTCCCATGCCACAGAGGCAGGACAAAAAGCTTGTACCAATTATGACCCCTCGGAAGAAACGCACAACGAAAAGTGGGTTTTAAAAAGGTTGTCACGCACCTGGGAGCAATCTGTCCAAAACAAACCCGTGATTAGGAAACCCGAGGAACAGCAGGCCTAGGCAGATATCAAAGCAGTGAAAGCGCACCAGAACCCCGCATGGGTGAACGAAGGCAGGAACAGGTCCCCACAGAAACCACAGGAGTGTTACAACTGTGGACAATTAGGTCACTTTGCACAAGAGTGCAATGCCCCATGAAAGCCAGAGAGCCCAGTAGGCAGGCACTCTGAATAATAACAGGACAAAGCCCATACATAGTGTAAGCACCAGTTCAGACCAGACAGACATGAACGGAACTGACTAACTGTGTTCGGGCTCCCCCAGCTGAGTCTGCGACACCCTTTGGAATAGGTCCGGCCGACCAGTCATTGCAGCGAAAATACAGCCCATCGAATTTCTCTGGGACACAGGAGGGTCCCGCACCACAATTAATTCCTCCACCATGTTCCAAAAAGACACGTGGCCCACTACAGCCACAATCACCCTCAGCGGCTTCACAAGCCACTCACAACAGGGACATATCACAGCCCCTGTACCCATTCAAATTGGCAACATCACAACAAAACACCCCATAGTTTAGGTCGATCTGGACCACACAGCAGAACACATTTAGAACTAGAACATTACAGCGCAGTACAGGCCCTTCGGCCCTCGATGTTGCGCCGACCTGTGAAACCACTCTAAAGCCCATCTACACTATTCCCTTGTCGTCCATATGTCTATCTAATGACCATTTGAATGCCCTTAGTGTTGGCGAGTCCAGTACTGTTGCAGGCAAGGCATTCCATGCCCTTACTACTCTCTGAGTAAAGAACCTACCTCTGACATCTGTCTTATATCTATCTCCCCTCAATCTAAAGGTATGTCCCCTCGTGCTAGACATCACCATCTGAGGAAAAAGGCTCTCACCTTTTGGGCATCGATTTCATGAACTCCCACAACCTTTCATTTGATCCAGTAAATCAATGTGTCTGGAAAATGACAAAGTCAGCAAGAGCCCCCGCAACGCTCACAGTAGGTGAGTATGCTAATAAGATTAGCGCAGTCGACGATTTTTGGTTTGACCCGACCACGATTAGCGCAGACAAACAGGTTAGGGCAGTTCTTTAGAAGAACAGGACCGCATTTGCAAGTCATAAACATGACTGCAGCAGAATGGTTGGTTCGGTTCAAATAACAGGACCCGACCCTAGGCCCCAGAAGCAATATGGATTTCCCCAAGAGGCAGAGGGAGAAATCTCAAAGGTTATCAATAGCTTATTAGAACAAGGCGTACTTAGATCAGTAGCCTCTACTAATAATGCCCCGATTTGGCCAGTGAGAAAGCCTGATGGATCATGGCGACTGACCATCGATTACCGGGAACTCAACAAAGTCACCCCCGCAGCAGCCCCCACGGTAGCAACAAGTCCCGAGACCGTGCTCAAACAGGGACTCAACTCACAATATTTTACGGTTTTGGACATCAGTAACGGATTCTGGTCCATTCCATTGGCAAAAGCGTGCCAGTACAAATTTGCTTTCACTTTTAAAGGTCAGCAGTACACGTGGACATGCCTTCCACAAGGATTCCACAACTCCCCCTCCATTTTCCACCGACAGCTGGCTAATGGTTTATCAAAATTTTCTCACCCCGAATGTCTGGTCCAGTATGTAGACGATTTATTACTGCAGACAGACACCAAGGCAGAGCACATTGCGCTTCTGGCCGAACTCCTGGAACTCCTACAGCAAATTGGATGCAAAGTGAACCCCAAGAAAGCCCAAATTTTGGAAAACAAAGTGGTATATTTGGGAACGATTATCACGCATGGTAAACACGAGATCGAGCATAAACGAATTGACTAGATTGTCAAATTGCCCCTTCCTCAGAATATTTCAGCCCTCCGGTCGTTTTTAGGACTGGTTGGCTACTGCCGAAACCATATTGACGGTTTCGCCACCAAGGCAACACCCCTCTCGGAACTCCTAAAGAAAGGAGCCCCTTGTGAATGGCTTCCGCAGCACACGGATGCCGTAGATACTTTAAAGCGCGCACTCATTGCATCCCCCGCATTACAGGTTCCAGACCCGCTTTCCCCCTATGCTATCGAGATAGCTAGCACCATTTCGGCCGTGCTCCTCCAGGAACAGCATGAACAGTTAAGACCCGTGGCTTACGCCTCGAGAGTTTTAAATCATGTGGAGCAGGGATTTTCGGCCTGTGAAAGGCACCCGCTCGCAGTTTTCTGGGCAGTTCAATATTTTTCATACATCACCAGACTAAACCCATCACAATCCTCACGGAACACACCCCCACCCAGCTGTTACTAGACGGACGACTCAAGGACGGTACAGTAAGCCAGATTAGAGCAGCCAGATGGACCCTTCTTTTGCAGGGACGGGACATCACTGTTAAAAGGACCAAGACCCACACTTTCCTAGCCAACAACCTTCAGTACCCAGGCACTTTCCAGCCCCATACGATAGGTTTAAAAATGCACTGACCACACATGACGGTGTGATCCTAAAAGACACCCTTTATGTGGTTCCTGAACAGGACAGGAATCAGCTGATTTGTTTGTTCCATGATAGTCATGGGCATCAGGGAATTGACCCCACTACAGCCCACCTCAGGCAGCTCTGTTGGTGGCCGAATTTAAAGGAAGACTACGTAGAAAATTGCCTTATCTGTGCCCAAAACAATCCGGACAGATATGCGAAGAAAGCTCAGCTTAGCTACACCCGCCCCGTTAATGGCCCCTGGACTAACCTCCAGATTGATTTTATAGGACCATTGTCCCCTAGCAGGAATGGTCACAAGTATGTGTTAGTTGTGATAGACACGTTTACAAAATGGGTAGAAGCATTCCCATGTAGGACAAACACGGCAAAGACTATGGGGAAGATTTTAACCCACCACATCTTTACGAGATGGGGACTCTCCCGCGCAATTGAATCCGACCAAGGTTCCCATTTTACGGGAAGTGTCATGAAGAACGTCCTCATGATATGTGGCATTACCCAAAAATTCCACATCGCATACCACCCCCAGTCAAGTGGTATCGAGGAGCGAATGAATCGGACCCTAAAAGCAATCCTCAGGAAAATGGTCCAACAAAACATCACCACTTGGGATTCAGTCCTCCCTTTTGCACTAATGTTTCTGCGTAACACTGTTTCGACATCCATAGGATACACCCCACACACTCTCATGACCGGGCGCCCCATGAAAGGCACAGAATTTTTATTAGGACTTGACTTGACCAGTCCCGGAGTGACGGCCGTCACACACGAGAATGCAGTGAAACAACTAGAATGTAAAAACGGCTCAGCTAGCAGCCGCAGTAAAATTAGGCACCAGGAAGAAACAGAGCAAGGCCTGTTTCAACAAGACTGTACATGCGACTGAGTTTGATATAGGACAGCAGGTCATGCTCTCCATTTACAACCCCAGCACGTTCCTGTCACCCAAGTATTCAGGTCCGTGCTCCGTTGCGGACAAAGTAAGCCCCTCCGTTTACAAGATTAAGTACTCCAACGGGAAGACCGCATGGTTCCATATTAACCAGCTCAAGGCATATGGCTCGCAGTCTAACCACTCACACCACGTCATGCTCGACGCAGAAGACCACGCCCCGCCCACAGCCCATGTATCCCCACCCTCCCCCAACACATCCACCCCATCCACTGACTCGACCTCGACTCCACCCCCGAACTCTAGACTCCGCCCCGGTCTGCCCACAGACAGCAGCAGCAGCGACAGCGACTGTGACACAGGCAACAGCGAAAGCATGCCTCCCTACTATCCCCATGCAACAGGACCCACACCCAGTGAATCTGAACACGATTCGAGTGATCCCTTCCTGATCACATTCCTTGACAAACCTCACCAAAGACCACCACCCTACAATGACGCCCCCGACTCCGTCCCCACAGAATTAGACACCACTATTTGGCACCGTGACAATTCGTACAGGCTCGTCCGAAACGATGAGATGGACCCTAAGTCACATCATGCAGCTTTAGCAACCCTCATCCACTCAAGAGTATGGCATCCGGGAGAAGATGATGACATTGAGTCTGACTCCCAAAACGAGAACCCCTTTGTGACCCTGTTCGCAACTGATAACTGAGGTGCCCAGATGATGTTTTAAAGGAACCGCTTGGGAGAAACGGTGTCCTTTCTGATGGAACCTGCAGCATATTTGTTCAATGTTTGTTCGTTAATGTTATCGTTAAGTGTTGTTTGTAAACTCGGAAGTTTCACGGCCCCACGCCACCACTCCGTTGACACCCGGCTGTTAATGGAACCTGGTCTATCGACAGAAAATTGTTAATGGAACAAGTCTGTCCCAGACAACAGTTCAGAGGAACTAGTCTGTCAACTGAAAATGGTCAACGGTACAAGTTTGTCCCAGACAATAGTTCAGAGGAACTAGTCTGTCGACAGACAACAATCATAACTACTCTCCTGATTCGAAGGTAACCATGAGAGGCATACCCCACGACGACCATATTCTTACCCGTTCTTGCCAGTTGCTCAGGCAGTGGAGAAACGGCATTGGTCTCCGCCCTGCCCGAGGACCCCCTTCTGGTCAACTACGCTCGGGTAGAGCACATACGGCATTGATCACTGTCCTACCCGGGGATTCCATCCAAATCTTGTCCGCCGCGGCCCATATGCACCCCATTTTGGCTCGATTACGTTCAAAATTCTTTTGTTTGGTTTAGCAACCCTTAGGATTGCTTCCCTATGCTATTTACATCCTCAAACACTGGGATGGTAAATCTCACAGGCTGTGAGACGACTCGCAGTACGGCAGTATTTTCTTAGAGGTCTTGTCCGAATATTCGGTTTTTAAAAAAAAAAAGAGGGAGTCACACATGGTGACCAATTATAAAGGGAAATTGGCACTAAAAGACAGACATGCTAACTTTCAAGATATTAAACAAGATAGTAACAGAAACTATGCTTGATTTACATAATTCCAGAAGCTCCAGGAAGAGACGAAAAGGAAGAGAAGAGAAGACGTCATACGTGTTTTTCGTTATTGTAATTTGCATTTGCTTACGCGCGACCGCGAACCTCCTGACCCCAAACCCCCCGGCCATCAATGATTCACTTCCCCATAGCACCCAGAGCCCAGTGACAAGTAACAACGCACCATCATGGTGTGATAGGTTTATAACATGGTACTCCCCTTCATACACAATTGAATCCCTTTTAGAATTGGCGATATTCTGCAGCATCGTGCCGACTATCCGCATGAGAAAATGGCGAAGGAGAGCCTACCACTCTCGCACCCCGGTAGACAGGATGAGATCCCCTATTTTTGGTTTTCACCAGGTCCCCGAACCTCTTGATCTACAATAAAGGACATTCGTTCGGCGTCATTTTGTGAATAAAAACTGAAAGATTGTACAACTCTGAGCGTGACCACCAAGCCAGAGGGAAATGTGAATGCTGCTATTATTTTTGTATTGTTGGGAAGTTAGTATGATTGGATGTTTAAGTGAGTGTAGTTTATGGAAGACAGTTAGAGGTACCGTTTTTTTTTGGTGTACTGCATGTCCCTGTTGTGACATAGCGCCACTTAGAACTGTCAGTTAAAAATTTCTTAGTTACATAGAGGCCATGGAAGAGTGCTCGCTGGGTCAGGAAGTGAAGACGACGCAGTTATGTGATCCTTCACGCTTCGCGTTAGAGATCACAAGGAGGGAGTGTAGCCACCTGGGTGGCCACTTCCCGACTTAAAATGGAGATCCGCAAAGAATACAGGGAAATTCAGTCAAGCCAGGAAAAACTAGCAAGTGCAAAGTTTCCTGTGTATTAGAACTTGCAGAAACCCAGACAGCACTGAAACCAACAGCCATCTGCATATTAATGAGCGATCCCCGGGAACAATTGAAACATTTAAGGTGAATAAGGCCAAGCCAGACTCCTCGGCGCCAGCAGGAGCCAAGACAAAGGAAGGCCAACGGACACATAGGGACCGCCCAGCGATCAGGGAACAGCTCCAGTATTGGAGAAATCGATCCAAATGATCAGAACTTAGTCCAATCACTTGGAGCCAGATACAGGGTCCGCCCCGAACGGCGTGAAACCCCTGGGGACTATAAAGTAGAGTCCCCAAGTTCAATTCGTCCTTCTTGGCAGGGTCACTCAGCAACGCGAACCAACCCTTGACAGTGACCTGCCTAGCTGCCGCATCAACCAAATAAGTCTCCAGTCAACGCACGCTACGAGATAGGCGCTCCTAGCTACCAGTCTATACCAGCTTTTGAATCCTGCAGACTCAGAATCGAACGAAAGGCCATTTGTTCCCCTGACCTGGTGGGCCAGTTCCGAAGCTAAGTATAGGCCTTTTAGTGTTAGATATAGTCTAGTAAGTAGTTTTATGCATGAGTAGCGATTGACTGTGTATAATAAACGTGTTTTGATTTGAATCTTACTAATTGGTGTATTGAGTTATTGATCAGCACTTGAACTTCAACCTCGTGGCGGTATCATAAAGATACCTGGCGACTCTAGAGCACAGGTTATAGAAACAGAGCAAATTAAGTAAAGACACAACGAGCAACGAATTAAGAGCCAACCAAAGTTAGCAACAGGAGAATTCTGCCCAGGCTCTATTTATAAAATAGGTGAGTGAACATTTGGGTCCACAATGGGTGAACTAATACACAAAGACTTTTGTGCAGATAAATTAATTCGCAAGAGGACGATATGGAAGACATATTTGGTGGGACTTTACTGTAATAGATTTTCAGCAGGTAATGGGGTTCCAGCCAGACCCCACAACAGTATAAATCTTACCTTAATTCCAGTCCTCTCTAGCTTTGACGCAAGTGTCATTTAGACTCAAAACGTTAGCTCCTTTCTCCCTCCACAGATGCTGTCAGACATTGAGATTGTCCAGTATTTTCTGTTTTTGTTTCAGAGTCAGGCACCCGCAGTAATTTATTTTTATTAAAGACCAAGAGGTCTGTAATAAGGTAGAACCCAAATGCACCCCTTTTTGTTTATGCCATTCCCAACCCAGCTTTCTTTGCCTCTGTTCTTTCTTTACACTGACCATTTCTTGTTTTGTTGTTTTATACTTGTACTGGTGCCAGCATTGTTATCATACATTTACTGTATTTGCATATTTTGATTGATTATTTTTGCTCTAGCCCCACACAAACAAGGAATAGCATGTGCAGACGTATGGGGCAATTATAGCACACAATGCACCCGATTTATTATTATTTTGATGAGGCTCAGAACAGAGTTGTCTTCAGAGTATAAAGGATTGACATTCCTGAGGCAGAGACTAATTTTAATGCTACCTCAAATTAGAAACTTAGAAATTCATCAACAGTGCTCTCATATTACTGAACAATAACCTGCTAAATGAAGCCCAGTTTGGGATCCACCAGGGCCCTGCAAGAGTCTTTCCTGTTTATTTCCATTGTTCCCATTTCTTTTTTTAATTTTTTTAAACGTTATTTGCTTATTTTGGTCCGTTGATCCATAATAGAATGTGCCTCGAATGAGCAGAAGATTCAAGGTTGAAGCAGCCTGCTTGGAAGGACACAATGTTCCCAAGTTTTGTTTTTAGCGAGACTCCTCGGCACCGAGATCATCGGTTTAGAATGAGTCGGATCGATTGGTTGATTGGCAACCAGTGGGTTGGCCAAGGACAATGTTCTTCCTGACAACAGTCAGTAATTGGTCCCTGTGTGATGCTTTCTGAGAGAACTGGGCAGAAGCCTTTAGACCTTGGAAGTGAAAGGAACGCTCTCTCTCTCGCTAGCTGAAGTAAAGAACTGTTTTATTGTTCTGAAAGCAGTGAGTGCCTGACACAGCCTTTGCTGTGAATCTAAAATGATGCTGAGTCTGCAGAGAAGGTAGACATGGCTAGAGAAACCCATCTCAAGCCTAGAAGGATGTAGCATCAAAATTAAAGCAGAACTTCAGAAAGACAAAAGTCACCCCAGTGCATCAAAGATCCTTATCCTTAAATTTTATCAATATATTCCTTCCCTATCCCCACTGTGTTTGTCTGCATGTGTACAGAGTGGGGGTAGTTAGGGGGGGGGTTCGGAAAGATGTATTAGTCAGTTAAATTTTCCATCCGCTTAATTATAACACGGTACATGATAAAAGATTACTTGTGTTCAAGTTGCAAACCTGGTGACTGTAGTTTATTGGGCTCAGCTAAGAGCCTCAGGTATTGTTAAATAACATTTTATTTCACCTTTGTGACTCCGGGTCGTGACACCACTCAGCTCCTGATCTCTTTAAAGCCTTGGTCCAAACATGGACACCGCGCTGAACTCCAGGAAGTGAGAGAGTGAATGCTTTAGTTATCAAGGCATCATTTGGCCGCGTGCAGCACCAAGGAGCCTTACGAAAACTGGAGTGAATAGAAATCAGGGAGAAACTCCCCACTAGTTGGAATCACACCTAGCACAAAGCAAGATGGTTGGTTGGATGTCATCATCTCAGTCTAGCACCATCACTGTAGGGGTTCCTCAGGGTAGTGTCCAAAGAACAACCATCTTCAGCTACTTCATCAATGTCTGTGGCTCCATCGTAAGGTCAGAAGTGGGGATGTTCACGGATGATTGTACAACATTCAGCACCATTTGTGACTACTCAGATGCTGAAGCAGTGCGTGCCCATGTGCTGGACACTTCAGTTCTGAGCTGATAAATGGCAAGTGCGATTTATGCCACATAAGTGCCAGACAATGACCATCTCCAATAACAATCTCCCCGTGACATTCAGTTGCATTACCATCATTGAATCAGCTACTATCAATATCCTGGGGGTTACCATTAGCCAGAAACTGAACTGGACGAGCCATATAAATTATAAATACTGTGGTGACAAAAGAGGTCAGAGACTAGGAATCCTGTGGCAAGTAATTGACCTCCAGACGACACAAAGTCTGTCCACCATTTCCAAGGCTTAAGTCAGAAGTGTGATGGAATATTTTCCACTTGCTTGAATGAGTGCAGCTCCATTAGGCTTCAAGAAACTGAACACCATCCAGTACAAACAGCCCAATTGATTGGTACCCCATTCAGCATCATAAACATGAATAAAATGAAATGAAATGAAATGAAAATCGCTTATTGTCACAAGTAGGCTTCAAATGAAGTTACTGTGAAAAGCCCCTAATCGCCACATTCCGGCGCCTGTTCGGGGAGGCTGTTACGGGAAGTGAACCGTGCTGCTAGCCTGCCTTGGTCTGCTTTCAAAGCCAGCGATTTAGCCCTGTGTTAAACAGCCCCAGATATTCACTCTCTCCACCACCAGCACACAAGACAGCTGTGTGTAGCAGCTGCAAGATGCAATGCAACAACCCACAACGCTCCTTCCAAAATCACAACCTCTATCCTCTAACGGATGCATTAGAACACAACCACCTGACTTGGAAGTATATCACTTTTTATTGACTGTTGCTGGGTCAAAATCCTGGAACTCTTCCTAACACGGAGTGCTCCTACAACCCATGGACTGCAGCAGTTCAAGAAGACAGCTCGCCACCACCTTCTCAAGGGCAATTAGGGATGGGCATTAAGTGCTAACTTAGCCAGCAACACCCACACCCCGTGATAGAATAAAAACGTTGCTATTCTCTCTGATGTAATTACTGTGCAAAGTAGTATTTCCACTCCAATTTCGTTGTTATGTTGAGGGAATCTGAGCTCTAAGTATCTAAATGCAACCAAATACACCTCGTTTTACTTCTTGACTTTTGCCAGTGGAATTTCTATTAATATTTCCAAATGTTAATATTCTGAATGGTGATTGTGAGTAACTAATGTTGGCCCGAAGTTAAACCTCAAAATCATTTCAACCCTATAAAATAATTTTTTTTAAAAACATACAATTATTGAACCCTGGGAAAGATTAACTGGAGCAGTTCAGAGCATTGAATTAGCTGCAGGTTTTAAATAGTTAATTGGTGGGTCTCCTTTGAGAGAAAATGTTAGCAGGCTGGAAACAATTCTAGGAGGTTGGTATTGATAAATAAAGATATCTTGGCGATGGGAGACGACAGTTGTGGTTGTACAGCCCTACTTTTTATGAGCTTATCCCAGATAAACACCTATATTAGCAAGTGGCCCTATGACAATCATAAAAGATATTTAAAAGATATCAAGTATGCTGGTTATTTTGTTCCATATAGTATTTACTGGCTTTTCAACAATGTGAATATTTTATAGCTGCAGTCAATCGCAATGTACTTTGCAATAAATAGGCAGATTTAAGCACGAGGCAATTTTCTGGTTCTCTTTATGCAATCTGTTGACTAACACTCTACTGCCGATGGAGACATCAGACAGTTTCAATCAACCGCTTGCAAAAATATCTTTATTCGAGTTTTCAATATTTTAAATACGCAACATAAAGCAAAAACAATAAACCTCAAACCCCCCTCCACCCCCCAATAACCTAGAACGAAAACCCCACTTCGTCATTCCCCCCGCCCACTTTAACAGCTGACGGTAACCAGCTCTTCAGAATGTAATACAAACAAACCCCATCTCTTGTGGAACCCCTCACTCACCCTCCTCAAAACAAATTTGACCTTCTCCAAATACAGGAACTCCAACAGATCCCCCAGCGGTACCGAAGCAGAGGATGGAGAAGCTGACCTCCACCCCAACAGGACCTACCTGCGAGCAATTAGCAAAGCAACAGCTAAACCATCTGCCTCCGCTCCAGTCTGCAGCTCCAGCAAAGCCGCTTGCAACGTTAACTATAGGAGGCTATTGGAAAGTTCAGCCTTCTACCTTCAGTTAACCATAAACTCCAACACCCCAATCCAGCTGAAGGCCTCTGAAATATCTGAGCCTGCTGAGAACTTCTTTTTGCCTCATTGAATATCACACATGTAAAGTACACTCCAATTTTTTGATTACACCAGCCACCACTACTGGTGGCAAATGGCACTGACATCAACTGTAAGCGGTGGTGGCTTGAACTGAATATCTTTTTTTTAATATAAATCAATAATGCCAGGTGTGGCAAGAAGGAAAATAACACTTTAATTTGATAGTGCAGTTGCCTAATTCTCTGCAAGCTTCTTACTAGATTCTTTAATGAGGAAACAGACTTCTGAAGCTCATCTTTATGCATGCTTGATGGGGCACAGCTCCCATACAGTTTGTGTTTTTTTTTTAGAAAATCCTGAATTTTTCTCAACTGATCAAAAAGAGAAAAATATTATCACAAAAGAAACCATCTTCGACGAAACTATGCAAATAACACTTGCAACTTTTTCAGTTAAGAAATCATAAATTAAAAAGCCAATTTTTTTCTATTTGGTGTTGGTGAAATATTGCCACCAACTATTTTTAGCATGAGACGATTGCAGCATAAAAGGAAAAACCAGTTATAAAAACGGGAGAGGAAGTCTAAATATAAGTGTATGCATTGGTTTCAATCCCTGCTTTACACTGATTTAGGTGACCTCAATCAACCAGGGTAACATGTTTGGGAGTTCCGCAACTGCCGTCACAGCCCCTGAGCAAGGGAAAATTAAAAGCTACAAGAATTTCCACTCCCAATCTATATGTGGTGAGCCCTAGATGTAAAGTACAAGTACGAGGGCACGATCAGCCTCGGCTGATTCCCTCCATAGTTGAATAGTCAGTGATCAGTACAGCATAATCTACTTTGGAATAGAGATTTGGCTGATGCTAGAGCAGTGTTCTTCAAACTCGGGGGGCACGACTCGCGGGCGGGTGTCGGGAGGGTCGCGGAGCTGTCCTTCGCAGCGCTCCCGATCGTGCAAATCCTCGCGCTGCAGCCGGCTTTTAATTTGCGAACATGTAAAAAAAATTTGGCTGCATTGCGCATGCACGCACGATCATCAGCGCGCATGCGCAAAGCTATGCGCATGCATGCCATATTCGGGCGCACATGCGCAGTGCGGCCGCTATTTTTTTTAAATGGTCGCAGCTTTCTGTTTTACAAGTTTGGGTTTTTTTTTAAAATTCATTTTATTTATTTAATTCATTTAATTTTTATTTTTTTCATTTATTTTATTCTTTTTTTTCTTTACAAGTTGGGGGGGGGGGGTTATTCATTTAATTCTTTTGAAATTTATTTTATTATTATTTTTTTTTACAAGTTCGGGGGGGGGGGGGTTTATTTAATAAAATTTTACGGAGAAAAATGCAGAACTTTGGACAGATGGAGACTCCATACTTACCGACACCGGAAGGCTTCACCTTCATCCAACAGGTTCCATTGGAGGAGCATGTCCAAAGGGACCCAAAACCATTTCCTTCATTTTTATCAGCAGCAAACAAAGTAAGAGAAAATGGTGGGTCGCACAGGCCGGCCGGCCGGCGGGCGTGGGTCGCACAGGCCGGCCGGCCGGCGGGCGTGGGTCGCACAGGCCGGCCGGCCGGCGGGCGTGGGTCGCACAGGCCGGCCGGCCGGCGGGCGTGGGTCGCACAGGCCGGCCGGCCGGCGGGCGTGGGTCGCACAGGCCGGCCGGCCGGCGGGCGTGGGTCGCACAGGCCGGCCGGCCGGCGGGCGTGGGTCGCACAGGCCGGCCGGCCGGCGGGCGTGGGTCGCACAGGCCGGCCGGCCGGCGGGCGTGGGTCGCACAGGCCGGCCGGCCGGCGGGCGTGGGTCGCACAGGCCGGCCGGCCGGCGGGCGTGGGTCGCACAGGCCGGCCGGCCGGCGGGCGTGGGTCGCACAGGCCGGCCGGCCGGCGGGCGTGGGTCGCACAGGCCGGCCGGCCGGCGGGCGTGGGTCGCACAGGCCGGCCGGCCGGCGGGCGTGGGTCGCACAGGCCGGCCGGCCGGCGGGCGTGGGTCGCACAGGCCGGCCGGCCGGCGTGGGTCGCACAGGCCGGCCGGCGGGCGTGGGTCGCACAGGCCGGCCGGCCGGCGTGGGTCGCACAGGCCGGCCGGCCGGCCGGCGTGGGTCGCACAGGCCGGCCGGCGTGGGTCGCACAGGCCGGCCGGCGTGGGTCGCACAGGCCGGCCGGCCGGCGTGGGTCGCACAGGCCGGTCGGCCGGCGTGGGTCGCACAGGCCGGCCGGCCGGCGTGGGTCGCACAGGCCGGCCGGCGGGCGTGGGTCGCACAGGCCGGCCGGCGGGCGTGGGTCGCACAGGCCGGCCGGCGGGCGTGGGTCGCACAGGCCGGCCGGCGGGCGTGGGTCGCACAGGCCGGCCAACCGACGTGGGTCGCACAGGCAGGCCGGCGTGGGTCGCACAGGCCGGCCGGCCGGCGTGGGTCGCACAGGCCGGCCGGCCGGCGTGGGTCGCACAGGCCGGCCGGCGGGCGTGGGTCGCACAGGCCGGCCGGCGGGCGTGGGTCGCACAGGCCGGCCGGCGGGCGTGGGTCGCACAGGCCGGCCGGCCGGCGGGCGTGGGTCGCACAGGCCGGCCGGCCGGCGGGCGTGGGTCGCACAGGCCGGCCGGCCGGCGGGCGTGGGTCGCACAGGCCGGCCGGCCGGCGGGCGTGGGTCGCACAGGCCGGCCGGCCGGCGGGCGTGGGTCGCACAGGCCGGCCGGCCGGCGGGCGTGGGTCGCACAGGCCGGCCGGCCGGCGGGCGTGGGTCGCACAGGCCGGCCGGCCGGCGGGCGTGGGTCGCACAGGCCGGCCGGCCGGCGGGCGTGGGTCGCACAGGCCGGCCGGCGGGCGTGGGTCGCACAGGCCGGCCGGCCGGAGGGCGTGGGTCGCACAGGCCGGCCGGCCGGCGGGCGTGGGTCGCACAGGCCGGCCGGCCGGCGGGCGTGGGTCGCACAGGCCGGCCGGCCGGCGGGCGTGGGTCGCACAGGCCGGCCGGCCGGCGGGCGTGGGTCGCACAGGCCGGCCGGCCGGCGGGCGTGGGTCGCACAGGCCGGCCGGCCGGCGGGCGTGGGTCGCACAGGCCGGCCGGCCGGCGGGCGTGGGTCGCACAGGCCGGCCGGCCGGCGTGGGTCGCACAGGCCGGCCGGCCGGCGTGGGTCGCACAGGCCGGCCGGCGGGCGTGGGTCGCACAGGCCGGCCGGCCGGCCGGCGTGGGTCGCACAGGCCGGCCGGCGTGGGTCGCACAGGCCGGCCGGCCGGCGTGGGTCGCACAGGCCGGTCGGCCGGCGTGGGTCGCACAGGCCGGCCGGCCGGCGTGGGTCGCACAGGCCGGCCGGCGGGCGTGGGTCGCACAGGCCGGCCGGCGGGCGTGGGTCGCACAGGCCGGCCGGCGGGCGTGGGTCGCACAGGCCGGCCGGCGGGCGTGGGTCGCACAGGCCGGCCGGCGGGCGTGGGTCGCACAGGCCGGCCAACCGACGTGGGTCGCACAGGCAGGCCGGCGTGGGTCGCACAGGCCGGCCGGCCGGCGTGGGTCGCACAGGCCGGCCGGCGGGCGTGGGTCGCACAGGCCGGCCGGCGGGCGTGGGTCGCACAGGCCGGCCGGCGGGCGTGGGTCGCACAGGCCGGCCGGCCGGCGGGCGTGGGTCGCACAGGCCGGCCGGCCGGCGGGCGTGGGTCGCACAGGCCGGCCGGCCGGCGGGCGTGGGTCGCACAGGCCGGCCGGCCGGCCGGCGTGGGTCGCACAGGCCGGCCGGCCGGCGTGGGTCGCACAGGCCGGCCGGCCGGCCGGCGTGGGTCGCACAGGCCGGCCGGCGTGGGTCGCACAGGCCGGCCGGCGTGGGTCGCACAGGCCGGCCGGCCGGCGTGGGTCGCACAGGCCGGTCGGCCGGCGTGGGTCGCACAGGCCGGCCGGCCGGCGTGGGTCGCACAGGCCGGCCGGCGGGCGTGGGTCGCACAGGCCGGCCGGCGGGCGTGGGTCGCACAGGCCGGCCGGCGGGCGTGGGTCGCACAGGCCGGCCGGCGGGCGTGGGTCGCACAGGCCGGCCAACCGACGTGGGTCGCACAGGCAGGCCGGCGTGGGTCGCACAGGCCGGCCGGCCGGCGTGGGTCGCACAGGCCGGCCGGCCGGCGTGGGTCGCACAGGCCGGCCGGCCGGCGTGGGTCGCACAGGCCGGCCGGCGGGCGTGGGTCGCACAGGCCGGCCGGCGGGCGTGGGTCGCACAGGCCGGCCGGCGGGCGTGGGTCGCACAGGCCGGCCGGCGGGCGTGGGTCGCACAGGCCGGCCGGCGGGCGTGGGTCGCACAGGCCGGCCGGCGGGCGTGGGTCGCACAGGCCGGCCGGCGGGCGTGGGTCGCACAGGCCGGCCGGCGGGCGTGGGTCGCACAGGCCGGCCAACCGACGTGGGTCGCACAGGCAGGCCGGCGTGGATCGCACAGGTCGGCCGGCGTGGGTCGCACAGGTCGGCAGGCGTAGGTCGCACAGGTCGGCGGGCGTGGGTCGCACAGGTCGGCCGCCGTGGGTCGCACAGGTCGGCCGGCGTGGGTCGCACAGGTCGGCCAGCGTGGGTCCTGAAGGTTGGCCGGTTGGTAAAAAGGGGTCCCCGGAAAAAAAGTTTGAAGAACACTGTGCTAGAGTTGTTGAAGCCCATCATTACTCAGCAAGAACTAAGACCTCAAGTATAGCAGTAGAATGGAAAATAAAATATGCAGAATTGCAGTACATACGTCAATTTTACAATGATCAAGACTTTTTGTTTTCTGAAAATATTGCTAAAATGATGAAGTGATAAAAATGCTGAAAAGTACCACCAAGCACAGCTGTCACCTATTTGGGAAATAAATGAAATTAAAATCGCTTACTGTCACAAGTAGGCTTCAAATGAAGTTACTGTGATAAGCCGCTAGTCGCCACAGTCCGGCGCTGTTCGGGGAGGCTGGTACGGGAAGTGAACAGTTCTGCCGGCCTGCCTTGGTCTGCTTTCAAAGTCAGCGATTTAGCCCTGTGCTAAACCAGCCCCTTTTTAGTTGTGTGTGTATATATATTTAACTGTGTGGCCACTACTGTAAAACTTCTGTTTTTTTAAAATCATGTGTAGTAAGCACCAAGCCAGGCAATAGTTTCCACAGTAGCTAAATGGAGCTCTCTCAGCCCTCTGCTGAATTTTGTCAGGGGGGCAGACTTGTAATGATGTGAGTCACTGAATGGGGTGCACCACAGCTGCAGTCTAGGTGCCCTGCAAGGCACCACTTGTGCCAGTTTACTGTGCAAAGGTCTTGGCCAGTAGTGAAACGGTTGAGGAGTGCCCAATGTTGGTGTGACCGGTTGAAGCCGGGTGGAAGGACTATGGGATCAGTGGTGAAGACGTTGTGTGACATTGAATTTAATGTTCAGTTAGGCTTTGTCCTCTTGTCCGTCTTTCAAAACAAAAATGATCATGTTCATCAACTGTGGAATTTGGTGGGGTTTTGCTGGATGCATGGTGACCGCTAAGGTCAGTCTGTACCCAGAAGGTTCTGCAGCAAAGAGGACAGGATACTGCAGGTAATTGCATTATCATACCATATCTGCTTTAATTGTCACTGGTTCAGAAGATAACTGATTACATTTAACTCGACAGCTTGAAAATATAGTTAGATGGATAGTTACTGGATCTTAAAGGATAGAGAGTATTTTCTAAACTTCAGTGAAATTTCACATTCTAATTTTAAAATGCTTATTTTTGAAATAATCTTTTTTTAAACAAAGGTGTACCGTTGTAAAGTCTAATGGAGGTCTATTGATCTGAATGCTAAAACTGAGGTGACAAGTTAATTAATGATTTAAGATCTTGAACTAAGATCATGACAGGCTACGTGAGAAAGTCAAAAGACTGGTAATGGCGGCCTATACTTGATATTTCACCTGGGGCTGGTTTAGCACACTGGGCTAAATCGCTGGCTTTGAAAGCTCACCAAGGCATGCCAGCAGCACGGTTCAATTCCCGTACCAGCCTCCCCGAACAGGCGCCGGAATGTGGCGACTAGGGGCTTTTCACAGTAACTTCATTGAAGCCTACTCGTGACAATAAGCGATTTTCATTTTCATTTCGTATTTGTTTGCAGACAATATTCAATGTGCGATAATTATCAATATCTACATTTAAAACTTCCTTGCTGATCATAACTTAAACTCCAAAGTTATCGGCCACTACATCAACCCAAGGTGCTAGTCACTAACCACAGAAAGAGAGAGATAACAGAGGAGATAAAAGTGGGTTTGCCCTAGATCCAGGCATGGCCTTAACAGTAAATTCTGTCTGTATATTACAAGTCTCAATATTGCACCTGTAATATTCTGTGGTCTATCTGCAGTAGTTAAGTTGTATGCAGATTGTATCAAACGTAATCAAATAAAATTCAGGATTTAAATATATTTCATTTAAAATTTGTGCCTGTGACTTTGCTTATTGAATTGTTGAACTTGAAGGCTCATTTCTTTTCATTAAAAAAAACTGGTTCATAAGATATCAACAGAAGAATTAATGCTTGCAAGTCAAATCAATAAAATTAGTAAAAACCATGCGTTGGGACAGCTTTTACTGGAACATGCCATGTTAAGGCTTAGTTGCACATTTAAGTTTTAATTTTTTTTGCCGACAGAATTACTGGAAGTGCGAACTGTTAACAGCACAGCAAGGGCAACAGGGTACTTGCGCCTAAATGACTGGAACAGTGCACCTATCTCCTTAAAATGAGATTAAAGGACTGAGAAATAAACAGAGAAAGTGAATTAGTGCTTGAATTCAACACCAAATCGTGCACAAAAGGAATAAAGATAGGAAATGAAAGAAACAAGTAACGAAATTAAGAAAAGTAAAAGAAAAATTAAAAACTTAACATTTGACAATTTTGAATCAATTCACAACCTGAAAGAATGAGACTTGACTATTGTAATTATTTACCTTCATGTCAGCCAGCGACAGAATATCTTGGCTATGAAGGGAGAGCAGTGTAGATTTACTAGAATGATGCTTGGACAGCAAGGGTTAAATTAAATGGAGAGATTATACAAGTGATTAAATTTCCTGGAATTTTGAGGATAAGAGTAATTGATTGAATTTTTGCAAGATATTAAATTTAAACACAAGGCAAAGTCATGTCCATGGAGTTTGGTCATAGATTAGTCATGATCTTGTTGCATGGTGGAACTAGCTCGAGGGACTAAATGGTCTACTTTGGCTACTATGTTTCTAACTTGCAACATGAATAATTACTCCACAAGGATAACCGGCAATCATTAACAAATACTCCCAGTCGGTCAGGCAGCATTTAGGGAGAGAACATTGAACTGGGGAGATGCAACAGGTTTTAAGCAAATAGAGGGATACAGAAAGGCAAATGCATTGGGAGGGTGTGGGGACAGGGAAGGTGTTTGATTGGGGTAGGGAGAATGACAAAAAGGATGATGTTGCAAGCAAAGGGAATGGTAAAAAATTGAAGCACTGGTTATGATCTGAAATTGTTGAACTCTGTGCTGTGTATGGAAAGTTGTAAATTGCCTATTTAAAGAAAGAACTCTTACAACACCAGGTTAAAGTCCAACAGGTTTTTCCGAATCACTAGCTTTCAGAGCGTAACTCCTTCCTCAGGTGACTCACCTGAGGAAGGAGCTGCGCTCCGAAAGCTAGTGATTCGAAACAAACATGTTGGACTTTAACCTGATGTTGCAAGAGTTCTTACTGTGCCCACCCCAGTCCAACGTCAGCATCGCCACATCATGCCTATTTGAAGGATGAGATGCTGCACTAAGTTTCTACTGAGCTTCACTAGGATAGTGCAGGAGACAAAGGACAGAGGTGGCAAAGTGCCACTGGAGAGGAAAATTGAGGTAACAAGTGACTGAAGTCGGAACGTCTTGTAAAGTGGTCACACAATCTGCATTTGGTTTCCCAACATACTGGAAATTGCATTACTAACAGAGATTACAGTGTAGCAAATTAAAAGTAGTACAGTAATTTGCTGTTTCATCTTGAAGGAGTGGAAAGGGGGGATTTTGAGTAATTCACCTCCTTTCTCCCCAAAACCTGTTCACCATTTACAAAGTACAAGTCAGGAGGGTGATGTAATGTGCCCCACTTGCTTAAGCGAGTGCAGTTCCAACAACATTAAAGAAAAAGCAGGCTGCTTGATCATAACCCCATCCATCACCTTGAACATTCACTCTCCCCAGTCTACAGTAGTCGTGTGCACCACATACAGTACAAGATGCACTGCAGCAACTCCCTGCCTAACAGCACTGTAGTTGTACCTATGCCAGATGAATTGCAACAGTACAGGAAGGCAGGTCATTATCACATTCTCAAGGGCAATTAGGGATGGGAAAGGAGTGCTGGCCTAGCTAGTGATGCCATCATCTCATGAACAAATAAAAAACAAGCATAGATCATAATACTGAAGAGACACTGCCATATCTTACCAACCTAAAGATTCTGAGGAAAGGCTCTCCACCATTGCTGAAGCTACCACAAATTAAAGCTTTAAACAATCAGCACAAGATATTTTCAACAATAGGGAAAATTTACAGTACATGCTTTTCCACCCTATATAATTTACATTATATTAAAAGTGACTGTCCAAATGCCAGTTATTATTCTACTCCCTTTCAGAACACGATTGTTTTGTAACTGCATGAAAATACTACAGTGAATTGACAAGTTATTTTGATAGAAGAGAACATTTTAATTGTGAATTCTAAAACTTATAGCAAAAACATTCAGTTTTGACAGAATTATATCTAACCTTATAGTAAAAGTAACAAAAAGAAAAATATCACAATGACAGCCATTTACAAGTTGACAAGTTATAAGGATCATTTTCCCACTTTTAATTGCAAAACTTTGGCTGTGATTTGTTTGTGCAACCCGCCATGTGTTTTGCGGCTGCAAAGGCAGCCCAAAATTAGTCATCTGCGGGATCTTCTGGTCCTGCCATTATCAATGGGGTTTCCCGTTCAATAGACCCCTCGCCGCTGGGAAACGTACGGCGGAGGTACACCATTGGCAGGACTGGAAGATTCCACCAGCATTGACGGCCAGAAAATCCTGGCCATTGTGTCTAAAATGCAGCTGATTAGGATGTGATCTCCTGACAGTTTTAATACTTGAATAGGGGGCGACACGGTGGCACATTGGTTAGCACTGCTGCCTCGCAGCACGAGGGACCAAGGTTTGATTCTGGCCTCGGGTGACTGTGTGGAGTTTGCATTTTCTGCCCAAGTATGCGTGGGTTACCTCTGGGTGCTACAGTTTCCATCCACATTTAAAGCTTAAAAGCTACTATGGCAAAACAAAACTTATTTCTCAATCTGTTGACAGAATTCAGCAATTACTGCAGAATCTGAACTAAGCTAATGGGACCATTTACAATAATTATCATCAAACAGCATGCTTAATTAGGGGCTTCGTAATAAATTTCACAACTGACCTGTTTCTTTAACCTGCATATCTCTGACATTCACTGCTTAGAATATAGCCCTTATTAACTGCAGAAGATTTTGTTAAAATGTCACATGCATAATCATAACTAAACAAATAAAAAAGTATTTAATCCCGTGAACACTCAATGCACATTCACACAGTACTCAATCATTAGATGTTTCAAAATTCTAAAATTATGAAAGCTGCTTACTTTTTAAAGAGCATTAGCATGACATTTTATATTTTTTGATTGAAATAATTATAGTGGCGCAACAAAAAACCCAGCCAATTCATTCATACAAATGATACCAATGGACAAAATAGCAATTTCAAAAGCAGTACAGGTGACATTCCTCTTGGTAGTTGCTCAGATTGCCTGCGGAAACTCAGCAAAAATCCCAGCTGCACATGCAAATAGGGCTTCAAAGTTACAACTGATCAAGAAAGCCCCCAAGGAATCCATGTTTTATTCAAGTATACATGCCATAAAACTATTTATGCATTTATGAAATCTAGTGAAGGACTGATTGCCTGCCTGAATTGTTAGTGATGGCAATAGATGGAGAAAATGCTTACCTCGTAAGATCTTTTTCATCAAAAGTACAAACAAGCCCAAATTACCAATGGTGAGAATAAAGAAAATACTTCTTTAAAACTTCAGATGCCATTGAAATCACAATATTGTCCACATGGACCTAGTTGCCAATGAGACTAGATTGCATCATCTATTTTCTCAAAATAAACGTAGAAATCTCAGAGGATATGTTGCAATAAAGTCTCAGACTACAACTTCAAGGTGCAGCACATGGGCCGGGATTCCACTACCCGGCGGGGCGCGACCCGCCCCCAATGAATATCCGGTGCCAGCGAATTCGGCAACCGGCGGATTTCACGCCAGCCCCTGGCGATTCTCTGACCAGGCAGGGGGTCGGAGAATCCCGCCCATGGTGTGAAGAACATGTTTCCACTGAACACAAACTCCAACCATCATCCCACCGTCGCAATGATTGCAGTTTTTTTTCCATTTAAATAATACGCTGTTCTTTTGTTCTCCCTTCCAAAATAAATAACTTAATTTTCCCACATTATACTCTATTTGCCAATGTTTTGCCCACTTACTTAGCCTACCAATATCTCTTTGCAAACTATTTGTATCCGTTTCATAACTTGCCTATTTTTTGTGTTGGCTGAAAATTTGGCTACAGTACATCCACCTCCTTCCTCCAAGTCATTAATATATATTGTAAACAGTTGAGGTTTGTAGCGCACAAAGACTCACGAGAGATGAATAGAGATGAAGTCGATGAGGCTTTATTAAGCGTGACTTGTTCCCCACAGTTCAGCAACAGACTGGCCTGCGGGGGAGAACTCCTGGTTCTTATACTCCGCCTTTAGGGCGGAGCTAGAGATCAACAGCCAACCAGGAACCGGGATCTGTCAGCCAATGACATCACGGCTTCACAGTCCCACATGACCCCTAATGCATACTACCACAAGGTTATAGCATTGATTCATGTGGAATCCCACTGGTTACAAGTCACCAACTTGGAGAAGAACCTCATATCCCTTTTCCTGCCCATTAGGCAATTCTTTATACATGCCAATATACTACCTCCAACACCATGAGCTTTTATCTTATGACTTAACCTATTTTGAGGTATCAACAATAGATGTTCGGCTAATCGACCTTTAGTTACACCATGTTTGTCTCCCTCCCTTTTTAAATAAGGGTGTCACATTGGCAGTTTCCCAATCATCCAGTACTTCTCAGTATCCAAGGGGGTTTTGGAAAATTAGAATTCATGCAACCAACATCTCTGTAGCTATTTCTTTTAAGATCCTAGGATGCAAGCCATCAGGAACAGGGACTTATCTGCCTTTAGTCCAATTAGTTTGTCTGAACCTACTTCTCTAGTGATGTTGATGGTATTTATTTGCTCCTCCATTTCCTTCTATATTAATGGGATGTTTGAAGTATCTTCAAAGGTAATTTATTAAACCTGTCTCATTACCCATTACCAGATCCAAGATAGCCTGTTCTCTGATTGGTTCCATGACATACTCCTCTGGGGAAACTATCCCTAACATGATGAAGTTGCTGTTGTAGCTATCCTTTCCAACTTGATTAACCTAATCAACAAGATGATTAAAGTCACCCATTATTATTGTTTTATTCTATTTCCATGCTCATATCATTTGTTGGCTTTACACTTTCCTACATTGTGGCTCCTGTTTGGGGGTCTATGCATGACTCCTACCAATGTCTTCTTTCCCTTGATTTTTTTTTTTTACCTCCGCCCAAATGGACTACACATCATCAGAGTCTAGATTGTTGCTCAACTGTCCTCATTTCACCTCTGATCAACAGTGCTATCCAACTACCTTTTCTTTTCTCTCCTGCCTTTCCGAAAGGTTAAATATCCCAGAATATTCAGTTTCTAGTTTTGATCTCCTTGTAACCATGTCTGGGATTCTCCATTAACTTCCGCTTCAATTGGGAATCTCGGGCGGAGATGGAGCATCCCCCGAAAAACAGGTTGAGAGCCCACTTTGCTCCAATCCCCTGCAGACGGCAGCAAGGCACTACCTGCCCCAGCGGAAACATGTAAATTAATATAAAGCATTCATGGACATGCAATTAAAGTGCTTAAAGCCAGAGTGTCTCTTCCCCCCCCCCCCCTCCCCATCATGTTATTCGGACCTCATCAGGAACTCCACCGGCGGGCTTTGATGCAAGGATAGTCAAGCATAACCCTGCCGCTGTGGAGCCGGAGGGGGGTCAAGGCGACGCTGACAACTGTAGAGGCTCCCCCAAGGGTCCTGGAGATTGCGTCACTCCCGCCATCCCCTACTTCAGACCCCCCCCCCCCCAAATCAGTCACGTCTGCCTGAAAGCTGAAGAGCAGTCCAGGCACCAGTGAAAAATAACTGGGGTTGCTGCCCAGTGCTCGGGCACGAGGTGCCACTCCCTGGACCGCGAGTACCCACAATGGGGACATCTCCAGGCCCTGCCAGTCTGTCCCACTGACCACCTACAACTCCCATTGACCATGGAGGCCACTAGCTACGCGGCTGAAAGCTATTGCTAATAGGGAATAGGCAATCGTAGTTGAGAGCACATCATGCCTCCCAAGAGGATTCCCATGGGTAGACTTGCCATGTAGCATGTGGGAGTTATCGCCTAGCATTCCAATCAGACCATGATTCCTGGATACTGTGCCTGAACAATGCAGGAAGCAACAACATGGACGTAGCAGCCAACATCCAAACACCCAAGGACTGGGCCCCAGCACCAGAGGACATTTCTGCGAGCAGAGGGTGGGTGGGTGCATAGGGGAGGGGACTAGCACCAAATGTCTGGGGTGCATGAACAGGACGTGTCGGATGACAGGGGGAGTAGAAATGGGGGATGACAGGGAAAGTAGAAATGGAAGGTCACAGGGTGGAAGACACTGCTAGTTGTCAGTCTATCACCCCGTCCAATTCTTTATATATATTACGAGATGGATGATATCTTGGACCCCGCGGAGGTTGCCATCACAGTGCTGCTGGCAGGCCAGATGACGGACAGCATATGCCACAGGAAACTCCGCCTCAGCAAGGGGATGGTACGGCACCTGTGCCAAGTCCTCGCAGACTTGAGACCAAAAAGGAGGATATCTGCCCCCAGTGTCCATCAAGGTCACCGCAGCCCTGTACTTCTACATCTCAGGATCAATCCAGGGCTTCAGCGGGGGCTTCTATGGCATCTCACAAGCTACTACCCACAAGTGCATCCGTAAGGTCAAGGGTGCCTGTTTGCCCAGGCAGAAAACTATGTAAACTTTGCCCAGGCAGCAAAGTAGGCAAACTTTGACATGGATCAGACACAAGATGTCTGGGTAGCAGGATTCTCCTCCATCAATGGGATGCCCCAGGTCCAGGGGGTAATAGATGGCAGGCATGTTGCCTTGTGCGCACCGGGCCTCTGGAAGATCCTCATCCACAGGAAGTGGTTAAACTCGCAGAACGTCGAGCTCGTGTGCGACCACCACCTCAATATCATACAAATGTGTGCACGCTTCCCTGGGAGTGTGCATGACAGCTACATCCTGGGGCAGTCGGACATTCCCGGCCTCTGACGACTACCCCAGGATGGCCGGTTGGCTCTTGGGAGGATAAGGGGTACCGATAAGGAGTACCCGTTGAGGATATGGCTAATGTCACCAATACGGAGACCAGTGATCGATTGCGGAGACCCAGTCTGCCATTAAGCAGTGCATCAGACTCTTCAAAATGCGGTTCCGATGTCTTTACTGCTCTGATGGTGCACTGCAGCACACCCCTCACCAGAGGGTTGCCTACTTCGTGGTGGTCTGCTGTGTCCTCCACAACCTGGCACAGAAGTGGGGGGGACACGGCGTGAAGGTGAAGAAACATGGGGTCACCTAGGAGGAGGAGGACCAGGACGGACTGGTGGGCGAGCCCAGGTGGACACGCAGGTTGGAGGGCAGGTGGCAGCGACGATGTCATCGCCATCCCCTCCCCCCGCACTTGTTCCACCTTCCTAGGGTCTGCGTAACATCACTCCAGGGTGATGGAGCTGTGTCAGCACTGTCAACGGGTCACCATTGATGGTCGGGGTGATGATAATCTGCTGTGAGCTGAAGACTGGTGCTCCTCAATCTATGCCATTGACTAGAAATATGACCTGCTCAATGGCTGACACAGCCAGTAGGTTGATTATCCTATCTATACCTGTCTGCTGAGTGCTCGCTCACACCCATCACCTGCACGTGGTGTACCTGGGGGAGGGAAGAGATCCAGGACCACCATGCATGGTGGGCTGGGGCAGAACATTGGTGGTCGGCCCGCATTGCGGAAGAAAGTGCCAGAGGCGTCATATATCTCGGATGCAACTTTTTTTAATGCTGTTCATATGAAACTCTTCACTATTGACAGGGTTAAGACTGATTAAATATTAATTAGTTATCACTTCTGCGAGAGATCAAGGTATCCATAGTATTGAGAAAGAATTTCAAGAATAATGCCTCAAATTCATCTATTAGAGGTGTATGTAGTGGATGTGGCTTTGAGAATACTCCCCAAAATTATATTTTCCTTCTGTGACCACAATTTCACATATTTAAGCCTGATTTATCTCAAATTGGAGATCGAAATTTGTTGGGAAAGCACTGGTTAACCAATATCAAGTTTCGCAACTCAGTCATCATTCAGAAGCCAAAACGATTTTGCTGGTGCTGAACTTGGCAGACAGCGATGTGAACTGCATCTCCATGGACAGTCGAACTGCCAGATGCAGACATAGATAAACTACAGTGACAAACTAAAGACTAAGCAAATCTTAAGGTTGATTAAAAGCTGACAGCAGGACTCAGTGATCGTAGCTATAACCATGAGAATTGCATGTGGTGAAGTTTCTTTGTGTAGCCAAATAGTTACATCAATCAACAAAGAGGTCTACTGCAGTCAGTCAGTCTGTTGAACAATTGCCTGACTAATTTGGTGCATCATTAAACATCCTGAAATGTTATTTACTGAAAAATGTTCTGAGAGCAGGACGCGAGAGGTAAGAGGGGCTGGCAAAGATTGGAGACTTGCAGCAGCACAAATAAAATGGTTGGTTCATATTTCTTGTCAATCAAGAGGGCCTGCTCAATGGCTGTTTCCATAAAACAAGTTGTAACTCTTGGTAGCAAAACACCCGACTCCCAGTAACTGCATTGGATTTCAGTAAAGGAGTTTCTTACACAGATGGAAAGAACAGGTGTGCAAAAAAAAAAATACACAAACACAAAGTCCCTGTAGCTCATGCTCAAAAAGCAACAAGTCACAAAGTGTTTTTGGCCCCAAAGGTAACTTACTTTGAATAAGTTCCTACTAAAAGAGAACTCAATACCAATTATCACAAGAGCTCAACATATTGATGATGAAAGGTTAATATTGTCTCAATCGCCCATGGTAAACTGATATTTTAACTAATGGTATGTGAAACGAAAGGACTATTAAACCACCACACTGACTGTAAGCACATTAAACTTAAAACATATTCTCCATTGAAATCATAACTGACTTGGTAGTACAAGGAATCTTTAGGCTACAATTTTTTAAGATTACTTATTTCAATGCTCAAAGTTGCTTGTAATAAACACTGACTACATTGGTGATACTAATCCACAAACAAGACAAAATTGGAATTATGCTACAGCTGAAAAACAGAAAAAAGTCCATGCATAATGTTTAGCAGGATAAAGAATTACCAATTTCGAGGAGCATTCTTATGGTCTGACAATATTCTACATGCTATTCAGAACATGTAGTTAATTCAATTTCTGTTGAACGATACCTTTGTTCCCAGAACTTTGACTGCACAGTACTGAGTTGCTATGGGGTGTAGAAGGTTGAGTTCCAAATTGAAATGATTTTCTGCTGATAGCTTCACTGATGCACTCACCTATAAAAATAAACGACAAATAATTCACTCATTTTGTAACTCAAGTTGATTAGGTTTTCTCACCCGTTGGAAGCAATCTGCAGGAAATGCACAAATTCTATGCAAACGTGTTAATTTTTAGACATGGCTATTCTTAATGTACAGATCTACAGTCTTGTCCCAACCATCTTTCATCAATGACCTTCGCTCCATCTTAAGGTCAAAAGCGGGGATGTTCAATGATGATTGCACAATGTTCAGCATCAATTTCGATTCCTCAGATACTTAAGCATATGCAGCAAGACAAGAACAATATCCAGGACAGAGTCTTTTGGCCCTGGAGGAAATGACCAAGGTGGTAGAGCCGCTCAAAGCGGGTATTGAGAAAGTGGAGAAGAGGCTAGAGTCCCAGGGCAGGGCGATATAGAAAGAGGAGGCCGGTGGTGGGCAGGCACGAGGAGCAGCTCACCTCGTTGGTAGCCGAGGTGTGGACGATGCAGGAGACCCAAAAGAGGCTGAAGGGGAAGGTGGAGGATCTGGAGAACCGCTCCAGAAGGCAAAATCTGAGGATCGTGGGGATGACCGAAGGCATTGAAGCAGAGGTTGGCACATGTGGCCAAAATGTTGCAGAAGCTGACGGGTAGGGGGCTTTCGACTGGCCTCTGGAGGTTGGTCGAGCGCGCAGGGTGCTGTTAAGGAGGCCGCATTGGACAAAGAGAAGATTCTTCGATAGGCAAGGCAGAAGAGTGTACCTGGGGGCGGAAACGAGCTGCAGGTGTATCAAGACCTGAGTGCAGAACTGGCGAAAAAGAATGCCGGGTCAAGGTTGCCATCTTCAAGAAGGGGGTGAATTTTGGAGTGATGTACCCAGCAGCCTCAGGGTGACTTACCAGAATTGAGAATATGATTTTGGTACGCCAGAGGAGGCGATGGAGTTTGAGGGACAATGGACTTGCAGGCGAGGAGGACATTGAACTTTGGAGGAGTTGTAAGGAGGTTTCTTTGTTCTTGGGAAACATTTTCCCCCTTGAAATGTTCTGTTGGGTTTGGTGATGGAGTGAATGGGGAGCATCAAGGGTGAGTTGTTTGGGATTGGGGGGGTGGGGGTGGGGGGGGGGGGAAAAGAGAATCGGAGGGGGGAAGGCGGTTTGGAGGCCTTGGGCGGCAGCTGCCATGCTAGCTGGGCAGGCTAATTAACTTGAGTGTAGTGGGCGGTGGTCAGGTGGCAGGTGCAGGGGAAGGGGATGGTGTTGTTTTATTTGGGGGCGGGGGGGGGTGGTTGCTGACAAGGGTGTGGTTGTTGTGGCGCAATTGGAAAAGGAGTGATGACAGTGGACATCGGGTGTGCCTGGAGAGGGCTCGGGGATTCTCACTAACTTCGGGGATGAAGTCAGAAGATTGCAGGTAGGGGCGGCATGGTAGCACAGTGGTTAGCACTGGTGCTTCACAGCGCCAGCGTCCCAGGTTCAATTCTCAGCATGGGTCAGTCTATGTGGAGTCTGCAAGTTCTCCATATCCGTGTGGATTTCCTCTAGGTGCTCCGGTTTCCACCCACATGTCCCGAAAGACATGGGGCGTCATTCTCCGACCCCCCAGAGGGTCGGAGAATGGCCGTTGGCCGCCGTGAATCCCGCCCCCGCCGGTTGCCGAAGTCTCCGAAGGGAGAAAAGTTGGCGGGGCGTTAATGTCGCCGCTGCCGCGGAGAATGTCACGGGTCTGCGCAAGGCAGCCGATTTTCGGCCTGCCGATATTCTCCCTTCCGGATGGGCCGAAGTCCCGTCGACGTGATGACCGTTCACGTTGACGTAAATTAAACCTCCTTTTCATCGGCGTGACCCGGTGCTCCAGGCTCACGCCGACCAGCGTGGAGGTGAGTGACGGCCTGGGGGGTTGGCTCTGGGCAGGCAATGGCATGGCCGCAGTCTGAATGCGTGAGGAGAGGTGTCTCTCGACTTGTGAGTGTGCGCGCGCGGGGGGGGGGGTTAGAGTAGGCTGGGCTCCGGGGGAGTGCCGGGAGGGGGTCCGTGCCGGTGAGGTGGATGGGGGGTCCGTGCCGGGGTGGAGGTTGGGGGGGGGGGGGGGTCTGTGCCGTGCCGGGGTGGAGGTTGGGGGGCGGGGGGTCCGTGCCGGGGTGGAGGCTGGGGGGGGGGGGGGGTCCGAGCCGGGGTGGAGGTTGGGGGGTCCATGCCGAGGAGGGGGATGGGAGGGCAAGTGAATTGGTCCACCTGGCCAGGTGCCAGCCTCCAACAGTTGGACCCATGCAGTCCATGCCACCTGGCTGGGGGGGGAGGAGGGGATATGGGCAATGACGACATGTCGTCGTTCCCCTCCCCCCCCCCCACCAGGCCGTCATGTTTTCAGATCATCCAGCAATGTTGGCCGCCGCTCATGTCTATGTTGCCCTGGATGAGGAGGAGGAGGAGCGTGCCAGAGAGGCGGCGCAGGCTGCCGCAGAGGGGCAGGCGGCAGCCGCCCAGGCTGGAGGGACACCTGACCGACAGGACGAGGAGGGGGAGGAGGACGTCGCGGCCCCATGGCAACGGAGGCACCCGAGGGCGCCCCGTGTGTACCGGCCCCGGCAGTCATACCAGGACCTCACGGACCGGGAATGCAGGAGGAGACTCCGGATGAGCCGGGAAACCGTGGCACACATCTGCCACCTGATGGCACACCTGTCACCGCGTGGCACTGGCGGGCGACACCCTCTCCCCGTGTCCGTCAAGGTTACGGTGGCCCTGAACTTTTATGCAACAGGGTCATTCCAGGCACCGAGTGGGGACCTGTCCGGCATATCGCAGACTTCGGTGCACCGGTGCATCCGGACAGTGACAGATGCCCTATATGCCATGGCGCACCGTTACATCCGCTTCCCCGTGGACCGGGCCAGCCAAGATGCCCGGGCCGTGGGCTTCTCTGCCGTGGCCGGGTTCCCCATGGTCCAGGGCGCGATCGATGGGATGCACGTCGCCGTGCGGCCACCTGCAGATAACAGGGCCGTGTTCACTAATAGGAAGGGGACCTATTCGATGAACATACAGGTGGTCTGCGACCACCGCATGATGATCCTGCACGTCTGCGACCGTCACCCAGGCAGTGTACACGACTCATTCGTGTTGTCGCGGTCATCCATCCCCGGCATGTACGAGGGACGCCATCCCCGGCTGAGGGGCTGGTTGCTGGGCGACAGGGGCTACCCATTGCGATCATGGCTGATGACGCCTATACGGAGGCCACGCAATGAGGCGGAGAACCGCTACAATGATGCCCATGTAGCGACAAGGGGAGTGATCGAGAGGTGCTTTGGCGTGCTGAAGATGCGTTTCAGGTGCCTGGACCTCTCTGGGGGCGCCCTCCAGTATCGGTCAGATAGGGTCGGCCGCATCATTGTGGTGTGCTGCGTCCTGCACAACATAGCCCAGCAGAGGGGCGATGTGCCGCTGGCAGAGGAGGGCGGTGTGGAGGAGCAGCAGGAAGAGGCCCAGTCCTCCCCAGATGAGGGGGATGGGGGCAATGGTCAGGGCAGACGGGGTAGACACAGGCGGGTGGCTGTCCACCGTTACCGGCTGGCCCAGCGGGCACGGGACAGACTGATAGACGCCCGCTTCACTGACTAGATGGGCGTGGGAATCGGGTAGTATGGCCACAGACCGCACACCATGGCAACAGCCGACCACCCACACCCATCCACCCACCCAGCACCCTCATCCCCCTCCCCAACGCCACCCACCCCACCCGCATGCACCCCCCCCCCCCCCCCCCCCCCCCCCGCATGCACACCACACCCCCCCCCCCCCCCCCCCCCCCCCCATTGCCGATCCACCTGCGGCACAACGGGCCGGGCTCTCTCAGTTGCGGGTGAACGCGTGTCTATCGCAGGCCATGGAGGATGACAACCCGCCCTGCGATGAGCCCCTGGCTCTACATCGTTGGACTATGTCTGACCCATTGCCACAGTACCACCATCCACCCGGACCATCCCTGCATGCGGCTGTGACACTGCAGCGCACGGTCCTCTGCCCGGGGGATGTTGATGGCGGCCCAGGGGGAAGGGGGCAGACTCACCTGGGGCTGAGGTAAGACCACCCCTCACACACACACTTGCGCTCAACGTACATGACACCCCCGCATACTTTGGACAGAGCACAAAGGCAGCTTCTGTAGGTGTAACATTGACTTTAATAACCAAAGGAGTTCATGCACGTGCCCTAGCCCCTAAAACTCATCTGTGCCCTGCACCCATGCCAACTTACTCAGTGTCTAATTGTTTGGCCTTACGGGCCCTTTGACTACGTCTACGTGGTTCCCCAGACGGTACAGCAGAACTGGAGGTGGACTCCTGTGATTCCTGCCCTCTGACACTGGATCCCTTTGGCGGCCGTTTCCTGGGGCGTCCTGGCCTAGATGGGCCGGGCTGCGGCCCGGACGACTGGGATGGCGAGCTGCCAGCCTGTCCTGCCCGTTGCCCACCCGATGCACCTGGGACGGAAGGGGGGGCGGGGGGGGGGGGGGAGTCCGAGGTGTCGCGGTGTACCGGGACCTCCCCTACAGAGGGAGCCGGGATGGACCACACCACCTCCTCCTCCCTCGGGGTGCCCGATGGCCCCCAGGCCTCTACATGGGTGGGGGATGCGAACGGACTGGCCATCCGACGCCCCCCCCGACATCTGGCGCTGCCAGACCTGGAGGCCCGTGCTGGTATCGACAGGGGTCTGCAGGTTTGCAGCCATGGAGCCCAGGGGGTTGGCAAACCCTGTCTGTGACAGTGCGACGCCGGCTCGCACATGGCCACTGGCGCCGATGCCCTCAGCGATGGCCTGCAGAGACTGGGCCATGGCCTGCTAAGACTGGGCCATGGCCTGCAGAGACTGGGCTGTGGCGTTGAGCGCCTCTGCCATCTGGCACTGGCTCATGGCCTCCTGTGAGAGGGCAGCCATTTCCTGGGCCACAGACGCTGCCTGCACGGAAGGCCCCAGGCCTCGCAAACCGTTCCCCATGTCTGACACCGTCGCACCCATTGCCTCCACCGCGGACGCCACCCGTGCGGTGTCGGCCTGGGTGGCACGCATGACCGGCACCACTCCCAGCTCCTGGACGCGGGTGGACTCCTCCACCTGCGACCGCAGCCGCTGCAAGCCGCCAGTCACCCTCTTCGCTCGTCTCCGGGTCGGTGGTTGCATCGGATCTATGTGTGGGTGTGGTAACTGCAGGAACCCGGGATCCATCTGGGCAGCAGATGTTCGCTTGGGCTGGGCTGCCCTCCGACCGCCCGGTCCCTCTGCTGCTCCTACCTCCACCTGCTGTACCGGGACGGCTGTGTTGTGCGCACCAGTGAGTGTACCAGACGCCTCATCACTAAAGTGCCCAACCGTGGTGAGTGTTTCCGCGATGGTGGAGGGTGTTGGTGACAGCAGTGGCGTTGTGTCGTGCTCTTCGTCCCACTCTGAGTCCATGGCACTTTGGGTTGGGGTTCCTCTCCACACATCCACTCTGAGTCACTGTCCGGTATTTCGTCTTCCTGGGTAGTGCTGTCCCGGGTAGGGGTGTCCTGGGTAGTGGTGTCCTGGCTAGTGGTGTCCTGGCTAGTGGTGTCCTGGGTAGTGGTGTCCTGGCTCGGATGTGACGGGGGCCTGTGGCTGCCCCCCTCGTCGCTGGGTGGTCGCTCCCGCACGTGACGGGGGTGTCGTCTCCCTGTTGCTCCAGGTCTCTCCGTCTCCCGTGGTGTGCGAGGGGCATCCTGCGGGCGTCGCATGCTGGAGGGTGCGGGTCTCTCCATCTCCCGTGGTCTCCGAGGGGCATCCTGCGGGCGTCGCATGCTGGAGGGTCCGGGTCTCTCCCTCTCCCGTGGTCTCCGAGGGGCATCCTGCGAGCGTCGCATGCTGGAGGGTCCGGGTCTCTCCGTCTCCCATGGTCTCCGAGGGGCATCCTGCGGGCGTCGCATGCTGGAGGGTGCGGGTCTCTCAGTCTCCTGTGGTCTCCGAGGGGCATCCTGCGGGCGGTCTGCATCTGCGGGGATGGGTGCCTGGACGTTTGGTCCTGCGATACACAATGAAGCATGCATGGTTAGACATCAGGCAGTGATCAGCTGATACGGGGGAGGGGGATATAGGGGAGGGGGGATATGGGGACGGGCTGTCGGTGGCTCACTCGCTAGTACGCCCCCGACCTCTGCATCAGCAACCTCCCGGTCCTCAGGTCCGCCAGCCAGTTCCAGGGCCCTTTCCTCGTGTACGGTCAGTGGCCTCTCATCAGCGGGCCCTCCTCCAGTCCTCACATGCTCCCTATTGTTGTGCGCGCTTCTCCTGTGGGGGGGGGGGGCAGGGGTAAAAGGCAACAGTGTTAGGCAGGTATATGAATGCACGCCATCGGTTGCGCGTGCATTGCAGAGGTTAAGGTTAGGGCTGGATTCACTTGGGGATAGGGGGGAGGGGGGATATGGGGGAGGGGGGGGGCTATGGGGGAGGGGGGATATGGGGGAGGGGGGGGGATATGGGGGAGGGGGGGGATATGGGGGAGGGGGGGATATGGGGGAGGGGAGGATATGGGGGAGGGGGGGATATGGGGGAGGGGAGGATATGGGGGAGGGGGGATATGGGGGAGGGGGGATATGGGGGAGGGGGGATATGGGGGAGGCTCACCCTGCCTGCTCTGACGAGGTCTTTCACCTTCTTGTGGCATTGGGTGCCTGTCCGTGGTGTCCGGGCCACAGCGGTGACGGCCTCTGCCACTTCCCTCCACAGACGCCGGCTGTGGCGTGGGGCAACTCTGCGGCCGTGCCCGGGATACAGGGCGTCCCTCCTCTGCTCCACCGCGTCCAGGAGCGCCTCCACATCGCGTGACTCGAACCTCGGGGCTGAGCGACGGCAAGCCTTCCAGTCGGGTGTTGCGGTCGGGTGTTGCGGTCGGGTGGGGGGGGGGGAGCAGCGCGGCCTTATGAGCTGTCACGCCGTGCAGCGCGTATGACGCTGCACGGCGTGAACCACTGCGCAAGCGCGGATCCCGTTACGTCGCTGCTAGCCCATTTCGGGCCGGAGACCATCGACCCATTTTTCCGACGTGACGCAAGTCGGATTTGCGCCGTTTTTTGCGCCGATCGGCGGACTTTCCGCCGATAACGGAGAATTTCGCCCATGCTGTTAGGTAATGTGGACATTCTGAATTCTCCCTCCTTGTACCCGAACAGGCACTGGAATGTGATTTTCACTAGGGGCTTTTCACAGTAACTTCATTGGTGTTAATTTAAGCCTACTTGCGAAAATAAATATTATTACATTATTACGAGGGTCGCTTGACACAGGTCAGGGCTGGCCTAATAAGGGATGCGATTGACTGGAAGGGGAGGGGCGGAGCTCCCCAACGAGGCTGGTCACATGAAAAGTGAGGGCTGAACAGGGCGATCAAACGGTCACGTGTGTTCGCGCACCTGAGGAGTCTGAAGGAGGAAGTGGCCTTTTCAAAAGAAACGCACTTAAAGGTAGGGGACCAGACAAGGTTGATGAAATAAAAGAAATGGTAGGTGTTACTATCGGAACTGGACATGAAGACGATGGGGGTGGTGTTGCGGGTGGAGAAGCGGGTTGCGTTCAAAGTGGCCAATTCCTGGGGGGGGGGGGGGGGGTTCGGGATGGTGAGTGGGAAGCTGGAGGGGATGCCGGTGGTCCTGGTAAACATTTATGCCCCTAATAGGCATGATGTGGATTTTTATGAGGCAGGTGTTGAGAAAGACTCCTGACCCGGACTCGCACTGGTTGATCATGGGGGTGGATTTTAACACAGTCATTGAGCCAAGTTTTGGACCAGTCGAGCCCAAGGTCAGGGAAGATGTCGATAGTGGCCAAGGAGCTGAAGGGCTTATGGAGCATATGGAGGAGAGGGGGTGGACCCTGGAGATTTGGTCAAGTTCGTCCTGAGGGGGTCGGTTGATGGTTTCGCTCGGAGGTGGAAGCCGTTCATTGACTTCTTTGAGGAGGATTGAGCTGTCAGCAGAAGGGGAATGGGAGGTGGGGCAGGGGAGAGATAAGGGGGTTAAAATGGGGAAGGCAGGATGGGAGAAGTGGGCATGGCGGGGGGGGAGAGAAAGAAAGTGGGTGTTGATTATTTATTATGTTGTATAATTTTGCTTCTGTTTTCGTTTGTTGCTTGTTTATGCAAATTCCTGGATAAAAATATATATTGGTTAAAACTCAGGAATTTAAGGAATAACTGCTTTTCTTGGCAGTTTCAAAATCAGAAGCAACTATCAGCTCTACTTAGAATTGTAAAAGGATCAAATAAAATTCTATTGTTGCATTCCACATCCCTGCAAAATATCAATATTGTGCGCTGAATAAATATTCAGAGAAAGGCTGAAGCGTTTTTTCTTCACCCATTTCCACTAATGCGAGGATTACATTTCTGTAAATGGTGGTGAATCAAAGTATTATGATATTCCATTACAGTAACAGCTATATAAACAAGACCACCTGAGGAAGAATTAAATGAGAGTATACTATTTTACATGATATAATACTGCTGCCACAAAACAGTTCATCCTCCACCTTATTGTGAGCTAGGACACAGGACATTTACCTGGCTAATGCTTAAAGATGGAAACAGCATTGAAGTGGGCTGAAACATGATGCTTGCAGACCTGGTTTTCAATATTAGCATTCCCTCATCTCTCCCAAATAGATGCAAACTAAACACTGACACAAGTACTCGATGCAGTTCATTCCAAATATTTCACAAAATAATGCATCAGCTGCAAGGATGGTTGTCATGAGAAGCAAAATTCTCAGATGCACAAAAAATGGTTTTGAGACTGATAAGGTAAATTATTGGACAGGACACAGGTTCCATTATTCTGCATCAAAAACAAATTTCTTCTGATCTTTACGTGTTTAGCACCAATATGGAAAATAAATCCAATTTCATTGAATTTTCTTGATTACAAAAACACCACCATTCACTTTGAGCAGGGAGAACACAACTCAGAGAAAATTACTATATGTGCCTCATTTAGTTTTCATTTTCCATCTTGATCATGATGTAATGCATTCTAATTAGCTTTATGATCCATCTGCATTAACAGATTTAATCAAAACAGAGCACATGCATCGGTCAAAAGCAAACCCGCAAGCAGTTTAGAAAATTGCTGCACTGTTGTTTCAACATTAATTACAATTTCTATGTTAATGACTCGAGATGTAAAAGTCACAACAAAATTACTTTTTAAAAAATTGATAGCTTCTTACATAATACTGTATTTAAAATTTCTAATAAAGAAAAAACATTCAGGATAAGATTATGAGAGTGTTGTGACAATGCACAACACATCCAAAATACTTCCACAATGACACCATCACTTAAAATTGACAAGTTACATTCTTAAAAGACATTTACTGACCCCGAATGGAGCAAGTTCCAATAATTACAATACTTTTGACACTCACATTTCTTTCTGCAAACTCGACCTTCACGTCATCCTTGCTTGCATTCTTGATCATTATTGTGATGATAATGTGAGAATCTGTCTGATACCAATCATGTCTAAAGTAAAAAGAATGTTTAATGTTGTAAAATCATCAAATTATTTAACAGTTGAAGGAGATGAAAGTAGCCAGTTAATTTCTATTTCAATTTTCTGCCAATGATAAAAGCACTATTGGCAATCACAGTATGACAGCTTAATTGTACATAGATTTAACTAGTATGGTAAATTAGTTAGAAGATGAACGCCATGATAACAGCAGTTAATCATGCTTTTCATCCAGCGTGCAACGTAGAATTTGAAGCATTGCCACAATATATTTAAGTGTGCTTCTGTGCTACAATATCTGAATGTCAACAAAGTTTCAACTGTTCACGTTTCTGATGGAATGCCCACACAAATGCAATAATAACTTAAGTTAAACAATCTCAATTTTATTAAAAAGAATTCCATGTGCAAAGTTTTAAATTCAAAGAAATAAAACACTTTAAATAGCAACTATTGAAATAGAGCCTGCAAGCTGCCAAGCAATAGACCACTGCTGATGATGAAACTACATTTTCCTTTTGCGATCAACATGAATTATCAGATATGCATCACTGAATGGATGCCTCCAGTCAGGACATAGTTATTCCTGTTCAAATAGGAGCTTTGAAGAGATTCATTGAAGTGGAATATAAACCAATTTGTAATCTATACTAATCTCATTCATCAGAAACAGTTTCCCAATTTGTCATTACAGACATGCCAAACATAAAAGCCCGGTTATAAACAACTTTTTCTTCTCCTGTATGAAGCCATTTATAAAGGGACTGAATTACCTCTTTGAAGCAGAGTAGCAACAAATCAGGTTAAAATTGCAGTTTTTGTACAGACTGAATTTTGTGAAACAGGTTCGAGACAAATGCTGCATGATTAGGAATTTTGAATTGCTACATACATGCCTGTTATTTACAAAACTAATCAATAAAAATGCTATTTAAAAGAAACAAATATATACACTATACATAGTGAATATAGCAGGAACAGAGAGGGTTACAATACTTGTTGAAAAATGGCAAGGGCATTACAGCATGCATAACTGAACACATTTACATAAATCATAACATTAAAGATTATATATTTGGCGGCATAAGTTTATTCATTTGAATGTATAACATGGTGTTTCATAGTCAATGAATGCTATTCGTTAATTTTTACAGAATCACAGATTCAAAAAACCAATGGAAGTCCCACAACCCTATCTGATTTTATTTCCCTATTCGTTCATGGGATGGGAGTACCGCTCGCTGGTAATGTCAGCATTCATTGCCCATCCTTAATTGGCCTGGAGTTGGTGCTTTTCTTGAACTGCGGCAGTGCACATGAAGGTACACCAGTGCTATGAGGGAATGAGTTCCAGGATTCTGATCAGCTACATTAAAGGAACCGCAATATATTTTCAAGTCAGGATGGTGGCTTGGAAGGAAACCTGCAGGTGGTCATGATTAGGTCTACCTGTTGCCCTTGTCCGTCTAAGTCAGGCATTGTCAAAATCGGGGGTGCGTCCCGCGGGTGGGTCGTGGGCGGGTGTTGGGAGGGTCGCGAAGCCATCCGTCGCAGCGCTTCCGATTGCGCAAATTCGCGCGCAACAGCCGGCTTTAACTATGCCGGCTGTGAGCGGCCTTTTTAACATATAAAAAAATGAGGCCGCACTGCACGTGCATAACTGCTCATCGGTGCACATGTGCAGAGTTTTGCACATGCGCACCGATGAGTAGACACACATGCTCTGCCCAGTTCGGAAGTGCTCGGTTCTACTGAACGAAGCTAAGGCCGAGTTTCCACCCACGAGCACCATCGGACCACCCAGAGATCCACCGCAATGGCCTCCACCTCGGAACTTGCCTATATGAAATGAAAATCGCTTGTCACAAGTAGGCTTCAAATGAAGTTACTGTGAAAAGCCCCTAGTCGCCACATTCCTGCGCCTGTACGGAGAGGCTATATAACGTGCTCATCCTGCACAACGATGAGGTCACTGTCACTGAAGACCAACTCAATGCCCTGATTAAAACAGCTGGTATGACAATTGAGCCTTTCTGGCCCAGTCTGTTTGCCAAGGCATTGACTAATATGGACATCAAAAGTCTGATCTGCAATGTTAGTGCTGGTAGCAGTGCCCCAGCTGCTGCAGCAGTTGTTTCCACCACTGCACTGTTGCTGCTGAAGAGAAAAAGGAAGAGAAGAAACAGGAAGAATCTGAAGAGTCTGACGATGACATGGGCTTTGGACTCTAATTAAACGTGCCGTGCAGCAACACAATTTACAAAAAATAAATAAAAATTGAATATAAAAGCCAGCTGCTGCGGCTGAAGACTGCGAATTTGCGCAATTGGAGACGCAGAAGATTTAAAAAACAATTCTATGTAATCTTCCTGCCTAAGGGAGGCAGAGAGCAGGTCACGGCCCCCGAACTTCGTCATCTCGTGCTTTGGGCGCGATTGAGATTCCTCCATTTCATCAGCAGCAAACAAGGTCAGAGAAAATGGTAGGTCGCAAGGGGCGGCCGGCGCGGGTTGCAAAGGTCGGCCGGCGCGGGTCGCAAAGGTTAGCCAGTTGGCAAAAATGGGTCCCCGGAAAAAAAGTTTGAAAAACACTATTCTAAGTGGTCGAGGTCCTGGGATTGGAACGTTTGCTTGAAGAGTTGGCAAGTTACTGCAATGCATCTTGTAGATGGTAAATACTGCAGCTTCAGTGTACCGGTGGGGAATGTAGTGAATGGAATATTAGTGGCTGCTTTGTCCTGAATGATGTTGAGTTTCTTGACTTGGTGGAGCTGCAATCCCAACAGGCAAATGAAGATTGCTCCATCATACTGACTTGTGTTTTGCATATGGTAGACAGACTTGAGAGTCAGGTACATCACTCGTGCACAGTCTATGGGGTGCTCTAGTAGGCACTACTTCTGTGGATAGTCTATTAAGTCTCTGGTCAATGGCCCGAAGTGATGATGATGGGGCAATGGTAATGCTATGGAACATCAAGGAGAGGCAACATGGTAACACAGTGGGTAGTACTGTTGCTTCACAGCGCCAGGGTTTCAGGTTTGATTCCCGACTTGGGTCACTGTCTGTGCGGAGAGGCAACATGGTAACACAGTGGGTAGTACTGTTGCTTCACAGCGCCAGGGTATCAGGTTCGATTCACGACTTGGGTCACCGTCTGCACGTTCTCCCCTTGTCTGCATGGGTTTCCTCCGGGTGCTCCCGTTTTCTCCCACAAATCCCGAAAAGGTGTGCTGTTAGGTAATTTGAACATTCCGAATTCCCCATCTGTGTACCCGAACAAGCGCCGGAATGTGACATGGGGCTTTTCACAGTAACTTTGTTGCAGTGTTAATGTAAGCCTACTTGTGACAATAAAGGTTATATTATTATCTTGGTGATGATGGGCGGCACGGTGGCACAGTGGTTAGCACTGCTGCCTCACGGCGCTGAGGACCCAGGTTCGATCCCAGCCCCGGGTGGATTACTGTCCGTGTGGAGTTTGCACATTCTCCCCGTGTCTGCGTGGGTCTCACCCCCACAACCCAACGATGTGCAGGGAAGGTGGATTGGCTATGCTAAATTGCCCCTGAATTGGAAAAAAAAATTGAGCACTCTTAAATTTATTTCAAAGAAAGCTTGGTGATGATAATTGTCTGGTATTTGCGTAGCACAAAGGTTACTTTTCACTTATTTGGTCAAACATGAATGTTTTCCAGATCTTCCTGCATGCAGGCACAGACTGCTTCATTGTGAGGAGGTGCACATGAAAGTGAGCACAGCATAATGAACATTGCACTTCTGACCTCATGACAGCCTTCGATGAAACAGATGAATACTACCTCCGAAAAACCCTTGCAGAAAAGTCCTCAGGTTGAGACAATTGGCCTCCAAAACCAGTTTCCTTTGTGATGGGGCTGACACCAACTAACGGAGAATTTTCCCATGATTCCGATTGACTTTAATTTTATTGGAGCTCCTTAATGCCACACTGGTCAAATGATCCCTTGATGTCAAGGGCAGTCATCCTAACCTAACCTCTCGGATTCAGTTTGTTGGTCTATATTCGGAACAGAGCTGTAATGAGGAGCGAAGGAGCCTAATCTGAGCATTTGTGAGGTTATTGCTGAGGTGCCGCTTGATAGCACTGTTAACGCAATCTTCCAACATATTGCGAAGTGAGAATAGACTAATGGGGGAATAAATGGACGGATTGGATTTGTCCTGCATTTTGTGAACAGGATATACGTAGGTAATTTTCCACTTTGTCAGGTAGATGCCAGTGTTGTAGCTGTACTGGGGAAGTTTAATAAGAGGGGAAGTTAGTTTTAGGGCCAAACCCTTCAACATGACAGTAGGATGTTCTCGGGGTCTATCACCGTTTCAGCATTCATTGAGCTCAGCTGTTTTTCTTTAATGGGGATTGAATTAGTGAAAAACTGGTTTCAGGGATGGCAACGAACAGGTGAGATGCATCATTCACTTCTGGCCAAAGGTAGTTGCAAACACATCAGTCTTGTCTTTTAGATTCATGTGCTATCCTCCACCATCGTTTAAGATGGATATGCTCATGAAGTCTCCTCCCTACACCTCCATTAAATGTTTAATTACCCAGCACAGTTCACGATTAGTAGTAGCATCGCAGTACTTTCCATCTTTCTCTGTACATAGAATGTTCAACAGCTGAAGAGTTGGCATCTCATTTTGGGTATGGCTAGTGCTGCTCATGACAAGCTCCCCCACAACCCTCTACAAACCAGGATTTACCTGGTTTTATGGAAATGGTAGGGACCAATATGCTGCTCCTTGGGACTACAGATTGTGATGGATGTTGAAGTTTCCCACTCAAGAGCACATTCTCTGCCGTTGCTACCTTCAATGCTTTTCCAATTGTTGTTCAACATGGATAAATACAGATTTATCAGCTAAGGGAGGTCAGCAGGTGGTAATCAGCCAACATGGGAGGTTCATTTCGCCATGTATGACTTGATGCCTTGAGGCTTCATGTGATCTGGAGTAAATGTTCAGGACTCTCAGGGTTCCCCCTCCTGACTGTATACCTGTGTTATGGCAAAGTTGGGTCTACCTTGTTGGTGAGCCAGATCATACCCAGGGATGGCAATGGAGAAGATACTCAGCTGGTCTTGCAGCATCTGTAGCGACAGAAAGTTAACATTTCAGGCCAATGTCCCTTCGTAACCCCGAGGAAGGATCGGTTTCTATCATTTTCTGTACTTTCAGATTTTCAGCATCCACAGTATTTTGCTTGTGTTGTAATGGTGATGGAGGTGGCTGGGAAGTACAATCACACTTGCAGAACATCATATTGTTGTGAGACAGCTCTCCCAATGTGCTTATAACTATACATCTAACTAACAACTTGATCGCGCTCCTAAAAACACCATTTGAAAAGCTGTAAGTTTTTTTTTAAAAAGCAAGGTTGCAGCATTAAGACTGATGCATCAAACACATTACAACAGACAAGTATGCCACCAAACAAATTGGACTGTTTGGTTTTGCAAAAATTTACACTTTATGCACTGAACATTAAATTAAATATAGGCTATACGTAGAACATAGAAAATACAACACAGAACAGGCCCTTCGGCCCACAATGTTGTGCCAAACTTTTGTCCTAGATTAAGAACAAATTCATCTACACCCCATCATTCTACTGTAATCCATGTACCTATCCAATAGTCACCTGAAGGTCCCTAATGTTTCCTACTCAACTACTTCCACAGGCAGTGCATTCCATGGCCCCACTACTCTCTGGGTAAAGAACCTACCTCTGACATCCCCCTATATCTTCCACCATGCACCTTAAATTTATGCCCCCTTGTAATGGTTTGTACTACCTGGGGAAAAAGTCTCTGACTGTCTACTCTAGCTATTCCCCTGATCATCTTATAAACCTCTATCAAGTCTCTCCTCATCCTTCTCCGTTCTAATGAGATATTTGCCAATGTAAGAGGGTTCAAGATGAACAAAAGGGTAAATTAGCAATAACATACCACATTTTAGAGCTAACCTAGGTTGCATCCTAACACAAGCAGGCCCCTGCAAGCTCCAGATGCACCAATGTGTGTTAGATTAGAAGTCTTAAACGATCAATAAACACTAGCAAAATGGAATGAACAGTCCATGGTACAGCAATTTTGTCTAGAAGCATAGGAGAACATCTTCCACACAGATAAGTTTCAGGGCCGTGCCAGCCTTGCCTTTTATAGTTCAATTTTAATCATGGGGCAGAAAAGTAAGCTTTCATAATGATGTGGTTCTGGAGCAATAAATTGACAAGACAAAAAATGCAAAGTTTATTCACAATTCTAACTAGGTCACTCACTTTTACACTTGTGCCTACGATTTAAACTGGATTACCATTGTTGATGACCATTGTTGATGCATTCCCATCTCTAAATCATATTTTTTAATTTCAAGCCACAAACCTAGTCAGCCATTCTTAAAATTCACAAGGTTTAATTTTTCTGCAGAATGTCCTCCATGATTATAAAAAGATAGAGGTTATGAACTTTACATGATTTTCTACAGTAATTATAAAGGTTGAAATGGAGAAAGTTATTAACATTTAATTTACAACATTCTCAAAAGAAAATCAGAGATTTTATTTCTGGTACAGAAACTACAGACTTCGTAAGTGCATTTTTCACAGAAACGATCCAACCACCTTTTGGAAATTTAGCACTAATCTAACTAATTTCTCATTAGTAGTTTGCTGGATCAATCTTCCAAACAATAGTGCACCTTCTTTGCTCTGATCAAAGCTGGCTGTCGATATTTAGAGGTTTGGCAAAGATAGAAAATCGCCAATCTCAGTTGTCAATTGAACCATATTCCAAGAGTATCTTAGAAGGGAATAATGATTTAACAACAAGGAGAATTTTTGTGGGGATACGTAACGTTGTCTCAAGTACAAGTGCTTATCCTAGCACAAACACGTGAATGGAAAGGTAATGGATAACTTACAAATACTTAACATAGTTAATGAAAGACATAATTTTTATTTCCTAGAGTTATAAGTTTGTATCGGGAACATCTGACAAAAGACACTATGTGCGGGTACATAACCGCCATCCTAATCCACTCACCATGCGATTAATCACTTCCCTTCAGCTTGTCAGGTCAGTACAAGGTCCTTGCTATCCATAAGTTCATTATGAATGATTGTACGGACATCCTCTTGCCTTGGCCTGAACTTTAACTCCATGGGTGTTCCTTGCAAAACCTTCCCACGTGGCTACGCATTACATCATCTGCCCTGGCCAAAACCCAACACAGTCAGCACAGACCTCATCACCCCCTAGTTTGGTTTCTTTCCCTACTCTTCTTATACCCCTTCCTGCACAAAGCAGTTTGAAGTTTTCAACGTTTCATTTCAAATCGTTGTAGTCTACTTCCCTTCCCAAGCCCAACCACACATTTTACAAGATATTCTTCCCATCGTTATCCTTCAACTGCTACACTGATTACCTCGGCACCTCAATAATTTTGACCTTCATTGCAGCTCCTTTTGTACAAACTCTTCTGGATTCACCAGTTTTCCATTCTCTCTGAACCTCACAAACCTCATTCATATTCGCAGATATCCACTTGGCTGGTCATCTACTCATACTTTCGGATGACAGTGGCTTCCATTACCGATGAGACTATTTCAGATCCCTTCCTTATATTCTTAAGCACCTGCAGCCTCACCTTTCTGCACTGCCCCAGGAAAAAAATCTCTTTAAGTCACTGACAAATTTCAACTGATAGGCTCAAATTTCTCTGGGTGTCCATTCGTCAAACCTCTTCTACATATTCATTTATTCCTATACTATTTCCACCTTGGAGGCCCTCAAACCAAGAAATCCAAGTCCACCTTCCATCCCTGATTTTCACAGGAGACCAAGTTAACGATACATCACAATTGTCTTCAACTGTTCAGTTCCATTGAAATCCCTTTACTCAGGGTCCAGTCAATGCCCTCCCCCCTAATGTCTCTTTGCTATGAACAACCTTTTGTTGCACTACATGATCCCTTTAAGATTGCTGCATGGTCTTTAATGCATGCATCTTAAAGGGAACACTGGTTGTTTGTAGTCTTTTTGTTCCCTACATAGCACATTCCAGGTGACTACACAACCATGCATCTCAGACGGAAGGATGGTTCCAGTCTTTGCTATTTAACTGCATCCCAGATCATCTCTAGTAATTCTCTTCCTACCCCTGTACTATCACCTCCATAGTACACAAAGTTTCAGCCTCAGTTACAAACTTAAAATACAGCAGAATCTGGAAATCCAAAATAAAATTATTCAGCAGGTTAGGCAGCAGGCGAGAGAAACAGTTAATATTTCCGGTCAGTGACTTTTCATCTGAACTAGAAAAGTTAAGAGATGGAGTCAACTTAAACAGGTACAGAAGTAAGGAAAGGGAGGAGGGAAAAAAGGAAGATCTGGGATGGAATGGAAGGCAGTAAAGATGAAATGTTGTAAGGGGTGATGGTGCAAGCCTAAAGGAGATGGTAAAGTAATTCCACAAGAGATTCAACCTTGGCTATTTCATTTTTCTCATCCATATTCTGCCTGTTGGCAACTTTCCAATGCAGCCATAGCTTCAGCAACTTAGGCCAGAGTCTAGATTTTTCTGCCTGCAGCTTCCCAAATTTTTCATTTTCATCACCTACTGTAACATCTCAGTTCAGATCTAACTCTTTCAATAAGCTTTTATTCATCTCTCCCAGTTGTTCCTCTTGGTCAATGCCTGGTATTGTCTTACTCCTGTACGTGGTTGCTTGGGATGTTTTGCTGCATAAAAAACACAATAAAAATCCCAGTTGCTATTGTATTAGAAATGCCTTCAACGGAGTGGCAAAGCAGCCAAGTCTTAAACAAAATCATCCAAAAACACAGATAATTTGGGTCCATCGGCCGATGAGCTTCAACTGCCAGAATTAGGTCTGTGAACTAGCACAAACTGTATTCGACATAAACCCTGAGACAATGTTACTACTGATTTAATCTCTGCACTATTGATAGTGGCTCATGCTAGCTAAGATCTTTCTTAAAATTACAATCACCCAAGGGGTTAGCTTGCAGTATAGTTTCTTACTTTCTTTCAACAGCAAGTTGAACAGATCAGGTAACAAAGATTAACTACATCAGCAGAACTTCAAGCAGCATAGAATATGAAATGTCAGTTTTGTACACAAGAAAACAGACAAAATCTGACAGGAGAGAATACTGCACATAAATAATTCTATTTTACTATAAATATTTTGATTCTGAAAATACAGTAAATCATACACTGGTAAATAGAAATGTAAACCACTGGACAAATAATCCATGTGACTTATTAAAACTAGTTGCTCATTTGGTTTATATTTTTTGTTTAAAATAAAGCAAGATGAGATTTTTCAATTATATCTAATTTAAATAGGTTCCAATGCCCAACTGTAAATATAAATTCTATTTGTCCTGTTAAGCAAGAGAGTGTACCTACACTTCCCACAAGAAATATAAACAATCATTTCACCACAATTGGGACTGTCTTTCTTTTAAAACTCACTGTTAGAATGTACACCACAAATATTAACACCTTCGGTTAAAACAGCACACAACAAATGGATTGAAGAGAAACAGCTCCATCAATCGGCAGCAGACAGCAATCCAAACACTGCAGAATTGTGATTTAACTCTTTCAACTTTTAAGCTCTGAAGTTTGGTAATAAGGGGCTGGATTTTCCAATTCTAGGGCTATGTCCCGATGCCAGCATGGGAACGGTGGCGTTTTATGTAAGAAAAAATGGTGTAAAACGTCCACCGATTCCCTGTTTTGCTGGGGGCTAGCAAGACGGCAGCGTCGAGCACCCGGCTCTAGCTGCCGATACGCCCCGGGGAATTGCCGGGTCTGTGACCGCGCACGCCGGTGGTCTGCAGTGGCCGCACCGTGCTACATGGCGCTGGCCACTCGCGGACCCGGCCCACGAAATAGCCCCCCCCCCTTCGGCTGGCTTGCCGAAGGGGGGGGGGGGACGGGACTATTTCGTGGACCGGGTCCGCGAAAATTTGGGAAATTTGCCCCCCCCCCCCCCCCCACCCCCCCGTGCACCCAGCACAGAATGATGTCCTACCCCTGCCCACAGATCGGCCCTCACCCTACTGTGGCGGCACTGGATTGAGTATGCAGCCGCTATGCCAAGTTCCCGACAGGTGAGATCATACGTGTCCCGCGCTGTAGGGAACTCGGCCGGTCGGGGGCGGAGCATTGGGGGGCGGGCCTCAGGCAACATCCCGAGGCCATCGAAATGTGGCGCCACTCCTAGAGTACGCCGCCCTGGTGGGAAAGGAGCATCGCAAAAGTGGCCCCGCCCCCGATTAGGTCGGGGACTCGGATTCTCCAGCCAGTCGCCGAACACTGGGCGCAATTCTCCCATCGGGAGTCTAAGTGCCGACGCCAGAGTGAAAACCGGAGTGTTTCACTCCGGCGTCGGAGCCCGCTCACAGGCCCATGTTCTCCCGCCCCCGGGGGCTAGGAGCGGTGTAACGTCATTTACGCGCGCCGGGCCTTGCCACCGCGTAAAAGCGATGCCCGCGCATGTGCGGGTTGGCCGGCGCCAACCCGCGCAAGCGCGGTTGTCGTCCTCCCCGAGGCTGCCCCGCAAGGTGTCAGATGGATCTTGCGGGACGGCGGAGGAAAGGAGGTCCTCCTTCAGAGAGGCCGGCCTGTCGATCGATGGGCACCGATCGCGGGCCAGACCCCATTTGAGGCCCCCCCCAGGTGCATGAACCCCCCTCCCCCGAAGGCCGCCCCCCCCCCAGTGTTCCCGCGCTGTTGCCATCCGGCAGCAACCAGGTGTGGACGGCGGCGGCGGGAACCAGTCGTGTTGGGCAGGCCGCTTAGCCCATCCGGGCTGGAGAATCGCCGCTCGCTCGTTGCAAACTGAGAGCAGTGATTCGCCGAGCGGCCAGCCGCGATTCTTGCCGTGGCGGTTTGGGGGTTGGAGAATCGCGTGCGGGTGTCGGGGCGGCGTGACGGGACACGCGCGGCGATTCTCCCACCCAGCGTTGGGAGGAGGGGGAGGGAGAATTCTGACCCCAGGAGCGCCTAGGGAGCGAACCCAACCTGCCTCAGGAAGCCCCTGCCCACGACCCAGGACCCCAGAAATGGTGGAGACCCCGCGTAAGTTCCCGAACGCGCTGCAAGGTATTCCCGCGCCCGCAGAACACCGGGACCCATCCGGATCGCAGACCTTCCCCCTCTAGCAACTCCTCTACCTCAACCAGCGCCCGGGACCCTGCCAGACACGATCCCGGATACGTAAACAGCGCCCTGGTCCCCGCCAGCGTCCTGGACCCCGCCAGACGCAACCACCTACCTTCCACAAGGGCTGACGTCTCCCATCGGATCCCAGGATCATCCAGCTGCAGCCACCAACCGAGGAGGCGAGGGAAACGTGGCGGTCTGCAGGTTAGACTGAAGCAACGCGGCTTCAAGACCCCTCTCCCCAGCATACTCTTGGCAAACGTCCAAGCGATCGAAAACAAGCTGGATGAACTTAACGCCAGACTTACCTCTCAGAGGGAAGTAAGAGAGTGCTGTGTGCTCTGTTTCACAGAGACATGGCTCAACCCCACCTCACCGGACTGTGCCATACAACCTGAAGGCTTCTCAATTCACCGGGCGGACCGCACGGCATCATCAGGCAAAGAGGCAAAGCGAAGGGTGCAGGGCTGTGCCTCCTCATCAAATCCTCCTGGTGCTTGGATGTGGCGACTCTGGCGACCGACTGCTCCCAGACCTGGAATACCTGACCGTGAAGTGACCCCCATATTATCTTCCACGTGAGTTCACTTCAGCCATTATCACAGCGGTCTACATTCCACCCCAGGCAGAAGTGAGGAAGGCGCTGGACGAACTATACACAGTAATAAACAACTACGAAACAGAACACCCGGAGGCCTTGTTCATCGTGGCCGGAGACTTCAACAAGGCCAACCTCAAGGGAGTACTACCAAAATTCCACCAGCACATCTTCTGTCCCACCAGGGGCGACAACACTCTTGACCACTGCTACTCAAAAATCAAGGGCGTCTACCGTTCCATCCCCCGACCGCACTTTGGGAAATCAGACCATATGACGGTGCTCCTTCTCCGGCATACAAGCAGACACTCAAGCGTGAGAATCCAGCTAAGAAGGTTGTGCAGTGCTGGTCCGAGGAGACAGAAGAGCTCTTACGTGACCGTTTAGAGACAGTGGACTGGTCCATATTTAAGAACTCAGCGACCAACTTAAATGAGTATGCCACCACCGTCACAGACTTCATCAGCAAATGTGTGCACGACTGCATGCCAAAGATAGCAGTACGTACGTTCCCCAACCGGAAACCATGGCTCAATCGTGAGATTGACTCCCTACTGAAGGACAGATCTGAGACGTTCAAGACAGACGACTCTGACCTATACAAGAAATCCAGGTACGACCTCCGCAAAGCCATCCGAGATGCCAAGAGAGAATATCAAACCAAGCTAGAGTCACAGACAGACTCTCGGCGGTTGTGGCAAGGACTAAACAACATAACGGGCTACAAAGCGAGGCCGAACAGTATCTCGGGCAGCAGCGCACCCCTCCCAGCTGAACTCAATGCATTCCATGCTCGGTTCGAGCAGGTAACCAACAATCCGCTGTCGAGTGCCCCAGCAGCCCATAATTCACCCATACCCACCATCACAGCTTCCAAAGTCAGATCGGCCTTCCTGAAAGTGAACCCTTGGAAGGCGACGGGCCCGGACGGGATCCCTGGTCGTGCACTCAAAGAGCCTGCGCGGACCAGTTGGCAGAGGTATTCGCAGACATCTTTAAACTGTCCCTACTCCACTCAGAGGTCCCCACCTGCTTCAAGAAGACCACCATCATACCGGTACAAAAGAACCAGGCAACGTGCCTCAATGACTACCGACCAGTGGCCCTGACGTTAGTCGTAATGAAGTGCTTCGAGAGGTTGATCATGAAGCGCATCACCTCCATACTCCCAGAACGCCTTGATCCACTGCAATTCGCATACCGTTGCAACCGGTCCACATCAGACGCCATTTCCCTGCCCCTACACTCATCCCTAGAGCATCTAGAAAACAAGGACTCCTACATTAGACTCCGATTTATTGACTACAGCTCCGCCTTCAACACCATAATCCCAGCCAAGCTCATATCAAAGCTCCAAAACCTAGGACTTGGCTCCCCACTCTGCAACTGGATCCTCGATTTTCTGACCAACAGACCACAATCAGTAAGAATGAAGAACAAATCCTCCTCCACAATAGTCCTCAACACCGGTGCCCCGCAAGGCTGCGTACTTAGCCCCCTTCTCTACTCCCTGTACACACACGACTGCGTGGCAAAACTTGGTTCCAACTCCATCTACAAGTTTGCTGACGATATCACCATAGTGGGCGGGGTCTCGAATAACGATGAGTCAGAATACAGGCGGGAGATAGAGAACCTCGTGGAGTGGTGTAGCGACAACAATCTCTCCCTCAATGCCATCAAAACTAAAGAGCTGGTCATTGACTTCAGGAAGCAAAGTACTGTACACACCCCTGTCAGCATCAACGGGGCCGAGGTGGAGATGGTTAGCAGTTTCAAATTCATAGGGGTGCACATCTCCAAAAATTTGTCCTGGTCCACCCACGTCGACGCTACCACCAAGAAAGCACAACAGCGCCTATACTTCCTCAAGAAACTAAGGAAATTCGGCATATCCACATTAACCCTTACTAACCTGTACAGATGCACCATGGAAAGCATCCGATCGGGCTGCATCACAGCCTGGTATGGTAACTGCTCGGCCCAGGACCGCAAGAAACTTCAGAGAGTCGTGAACACCGCCCAGTCCATCACACGAACCTGCCTCCCATCCATTGACTCCATCTACACCTCCCGCTGCCTGGGGAAAGCGGGCAGCATAATCAAAGGTCCCTCCCACCCGGCTTACTCACTCTTCCAACTTCTTCCATCGGGCAGGAGATACAGAAGTCTGAGAACACGCACAAACAGACTCAAAAACAACTTCTTCCCCACTGTCACCACTCCTAAATGACCCTCCTACTGTCTGACCTCATGAACACTACACCCTGTATGCTTCATCTGATGCCAGTGCTTATGTAGTTACATTGTATATGTTGTGTTGCCCTATTATGTATTTTCTTTTATTCCCTTTTCTTCCCATGTACTTAATGATCTATTGAGCTGCTCGCAGAAAAATACTTTTCACTGTATCTCAGTACACGTGACAGTAAACAAATCCAATCCAATCCAATCCCGCCCACTATTTTGCCGTCACCGACCGGAGAATTCAGCCCAAGATTTTTGCTGAATTTTCTTTAATTGTAAACTCTATGCAACATACAATGAATTAAAGCATGTATCACGAGGGCCTAAATTGACCAATTTCTTCTTTGTTTTTAAACCTCCAAATTAAAACATCAGTTGAATAAACTTCTGTAATCTAGCTTAGTTTTCAAACTACAAAGTGCTGTAATTGCAATGATACTTATATAGATAAGCAGCCATTTGAGCAAAATAGGGTTCTGGTGCTGAATCAGTAACCTTTCTTCAAAACAAATTAGTCGACTATTGCTAAATATCCGAGCAGATAGGCATCCGTTAACTCAGCTGGAACAGTCAAATACAAATTTAATGCAATCTCATTTTGCAGTTCTGTGAGGGATGATTTCCTATTTGTTGCTTGCATTGAAATTACAATAATATGCATAATGAACATGATGATTTTGCTCAAAATAGCATATTTCAGAAAAGAAATCGAACCAGATTTACAGATGGTGCTGTAATTGTAAACATACTGTGAAAATATATGTAAATATGCCATAACATTAAATAAGGGCACAATGCCAAAATCTAAATGCATAAAGAAAAAGCAAGTTGCATTAATACGACAATATTTAAAGAAAAACCCTGAAGTACTTTATAGATGTATTTAAGGAAATGGGCATCAAGCCATTATGGAATAGAAAGGAGAATGAAAACCTGGTTCAACACATCAACTTTGAGCAGCTTTTCTTTTAAAAAAGAAAAGTGGAGATAGATTAAGAGTTTCAAGAATAGGACCAAAGCAGGCGAGGGCTTTCCTAGCAAGGATGGAGCAAAGGTGAACCAGAGTCAGGGTAAGAAATAATTTAAAAGAGGTTAATAAGCTCAAGATCATTCCAAAAATCCAAGAAAAAAAAACTTCCCCCAGGACCGGACTTCAAACATCCATTTTCAGCAGGGGCACCCGATGTGTGCTGCTCCCCCTCTACATAGTGTCCTGGATTCAGGCCTTGCCCCGTGTCAGGCTCCATCCCCGCCGCTCACGTCAGGCTCAATGCCCCCTGCTCCTCCGACCGCCGGACACTCCCGTAGCACCCCTCACCGGCTCCAAACCGGCCCAACCCCGCGCCCGTCCCTCAGGCCAAAACAGCCGAAGAAATTTGAATTGGAAAAACAAAGGGGAAACCCCCGAAAATTACCCGGTTATTGCGGAGCGGCGGAAGCCTCTTCTTAACACGGCCGCTCCGCTCACAAGCACCACCGGAAGTCCTATAAGCTCAAGATCATATAACATCTCTGTGGAACTAGATGACAAAATCAGGGCACTGAAGAATTATGGCATTATTAACCATATCAAATCTGCAGCCCCTGGGAAGGAGTGATAATTTATGGCGTGTTGCAAAGGGTATGCATTCATTATTTTGACAATGACTGCATCAGCTATATGAGGGGTCAAGAAAATCTAGAAAAGCTCAAACAGATTTCAGGAATGATGTTCCTGGTTCCGGTTGCGGCGATGCGGAGCTAAGCCGCACTTTTCGGCAGCTCCTGCTAGAACGGACTTTTGGGCTCTCCGGAGGAGCCCCAACGGAAATGTTTTGACCAAATCCCGTGTGGGAAGGTGAAGCAAGGTCCCCCTTCCGTCGTGTATGGAGGGGACTAGAAGTGGAGCGGCGGAAAAAGAGGCTTTGGAGCAGTGGCAGAAACGAGGGGGAAAAAATAAGATGGCGGAGGAGCATGGGGGCCGGGCCAGCAAGAGTTTCTCAAGCGCTGCGTGGAGGAGCTTAAAAGGAGGTGCTGGCGCCAATGCTGTTGGCGATCGAGGGGCTGAAGGAGACCCAGAAGGCCCAGGCGGTAGAGCTCCGAGAGGTGAAGGACAAAACTAACGAGAACGAGATCTTGGGCCTGGCGGTGAAGATGGAGGCGCACGAGGCGCTGCACAAGAGGTGGGCAGAGAGATTCGAGGTCCTGGAGAACAGGTCGAGGAGGAAGAATGTCCAGACTCTGGGTCTCCCCGAAGGAGTGGAGGGGGCTGATGCCGGGGCGTATGCGAGCACAACGCTCTATTCGCTGATGGGTGCGGAGGCCTCACCGAGCCCCCTGGAGCTAGAAGGGGCTCACCGGGTCCTGGCGAGGAGACCCAAGGCTGGCGAGCCGCCAAGGGCGATAGTGGCGAGGTTCCATCATTTCACGGACAGAGAGAGTGTCCTGAGATGGGCCGAAGGAGCGGAGCAGTAGATGGGAGAATGCGGTGATCCAAGTCTACCAGGACTGGAGCGCGGAGGAGGCAAAGAGGAGAGCTAGCTTCAACCGGGCCAAGGCGGTGCTGCTTAAAAAAAGGGAGAGATTCGGAATGCTGCAGCCAGCACGACTTGTGGGTCACGTATCAGGACCGACACCGCTATTTCGAAACGCCAGGAGGAGGCTTGGACCTTTATCCAAACGGAAAAATTGGACTCGAACTGAGGGACTGTGGTTGTGGGGGAGATGTTGACTGTATACAGGGTTGTAAATATGGGTCAAGAATGTTTCACGGGTGGGACGATGGATGGGGCTGGGGGAAAGAGTTTTTGATGGGGGGGGGGTGGGGAAGTGAGGAATGTGGGCGTCGGTGCTGGAGGGTGGTGAGACTCGGGGATGGGGGAACTGGGATAAGGCCGCAACAGGAGCTGCACCACAGGGGGCGGGGCTGGCTCAGGAAAGTGTGGGCTTTTCCCGCGTTAGGAGGGGGGGGGGGGGGGGGGAGGAGGAGCGCAATGAGGAGGAGGGATTTCCACACCGGGGGGGGGTCAACGGGAAGCCGGGGTCAGCAGGAGTCAGCTGACGTATGGAAGTATTATGGGGGGAGCGATGTATGAATATGGAGAGCAGGCGAGCCGGATGCTGGCACATCAGCTCCGTAAGAGGATGGCAGAGAGGGAGATAGGTGGAGTCAAGGATGGAAGGAGGACTACGGTGCGGAGTGCGGTGAAAGTGAATGAGGCATTCAAGGCCTTTTACGAGGAGCTGTACAGGTCCCAGCCCCCAGGGGGAAAAGAGGGGATGCGGCGATTCTTGGACCAACTGAGGTTCCCAAGGGTGGAGAAGCAGGAGGTGGCTGGTTTGGGGGCGCCAATTGGTGTAGAGGAGCTGGTTACAGGACTGGGGAGCATGCAGGCAGGGAAGGCCCCGGGACCGGATGGGTTCCCGGTGGATTTCTATAGGAATTATGTAGACCTGTTAGCCCCGTTGCTGGTAAGGACTTTCAATGAGGCAAGGGTGGGGTTGGGGGGGGGGGGGGGGGGAACCCCGCCCCCGAAAATGTCGGAGGCGACGATCTCTTTGATCCTGAAGCAGGATAAGGACCCACTGCAATGCGGGTCGTATAGGCCAATCTCGCTCCTCAACGCAGATGCCAAGTTGCTGGCAAAAGTGTTGGCTACGAGGATTGAGGACTGTGTACCGGGGGTGATTCACGAGGACCAGATGGGATTTGCAAAGGGCAGGCAGCTAAATACCAATGTGCGGAGGCTCCTAAATGTGATTATGATGCCATCGGTGGAGGGAGAGGCGGAGATAGTGGCAGCTATGGACGCGGAGAAGGCCTTTGACTGAGTAGAGTGGGAGTATCTCTGGGAAGTGTTTCGGAGGTTTGGGTTCGGGGGAGGGTTTATTAGCTGGGTTAAGCTCCCATATAGAGCCCCGGTGGCGAGTGTGGTTACGAATCGGCGGAGGTCGGAGTACTTCCGGCTGTATCGAGGGACGAGGCAGGGGTGCCCCCTGTCCCCCCTGTTGTTTGCATTAGCAATTGAACCTTTGGCCATGGCATTAAGGTAGTCCAGGAAATGGAGGGGCGTGGTTCGAGGGGGAGAGCAGCATCGAGTGTCACTGTATGCAGACGACCTGTTGCTGTATGTGGCGGACCCAGTGGAGGGGATGGTGGAGGTCATGCAGATCCTAAGGGAGTTTGGGGACTTCTCGGGCTACAAGCTCAATGTAGGGAAGAGTGAGCTCTTTGTGGTGCATCCGGGGGATCAGGGAAGAGGGATAGACGACCTACCGTTGAGGAGGGCGGAAAGGAGCTTTCGATATTTGGGGATCCAGGCAACTAGGAGCTGGGGGGCCCTGCACAAAGTGGGTGATGGAGGGAGAGGGGGCGGTATGGAAGAGGTTGGAGATGGCATCCTGCAAAGGAACGAGCCTGGGGGCGCTGGTGACGGCACCGCTGCCGCTCCCGCCGACAAGGTACACCACGAGTCCAGGTGGCGGCAACGTTAAAGATCTGGGGGCAGTGGAGACAGCACAGGTGTGCGATGGGAGCCTCGGTGTGGTCCCCGATTAGAGATAACCATCGGTTTGTCCCAGGAACGATGGACGGGGGGTTTCAGAGCTGGCATCGGACAGGGATTAGAAGAATGGGGGACCTGCTCATCGAATGGACGTTTGCGACTACCCCCCGGAAATGCTTTCAGGTACATGCAAGTGAGGCCGTTTGTGAGGCGGCAAGTGAGGGAATTCCTGCTGCTCCCGGCACAGGGGATTCAAGACAGGGTGATTTTGGGCGTATGGGTCGGAGAGGGCAAGGTGTCGGCGATATACCAGGAGATGAAAGAAGAGGGGGAGGCTTTGGTCGAGGAGCTCAAGGTAAATGGGAAGAGGAGCTGGGGGAGGAGATTGAGGAGGGTCTGTGGGCTGATGCCCTAAGTAGGGTTAATTCCTCTTCCTCGTGTGCCAGGCTTAGCCTGATACAATTTAAGGTTGTTCACAGAGCGCATATGACGGGGGCGAGGCTGAGTAGGTTCTTTGGGGTGGAGGACAGATGTGGCAGGTGCTCAGGAAGCCTGGTGAACCATGCCAATATGTTTTGGTCGTGCCCGGCACTGGATGGGAGTTGCGAGAACTATATCTAAGGTGGTGAAAGTCCAGGTCAAGCCAAGTTGGGGGCCAGCATTATTTGGAGTAGCAGACGAGCCGGGAGTGCAGGAGGCGAAAGGGGCCGGTATTCTGGCCTTTGCGTCCCTGGTAGCCCAGCGAAGGATCTTGTTAGTGTGGAACGATGCAAAGCCCCCCCAGTGTGGAAGCCTGGATAAATGACATGGCAGGGTTTATTAAGTTGGAGAGGATAAAGGGTCTGTGCAGGAGTTCTCCAGGCGGTGGCAACCGTTCCTAGACTATCTCACGGAGCGTTAGATGAAGTTCGGTCGACAGCAGCAGCAACCCAGGGGGGAGGAGGGGGGGGTTTCTGGGGGGGGGGGGGCATCTGAGTAAGAAAATACATGAATTATCCAGAAAACTGATATGTACTGGAGGAATCCAATGTACAAAGTTTTGTATCATATTAATTTGCCATGTTTATGTCTTGCTATGCAAGTTTTCTTTTCTTTTTGTTACAGAGGGGGGGGGGTTGTTTGTATGGTTGAAAATGGTGTTAAAAAATTCTTAATAAACATATTTTTTTTTAAAAAAAGGAACGATGTTCCAGGACTTAAAAGAGAAACGTAGTTTGGAACTGGGGTAGTAATTGAAGGAGAAAAGTGATTTAAAAAGTTCTGCTCCAGTTTGCATCCTTCCAACTCAAGAGGTCAGAGGTGGCTGCTTTCTGGAGGGAAGTGATGAATGATTTAATAGAAATGAACATAATAATGAAAAAAGGGAAAAATAAACAAGAGAGCAGCACAGGTATCAGGACACAAGGAAATTTGGTTGCATAAAGGAGTAATTTTTTGAATGGGTGGGATGGTGAGAAAAATATGTATGATGGAAGACTAGAGAGATGACAGGCAAAGGAAATAATCAAGGGTGGATTTTAGGTAAGTGCTCTAAAATTGGGCCAAGAGGGGAAAATGCAATAAGTACTGAAACATAACCAGGGAAATAATACTGATTTTGATAAAATCAGATATAACCAGGAAGATCTTCAGTTCATTCCATAATTTTAATAAGCCAACTGCTATCTAGTGGAAGGTGGCGAGAGTACTTCAATTAAGCAACTTAACTCCAACAACCTAATTCAGGGACGTCACAAGTAGAGGAATGATTGCTCAGTCATGAAGAAACAGACGAAGAAGGATGCTTTTGCAGGTAAATTAACATTATGGATGGAATGTGTTATGGTCATGAAAGGCCCAGTTCTCCAGATGAAGTCTAACTAGCATCTTATACAACTTCAACTGCATCAATTATCCCCAGCCACTTATTTAAATATGCGAGGATACAGTCGATCTGGTCCTGGGGACCTGTTAGCCGTTGGGTATAACAATTTTCCCAGCATCTTTACCTTATTGCTGATGATTTCTTGCTCCTGCCTCTCAGTAAGCTCTTGATTTTCAAGCATCTTTGGGAAGGTTTCTGAGACTTCTACACAGACACAGAATACCTGTTTAACTCCTCTGCCAGTTCCTTATTCTCCATCAGCAATTCTCCAGTCACACTTTCTGAAGATCTAACTCAAACTTTAGTTACTCTTTCCTACTTAAATACTGGCAGGTACTCTAACTATTTTTATACTAGCTCGCTTTCTTCTTCCATTACTTTTTCAGTCATTACTTACTGGTTTTTAAAATCTGGCCTATTTTCTGACCTCCCACTTTAAATATTTTAACTTGTTTTTTGACATTTTATATATGAACCAAAAACACAAAGTAGAAAAGATAACAGAAGAGCCCCCTCCCCCAACCAATATATATATGACTCTAAAAATAACCCTCCCCAAACCTCCCCCCTCCCAAACTCGTCAGGTGTGCCCTATGCACCAGCTTTAATTGTATTAACCCTAGTCTCGTGCACAAGGTCGAGATCTTCACCCTCCGCAGCACCTCACAACCTCTCCTCCCACACAACCCACTCCGCCATCTCCTCCTGCAACTTAGCCTTAACCACCGCCAATGACACCGTATCCTCCTCCAGAATTGTCCCATTGATCGGCGAAATTACCCATCCCCCAACTCCATCACCGACAATACCCCCTCCAACAACGTGGAGGGCAATGTCACCGGGAACGCTGGAAAAACCTTCCTTGCAAAATCCCAAACCTGCATTCAGAATCATAGAATGCCTCCAGTGCAGAATGCCTCCAGGAAAGAAGCCATTCAGCCCATCAAGTCTGCACCGACCCTCCAAAGACTCTTGTCTGACTCATTCTCCAGGGGCTCCTATCTATACAAGCTCTTATAAAATTCCTCGAAGGCCTTTTCCCCCGGTCCGGCGCAGTCACCAGCCCCCTCACCCCATCCCGGACCTGATCAATCACCTGGGCGGCCACCTGCCGGCAGAGTTGTTCTAGCAAGTGACTGGGCTTCTCCCCGTACTTTTACATCCTTTTACCCCACCTTAACTGGAGTACCGCTTTCCCTGTGCGCAAAATGTCAAACTGTATCTGCAGTTCCTTTGTATTGGCCAAAAGAGTTGAATCTTCCGCATACTTCCCATCAACTGCCAGAATGTTACCTAACAGCCGCTGCCGCTCTTCTCTTGCTTCCTTACCCCACCTATGCTGTATGCGAGATGATCTCGTCCTGTACCACCGCCTTCAATGCCTCTCATACCACCGACGGCGAGACCTCTTCATTTCTATTAAACCCCACATAATCAATCAGCTTTGCTATCCTCACACAAAAACCCAGATCCGCAAGAATCTCCACATCCATTCTCCACGCCGGCCTCCGTGCAGGCCCCTTCTCCAAGACCACATCCACAAGATGCAGAGTGTGATCTGAAATGGCGATCGCCGAGTATTCCGCTTTTCTCACCCCAGACAACAACAGCCTTCTCACAAGAAAGAAAGAAATGCTCAAATATACATTATGCACTGGCAGAAAGGAGGAAAACTGTCTCCTGGATGCAAGATCCGCCACATGTCTGCTCCCCCAATCTCCCTCGTGAATGCTGCCAACACCTTCCCTCCCCTCGAAGGGGGCAACGAACGTGGTTTAGAGTGATCCATTTTCGGTTGCACCTAAAATTGACTGGTGCACATCCAGACCCAGAATGGCCACGAACATACTCTTCATAAACCCTATACCATCCCAATTTGGGGCATGCATGCTAACCAACACCACCAACCTCCATTCCAAAGCACCCGTTATTATAACAGATCTACCCCCTGATCTGCCACCACCTTCTCCATCTCAAGCCTAACTCTCTCACCCAATAATAGCATGGAGGGTGAAGTAGACTCATTCTTATTAAACCTGACATATTCCTCAATGGCTAAAGATATGCCCGCAAAATTCTTTTGTCTGCTAATGGTGATGTATCCATCCTCCATGGCGGGCGCTGAGAGGGGCCTGACTTCAGAACCAAGTCCACAAAGAATGGCACATGGCCCAAAATTACAATAGCTGAGTATTCTGCCTTCCTTACCCAGTTGAGAAGGGACATACCCACCAGAAAAAAGTCAATTCTAGAGTAAACATGGACATGTGGGGAAAAAAAAGGAAATTCCTCATCCCTTGGGTGTAAAAAGCACCACGGAGCCTCCTGCGCCTAGATCGATCCACCTTTGGATCTAATACACAGTTTAAATCCCCTCCAAAAGTTATTTGATACAAGTCCAAGTCAGGAATGAAGGCCAGCAGCCTAACAAATCCCGTATATCTAAAATGTGGCACATAAATATTGACCAGAACACCAATTTGCCCGCCAGCGGCACGCTGACCACCACATATCTGCCGTTGGGAGTCCACCACGGTCTTGGTGGTGGAAAAGAAGAATCTGTTTCTTAAGACCATAAGACATAGGAGCGGAAGGCCATTCGGCCCATCGAGTCCACTCCACCATTCAATCATGGCTGATTTCAACTCCATTTACCCGCTCTCTCTCCATAGGCCTTAATTCCTCGAGAAATCAAGAATTTATCAACTTCTGTCTTAAAGACACTCAACGTCCCGGCCTCCACCGCCCTCTGTGGCAATGAATTCCACAGACCCACCACTCTCTGGCTGAAGACATTTCTCCTCATCTCGGTTCTAAAGTGACTCCCTTTTATTCTAAGGCTGTGCCCCCGGGTCCTAGTCTCCCCTGCTAATGGAAACAACTTCCCTACGTCCGCCCTATCTCAGCCATTCATTATCTTGTAAGTTTCTATTAGATCAACATCTTGATCAGGCCCTAGCGTTGAAGCCCAAATTAAATACCTGGTTCACCCACCTTTCCGCAATCAGTTCTGGTCTCTTACCAGCAAGTGAATCTCCTAAAAAAACACATCAGCACTCAAACCTTTCAGGTGAACAAATACCCTCGACCTTTTCACTGGGTTGCCCAACCCTATTACATTCCAGTTGACCAACTGAATTGGGGTCATCCCAACCCCTCCTTATCCCGGAGTTAACCATTTCCACCAAAAGGGATTGCCAAGCAAATACTAGAGTGTACAGTGTAAGGATCCTATGGTTAATCTCAGTCTGTCCCTTGTTTTTCCTTTTAATTTCTGTTATTCTGCTATTTCAATTTCTGTACATGGACAATTAATAGGACCTATGCCTTTCAGATAACTTCCCTTTAACTGTGAAAACAAAAGGACACTCCAGCAGGATGTGCTGTTTGGTCTGACATCAGTGATGACACCCCTTGATGGACTTGTCTGGCGGCCAATGGGCTGTTTACAATTGCCGGGCCTCAGCTGATATTCAATGCTGATTTGTGCTGACCATTCTGGAATGTTCCATCCTCTGTGGGATTGTGTTTTGATATTAGTTGTTTTGAACAGAAGCTAGAGGGTCACATCTCTGATTTCTCTTTCTCACCTGATGGATTGTTTCTGAACGCCAAGAAGAAAATACTTTTCTCTCTGCACAGCCAATTTGAGCTGCAAAGAAATTCCAGTCTAACACCAGCTGCAGGCAGGGTCAGTTATTTAAAGACCTTTTTTGAAATCTCGTGTGGGGAACACTGCTCTCATCTCATGAAAGGCTGTTAGACATTCTGGTTGAGCTGGACACATAAGAATTACACAGGCCTGTGGCTGTTCTTTTGGAATGAAGGCCCGGGTTAATAAGTGACTCCACAGAGGTTCATACAGCCTGGGAGTTCTGACTGAATATTGCTGTCAGAAGATACTCGTTAGCAATCCAACCGTTGGTTTCAATTACTCCGCGTCCTGGAAGGACAACCTACTGCTACGACTTCAACATCTGAAGCAAGGACAATCATCTTCCATTTCATATTTTACTTCCCATTATTTTTACTCCTTCCCCTGTGTCTGTCTGTCTTTGGTGTGCTCGGGTAGAGGATGGGACGGTAAAAAAAAAAAAAAGGGGGGGGGTAGTATATTCGTTAACTGTTATTCTATTATAAGTATTGCACGTCTTATCTCCATTTTTGTTACAAATAAACAGTCGTTTCACTTACAAATCTGGTGCCTGCAAATCACTGGAGCAGTCAATTGCCAAAAATTGGCACTGAAGCACCGTGATTAGCAATGTTGCTTCACAGCGCCAGGGACACAGGTTTGATTCCCAGCTTGGGTCACTGTCTGTGCGGAGTCTGCATGTTCTCCCTGTGTCTGCGTGGATTTCCTCTGGGTGCTCCGGTTTCCTCCCACAAGTCCCAAAATACATGCTTGTTAGGTAATTTGGACATTCTGAATTCTCCCTCAATGTAAGTCTAATTTCCAGGCGCTGGAGGGTGGCAACATAGGATTTTCACAGTAACTTCATTGCAGTGTTAGTGTAAGCCTACTGTGACACTAATAAAGATTATCGGAGAAACTTTATACAAATTATTGGTTAATTCATTGGTGTTGGGTCGCCTGGGTCTAAAATCGACAGCGCACTAGCCCAGGGTGTCGTAATAACAGGTACAAGACTCACCTAAGATGGCCACCAAACCCAACAGCAACACCTCAATGTATCAGCAAAAAAAAAAAAAAAGAACAATCTGTAGCCAACGTCAGCAAACTAATCCTACCTCCCCCCCCCCCCCCCCCCCCATCCCCAAACAGTATCCTTCCTAGGTTTTCATATTGGTAACATGAAAACGAGCAATACCCCATCCCACCTGTCCCCAACAAAGCAAAAACACTAAGCTCATGATCCCAAAGTAAACTGGTATATTAAGCTGCAGCTACTGCCCCCACCTCGCTCCCGTCAGCTAGCTGACTCACTGCTAGCAGGACAGCCCCCACCCAGGGTAAAAACAAAATAAAAAACTGCTACCTGTCCCAAGGACTCAGTAACACAAAACCCTTTCAAAAATCAATTTCCCACCGAGAACTATGTATTTCCAGTAACAGCCATAATACATGTACCAGCACCCCTCATAACATTAAACCTCCCCACCAACATCCAACATGTAAAACAATCATCCCATACAAGAACAAAGGAATACCAACACATATGTACACAATGCACCCCACCCTTTCCATCCTCAACAATCAAAAACCTCAAGAACACACAATTAACTCAGCCGAGCCCATTCCCAGTGCATCAAAATAATAGGCCTTCAACTCTTAAGTTACTCGAAGACTCGCCAAGTGTGTAGGAGCATTTGCGAGGCCTGAGTATTGAGCCAGCCTTAATGAGAGATTCGCCCCTCATTGTTCGGCCTTAGCTTAATAAACAGAGCAAACACACAACCTGGTTAAGATAGCTATTTATTAACCCAAACTTGGTTACATGTACACTGAGATGGACCTGGATAATGCCAAGTTCGAACTACTAAACACTGATAAAAACACATTATATAATTTCCAAAAATCAATAGCCCACCCCAGTTGGATTCGATCCAATCCCTGAAGCGGTCATGTTTAAAACTTTTCCTATAAAATTGAGATCAACCCATGATTGAGACACATCCTGTTAGCGGTGTTTACAAAAAGCTTTACTTCAATCTTAAGTTGTTTTCCCCATCATAGCATCCTGCTCCTGTTCATGAGGGACAGGATTTTCACTTCCAGAGGATATCGGGGGCCACTGATAAAAACTTGCTTACATGTAATTTGCTGATCACACATTTCCCGTGTCTCAAAAACATTGGCAAGTTAGCTAGGTGATGGAAACTAACCTTTTATTGCAGGTAAAAGGGGTTAAAGGAAGAAATTATTTAAAGAAATCATAATAACTAAGATTTTGAATTATTATATATCAACCATAACAGTGAGAAATAGCTGTCTGCTTGTGAAATGATCGGATAAGAAACTACAAACATTTGCAAGGCCGAACTGAGAGAAAGACGATGGGCTAGGATCCAGTTCCATGTCCATGGTAACCACAATCGCCCCATGGAAAGGAATTTTTGCTGAGCAAGCTTTTCATCAGAGTGGAAAGTTACTGAAATGTTTCATCTTTTAATTTAACCGAGACATATTAGTCGAATTAAAAGAATTATAGACAGTCAAAACAATTCACTGCTGTAAAGGGGACGAAACTGTACAGATAGCAATCTTCTTAAACGTTTAGGTATCGGGACGAGAAAGTCATTCTAGAGTTCAACCTATTCTATAAAATCTGTACTATCCTCTTGCTTTGCAAATCGCTAATTTATTCTATTTTAAACTGCGCAGTCCTTTTGTACTGTGTTTCTTGACTTAAAGAAATTACTACGAGCTTTCATTGTATTTTGAATTCAACAATCTGTATTTGCGAAAGACAATCATTCTGATTAGCTTGCTGCAGGGCTAGTCGGAACGTCCTAAATTCTATACGCGAGTAAAAATTGAAGCTCATCAATAGGCACTAGAAGCTGACAAAATAAAAGTGGCAAATTGCTTTTAACCCAAGAAGCCAGTCTTGAATCGCTGTTATTTAGTATATGGTCGGAGTTACTGGTATATGAAAAGACACATAGATCCAACAATTAGCGTAGTCTGTAAAAGGCGGGAGAAGTTGGGGAGCCAGCCAGCCAATTACACACAATTGGCATAATCGACAAACGGAGAGAGCTGACAGAGTCAGACAAACGGAGTGAGAAATCGGACAGAAGACCGTGCCGTGGACAAGATTCCAAATCGTTAACAGCGTGGCCCGAAGGCAGACTGTGACGAAGAGGCCCCCAAATAACGGTGCGGCCCGAAGGCAGAATCGCAGACCGGGCGACCGGAAGACTTTGATCCAAAAATCGACTAGACTGAGGTAAGACATCAACTTTGCCTCAATTAAAAGTCTCAAGCCGCGACGGCTCGCAAAACTTCCCCCTAACAATAAAAGAACCTTAAAAGAAAAGACTGTGCAATTGGGTGCAAACCTATTATTTTCAGAAGTCTTATATTGGTGTAATTTGGAATATGGTACGGCATTACAGATATATGAATTGCAACCTACTGCTCAGAGCCCATCGGTTTGCGGCCCAGGGCAGAAACGTTTAAGTGTTATGGGAGACGATAGCCCTACAAAAGTTCCCATTGATTCCAAGGGTGCAGCAGTGCATCCCACAACCTCAAAGGGCGGCCGAGCTCCACCAGACGTGTCTATTGACGATATGTTCGGGGATCTTAAATCCACTATTAATCGGCATTTTGAAATATCCAACGCAATTACAAAAATTGAATCAAAATACAACATTCCTAAGGGCCAATGGTCCATTGAAGATATAAAGAGAGTTTGGGGGAAAACTACCTGATTGAGAAATAAGAGTATTAAATGGTCTCTTGCAGCAATGGGGCAGCTCCGTAAGCGACAAGAAACAATCACCAACACAAATCACGATTGCGAACTAAAATCTACCAAAGAGCAACTCCAGGCAGTCATTGAACAATTGCGAAAATCAAAATCTAAGCTCGAAAAATTTGATCAAACTTAAACCCTATTAGCCGATGCGAACTGCAGAGTTTAACAATTACAATTGCAAATTGGTGAGCTCCAAAGGAAAAATACCGAATAGGACTCCCCAGTTCAGCAATTAATATCACAAAATGATGAATTGAATTCCCAAAATACTGGACTACAAACCAAGAACACCCAATTACTTAAAGAAAAGTGTACTCTCGAGAATGAAATGGACAAATGAAAGGTCATTACAAATTGCTGACAGAAAAGTTAGCGGCACATAAGCTGACAAATCCTTTTTTAAACCAAACCATCCCGTTAATTCCGCCTCAAAAATCTCTGAGCAGCTCCGGCAGGCTCCGAGATAGTTATCACTACACGAGGCACTGAACAAAGGAAGCTAGGTAGCTCGGACGAAGATAGTGATAGTGACGCAAAAGACAAACCTCGTGGCAGAATTAGAGTATTACAACTCGCCCAAGTACAGACCAAACAGAAGGTTAAAGCGACAGAAACAACCGAAGACGAGGTAACAACCACTAGATCTCATTATGCCCGACATTGGGTTCACGATTCGGCAGACCCCGATAAAATCGATAGATGGTCCAGAGAATTCCCGCACCCTAAAAAGGGGGGTTTGACCATCTGGGATCAGCTGCAGTGCTCAAAGAATATTTACAGGCTCCATCTGTTAGATGGTGTACAGGTTTTGTCTGTGATGGTTAGTTCCCGCGATAGTAGACTACTCTCGATGGAGGTTCGGTTGTCTCTTGGCGAGGATTGACAAAATCTGGAAGGGGGATGGCAGTCAATTAAAAATTGGCTATTAAGAGTCAATCCACCTAAAACTGATTGGGGGAAAATAACATCCCGTGTTCAAAAGCATTCAGAGGATTTGCAGGACTATGAGGAAAGATTTAGAGCTGTTTGGTTGGAGCATTTCGGAATGGAACTCCAAGCAGGAGAAGGAATTGGGATATGAGTACCTTAGGGCCATTCAAAACCGCGTTTGTCACTGTTTTGAGACCCGAACTGTCTAAAGTTTTAAACATGGTCCTTCCTGACTGGGTGCTAATTGGTACTACCTACAGTGCAGTAGTAGAATGATGCATTCAACTTGACCGCGGTTTGGAAGTTAAAAACCATGACACACCTCAGGCTCAGCCTCAAGCAGCAGCTGCTGCAATTAGCACAGGAACCCTAGCAGGAAAAACCCCTCCTCCAGTAGCACCAACAGCGGCCCCTGTCCTTGCTCCGATAAAGGATTCCAAAAAATGTTTCAAAGTACAGGCTAACGGACAAGGAAATGACTATCAGCCCCGTGACTCATACTATCGAGACATGCCGCGAGAACTGCCCCGTGACACATACTATAGGGACCCGCCCAGTGATACATACTACAGGATTCCTCCCCGAGACCCGGATCACCAAGATATGTACAGGGACCAATTTAAACCAGAGACGCACTTGATGACGATGACCCTTTTGTCGAAAGGTTCACCAGATTAACCCCATGACACAAGAGGCACCTGCTTGATGCAGCAAAAAAACTAGCTGACCCCACTCTCAATGAGTCCATTCACACACCATTACATGCTTTAATTGGGAACAAAAAGGATGGACTATATATTTCATTGAGAGTGGGAGGTCAACAAATTTATTTTCTTTGAGAGACTGGAGCAGAATTAACCTGCATTCCTGAACATTATGCAAACTTGTTCTCCTTAAAGAGACAAGTGATTGAAGCCTATGCAGCAGGGGGTGATCCATTAACCCTTCAACAAACAGAACCCATGTTGCTTGAATTTGGCCCACATCAACTGATAGCCTCCATCTGGGTAGGTCGAGTGACACACTCGATCTGGGTAGGCCCAGTGACACAAGCCCTTCTGGGCATGATATAATAGCCCAATTAAATTCTTCTCAATTTTGATAATGGAAAAGTCACTTGGTCCATTCAACACTGCAAAAAGAGCCAACTGGGCCAAAACCCAATTTGGGGCAAGGACAAAAATGACTGTGGTCTATTAAAAATGGAACCAGCATCTTTCATTGGAACGGCTCCAGCATGTGCTAAACAGTGCCCCATTAACCCTTCTCAATTGAGGGAATACTACCGATAGTGAAACATTTGGAAGACAAAGGAATATTGTAATTCATAGTTCATCAAACAGTCCAGTGTGGCCTGTCAAGAACGCTAATGGCACATGGTGCCTCATTATTGACTATAGAAGGGCCAATCAATTCATTGTCAGAAAAGCTCCTTTGGTAGCCGACCCATCTTTAATGCCTTAACATCGGACCTTAAATGTTTTCAGTTACAGGCATGGCAAATGGCTTTTGGCCAATACCACTAGCTCAGGAAGTACAACCATGGTTTGCTTTCATCATCAGACAACAAGACACATGGACTAGATTACCACAAGGTTTTCACAACAGCCCTACTGTTTTCCACATGGCTTTACAGTACCACCTGAGGGAACTGCCTGATATGCCCTCCACCATTATCCAGTATGTAGATGATATTTTGGTGGCCTCCATTAATGAGGAAGATCATGCAAGAGACGTACGTTTCATTTTAGACCACCATAGCTGCAATGGACACAAAGCCTGCCTCACCAAAGCACAAATTTCCCAAGATGAAGTTGTCTACTTAGGTCGTAAAATATCCAACGGCAAAAGAGAACTTACTCAGGACAGAACGGCCACAGTCAAATCCGCCAAAGAGTCTAAAACTGACCAAGAGGTGAGATCCTTTTTGGGACTATGCAATTTTAACAGAAATTGGATTGATTCATTTACTCAGATGGCTCAATCATTAAATGATCTCTTAAAAGGCAACCAAAAATCAAGACACGGTTGACCTCACAACAGAAAGAATCATTCTTGATACTGAAACGGGCTTTGTGCTCAGCACCTGCTCTAGGAATTCCAAACAATGGAAAGAAAGCCTTTCACCATGTTTGTTAATGAAAAAAGAGGGTACATGACAGCTAGCCCAAAAACATGGTGACCAGCTAAGACCAGTAGGATACTACTCCTTCAAACTGGACAATGTGGCCCTGGCATATGGCAGCTGCCATGGAAGCCACATGTCGAGCAGTGATGGCTACAGTAGGCCTTGTGCTGGACCAGCAGTTAACCATTAAATGTTCCCATGCAGTCCATTCTCTACTCTCCATGAACAGAGTATCACAAGTTACATCAGCCAGGTGGACCAGACGGACAACAGTTCTGGAAGCACCTAATCTTTACTTCCACCGAGAAAGTCCCGTAAATCCATCATCTTTGCTCCCGCTTCCCGAGGAGCAAAAGGGGGGAGAAGAAGAACAACATGACTGTGGGGAAGTAACAGAGGAAATGGAGGAGGCACACCTGATAGAAGAACCACTACAAAATCCACATTTGGTTCTAGTTACAGATGGTTCCTCTTTTATTGACAAAGGTATCAGAAAGGTTGGATGGGCAGTCACAAGTCTGTATGAAGTTATGGCAAAAGGAAGCTTGTCCCCAGGAACATCAGCTCAACAGGCCGAATTGAGGGTGTGGCAAAAGATCAATACAGCTAACACCTACACAGACTCCAGATACGGTTTTGGAGTAGCCCATGATTTTGGCCACTTGCGGAGAAAAAGAGGATTCCTCACCACAGCAGGAATACCTATCCGAAATGGGAAGGAAGTACAAGACCTCCTAGAAGCCATGGCTTTGCCAAAAGTATCTATTCTAAAGTGTAAGGCCCATACTAAAGAGGACACTATAGACGCACAAGGAAACGCCTTTGCGGATCAAGCAGTAAAAGAAGCTGCCTCTCAGTGGCATTCTTCAGCGGAACCCAGACACATCTACAAATTGGGAGTGACCAATTTATTACAAGATCTACGTGAAATGCAACATGACTGTACAAAAGAAGAGAAATGGTCATGGTTAGAATCAGATATCCAGTTGTATGATGATATTTGGAAACAAGTTCAAACTGATAAACCAGTTGCACCACAGGCACTGATGCCATTTCTGGCCCAACAGATCCATTCAGGAGGACATTTATCCCCTCAACAAAAGATGGATTGATTCCAGAGAGGTTGGTGTGGCAAATGATTCAAAAAACATGCACAATTGGTATCAGACCCTATGTAACCTGTCAAAAGAACTTAGGACCTATAACCTCAATGCCTCAGCTTAAAGCTCCTGCAGGACCATTCCAGAACATACAGGTCAATTACATCAGCCTTCCTGCATGTCAAAAATACATTGACTTGTATTAGTGTACAAGTTCTCTAGATGGGTAGAGGCTGCTCCAGCCAGGTCCACAGCCACCCATACAGACAATGTCCTATGCAAAGACTATATTCCCAGATGGGGAGTACCAGCTAGCATCGACTCAGGCAATGGAACGCACTTTACAGGTGTTGTTTGCCAGTAGGTGTGCAGGTTACTAAACATTGATTGGAATCTACACTGCCGTTATCATCCAGAATCATCAGAACAAGTGGAACGCATGAACCGGACTTTAAAAGAAAGACTGTCCAAATACAACCAAGGCGGCATGAATTGGATTCAAGCCTTGCCACGAGTATTGTGCAGTATCAGAGCAACCCCAAACAGAACTACAGGCCTAAGCCCATTTGAGGTCATCACTGGCAGACCTATGTCCCTGCCAGGAACTATTGACTTAAGAAAGGCAGACTGTCATTTGATGAGTGATGCTTTACTTAGTTATTGTCAAATTTAACAAATGCTGTCAGTTCTGCTTCTCAACAGGTTTCGGCGGTCTGGGGTGACCCACCAGAGGGTGGTCACAATTTGATTCCCGGAGAATACGTTTGTGAAGAAAATACAGAAAGAGCCATTAGGAGCCAAGTGGAAGAGCCCTATCTAATACTGCTAACCACTCAGTCAGCCGTAAAACTCCAAGGAAAGAAAACCTAGACTCACAGGTCACATGTGAAGTGTGTGCATAAGTATTAAAATCCGTAAAAATGTTTGCCATAATATTGATTTTCAGTTACATGCCAAGGAATTAAATGACAATACGTTTCTTCACATGTCTAGGGTATATGCTAAAACTTTTAACATCTCCAAATGTTGGGTATGTATTGCAATTCCTACACACTCAGGAGAAGGTATCCCTTTCTTATCTATTCCTTTTAACACTTCAGAAACAGCAGAATGTGCCAGCCGCTCTTCACAGAGCCGTAAAGGAGGAGACACATGTTGGGAAACCAAGTATCACATTTATTTAAACAAAAAAATTCAATTATGGAAATCAGCAGGTTATTCATTAAACACTTTTTCAGGATGATATCAACACAACTATAACTAAACCAAAATCCTCCCCATATCAACCTCCCAGCTAGCATTAATCAAGGAGGATCAATATGTTTAACAAGCAATCATCCTAAAGGGATGAAGATGGGATATAGTAACTGTACTAATTATTTTGATGTAAGCAGAGCTTACAAATGTTCCAAATACTTGGGAGACGGAGTTATTCATTCCGCGTTATTAACATGCCTACAAAATCTCACTGGTAAAAATAATTTTCAGACCAAAGGTACTTAGAGGACATTGCCCATTTTTCTGCTTATAATGGAACTTATTTTATCTGTAACAACAACGCATACCCCTGGCTTCCAAAATTTGTCAGGGTCTTGTCATTTAGGATATGTAATGCCGGCTATCCATCATCTTCCTTCTCTATCAGGACCACCAGCTCAAAGAAATAAGCGTGACATCACTGCACAAAATATATTCCTTGCCAAACTTATTCCTTTTTATTGGGAGGCAAATGTATCCAACGAATTTAATAAGATAACAACCATCATAGGAAAGGTAGCTAATTATACCACTACTGCCCTAGATAAAACTTCTGCCGAAATGCTAGCTATCCGAACTGTGACTTTACAGAATCGGATGGCATGTGACTATTTGCTAGTCGAAAAAGGTAGCACCTGCGCCGTGATTGGTAAAAGGTAGCACCTGCGCCATGATTGGTGTAGAGTGTTGCACCTACATCTCAGATAATTCAGAGGAAGTCAAAAGTTTAGCAACACATATTAGAGAAGTCAGGAAACTTAATCCACCCTCAGACAACACTCTTTGGGGGTGGCTTTCCAGATGGTTGGGTGGCACAGGAATGTCCATTATTCAGGGACTCCTCTTACGTTGCATAATTGGACTTATTATTTATGTAATGGTCATGCTGATCAAATGCATTGGCCAATGTAGGGCTAACTGTAATGCCCCATCAATCCAAGTGGTTCATAGTAAACCAACCGCACCACCAGCCAATGACACTGAACTGGGTTGTTACTATTGAACTGTTATTTACTGCATCATTATTGCATTGTTAACCAATTATTGCAGTCATGTAATCAACTTCAATTATTAATGAATTGTTATTGTACTGTATAGTAATTTCTGTATTGAATAATACTGAATAAGAATACTTCTAGAATGCTTGTAATGCAAAGCTTTGCCCACTCCATTGTTGAAGGCTGTTCTCAACCATTAAAGACAATGTGAATGAGTTCCTCTGCATGCTTATTTCTACCCTATCGCATTTCTTCCTTAATTTCTATTTTATTTGATTCATCTCATTTAATCTTTCGAATAATCAAAGGGGGGACTGATAGAAACTAACCTTTTATTGTAGGTAAATGGAAGAAATTATTTCAAGAAATCATAATAACTAAGATTTTAAATTATTATATATCAACCATAAAAGTGAGAAATAGCTGACTGCTTGTGGAAAGATCGGATAAGAAACCGCAACTGTTTGCAAGGCCGAACTGAGAGAAAGACGGTGTGTGGGCTAGGATCCAATTCCATGTCCATGGTAACCACAGAATCACCCCATGGAAAGGAAGTTTTGCTGAGTAAGCTTTTCATCAGAGTGGAAAGTTACTGAAATGTTTCATCTTTAAATTAACAGAGACACATTAGTCGAATTGAAAGAATTATAGATTAGTCAAAACAATTCACTGCTGTAAAGGGGACAAAACTTTACAGATAGCAATCTTCTTAAACGTTTAGGTATCGGGACGAGAAAGTCATTCTAGAATCATTCAACCTATTCTATAAAATCTGTACTATCCTCTTGCTTTGCAAATCGCTATTTTATTCTATTTTAAACTGTGCAGTCCTTTTGTACTGTGTATCTTGACTTGAAGAAATTACTACGAGCTTTCGTTGTATTTTGAATTCAACAATCTGTATTTGCGAAAGACAATCATTCTGATTAGCTTGCTGCAGGGCTAGTCGGAACGTCCTGAATTCTGTACTTGAAGCTTATCAGTCGGCACTAGAAGCTGACAAAATAAAAGTGGCAAATTGCTTTTAACCCAAGAAGCCAGTCTTGAATCTCTGTTATTTAGTATATGGTCGGAGTTACTGGTATATGAATAGACAGAGATCCAACACTAGCCTAAATCCCATCATGCACTGTAGCCACTGCTTGTAGCCAGATGATCACTGCTATGTCCTAAAATACAGGTGTAATGGTTAATAACGACTACCCAGTAATAGTGGCATCCTAGCCAATCAGCTTTAAGAGGTCTCACCGCTGGACCTCCCCTTCAAGGTGCACCACTGCAAACCAAACTCCACTCTTATACAGAGCGGCTTTGGCAATGGTGAAAGCGGCCCGCTTCCTTGCCGGTTCAGCTTCAACATCCTGGTAGATTCTGATGGGTGTGACCTTCCCATTTGCAGTCCCGATGCATCTTGGCCCATTTCAGGGCTCGTTTCTTCTCTTGGAAGCTGTGGAACTGTAGGAGGACTGTCCGTGGTGGTTTGTTCAGCTGGGGCTTCTAACTGAGTGTCCGATGGGCCCTGTCCGAAGGGAACATCAATACACCCACCCCCATAATCTTCCCAAACATCTGCAAAAGGTATGCAGTGGGAGTCGGGCCTTCCATACCCACCGGCAGCCCCACAACTCTGAGGTTCTGCCTCCTCGGGTGCTTTTCATCAACCTTAGCCCTCGGCAACATACTCTTCCTGGCCACCAGTGATCTAGGTCTCCAGCAAGGCAAGTTGCTCGCCATGCTTCGTCAAAGTAGTCTCCACGCCCTTAATCACCGCACCGTGACAGTCTGAGATTTTCTTCAGTTTCAACCATATGGGAACCAGGGCCTCCTCCATCAATTTTTAAAGTCCCCACACAACTCTCCACTGCTTCTCAAACTCCGTCGCTATTACATCAGACAGCAATTTGGCCATGATTGGAGTGGAAGGAGTCACAGGAGCAGCCACTGCCACTTCCTCCACCGAGGAGCCTCGTGGATTCACTGAATGCGTCGACAAAGTTCTATCCGTAGGTTTCTTTCTCCAGCCTTTGACATCTCCTTAATGTGGCACCTTATATGACCTAGGAGGTGGGATTTTGTGAACAAATAACCTCAGAAATCAAGAACCCCATCAGGAGCTACCTTGTGCGCGACCTCTTCTACATGCCGGCACCAGAAGTTCAAGAACACACTAACCTAAAGGGTGCAACCATCTCCTCGAATAAAATGTCCAGGTAACTTTCCCCTTCTCTGATGCTCAGCTCAATAACTCAGAGCTGAAGCTCCTAAAGCCGCTTACAAAATTGCAAACAGAAGTCGAGGTCATAGAATCATAGAATTTACAGTGCAGAAGGAGGTCATTCAGCCCATCGGGTCTGCACTGGCCCTTCAAAAGGGCACCCTACCTAAACCCACACTTTCCTGTAATCCAGTAACTTAGATGACGGGCAATTTAGCATGGCCAACCACCTAACCTGCACATCTTTGGACTGTGGGAGGAAACCAGAGCACCCGGAGGAAGCCCACGCAGACATGGGGAGAACGATGACTTGGAAATACAAGACTTGGAAATACAAAGAAAATAAAAGCGGCAAAGAAATGGAGAAAAATTTGCTAGGAATATCAAGTGTAACATCAATAGTTTTTTAATAAAATATTTTTATTGGCATTTTCAAATTTTAACAGTTTAACAATTAGCCATCTAAAACACAATATTTACAGAATGCAATTTTACATGTAACCCTTTTATCGACCCTTCCCCTTTCCTTGCCCCCCCCCCCTCCATTCCTCTCTGGTCTGTGCGATCTTGTCTCCCCTCATTGGTCCCCCCTTTCTTCCTGATCATTACTGGCTTCAAACAGGTCTTGGAACAGGCTAAAGTCCTCGTCTGGCCTTCGGGTGTGTATTTGACCTTCTCCAAGTGGAGAAATTCAGAAAGTCTGCAGCTGTGGGTGGTGCTGATCGCCAGCCGAGCAGCATTCTCCGGTGTGCGATTAAGGAAGCAAAAGCAAGCGCATCGGCCCTCTTCCCCATATGTAGTTCTGGCTGGTCCAACACCCCGAAGACTGCCACTATCAGCAAGGCTCTACCCTCACCCCACAACCTTGGCCATCACCTCGAATAAGGCTGTCCAGAAATCTACAAGGCTGGGGCAGGCCCAGAACATGTAGGCGTGGTTGGCTGGGCCTCCCTGGCACTGTTCACATTTATCCTCCACCTCCAGGAAAAACCTGTTCATTCGGCTTCTGGTTAGTTGCGCTCTGTGCACCACTTTAAATTGCATGAGGCTTAGCCTTGCGCAGGAGGTGGAGGTGTTGACCCTACTTAGTGATTCGCTCAGAGTTTCCACCCGACTCGGTCCAATGTTCGTCTTCCCATTTCAGTCTTGCTTTGTCGAATGGTGTACTCGCCCTTTCGGAAAGTCATCTTTACATGTCCCCATAGTTCCTCTTCTCCTTACCGTCCGCATCCAGCAATTCCTCCAGCAATGTCTCTCTCAGGGTCCTAGGGTACTTGGTCGACTCCGTGCGGAGAAAGTTTTTGATCTGTAAGTGTAGGAGCTCATGTCCATTCGGTAGTTCCAGACCTTCCGTCAGTTCGTCTAGGGTTTGCAAGTCTATCCCCCATGTAAGTCCCTGACCGCTCGCATCACCTTCTCCTGCCTCCACTTCTTAAAAGTGGGCCAGCATTTATTGGCCATCCCTAATTGCCCTTAGACCATAAGACTAATTAGAGCAGAATTAGGCCACTTGGCCAATCGAGTCTGCTCCACCATTCAATCATGGCTGATATTTTTCTCATCCCCATTCTCCTGCCACCTCCCCATAATTGATCAAAAACCTATCTATCTCGGTCTTAAAGACACTCAATGATTTGGCCTCCACAGCCATCTGCGGCAAAGTGTTCCACAGATTCATCACTCTGGCTGAAGAAATTCCTCATCTCGATTTTAAAGGATCGTCCCTTCAGTTTGAGATGGTGTCCTCTATTTCTAGTTTTTCCTACAATGGAAACATCCTCTCCACGTGCACTTTATCCAGGCCACGCAGTATCCTGTAAGTTTCAATAAGATCCCCCCTCATCTTTCTAAACTCCAACAAGTACAGACCCAGAGTTCTCAACCGTTCCTCATATTACAAGCTGTTCATTCCAGGAATCATTCTAGTGAACATCCTCTGGACCGTTTCAGAGGCCAGCACATCCTTCCTCAGATACAGGGCCCAGAACCACTCACAATACTCCAAATGTGGTCTGACCAGAGCCTTTTACAGCCTCAGAAGTACATCCCTGGTCTTGCATTCTAGCCCTCTTGACATGAATGCTAACATTGTATTTGCCTTTTTAATAGCCGACTGAACCTGCACGTTAACCTTAGAGAATCATAAACAAGGACTCCCAAGTCCTTTTGTGCTTCTGATTTACTAAGCATTTCCCCATTTAAGAAAATAGTCTATGCCTAAATTCCTCCTTCCAAAGTGCAGAACCTCACATTTTTCCACATTGTATTTCATTTGCCACTTCATTGTCCACTCTCCTAGACTGTCCAAATCCTTCTGCAGCCCCCTCGCTTCTTCAATACTACCTGTCCCTCTACAGATCTTTGTATCATCTGCAAACTTAGCAACAGTGCCTTCAGATCCTTCTTCCAGATCATTAATGTATATTGTGAAAAGTTGTGGTCCCAGCACAGACCCCGGAGGCACACAACTAATCATGAAAAAGATGCCTTTATCCCCACTCTCTGCCTTCTGCCAGTCAGTCAATACTCTATCCATGCCAGGATCTTACCCTTAACACCATGGGCTCTTAACTTATTTAACAATCTCCTACGCAGCACTTTGTCAAAGGCCTTCTGGAAATCTAAATAAATCATGCCCACTGGTTCTCCTTTGTCTAACTTTCTTGTTACCTCCTCAAAGAACTCTAGCAGATGTCTCAGACATGACCTCCCTTTGACAAAGCCGTGCAGACTCAGACCTATTTTACCATGCACTTCCAAGTACTCCACAATCTCATTTTTAATAACGGACTCTAAAATCTTACCAATGACTGAAGGCAGGCTAACCGGCCTATAATTTCCAGTCTTCTGCCTCCCTCCCTTCTTAAACAGTGGTGTTACTTTAGCCACTTTCCAGTCCTCTTGACCATTCCTGCCTTCAGGTGATTCCTGAAAGATGCCTCCACAATCTCCTCAGCTATCTCTTTTGGGATCCTGGGATGTCGTCCATCTGTTCCAGGTGACGTATCCACCTTCAGACCTTTCAGTTTCCCCAGAACCTTCTCCTTCGTGATGGTCACTGCACTCACCTCTGCCCCCAGATTCTCCTGGAGCACAGGCATCCCACTGGTGTCTTCCACAGTGAAGATTGACCATGTGGGGTCAGTTAAGAATCAACCACATTGCTCTGGGTCTGAAGTCACATGTAGGCCAGACCAGGTAAGGATGGCAGATTTCCTTCCCTAAAAGACATCAGTGAACCAGATGGGTTTTTACGACAATAGTTTCATGGTCATCATTAGACTTTTAATTCCATTTCTATTTTTTTTTTTTTTTAAATAAATAAATTGAATTCAAAATTTCACCACCTGCAGTGTTGGGATTCGAACTCAGGTCACCAGAGCATTCATTTTCTAGTAGTGACAATATCACTGTACCATCACCTCCCTGGGGGGATGGGAGCACTGCCATGACAAGGGCTCGGAGGGTCGTTCCCTTGCAGGAGGACTCTTCCAGCCTCACCCATTCCGTTATCGGTTCCCTTTCCCACCCACTCTCACTCCCCGCTGTGGCTGCCCAATGGTTGTATTGCAGTTCAGGGGGTCAGGCAGTCCATGCTTCTTCTCCTCAGCAGTGTAGTCTTGGATTTTCTTGGATTCTCTTCGCCCCTCACCACACACACACCATCACCACACAAACGCCATGATCATTTTGTCTATTCCTTGGAAAAAGGCCTTGGGAATGAAGATCAGTATGGATCCAAACAGGAGAAGGAACCTTGATAGTAGGTTCATCTTGATCGTCTGCATCTTCCCCTCCAGGGAGGGTGGGAGTGCATCCCAGCTCTGTAGGTCATTTTTGACTTCCTCTGCCAGATTCCACTTGTGGATCAGTGTCCAGTCATGGGTTATCTGGATCCCCAGGTAGCGGAAATTGATTTGGGCTAGTTTGAATGGTAGTCGCTCCAGCTCTTGTCCCTTCCCTGTTTGGGTTCACCAGGAATGCCTCGCTCTTGTCAGGGCGAGTATGGAGGGCGAGAAGGCCCCAAATTCTTCCAGGAACTTCATGATTACTTTCAGGCTGATCTGCTGGTCCAAGATGTAGAGGAGCAGGTCATCCGCATAGTGAGACTCTGTGCTCCCTGCCTCCTCTTCGGATGCCCTTCCAGTCTCTCACATTTCGCAGAGCGATGGCCAGGGGTTCGATTGCCAGAGAGAACAGGTGCAGGGACAGCGGGCGTCCCTGCCTGGTGCCTGTGTGCAACTGGAGGTATTCAGAGCTGGTGGTGTTGGTCCGAACACTCGCCTAAGGGGCGTTGTACAGGAGTTTCACCCACAAGGTGAACCCCGTCCCAAGCCCAATCCGCTCCGGTACCTCCATGAGGTACTTCCACTCGACGCTGTTGAAGGCCTTTCCTGGGTCCAGGGAGATGATCACCTCTGGTGTTCTGCCTCCGGATGGGGTCAGTATCGCATTCAGCAGCTGTCTAATGTTCGCAAGTTTTGTCTACCCTTGACAAAGCCTGTTTGATCCTTTGCGACCACCTCTGGTACGCAGTTCTCCTGTCTCTTGGTCAGGATTTTCATGTCTATGTTGAGCAGTGAAATGGGTCTATATGATCCGCATTCTGTCCAGTCTTTGTCTTTCTTGGGTAATAGTGATATAGTGGCCTGCGTTAGCGTTGGAGGCAGGGTGCCCCTCGTTAGCGAAACTGCAAGCATCTCCTGTAGGTGCTGGGCCAGGGTCGGTGCAAATCTTTTATAGAAGACCGCCAGGAACCCATCGAGTCCCAGTTTCCCCGCCTGCATGGAGCTGATGATCCCCATGGTCTCTTCCAGTCCTATTGGTGCTTCCAGCTCCCTCAGTCTATTGTCCCCCACAACTGGCATGTCCAGTCCATCGAGGAACCATTCCATCCCAGAGTCCCTGTTGGGGGACTCAGGTGTACAGTCCCCAGTTGAAGGCCTCTAACGCTTGGTTGACCTTTTTTGGTTCGGCTACGAGTTCGCCTCTGCTATCTTTCACCTGTGCTATCTCCCTTGTGGCTGTCGGCTTTCTCAGATGGTGAGCCAACAGGCAGCTAGGCTTTTCTCCGTGCTCATAAAAGGTCCTCTGTGTCTGGCAGAGATGGTGCATTGCCTTCCTGGTGGATAGAAGGTTAAAGTCCATTTGTAGCTTATTCCTCTCTGCCAGAAGGTCTCTCAGGGTCTCGTAGTATTTTCTGTCAACCTCCAGGATGGAGTCGATCAGTTGCTGCCTGGTCGCCCTTCCTGCCCAGTCTCTACGTGCCTTGTACGTGGAACGTGGAAGGCGAGATTTCCCCGTTATGGTTGTGAGTGATGTACTCACCTATGGTCTGTGATGTTTTCTATCAGAAGACCTCATCGGTCAAGTGGTCAGTGTCCAACCTCAGTGCACAGTGTTTACGGGCAGTCTCCAATCTCACATCCATGCAATGTGGAGCGTGGTCGGAGATGATTATCACGGACTATTCCGCTGACTATTTCTGGAAGCCATGATGTGGAGATGCCAGCGCTGGACTGCGGTAGGCACAGTAAGAAGTCTTACAACACCAAGTTAAAGTCCAACAGGTTTGTTTCAAATCACTAGCTTTCAGAGCGCTGCTCCTTAATTCACCTGATTTCTGGAAGCACCGATTGACCCACTGCAAAAGGTCAATTCGGGTGTACATCTTGTGCACTGGTGAGAAGAACGAGAATTCCTTCTCACCAGGGTATAGGCACCACCATGGGTCCCCATCCCTCATCTGTTCCATGAATGTTCCCAGTTTCTAGCCATGCCTGTCTTTTTCCCTGTTCTGGGGTTTGATGGACACAGTTGAAGTCCTGCCCCATGATCAGTCAGTGTGTGGATTTCCACCATGGTCTTCTTTATGAAATCTGTTTTTTCCCAGTTGGGCGCGTACACATTTACCAAGACCACCGTGCCCAGTCTTGGACACCGCTGACCATGACGTACCATCCCCCTGGGTCCGTAACCGCCTTTGTCGCCGTAATCGCTGTCCTCTTGCTGATCAGGATAGCAACCCCCCTAGACTTCATTCCATAATATGAGTGGTAAGTCTGTTCCATAATAGGAGTGGTACGTCTGACGGACCCAGCCCTTCCTTACCCGCAATCGGTCCTTCTCCCTCAGGCGCGTCGCTTGGGGAAAGACTATGTTAGCTTTCAAACTTCTCAAATAGGTCAATATTCTGGTTCTTCGCACTGGTCGTTAAATCCCATGACATTCCAGGTGATAATCCTGGTGGGGGATTTCTGTCACCCCCCCTTGGTGAATGCGTGGAACACGCTACCAGGAGAGGTATGGAAGCAGATACAGGGGCTGTTTAGCACAGGGCTAAATCGCTGGCTTTGAAAGCAGACCAAAGCAAGCCAGCAGCACGGTTAGATTCCAGTAACAGCCTCCCCGAACAGGCGCCGGAATGTGGCGACTAGGGGCTTTTCACAGTAATTTCATTTGAAGCCTATTTGTAACAATAAGCGATTTTCATTTAATTTCATTTTTCACATTAACGGCGTTCAAAAGGCATCTCGACAAATACATGCATAGGATGGGTAAAGAGGGATAGGATAATAGGAAGTGCTGAGGGTTTTGGCCAAGGGTGGTATCATGACCGGTAAAGGCTTGGAGGGCCGAAGGGCCTGTTCCTGTGCTGTATTGTTCTTTGTTCTTTCGGGATCAACCATACTTACCTGATGGACACACCCCTGCACTTCCCTTTGTTAGGGGCCTGTCCAAAATGGCCATGGTCACCATTCTCTCTATGAGGCCGAGCCCCTGAGCTCCGGGGTTTCCCTTTATCCAGGGGGCACCCAACATGGCCGCCAACTCTTGTGTACGCCCCTGCACTCCGGGGTTTACGTTTGCCCATGGACCCTCCAAAGTGGCTGCTTGCGGCACCATCTTGTTCACTCAGCCTGCACCTTACCAGCTGAAGCCAATCTGAAAACCAACCCTTTCTTATCGTTTTCCCTTGTGTTCCCCTTTTTCGCCTCTGCTGCCTACCCCCCCCCCCTCCCCTACCCCCCCCCCCCCTTATACTCCCCACCCCTGTCCCCGTGGCCCCCTATCTGTTGCTCCCTCCCTGCCAGGAGGTGCACTGCGGCCCCCCTTATTTTTATACTTCCTGTGCTAGCTCTACCCGCTAGTGTGGTGGCCCCCCTCCCGGGATTGATCTTACCCCTTTCCCACGCCCGCTAGATTGTTGTTCCCTCTTCAACCTATACTGCGTTCCGCTGCCCTTGCCCTTTCCTGTGTTTTAACATTTTGGTTCAGAGTGGCAGAGTGCGCAAACACGGTAAAAGTCCATCATAGTTCCTTTTTCTTTCTCCCTATTTCCTTCCTCAGTTTTGCCCTCAGCGCTGTCTCACCTGCCCCTTGCCCAGGTAGTTCGTTCGCAGGTACTTGTTCACCTCCGCCGGGGTATTGAAATAATGTTTTTTATTTTAGAACATGACCCAGAGCCTGGCTGGGAACAACATTCCAAATTTAACTCCGCTCTTATATAGGGCCGATTTTGCCTGGTTCAATTCAGCCTTGTGCTTTGTTTGGTTTGCCCCAATGTCCAAGTAAACCCAGATTCAGTGTCCTTCCCTGTTGCTCGCCTTTGTCGGCCTTGCCCACTGCAGGATCCTCTCCCACTCCTGATACCGATGCAGTTTGAAATTATTGCCCTTGGCTGCTCCCCCGCTTTGGACTTCGGTCGGAGCAATCTGCGTGCCCAGTCAATCTCCGGCGGTTTGGGGAAGCTGTCCCTCCCGACCAGGTTGCCCAGCATCTGAGCCACATAGTCTGCCCGGGTTCCTGACCTCTACCTGCTCTGGCAGACCCATGATCCTGGTGCCAGGACTGGTTCGCCTGGTCCTCGACCTTCCCCTTTAGGTTCCCCTGCGTCGACACCAACCTTTAAATCTCTTGTCGCTCTGGTTTGTCAACACCTTCTCAAGCTCCTGGATTGTCATCCCTCGAGCTTCCAGCTTCTTCCCCAGACCGTCGCTCGGCGTCTGCATGGTGATCAATGCCACCATCACAGCCACCTAGATCTCTACCTTTTTTACCTCCCTCATCACCAACAGTTCCTTGGTCAGGTACATCTTCCATCCATCTTCACGCCGGGGGTGGGGGGGGCTATTCGAGTAGTCTGTCTCCCTCTCTGGGGTGGCCGGGGTCACTCGCCTTGTGGATCCACCGTCTTGTCCACCTGCTGCTCTTGGCTTTTCCCTCTGCTCCTGCCATCTCTGCGGCTTGTCGAGGTCCCATTTGCTAGCAGTTTTTGTTTCTCTTCTCTCCCATTTTTATTGATGGGTGAAATGAGTCTGAATTTTCAGGTGAAAGGAGTCCAAATTATCGGGCTAAATTCGACTAAAAGTGCTTTTTTCTAGTGTTCTGGAGGAGAGCCACCTGATGTGTGACCGCTCAGCACATTACCGCCACTGGAAGTCAACATTAATAGTTTTTACAAGTATATTAAGAGAAAGTGAGTGGGTAAGAGTAATATGGGCCCCTTAAAGACAGATATAAGTGATATCACAATTAAAAATAAGGACATCACAGATTTGCTAAATGATTACTTTGTGTTTGTCTCAAAAGTACAGGCTCTAATGCCTCAATATTAAAATAATTGTCATTCTGGTTTTCAAATCTCTTAAAGCTTTGCCCCACTATATCTTTGTCACCTTCTCCAGCATCTATGTACTTCGATTCTCCATGCATGCACCCCCAATTTCCAACACGCCTTTGGTAGGGTGTCTATAGCTGCATATTCCATCTGTCCTGAATTGCCACCCTATACCTCCCTTCCTTTAAGATCTTCCTTTTACCTACCTCTTCGATCAAATGCAACATGATATAACAATGCAGGTTGTTGCTTTTGACGGATAATCTTGCAAATCATCGGCAAGACTAACATCTGCTCTGGGGAAATTATTAAAATCTGCTTTCAAGGGTCGTGACTGAGCACTTGGACAACTAGGAATTCATCAGGGAACCAGCAAAGATCTGCGACTGGCAAGTCAGATCTAACTGACTTAATTGAACTGGGTTTGAGGAGGTTGCTAATGTGTTAGGTACACGAATGTCTGCATATTTTATTTACATGACCATCCAGAAGATGTATGATAGGTTGGGCAGTTAAATATTGAGAACTAATGGAATGGTAGCTCAGGGAGAGCCAGCACGTCTGTCATTTTAATTCCCCAACCCACTTCCATCATTGTTCATGGACCTCGATGAAGTTCAACATAAGCTCAAGGAACAGCACCTCAGTCTTTCAAAAAGCATGGAGATTAGATTAACTGAAAATTTCAAAACGGAAAATAGATTTTTGTCAGATAAGAGAAATGGAACCAAGAGGATGTAAATGCAGATCAGGCATAATGCAACTGAAAGGCAGGCAAGGCGAGAGAATCAATGACCCACTCCTGATCTAACTAGAAGTCCCAGCACTTTTTTGCATCCCCAACATTCAAGCACTTTATCACCATACCAATGCATCACAAAATCCTTTACTCGGTTCTTCTGCACAACCCAGGTTCCCTACCAACGTTGCACCACATTGTCATGAATATCATCCTAAATGTACAAAATTATGTTCTTTATTACATCTTTCTGCAAACATTATACAAATTGAAACATATCCATGCACTCTACATATGTACTATATTCTTGAGAAATATTTACCCCTTAAATATGTAGCAACTGCCAAAATTAAAATATCGAAAAATCAGGATAGTCAGCACAAAGAGACCCTTCGGCCCATCATGTCTACGCCAACCATCAAGCACCTATCTATTCTAATCTCATTTTCCAATATTAGGTCCATAACATAGAAAATACAGAACAGGCCCTTCAGCCCACGATGTTGTGCCGAACTTTTGTCCCAGATTAAGTACAAATTAATCTACACCCCATCATTCTACCGTAATCCATGTACCTATCCAATAGTCGCTTGAAGGTCCCTAATGTTTCCGACTCAACTACTTCCACAGGCAGTGCATTCCATGCCCCCACTACTCTCTGGGTAAAGAACCTACCTCTGATATCCCCCCTATATCTTCTACCATTCACCTTAAATTTATGTCCCCTTGTAATGGTTTGCTCTACCCGGGGAAAAAGCCTCTGACTGTCTACTCTATCTATTCCCCTGATCATCTTATAAACCTCTATCAAGTCTCCCCTCATCCTTCTCCGTTCTAATGAGAAAAGCCTAGCACCCTCAACCTTTCCTCGTAAGACCTACTCTCCATTCCTGGCAACATCCTGGTAAATCTCCTTTGCATCTTTTCCAAAGCTTCCACATCCTTCCTAAAATGAGGCGATCAGAACTGCACACAGTACTCCAAATGTGGCCTTACCAAGGTTTTGTACAGCTGCATCATCACTTCACAGCTCTTAAATTCAATCCCTCTGCTAATGAACGCTAGCACACCACAGGCCTTCACAGCTCTATCCATTTGAGTGGCAACTTTCAAAGATCTATGAACATAGACCCCAAGATCTCTCTGCTCCTCCACATTGCTCCTCCACATTGCCAGGAACCCTACCGTTAACCCTGTATTCCGCATTCATATTTGTCCTTTCAAAATGGACAACCTCACATTTTTCAGGGTTAAACTCCATCTGCCACCTCTCAGCCCAGCTCTGCATCCCTATGTCTCTTTGCAGCCGACAACAGCCCTCCTCACCATCCACAACTCCACCAATCTTCGTATCGTCTGCAAATTTACTGACCCCCCCTTCAACTCCCTCATCCAAGTCATTAATGAAAATCACAAACAGCAAAGGACCTAGAACGGATCCCTGCGGTACGCCACTGGTAACTGGGCTCCAGGCTAAATATCTGCCATCCACTACCACTCTCTAACTTCTATCGGTTAGCCAGTTCGTTATCCAACTGGCCAGATTTCCCACTATCCCATGCCTCCTTACTTTCTGCATAAGCCTACCATGGGGAACCTTATCAAATGCCTTACTAAAATCCATGTACACTACATCCACTGCTTTACCTTCATCCACATGCTTGGTCACCTCCTCTAAGAATTCAATAATACTTGTGAGGCAAGACCTACCCCTCACAAATCCGTGCTGACTGTCCCTAATCAAGCAGATTATATGCTATGACATTCCAACGACTCATCTAAATGCTTCTTAAATGTTGAGGATTCCCACTTCTCCCACCCTTTCAGGCAGCAAGTTCCAGATTCCCAACAGGTTTTTCCTCAAATCCCCACTAAATCTCCTGCCCATTCCCTTAAATCTATGCCCCCGGTTATGGACCCCTCAACACAGGGGAAAAGTTTCTTCCTATCTACGCCGTTCAAATTTTTGTACACATCCATCGGAGCCCCCCTCAGTCATCTTTGCTCCAAGGAGAAAAGCCCCAGCCTAACCAGCCTCCCTTTGTAGCTGAAAGCTCCTGCCCAGACAATATCCTGGTGAATCTCCTCTGCACCTTTTCTGGTGCAATCACAATCTTCCTATGGTGTAGCGACCAGAACTGCACATAGTACTCTTGATGTGGCCTAACAAGCATGTTATACAACTCATCATAACCTCCCCTCTAATATTCTATGCCTTGTGTAATAAAGGCAAGTATCCCACGTGCCTTCTTAACCACCTTATCCATCTTCCCTATTGCCTTCAAGGACCTATGGACATGCATCCCAAGGTCACTCAGGTCCTCTGCACTTCCTAGTGTCCTACTCTGCATTGTGTATTCCCTTGCCTCATGCGTTTAGTTCTCCCAAAACACATCAGCTCACACTTTTCAAGGTTAAATTCCATTTGCCACAGCTCTGCCCATTTGACCAGCCCATCTGTATTGTCCTATAATCCAAGGTTTTCTTTCTCGCTATTTACCACACCACCAATGTTTGTCATCTGCAAACCTACTGATCATACCACCCACATTCCCATCTAGGTCATTATTTTGCACTCCAAACAGCAAGAGACAGGGGACAGATCCCTGTGGTGCACCATTGTACACAGGCTTCCAATTACAAAAATAACCTTCGATCAACACCCACTGCCTCCAAAATCAATTTTGGATCCAATTTGCCAAATGGGCTCATAATTCCTTGATCAGTCCCTCATGCCGGCCCATCAAAAGCCTTACTGAAGTCCATGTCGATTACATCAACTACGCTGCCCTCATCTATCCACCTAGTCACCTCCTCAAAAAATTAAATCAAATTTGTTAGAGATGATCTCCCTTTGACAAAGCTATGCCAACTAATCTTGATGAATCTCCACCTCTACAAACTAAGATTAATTCTGTCCCTCAGAATTTTTTCCAATAATTTCCTTACCACTGATGTTAGACTCACTGGCCTGTAATTGCCAACAAAATGTTCCACAAATTGAACAAAGAAACAAAAATCTAACACATTTTTTACACATCAGAACAAATTAAAATCTCAAATAAGTGCAAATTAATCTCAGATGGTCATGAAAGGGATTACTAATTCAAGAAACTGAAAGTTGTTCCCCTGATGCTTTACCGTTGACTAGGTGTGCCAAATAGGCCAGAAATTCATCATACATGACCTCTTGTCTGGTGCAGTTAGACTACATTATATATCAGCCAGAGAGGCAGAAGGACAGCACGGTAGCATTGTGGATAGCACAATTGCTTCACAGCTCCAGGTCCCAGGTTCGATTCCGGCTTGGGTCACTGTCTGTGTGGAGTCTGCACGTTCTTCCCGTGTCTGCGTGCGTTTCCTCCGGGTGCTCCGGTTTCTTCCCACATCCAAAAATGTGCAGGTTAGGTGGATTGGCCATGCTAAATTGCCCTTAGCGTCCGAAATTGCCCTTAGTGTTGGGTGGGGTTACTGGGTTATGGGGATAGGGTGGAGGTGTTGACCTTGGGTAGTGTGCTCTTTCCAAGAGCAGGTGCAGACTTGATGGGCCAAATGGCCTCCTTCTGCACTGTAAATTCTATGGTAAAAAAGGAATGTTCAAATTGATCCAAAGGTACTGGTTTAGGGAGGGGAAACGGTCAGTGCTCCTGGTCAAAAGCCAGTGATTTCTGCTGGAAGTGTATAGACCAGATAAAGACGTTGCTCGATTTGCCACACTATTTCCCGCAGTTGAATAACCTGCTGACATGGACAGTCATGGCTCACACACAGTTAAAGGATTTGAGCTTCAAAAGATGCCCAAGTCCAAAGCTAAGACATCCGAACAGGACAGGACTGCAGAGCAAACACGAGTAACAAGTTAAACGATTCATTACAGCACATTAAATAATTTGCAATTATCATTCAAAAGTAGATCTAACCAAAAAGTTGAATAATAATAGTGTCTAATGGCTTCAGATCACCGTAATAGAAATAAATGCACCACAATTTCAACAAATCATTTGATACTTGTCACCTGTGCCATATATGGAGTAGTTATTTATTCAGTGAGATGTCTTATTTCTACAAACAACTAAAATAGTTTGTTGTAATAACGTATATTGGTAAACATACTTTATTTTTGGTGCAGCCTTCTGTGGCACATCGGTTTCCAGGTGCCAAGGAATGTTGGAATGGAGAGAAAAGATAAAATAAAAATGAGTATCACATATTAATCCAAAAGTCATTAAAAATAAAGATATATTTTACAAGAATAACAGTACTACTCCAGTTAGTTTCAACTTCTCTTCTCCTTGGGGCAGCACCATAGCACAAGTGGCTAGCACTGTGGCTTCACAGCACCAGAGTCCAAGGTTCGATTCCCCACTGGGTCAGTGACTATGCGGAGTCTGCACGTTCTACCCATGTCTGCATGGGTTTCACCCAGGTGCTCCGGTTTCCTCCCACAGTCCAAAGACGTGCAGGTTAGGTGGATTGGCCATGATAAATTGCCCTTAGTGTCCAAAAAGGTTAGGAGGGGTTATTGAGTTACGGGGATAGGGTGGAAGTGAGGGCTTAAGTGGGTGCAGACTCAATGGGCCGAATGGCCTCCTTCTGCACTGTATGTTCTATGTTCTTAGTTCTGCTATTATCTCTTGGGAGAAAATAGCAGAGCTGAGTCAGGAAAGGAATCAACTCTGAAACATTTACCAATGTTATGCTAAGGTTGGATAACAGATGGTGAGTACACCCATGTTTGATGCACATCAGTTAATACAATAATTTGCAAAAGAATTCAAGCAGAAAAAATCTTTGAAGTAGTAAAATAAATTCTGAAATCTAAACCTTGAATCAAGAAAGTTAGCTTTTGCAAAAAGGGTACCTTGAATTTCACAGCAACAGAATGGGTTAGGTTGAAGAACAGAGAGCATGGATCTCAAAGTTTAAAAAAAAAATTAAATTGCTGCACCAACACATGGTTCTTTGGAAGTCCAGGAATGTAATAGTACTAAATGGTACTGTGGGTCTAGCCTGTTGTTGAGTTTTCTTGGAACATTAATCAGGCTTGTCGCACTCAAGCATGCATTAATGCTATTACATGGAATATGAAATTTGAAAGCAGCGCTGAACCAAATGTAAATATCCAGACAAAAATTTAAAATGTTGAGGCTTCAGAATTGGGTTCAGCATTCCAGTGTCATGTGAGAGTACCTTTAAGAAATGGGTGTTTAAGAAATGTACCTTTAAGAAATGGGTGTTTATCAGTGATGTCAGAATGTGGGTGGAGCTGGGCTGTCCGTCAACTTTTTACTTTCGTTTTAGGCTGATTTGCTACAGGGTGTGTTTTAGTTTCGTTTTCACAGCTGAATAGCTGAAGTCACAGCCAGAAGGTGTATAAGTCTCTCTGTAATCTTAAAACTGTAAATCGATCCTTTGGTGATTTAAAACTAATAACTGATCTCAGTAGTGACTTTAACCTGATGTGCTTCTGTTTAAAGCTTTTGTTTTTTTAAGTCTTATGGATGTTAAAAGGACAGCTTTAAGAATTACTTAGTGTTGTATCCTTTGGGGGTTGTATTTGAATTGATGGTTGCTAAGATGGTCACTGTATGGTTTAAAAAGGTTAACTTGAGTTCACAGAATAAACATAGTTTTGCTTTCAAAAATACTTTTCCATTTCTGCTATACCACATCTGTAGAGTGGGCCATGTTCTCCCCATACCACGATCTTTTAAAAGTTGTGGGTCAAGTGAACTTCATGATACACTTTGGGGTTCTTTAAACCCTGGCCCATAACAACAGTATACGGTGATACACGTTTGAGAGGTTTTGCTACTGTTGGTTATAGATAACCGTTGACGTCGGAAAAAACAATAGCTCAACAGTATTGCATAACACATCTTTTAATATGCAGAAGAAATTTAAACCATTAAAATCAATTAAATGATGAAGAAAATGTAAATGCAATGGTTTAAATGGGTCAGGGGTGAAATACAAGAAACACCAAGAAAGAGCCAGTGATACAATTATATCACTCTCGGTTGGTATTCACTTCTGGATGTCAAAAATTAAGATAGGAAGAAACGAGGGTCTGAGTTGTAAACTGGTACAAAGTTTTAATTATGGTAGAAGAGCAGAATGTCGATTAAGAAGTTCAACTTCCCTGATCACCCCAGTGGATTTGGCGTGTGTGGAAGATATGGCATATTTGAATTTTAAAAACAGTTCCAATCAAGCAGTTATTCTTAAGGTAAAGGTATTTTGATATTAAAACTGATAAATATGATTGGATGGGTATGGAAAAGAGATCTAGAATAAGTGGATGTTTTGCAGATTTGTTCATGGTCAGAAACGTTCACTTGAGTCTGCTATGGAACATCCATAGATGCATTATTTGCATATTGGTAAAAAGGGAATACAGAACTCCGGTGGAGGCCATGGAGTAAAAGGTCGCACATTTGGCAGCTCCCGCATGGTGGTCTTTTTGTGGCTTTTACGCCGGATTGTTGTAGGAATTTTATGAAGTAAAGGTGTAGAAGAAGGAACAGAAGGAGGGACCTAGTTTATGGAGCTGCGCCCCAGGAAAAATCGGAAGAGGAATCAGAATTTGATTCGGAGGTTGATTCTGGGGTTTGATGCCGCCAGTTCAAGTGGTCGACAGACCAGTTGGTGAGCTTCTTGAATGAGACATTCTCCCAATAACGCAAAGAGTGTGCGGAGGACCTGGCCCAGGCAGTGGACTCGATTAGGGCGGTGGTTAACCGCATGGAGGAGAGACTGACAACCCAGGGACAGGCGATCCAGAAGTTGGAGGAGCAGTCTACCTCCATGGCAGCGGAGATCGGGATGCTGCAGGACTACCAGAAGCGATTGTTGGAGAAGGTGGAGGACCTGGAGAACCGTTCTCGGAGACAGAACATCCAGATCGTGTGTCTGCTAGAGGGGAAAGAAGGATCGGATGCTGGTGCGTATGTGGGGAAGATGCTGGAGAAGCTGATGGGGGAAGGTTCGTTCGCCAAGCCATTGGAGGTGGACTGGGGCCCACAGGGCACTTATGCGTAAGCCCCAGGGGCATGAGTCCTGAGGGCGATGGTGGTACGACTACTTTGGTTCCTAGACAAGGAACGTATTATGAGATGAGCCAGGCAGACGAGGCGGTGTATGTGGGAAGATGTGGAGATCCGGGTGTACCAGGACTTGGGAACAGAACTCGCAAAGAGGGCGGCAAATTCCAACAAGGTCAAGTCAGCCCTATATGCAAAAGGAATAAAGATCGGACTGCTTTACCCGGCCCGTCTATGGGTGACCTATGAGGGTCGGGAATTATTCTTTGGCTTGCCGGAGGACGTGGTGGACTTGATGAAAGACAATAAGCTGATGGGAGAATGAAGACCTTGAGCTTTGACTGTGGGGAGCTGAGCTATGAGCTGGGTTTTGTAAAACTTTAAACTTTCAACATTTAATTTGTGATGTTCGGAATGACGTTTGAGGCTTTGTATACATATATATATATATATATATATATATATTTCTTTTTCCATTTGGTTCTGTGTGGGATTAGCTGAATAGATAATACTTTAAGGGAGGAGAGGTGGATCTTTGTGCTCGGACTTTGGGAGGGATTGTTTGTTTGTTCTTGCCATTGTTTAGAGTTTGCATTAAGCGCAGGGGGGAAGGAAGCCAGCGGGGGAAGGGGGTAGGATGCTTGGTGCCAGAGGCGGGGCTGCTAGGTTAGCTGGGGGGGGGGCCAGTTCATGGAAGTGAAGTGGGGGGTGAGCTGTGTAAAGTGGGGGTGAGCTGAAGACCAACGCAAGGGGAGGGGGGTAGACTGCTGACGGGGAAGAGAACTTTTAAGGTGGTGGAGAAGAGTTGATGACGGTAGTTGACGGAGGGCGGGTCAGGTGATATGCAGGGCATGGGCCAATGGCTGGCCTAGGAGAGGCTATGGCTGATTGACAGGGGATGGGGGGAGGGGGGGGGGGTTGTAGGATGCCCCCGGGCCAGGTTGGACACATGCAACGTTTGTGGACTGAATGGGCCGGTCACAAGAGCCCGTGTGTTCGCACACTTGGGGGCAACTGAAGGTGGACATGGCCATGTTGCAGGACACGCACTTGGAGTTGGGAGACCAGGTTAGACTGAGGAAGGGATGGGGCGGACAGGTGTTCCATTCGGGATTGGACTTAAGCTTATTGTCACAAGTAGGCTTCAATGAAGTTACTGTGAAAAGCCCCTAGTCGCCACATTCTGGCGCCTGTTCGGGGAGGCCGCTACAGGAATTGAACCCACGCTGCTGGCATTGTTCTGCTTGCAAGCCGGCTATTTAGCCGACTGTGCTAAACCAGCCCCTAACGAAGGGGGGGGGGGGGGGGGGGGGACAATTCTGGTCATCAAAAAGGTTGCATTCGAGGCAGGGAAGATAGAGGCAGACCCGGGGGGGGTAGATGTATTATGGTTAGTGGGAAGCTGGAGGGAATTGGTGGTGCTGGTGAACATATATGCCCCAAACTGGGATGATGTCAAGTTTGTTAGGAGGGAGCTAGGGAAGATTCTGGACCTGGACTCGCACCGATTGATTATGGGGGGGGGATTTCAACATTCAACACGGTCTTGGATCTGAGACTGGACCGGTCGAGTCCCAGGTCTGGAAAGGTGGCAGCAATGGCAAAAGACCTGTGGGGGTTTATGGAGCGCATGGGAGAGGTGGATCCGTGGAGATTCGGGAGGCCAAGGAGTAAGGAGTTTTCATTCTACTCATGTGCACAAGGTGTACTCCAGCATAGACTTCTTTGTGTTGGATAAAACGCCGCTGGCGGAGGTGGTGGATACCGAAAACTCAGCAATTGTGTCAGACCACGCCCCACACTGGGTAGACCCACAAGTGAGCAAAGGAAAGGCCCAGCGGACACAATGGAGATTAGATGTAGGGCTGCTAGCGGAGGATGAGGTGTATGAATGGGTGAGGGAGGCCATTCAGGGATATATAAACATTAATGATACGGGTGAGATCTTGGCAGAGGTGGTATGGAGGCATTGAAGGCGGTTATTAGGGGGGGAATTCAACTTGATTCGGGCCCACAGGGAGAAGCCGGCATGGGTGGAGGTGGACAGGCTGGTAGGTGAAATTTTACAGGTGGACAGGAGATATGCGGAGTCTCCGGATGAGGGGCTCCTGAAGGAGCGGCAGAGACTGCAAATGGAATTTGGGCTCCTGTGTATGAATATGAGGAAAAAGCCAGCAGGATGTTGGCGCATCAGCTGAGGGAACAGGGGGTGGTGAGAGAAATTGGGAAAGTAAAGGATACAAGGGGGGAAGGTGGTTGTGGACCCCGAGGGGCTAAATGATGTGTTTCGCGAATTTTATAGCCGACTTTATAAATCGACAAAAAGTTCTCCGGGTTGCAGGGGCCGCTCCTGGTAAAAGGTTTTAATGAGTCCAAGGAGCGGAGGGTGCTTCTCCACCCACCCCACGTTATCACCGGCTTCGATTTCCCTTATTTTGAAGCAGGATAAGGATCCAGAGAGCTATGGATCGTATAGGCCGATCTCTCTTTTGAATGTAGATGCGAAGTTGCTGGCAAAGATCTTGGTCACACGTATAGAGAACTGTGTCCCGGGGGTAATAGGGGAGGATCAGGTGGAATTTATGAACGGACAGCACTTGACGTCCAACATTAGACAGCTCCTAAATGTTATAATGTCAGCGGAGGGGCGCGAGGCAGCGGTGGTAGTAGCCATGGATGCAGAAAAGGCCTTGTACTTGTGGGATATCCTAGGAAGGTTTCGGTTCGGGCAGGGATTTGTGGATTGGGTCCGGTTGCTATACCAGGCACCGGTGACGAACTAGGTCCGGTCAGGATACTTTAGTTTGTGTAGGGGGACAAGACAGGGATGTCCGCTCTCCCCACTACTATTTGCCCTAGCCACAGAGCCCTTGGCAATGGCCCTTAGACCATCGAATGTCTGGTGGGAGATAGTGAGGGGGGGTGGAACATAGGGTCTCTCTCTACGCGGACGATTTGCTCCATCAAACATCTGGGGGGGGGGGGGGGTGGAAGAGTATAGGGTCTCTCTCTACGCGGACGATTTGCTCCTTTACATAACAGACCCATTTGGGGGGGGGGGGGCTGGAATTATGGAGATATTGGAAGTATTTGGTCGAACATGGGTCAGAGCGAGGTGATTGCGATCCAGACACAGGGGCAGGAGAGGAGACGGAGGAAGTTACCGTTTAAAAAGTGGTGGGGATCTAGGTGGCTAGGGACTGGGGTCAGCTCCATAAGTTAAATATGGGCAGGGTGGTCGAGCACATGAAAGGAGACTTCCATAGGTGGGACATGCTCCCGCTGTCATTGGTGGGTAGGGTACAGACTGTGAAGATGACAGTCCTCCCGAGGTTGCTGTTTGTTTTTCAGTGTCTTCCAATTTTTAGCCCTAAAGCTTTTTTCAGGAAGATGAACACGGCGATCTCAGGTTTTTTATGGGCTGGTAAGACTCCGAGGGTTAAGGTGGTACTTTGGGAACGGGGGCGCTTGGAGCGGGGGCTTGGCCCTTCCGAATTTTATTAATTATTACTGGGCCGCCAACATATCGATGGTTAGGTAGTGGGGGAGGGGTCACTGTGGGAGCGAGTGGAGGCGGCATCTTGCAAGGGTACGGATTTGGAAGCTTTACTAATGGCACCCCTGCCATTCTCGCCGGCTCGGTACTCCACAAGCCCAGTGGCGGTGGCAGACTGGAGGGTGTGGGGACAATGGAGACAGCACATTAAGTTGGAGGAGGCGTCAGTGTGGTCACCAATCTGTGATGGTCACCGGTTTGCTCCGGGGGGACTGGACGGGGGCATTAGGAGGTGGCAGCGGGCAGGGATTGAGAGATTTGGGGATCTCTTCATTGAGGAGGGCTTCCTGGAGGCATTGGAGGAGGAGTTTGAATTGCCAGGTGGGAACGGGTTTCGGTACCTGCAGGTACAGGACTTTGTCCGGAGGCAGGATCCTAGCTTGCCTCGCCTCCCCTTAAAGGGACTACAGGATAAGGTGATATAAAAAACAGGGTTTGGGGAGGGGAGAGTTTCGGAGATACACAAGGAGTTGGAGTGGGAAGGGGTCCCTATCGGGGAGGTGAAGAGGAAGTGGGAGGAGGAGGTGGGAGGAGGAGTTGGAAGTCGGACTATGGGAAAAGGTCTTGAGGAGTCATTTCATCCTCGTTGATTCAGTTCAAGGTGGTTCATAGGGCTCATATGACTGTGGCCTGGAAGAGTAGGCTTTTTGAGGAAGTGGAGGATATGTGCGGGCGGTGTGGGCATGTACAAAGTTGAGGGGATTCTGGCAGGGATTTGCGGATATCATGTCAGAGGTCCTGGAAGGGAGGGCAACTCAGAGTCCAGAAAGGGCAATATTTGGGGTATCGGAGGATCCGGGTGGCAAGAAGCCTTTGCCTCCCTGGTGGCCCAGAGACTGATTTTGCTGGGATGGCAGGACTCAGAGCTTCCAATGTCAGGAGTGTGAGTCAGTGACATGGCAGGGTTTCTCAGGCTGGAAAAGGTTACGTTCGCCTTGAGAGGTTCAATTCAGGGGTTTGCTCGGAGGTGGCAGCCGTTTATCGACTTATTTAAGGAAAACTGAATGTCAGCAGAGAGAGAGGAGGTGGGGGGGGGGGGGGGGAAGAAAAATGAGGGGCATGGCAGTGCAAAATAAGAGACAGGGCATCTAATACACGGGTAGTTAGGAGCTAGGACGGGGGTAGTTGGTTATGTTATTGTAATATTGAAAGTGGTGGGACCAGAATATCCCACCGCCGGGCAATTGAGGTTTAGGTTTAGGAAATGAAGCTGGGCAAGCAGATGAAGTCGCAGTGGGGGAGCATTTTGGAGATAGTGACCATAATATAGTTAGATTTAGCATCATTATGGAAAAGGTCAAAGATTGAACAGGAGCAAAACTTCTACATTTTGGAAAGACGAATTTTACAAAGATAAGAGATAAGTTGACAAGAGTGGACTGGATAGAGCAATGAGATGGAAACACTGTTAAATCAGTGGGCAGCATTCAAAGACATGTTACTGGCCTCACTAATGGCAGAGATTTTTCAGGCTTTTCAAGACTCTTTCTGACTTTGGTCTCAGGGAGGTGAAGGTCAGAATTCCATTATTCAAGTTGTAATTTCATCTATTTGCAGAAATTTCTCATCCCTGTAACTGTTTTTCTCTCTGCACAGATGCAACCTGACCAAGTACTTCCAGCACTTTGTTTCCACCTTAGATTTCCAGCATCTGCAGAAGTTTGCTTTTGTAAATTATGTGGACATGAGCAGAAGAATTTACAGAGAAACACCGCAACATCTTGAGACACAAGGGATTCTAGCAAACATAGTATGGTTGAATGTACATCCTATGACTGAAAAGAGCTGGGAATTTAAGTGTGCAAAAAAACTCAGTTTGGCTTTAGTTGAACTGCCAATTTTTGGAAATAAAAATCCCAGTTAAACTAGTCAAGTGTACCTCTTCATCATTTCCATCTTGCTGGCCTGTTGCTGAAATAAAAGTAGGAATATTTGTTAGTCCCCAAATAATCAATTTCCAAGTACCATTACTTTGCATTCATATCTAGCAGCACAGTTTTGGCATCTCACAAACATTAACTTGCAATAATTCTATCTAATTCCTATAATATTTAGATCATTTAGAATAATAATTACGGAGCACAATGTTAATGTGCAATCAAGTTGTAGAAATCCAAAAAGAAAATGCGTTTTTAATTTCTTGTAATTGTCCTGGAAAACTGGACCAAGTGTAAGACAATACCAAATACTTTGGACCAGCATCTATAAACAGTCATGCTATAGCAAGTTAAAAAAATTAAACTCACGTCACATATCTGGATTGTCTTAGCCAACAATACTTCAATATTAAGTTTGCACAGCTAAATATGTGAAATACATCGTTCTATTATTTGGAGAAGTTAAATAAAGAGAGTTTGAAATGATGTGCTGCAAAGCTGATCAGCAAATCTATTTCCTGCATTTCATTTTTCCTTTCACTTCCAGCCTTGGGCTCTTGGATTATCACTTTTGTTAATACAGAAATAGTCAATTGTTTCGCGTCACCAAAAGACTTGCTGCCTTCCTTCAGAAAAATATTTTTTTCACATACATGATGATTATTTCAATAAACTGCCATATTATCCAAAATATTATAGAGGGAAATATCTGTACGACTGTTTGTTTAATTGAATTGAGGGATGCTAGAGACTAGCGCTTTATGATATCATGGCATTCCAATCCACTATCATGAATGATTAATGCTCTGTACGGCACATTATCACCGCTTGGACCACTAAAGATTTAAGCAGACAATGATAATCAGATTTAAAAGAAAAAAAACCAAAAAAACGGTTGGAAAGAGCAGCTGCAGCACACTTGTGGCATATGAACATTCATAACATTTAGGGTGAGAAAACATGCATCAAGAGGTGAGCTACTAGCTGTAGGATTCCTAGCCTTTGACCGGGTAGCCATAGTATTAATATGGCTAGTCTAGTTCAGCTTCCAATCAATCAATGGTAACCCCTCAGGTTGTTGATTGTAGGGGATTCAGCGATGGTAATGCCATTGATGTCAAGGGACGATGGTTGGATACTCTCTTGCAGGTCATTGCCTGGCAACTATGCGGTGCGAATGTAACTTATTCTAAATGTAGTCAGCCTGCTCTTGGTTAGAACAGACTACAAAAACACTTCCGGTGGCAGCCATGGAGTGGGTGCATATATGGTAGCTCCCGCTCGTGGTGGACCTTTATTCACGATTTACAGTGAATTTGATTGACAAAACAGGAGACTGGTGAAGTAGAGAAGGATTCCCTACCAGCGTATGGATTTGTGGACCAGAAGAGGTCTGCGGAAGAGGAGAGAATGTTGGTCAAAGACGGGTAGTGGAGTCTGCGGCACAAGAGAACATAGCGGAAGGCCAGGGAACGAAGCTGACGGCCCAGTGGTCAACAGAGCAGCTGGTGGACTTTCTCCAGGAGAAATTTGCTCAGCAAAGGAATACCTGGATTAAGATGGGGATTGATCATGTGGAGCAGAGACTGGAAACCCAGGGCCAGGCAATCCAGAAGGTGGAAGAGGCAGTGGCTGAGCACGACGACCAGCTAGCCGCGATGACGGTGGAGATGGGGTTGATGAATGACCAACAGAAGAAGCTGCAAGATATAGCGGAGGATCTGGAGAACAGATCGCGCAGCCAGAACCCAAGGATCTTTGGCCTGCTCCGGGGAGGGCAGCAAGGGATCGGACGCAGGTGCATATGTTCGAGAAGCTGTGGGGGAAGGTGCGTTTGCTCAACCCTTGGAGATGGACAGGGTGCACAGGGCGCTTATGAGGAAGCCGCTGAGGAATGAGCCGCCGAGGGCGATGCTAGTACGAATGCACCGGTTCCTAGACAAGGGACAGATCTGGAGGTGGGCCAGGCAGACGAGGAGCTGTTTATGGGAAGGATCTGCGTATCTATCAGGACCTGGGTGGGGAACTGGCCAAAAGAAAGGCAAGTTTCAACAAAGTGAAATCAGCCCGCTTTAAGAAGAGGGTGAAGTTTGGTATGCTGTACCCAGCACGTCTGTGGGTCACTTATGAGGGCTAGGAACTTTACTTTGGGATGCCAGATGAGACGATGAACTTTGTCAAGGACAGGGGACTGGCAGGTGACAGAGGACATTGAACTCGGGGGTGAGTAGTTGTGTTCTTGATCTGCCCCCGCCCCCCACAACCCCCCCAGGCTGATCACATGGAACGTGAGAAGGCTGAATGGGCCAGTCAAGAGGGCTTGCGTGTTTGTGCATCTGAAAAGCTTAAAGGCGGACGTGGCAATGCTACAGGAGACACACCCGAGGGTGGTGGATCAGACTATGCTGAGGAAGGGGTGGGTTGGGCAGGTATTTCATTTGGGGCTGGACTCTAAAACTAGCGGTGGTAGCGATTTTGATCAATAAGCAGGTGTCATTTGAAGTATGGAGCATAGTGGCAAACTTGGGGGTAGGTACGTTATGGTAAGTGGGAAGCTGGAAGGGATGCCGGTGGTATTAGAGATTTTCTATGCACCAAACTGGGATGACGCGGAGTTTATGAGACGGGTGTTGGGGATGATTCCAGACCTGGACTCGCATAGACTGGTTACTGGGGCGAGGGTTATAAATCAGAGGCTGGATTGGTTGAGTTAGAGGACAGGGAGGGTGCCAGCTGCGGCGAAGGAGCTAAAGGAATTTATAGAACAGATGGGTGGTTGGGGGGGGGGGGGGGGGGGGGGGTTGGACAACCGAGATTGAAGGAATTTTCATTTTTCTCCCATGTGCACAAAGTGTACTCTCAGATAATTTTTTTCGATTTGGGATAGGGCTTTCCTGGCGGGGGTGGTAGACGCCAGGTATTTGGCAATTGTTGTGTCGGACCATGCCCCACAATGGGTAGATTTACAGGTGAGCAAGGAAGAGGGTCGGCGCCCGCATTGGAGATTGGATGTAGGACGGTTAGTGGGTGAGGAGGTGTGCGCGCGCGGGTGAGGGAGGCCATGCAAAACTATGTGAAGATAAATGACACAGGCGAGGTTTCGGCAGCAACGGTGTGGGAAGCACTGAAGGCAGTAGTTACGGGAGAGTTGATTTTGGTACAGAGAAGGTAGAGCAGGCAGAGGTTTAGGCTGGTTAGGTAGATTCTCCAGGTGGACAGGAGGTACTCGGAAGTCCCGGAGGCAGTTGAAGGAGCGGCAGTAGCTGCAGATGGAGTTTGGTCTGCTATCCAGGGAAGGGGGTGGGGGCAGTTGAGGAAGGCGAAAGGGGCGGTGTATGAATATGGGGAGAAGGCCAGTAGGATGTTAGCACACCAGCTCAGGAAATGGGAGGCAGCTAGGGAGATAGGCAGAGTGAAGGATAGAGGGGGGAAACACGATCTTGGAACCAGCGGGGGTGAACGGGGTGTTCAAAGAATTTTACAGTTGGCTGTGTGAGCCAGAGCCCCCAGCTGGGGCGGAGGGGATGAGGCAATTCTTAGGAGGGTTTGGAGTTCCCTAAGGTGGAAGATGGGTTGGTGAAGGGGCTGGGTATCCCGATCGGGCTTGAAGTAGTAGAGGGATTGGAGGCTACGCAGTCGGGCAAGGCCCCGGGGCCGGATGGATACCCTGTGGAATTCTACAAGAGGTTTTCTGGGGTGCTGGGTCCGTTGCTGGTGAGGGCATTTAATGAGGGTCGGGAGCAAGGTGTCCTTCCCCCAACAATGTTACAGGCAACAATCTCATTTGATTCTGAAGCGGGAGAAGGACCCAGAAGAATGTGGGTCATACAGACCAGTCTCCTTACTGAATGTAGAGGCCAATATGCTGACCAAGATTTTGGCCTCGAGGATAGAGAATTGTGTTCTGGGGGTGATAGGGGAAGACCAGGCGGGATTTGTCAAACAAAGGCAGTTAATGGCCAACGTTAAAAGGCTCTTGAATGTCATCATGATGCCCTACGAGGAGAGGGAGGTGGAGGTAGTGGTCGCTATGGACGCGGAGAAGGCCTTCGACCGGGTGGAGTGGAAGTATTTGTGGGAGATCCTGGGGAGGTTTCGGCAGGGCTCTGTAGATTGGGTCCAGTTGCTGTACCAGGCACCGGTGGCGAGTGTGTGGATGAACCGAGTGTGCTCTGACTATTTTAGACTGAGCTAGGGGACAAGGCAGGGATGTCCGCTCTCCCCACTGATGTTTGCCTTGACTATAGAGCCATTGGCGATGGCACTGAGAGCGTCAAAGGACTGGAAGGCATTAGCCCGGGGATGGTGGGTCTCATTGTATGCGGACGACCTACCCTCATATATTTCTGACCCGTTAGGTGGGATGGAAGAGATTATGCAGATCTTAGGATAATTTGACCGGTTCTCGAGGTATAAATTGAACATGGGTAAAAGCGTGTTTTTTGTGATTCAGAACGAGGGGGCAGGAGAGGATGCTGGGAGAGTTGCCGTTGAAATTGGTGGGGGAAAAAGAAAGAAGTGTTTTTGATACTTGGGAATTCAGGTGGCACGGGGATGGGAGTAGTTACATAAATTAAATCTGGCCCGTTTGGTTGAGCAAATGAAGGAGGACTTTCGGAGGTGGGACATGCTCCCGCTGTCACTGGCAGGAAGGGCACAGACCATAAAGATGACGGGTTCTCCCGAGATTTTTATTTGTTTTCCAGTGTCTCCCTATTTTTATCCCAAAGGCCTTTTTTAAGTGGATTAATGCGGTGATCTCTGGGTTTGTATGGGTGGGCAAAACCCCGCAGGTAAGGAAGGTGCTGTTGGAGCCGAGGGGGTTGGCTCTACCAAACTTTATGAATTACTAGTGGGCGGCAAATATAGCCATGATCAGAAAGGGGGTAGTGGGGAGGGGTGGGTGTGGGAGCAGATGGAGGCAGCATCATGTAGGGGTACAAGCTTAGGGGCACTGGTAACGGCACCTCTGCCGTTCTCGCCGGCTCAGTACTCCACAAGCCCGGTGGTGGTGGCGGCTCCGAGAGCTTAGGGGCAGTGGCAGAAGCATATGGGAGTTGAGGGAGTGCCGGTGTGGGCTCCAATTTGTGGGAACCACCGGATTGTACAAGGGAGGTTAGATGGGGCGTTTCAGAAGTGGCAGAGAGCAGGGATTGAGAGGCTGGGGGATCGGTTTATCGATGGGAGCTTTCCTTGTTTGGAGGAGGAGTTTAAACTGCCAGGAGGGAATGGATTTTGGTATCTGCAGATGAGGGACTTTGTATGAAGGCAGGTTTCGACCTTTCCGCTTCTACCGCCACAGGGGGTACAGGATAAGGTAGTTTCAAAAACGGGGGTGGGGGGAGGGCAAGGTCTCGGAAATTTATAAAGAGCTCATGGTATATCTGAATTTCCAGAAAGCCTTTGACAAGGTGCCACACAAAAGGCTGCTGCATAAGATAACGATGCATGGCATTAAGGGGAAAGTACTGGCATGGATAGAGGATTGGTTAATTAATAGAAAGCAAAGAGTGGGGATTAATGGGTGCTTCTCTGGATGGCAATCAGTAGCTAGTGGTGTCCCTCAGAGATCACTGTTGGGCCCACCATTGTTCACAATTTACATAGATGATTTGGAGTTGGGGGACCAAGGGCAATGTGTCCAAGTTTGCAGACGACACTAAGATGAGTGGTGAAGCAAATAGTGCAGAGGATACTGGAAGTCGGCAGAGGGATTTGGATAGGTTAAGTGAATGGGCTAGGGTCTGGCAGATGGAATACAATGTTGACAAATGTGAGGTTATCCATTTTGGTAGGAATAACAGCAAAAGGGATTATTTAAATGATAAAATATTAAAACATGCTGCTGTGCAGAGAGACCTGGGTGTGCTAGTGCACGAGTCGTAAAATGTTGTTTTACAGGGACAACAGGTGATTAAGAAGGCAAATGGAATGTTGTCCTTCATTGCTAGAGGGATGGAGTTTAAGACTAGGGAGGTTTTGCTGCAATTGTATAAGGTGTTAGTGAAGCCACACCTGGAGTAGTGCGTTCAGTTTTGGTCTCCTTACTTGAGAAAGGTGGGGTTACTGGGTTATGGGGATAGGGTGGAGGTGTTGACCTTGGGTAGGGTGCTCTTTCCAAGAGCTGGTGCAGACTCGATGGGCCGAATGGCCTCCTTCTGCACTGTAAATTCTACGATTCTATGAAAGGACGTACTGGCACTGGAGGGTGTGCAAAGGAGATTCACTAGGTTAATCCCAGTGCTGAAGGGGTTGGATTACGAGGAGGTTGAGTAGACTGGGACTGTACTCGTTGGAATTTAGAAGGATGAGGGGGGGGATCTTATAGAAACACATAAAATTATGAAGGGAATAGATAGGTTAGATGCGGGCAGGTTGTTTCCACTGGCGGGTGAAAGCAGAACTAGGGGGCATAGCCTCAAAATAAATAAAAGTAGATTTAAGACTGAATTTAGGAGGAACTTCTTCACCCAAAGGATTGTGAATCTATGGAATTCCTTGCCCAGTGAAGCAGTAGAGGCTCCTTCATCAAATGTTTTTAAGATAAAGATAGATAGTTTTTTGAAGAATAAAGGGATTAAGGGTTATGGTGTTCAGGCCGGAAAGTGGAGCTGAGTCCACAAAAGATCAGTCATGATCTCATTGAATGGCAGAGCAGGCTCGAGGGGCCAGATGGCCTACTCCTGCTCCTAGTTCTTATGGAGTGGGAGGGAACCCAGATATGGGAGGTAAAGCGCAAGTGGGAAGATGAACTGGGTAAGGAAATAGAGGCGGGTCTATGGGAGGATGCTCTCGAGTAGAGTGAACATGCCTTCATCGTATGCCAGACTCAGCCTGACCGGGCACACATGACGGTGGCCTGCATGAGCATGGCTTTTGGGGTCGAGCTTAGGTGTGGGAGGAGTGCGTGAGGGCTGGAAACCATGTCCACATGTTCTGGGCATGCCCAAAGCTTAGAAGATTCTGGCAGGGATTTGCAGATGTCATGTCTACTGTTCTAAAACGAGGTTGGCACCGAATCGAGAGGTGCCGATTTTTGGAGTGTCGTAAGACCCGGGAGTGAGCGAGGTTGACGTCTTGGCCTTTGCCTGCTTGGTAGCCCGGAGACGGATCCTATTAGCGTGGAGGGATTTGGAGCCCCCAAAATCAGGGGTTGTGTTCGCGACATGGCTGGGTTTCTCAGGCTTGAGAAAATTAAGTTAGCCCTGAGCGTATCAATGTTCGGGTTCATCCTGAGGTGGCAGCCGTTAATCAACTTCTTTGGCGAAAACTAAACTGTTAGCAGATACTATAGGAGGGACTGGTGGGGGGGGGGGGGTGTAAGAGTTAGTTTAGTTTAGGCAGGATCAGTGGGAGGAGATGGAGAGGCTGGGGAATTGTGTGTATAAGCCATGTTGGCTGAGTATGGTTGATGGTTTGGGGGGTGCAATGTACTGAACTATGTTTACATTTGTATTTGTTGTTATAAAATCATAAATGCCTGAATAAAATGTTTTTTTTTTTAAAAAAGAACAGACAAGTAAATTAAACTTACAATCCAGGTTTTCTTTGCAAGTTTTGATCCAAGTGCTAAAGCTAGCATTCTCATCTGCGAAATGAAAGTGAAATTGGTCTAACTCTCACAAAAACAACTGAACATTTCATAGAATATCACAAGAAAAAAGTAAGACTTCAAACAATGCTTCCTGAATTAAAACCCAACATCAGCAGAATTAACAGAAGGTTTTAATTCCAACAGGCCTCAAAGCTTATAAATTTTAGCAGTCTTCATTCACCCTAAATTCCAAAGTCCACAAGACTAAAATTGGTATTATGTGCCCTAGATGGCAGCACAATTAATGCACTTTTCCTGTAATAAATGGGTGCTAGGGTGTTAGATGCAAGGTAAATGGAGTGTACAATAATACTGCAAAAAGCATAGATAACTCAGTTTATCTATAAGATAGAACTCAGCGACTGAGCCCTAAAGTCCCACAATAACATTTCTGCCAAAATGGCTAACAAATAAAGAATTAACTCTTGGATGACTTCACCTTATTTGTGAACCAAACTTTCACTACAAAATCACAAAATAATGAGAAAACCATTTAGCTCATGCATATAGTAACTTCATCGGTAGCACAGCGGTTAGCACTGTTGCTTTACAGCTCCAGGGTCCCAAGTTCGATTCTCGGCTTGGGTCACTGTCTGTGCGGAGTCTGCAGGTTCTCCCAGTGTATGCGTGGGTTTCCTCCGGGTGCTCCGGTTTCCTTCCACAGTCCAAAGATGTGCAGGTTAGGTGGATTGGCCACGATCAATTGCCCTTGGTGTCCAAAAAGGTTAGGTTGGGTTGTTGGGTTACAGGGATGGTGTGGAGGTGTAAGCTTAAGTGGGGTGCTCTTTCCAAGGGCCGGTGAAGACTCGATGGGCCAAATTCTATGATCACAGTCAACAATTATAAATTAATATTGTGCTTTTTACCTTCACTATCCTACCAGACATCTATTTCATGTGTGAATACACTTTTTGTGTATTTAAAATTTAAAGTTCTCTTAGTTCATACCAGTGTCGCCATGTGCACTAGTAGTTTTTAAATCTAAAGGGCTGCTTTCTGAATTTACTTCTTTAGGATTATGTTATTTTCTGACCTCATAACATTTTATTTCTCTCGTCTTTCATCATACAGCTCTCAATCGTGTTTTTCCACTGTCCTTTATTTGGATTCATAAAAGCTTGGCATCAGTGAGTATTCACGGTATTCATGCTGTAAAATCTCTTTACCATGGTTTGGCTTAAGGCAGTGGAATCTTTCACATGGATCTACTGCCTTCTGCCATAACAGATTGAGCATAAATTAAGGACACATGCCCAATAAATTTTCAGAAGCAAAAGGAGGCCGAAGAACAACATGCATTGCCTAGCCCCTTTAAACACAGAAAACATGCAAAAGCACATCACTGAGACACATTTGCAAAGTCCAGGAACAGAAGATTGGAAGAGTGACCAACAGCTGGGGTTTTAAGAGATGGACAGAAAGGATTAGAAGAAAATACAAAGAGTTGGCCGCTTTGTCTAATGGTGGGGTGAAGGGAAGACCCAATTGCAGCTAAGCTGAGGTTGAGGCACAAAGTGGAGGAATTATGATGGAATGAATTGCTGAGAGGGGTTTTGGCAGGGAGGAACGATGCAGGAACTTAAACTAAGGACAGATATTAAACCTGAGGTAAAGGGTGGAGCTAGAAGTTAACTAGAAATGGTATGGGCACTATGGCATAAAATGCAGCAAAGCTTTGCAGAACTTAAAGTTTATAGAGGCTTCAGGGCAACAGTCAGCAAAGAAAGCTGTAGGGAGCCTAATACAGAAATAAGGGTTACAATGGAGAATGAGCCCAGGTGAGGCAAAGAAAGGGTTATTTCCTGAGGAAAGTGTATTTGGTCTGTGATTGAAATGATGTGATCTGAAACTCAGTTTAGTTGCAAATGATACTCTGAAATTACAAATGGTGAGTTCACCATGAGACAACTTGGAGAAGGGGTAGAGCTTGTAGTCAAGGTGAGAATCTTTTTTTGAGGTAGAGGAAATCGAGAGCGATAGAGAGAGAGAGTGAAAGAGAGATATATAGATAGAGAGTCGCAAATGTGTCCAATTGAGTATATATTTAAAAATAATATAACTTTTTCGATGACCAACTCCTAAAGTGAATACTAGTACCAGAAGTTAACGTTATGGTGCCACGGGAGGCTGGCACGGCCAGGGGTTAATTTTAAGGAGCCATGTAGCTAACGAATGCATTTGTAACTGTGTGTCTCTTCCCAATTTATGCATAGATGTAGCTAGAAAAGACTTGTTTACATTTGATTTCTGTGTTCGCGGCAACATCATGAGAATGTTTGGGTTTCCCAATGTTCTTGGGAGGTCAGTAGGGATTCTACGGCTCGAAAAGTTGGAAACACTGTACTAGCAGACTACAATTTTGGTGACTATTCAAAAGGATGCAGTGAATAGCAACAGGAACTCTCTCAAGTGTAAAGGCGATGAACTTTGAAAAATAATAGGATTTATTTAAATGTGGCGAAGGGAGAAATTCGGTAGATATAAAATAGCAGGGGTAATGCATAAACTTAAGATACCAAAATCGTTTCTTCTTTAAATAGGATAGGAATCTAAGAGACTAAAGACACAAATGAAATTAGGTACAGGCTGGGTGAGAAAGAAACAATGACTTGCATTCATATGATGCCTTTCACACCCTCAGGATGTCACAAAGCACTTCATTGATAATGAAATACTTTTGAAATGCAGTCACTGTAGTAATGTTGAAAATATTGCACACAGCTATCTCCCACAAAAACTGCAGTCTGACATCTCATACACATACCCCTTCAACTGTGCAACGTTCTCTTAAGAGGGAGGAAGAGAAAAGGATCTACAGATTGGTCAGCCTAAAATCCGTAGTAGGGAAAATGCGAGAATCTATTATAAAGGATGCGATAATAGGACACTTTAAAAAAAAAAAAAAATCAACGTGATTAGACAAAGACTGCATGGATTTATGGAAGGGATATTAACCCCAGTGGAGTTTTCTTTTTGAGGGTGTAACTAGCAGAATAGATTAGGGAGAACCAGTGGCTGTGGCTTATTTGGATTTTCAGAAAGCTTTTAAGCCCCACGCAAGAGGTTAGGTTAATGTGCAAAATTAAAACATATGGAACTGAGAGAAATACATTGGCATGGATTGAGAATTGATTAGCAGAGCGTGGGGAGAGCAGGAATAAATGGAGCATTTTTGGAGTGGCAAGTAGTGAGTAATGGGGGTACCACAGGGATCAGTGCTTGTGCCCCAGCTATTCACAATATACATTCATGATAATCATAGAATTTACAGTGCAGAAGGAGGCCATTCGGCCCATCGAGTCTGCACCGGCTCTTGGAAAGAGCACCCACCAAGCCCACACCGCCACCCCATCCCCATAACCCAGTAACCCCACCCAACACTAAGGGCAATTTTAGACACCAAGGGCAATTTAGTATGGCCAATCCACCTAACCTGCACATCTTTAGACTGTGGCAGGAAACCCACGTGCACACGGGGAGAACGTGCAGACTCCGTACAGACAGTGACCCAAACCAGGAATCGAACCTGGGACCCTGGAGCTGTGAAGCAATTGTGCTAGCCTCTATGCTATCGTGCTGCCTAATAATAATAGCTTATTGTCACAAGTAGGCTTCAATGAAGTCACTGTGAAAAGCCCCTAATCGCCACATTCCAACACCTGTTCGGGGAGGCCGGTAGGGGAATTGAACCCACGCTGCTGACCTTGTTCTGCACTACAAGCCAGCTGTTTAGCCACTGTGCCAGATTTGTCAGAGGGAACCAAATGTAATATTTTCAAGTTTGGTGAGGTCACAAAACTTGGTGGGATAGGTTATATAGAGTTGTAGTGGCAAACACTAACAAAATATTTCCGAATGCACAGAATAGATACATTCCAACCAGCAAGAAAAAATGCAAGGGGTAGAAGCACCATCCATGGTTAACTAGAAAAGTTAAAGAAAAAAGTATGACACTTAAAAACATACAATTGTGCAAAGACAGGTTAAGAGTGGATTGAATATAACAAAGCAAAGGATGACCAAAAGATTATTAAGGAGGGAGAAATTAAGAGTGCGAGATAAAGCTAGCCAAAAATAAAATACAGGATAGAGTTTTTATAAATCTTTAAAGAGGAAAAAAAGAGTTAACAAAGTGAACATTGGTTCTACAGAAAGTGGTTCTACAGAAAGTGAATCTGGAGAATTGCAAATGGAAAATAAAGAGATGGCAGATGAATTGAACAGGTATTCTGCATTGTTCTTCACCATGAAGGATACAAACAACGTCCCAGAAGCAACTATAAACCAGGAAATGGGAGAAGTGAGGAACTCAGGAAAATTACATTCGTAAGTGTAAACTGTTGGAGCTGTGGACTGGCAAAAGTCCGGATCTTGATGGGACTTCACCCCATGGTCTTAAAGGATGTGTCTAGTGAGATAATTACTTCATTTCATTTTCCAAATCTCCCTATTCGGGGAAGGTCCCAGGAGATTAGAAGACCGCAAACTTAACTCAATTATTCAAAAAGGGAGGGAGACAGAAAGCAGGGAACTACAGGCCAGTTAGCTTAATATTTGCTGTGGGGAAAATATCAGAAGCCATTATTAAATAGGTTATAGCAGGGCATTTGGATAAGCTCAAGGTCATCAGGCAGTCAACATGATTTTGGGAAAGGAAAATCATGTTTCACAAACTTATTAGAATGCTTTGAGGAAGTAACCTGCGCTGTGGATAAAGGGGAACAGGTGGATGCACGCTACTAAAGATCTCCAGAAGGCATTTAATGTGTCACATCAAATGTTATTGTAGAAAATAGAAACTAACATGTTGGCATGGATAGAAGATTTGGCTGACAGGAAGCAGAGAGTAGGCATAAATGTTTGCTTTTTTTCCAGGTTTGTAAGATGTAACGAGTGACGGGCCACAGGGATCAGTGCCGGGACCTCAACTATCTATGATTTCTACAAGCAATTTAAATAAGAGGGTTGAAGATTGCTGATGGCACAAAGGTAGGTAGGAAAGTAAGTTGTGAAGATGACATAAGGAGGCTACAAAAAGATCTAAAAGTGAGTGGACAAAGATCTGACAAATGGAGTAGAATGTGGGGAAAAGGAAAATTGTCCATTTTGGTAGGAAGAATAAAAAAGCATATTATCTAAATATGCAGAGGGATTTTGGTATCCTAATATATGAACCACAAATGGCTAGCATGCAGTAACAGCAAGCAATTACAGAAGTTAATAGCATGTTATAATTCATTGCAGGGGAAATTGAATACAATGGTAGGGAGGCTATCCTTCAGTTCTACAGGGCACTAGTTGAGACCATATTTGGAATTCTGTGCAGGGTGCTGGTCACCTGATTTAAAGAAAGATCTAAATGCATTGGAAGCAGTTCCGTGTTTTGCCAAACTAATCCCTGGAATGAGTGGATTGTCTCATAAGGAATGGTTAGACAAGCCAGGCTAGTATCCGCTGGGGCTCAGAACAGTAAGAGGTGACTGGAAAGAAACAAGACCTTGAGGGATGTTGACAGGCTGGATGTGAAGAGGATGTTTCCAATTTTGGGAGAATCGAAACTAGGGATTCTAGATAGGGGTTTCTCGGTCACTTGTTTAAAAATAAGGGTTCACCCATTTAAAACTGAGGTGAGGCGAATTGTTTGCCACTCAGAGGATCGTGAGTCTTGAATATTTTAAGGCAGAAGTGGTTAGATTCTTGGTAAGCAAGGGGGTGATAGGAAGCAAGGGGGCGATAGGTTATCGGGAGTAGACCAAATGCAGATTTGAGGGAGTAGACCAAATGCAGATTTGAGGAAGTAGACCAAATGCAGATTTGAGGAAGTAGACCAAATGCAGATTTGAGGAAGTAGACCAAATGCAGATTTGAGGATTACTCTCAGACCAACGATGATCTTACTGAATGGTGAAGCAGGCTCGAGCGGCTAAATGGCCTAATCTTTGTTCGTATGCACAGGAGTACTAGCCCAGGTACAGCAGTCGGTAAAGAATCCAAATGGTATGTTGGCCTTTATACACAGAGGATTAGAGTACAAGAGCAGGGATGACTTGCTGCAATTATATAGGGCCTTGATAAGGCCACAACTGGAATATTGTGTGCAGTTTTGCTCTCCTTATCTGAGGAAGGATGTTGTTCTTGCCTAGAGGGAGTGAAGCAAAGGTTTATCAGATTGATTCCTGGGATGACCAGACAAGACAGAGTAGATGCAAGAAAGATGTTCCCGATGGATGGGGTGTTCAGAACCAGGGGCCACAGTCGGAGGATACGGGACAGACCTTTGAGGAAAGAGATGAGGGGAAATTTCTTCACCCAGAAGAGTGGTGATCCTGTGGAATTCATTACCACAGAAAGTAGTGATGCCAAAACACTGCTCCAAGTGCTATATTTAATTGCTTCTTGAGAACAAAGGGGGATCAAAGGATATGGGGAAAGGCGAGATTAGGCTACTGAATTGGATGATCAGCTATGATCATAACGAAGGGCAGAACAGAGTCAAAGGGCCAAATGGCCTCCTCCTGCTCCTATTTTCTATGTTTCGATGTTACTCACCAATCTTTCATGCTGTTGCTCACAATGAGTCAAAGATGTATTATTTTATAAAAACACAAGCGCTGTATTAAGCAAGATACAGTGGCTAAAAACTTGCAAGAAAATAAATTAAAGATAAATGCCATTAATATGCAAATCATCCACAACGCTCAGGTAAATCAAAGATGCGCTAAGCTGCTCGTTGATTTACACCACTCCACATTTATCTTGCAAAAGCACTTAGCCTCCCCAATATTTATGGTTAATTACCCATTAAACTAGTCAGATATTTAGACCTCATAATTAATTGCTCAAAACCTATTTTTAATGCATGATAGTTGTTAATGCAACACTAATCAATATCCCTGGTCCAGAAATAGCATGATAAATAGGTCAGTCTCATTTTTACATGTAATAAATTGCTGAAAGCTTTAAAAAATTTATTTTTTCCCTTACTTTTCATTTTCTTACCTTCTCATCTGAAACTATTCTTTTTCTCCCTCTCCATTTCCTTCTGTACCTGATTAGGCACCAATGTACTCTCCCTCTCCATCATTCCACTGTTTAGTTCTCTATTCTTAAATCCCACCGGTTAAGGAGATCCCATTAGTTGCGTCATTCACTGAAGTTGAGGATACCCCACTGCCCTCGCCGCCCCGTGAATAGCTCACGCTTCTACTAAGTTATGTCACAAAAGACTTTTCAGTTTTAAAGTGCAACTGGCCTGCTGCAGCAAGATTTGGAACAATGTATTTTATAATACAGTATCCATTGTTAATGGCACTGGTTATGATTCATAAACAAATGCTCAACTATTTCAGGCCAAGTCAGACACATCATTAAAAGCAGAAACCCCAAATGTGTTGCTTGATACACGACACAGAGGTTTATCTTCAGGAAAAAAAGCATCTTGCTGTCTGTCTCACAAGTGTATTGAATAGTGGTGCTGTCGATATGAACAAAATTTGACACAGAAAATGGAGTCTTGCATCTTTCAGTCAAAGTATCCTTTTAACGTGATAAATCAAAACTACTGCCAATCAACCTCTCTGGCATCAAGTTCCCACCTGCTACAAGAAGACCACCATCCAGTGCCAAAGAAGAACCAGGCAATGTGCCTCAAAGACTACTCTCTGGTGGCCTTGATATCTATCATTATGAAGTGCTTAGAGGGGTTGGACATAGAACAGTACAGTACAGGCCCTTCAGCCCACGATGTTGTGCTGACCATTTATCCTAATCTAAGATCAACCTAACCTACACCCCTTCAATTTACTGCTGTCCATGTGCCCAAGAGTCGCTTAAATGTCCCTAATGACTCGGACTCCACCACCTCTGCTGGCAGTGTATTCCTCACACCCACCACTCTGTGTAAAGAACCTACCTCTGACATCTCCCCTATACCTTCCTCCAAACACCTTAAAATTATGTCCCCCTCGTGACAGCCATTTCCACCTTGAGGAAAAGTCTCTGGCTATCCACTTCTATCCATGCCACTCATCACCTTGTACACCTCTATCAAGTCACCTCTCTGCCTTCTTCGCTCCAGTGAGAAAAGCCCTACCTCCCTCAACCTTTCTTCGTAAGACATGCCCTCCAGTCCAGGCAGCATCCTGGTAAATCTCCTCTGTACCCTCTCCAAAACATCCACATCCTTCCGATAATGAGGCGACCAGAACTGGACACAACATTCCAAGTGTGGTCTAACTAGGGTTTTAAAAAACTGCAGCAAAACCTCGCAGCTCTTAACATGAGACACATCAACTCCATACTCCCAGAATGCCTTGATCCCAGCAATTTGCATTCCGCCACAATCGGTCCACAGCACACGCCATCTCCCTGGCCCTATTCCCCGGAGCATCTCAACAACAAGGACTCCTATGTCAGACATCTATCCATTGACAGCTCCACCTTCAACACCATAATCCCAGCCAAGCTCATAACCAAACTTCAAAACCTAGGACTTGGCTCCTCCCTCTGCAACTGGATCCTCGACTTCCTGACCCATAGACCACAATCAGCAAGGATAAACGATGACACCTCATCCACGATAATTCTCAATACCGGGGCCCCGCAAGTCTGCACACTTAGCCCCCTACTACACTCCTTATACGCGCATGACTATGTGGCAAAATTCGGCTTCAGCTCCATCTCAAAGTTTGCTGATGACTCAACTGTAGTGGGTCGGATCTCAAACAACAATGAATCAGAGTACAGGAGGGAGATAGAGAACCTAGTGACACGGCACAACGACAACAATTTCTCCTTCAATGTCAGCAAAACGAGTTGGTCATCAACTTCAGGAAGCGAAGTGTCGTACACACCCCTGTCTGAATCAATGTGCAGAGTTGGAAATGGTTGACAGCTTCAAATTCTTATGTGCGCACATCACCAACAATCAGTCCTGGTCCACCCACGTTGACGCTATGACCAAGAAAGCACACCAGCGCCTAGTTCCTCAGGAAACGAGGAAATTCAGCATGCCAAAATCGACTCTTGCCAATTTTTAGATGCACCATAGAAAGCATCCTATCTGGCTGCAACACAGCTTGGTATGGCCCAAGACTAAGAAACTACAGAGAATCATGAACACAGTCCAGACCATGACACGAACCCGCCTCCCATCCATTGACTCAGTCTACATCTCCCGCTGCACTGGGAAAGCGAGCAATATAATCAAAGACGACTCTCACCCGGGTTCCTCTCTTCCAACCACTACCATCGGGCAGAAGATACAAAAGTCCGAGAACACACACCAACAGATTCAGGAGTGAATGAGGTAATGCAAAATGGTTTCCTTTCTAAATTCATCCATGATTTGTTCTGGTATTCTTCAGCAATGAAAATCATGAGCATCCTGGTAATTTTACATAACTTGTTGATCACTAAGTTTCCCCTCTCTAACAACCATTCAATCTCTTTTCTTTACTATATTTGTCATCGCTCCACATGGTCCTATTGCAAACATGTAAATTGGCCACAATTTTCTGCAAATGCAGTCAATGCTCCTCCACTCTCAGTGGGAAGCTGTACAGAAAGGGAGCATGTTTCAAACCACATGCATGAATTTAGAATGTGGGGCTCTTAAGCTTCCTTCAATAGTGCACAAACAAAACATCAAGGGAATTGATAAGCTTGTCTAAAATGCAGAATAGGAATGGAATTGGTGGTCGAAGTTGAAATACCAATGACACGGTCTAAGGAAGTCGCATATACTGCTTCTGTGCTATATTCATAATTACACAAAAGCCTTGATTTGATGAAGGCTGACATTCAAAAAGAATAGTCTGATACATTCAAATACATCCTTTTTGGAAATAGAAAGTTTATTTTAAGTATAATTTAAGGATGTTTCTAAAGTTTTAAAGTGGAGCGGTTTCGCTTAGTTCCAATACTCCCCCATATTCCAGAAGCTAGACTTGTGCAGTTCTCCACCCAAGTGACCCTTCTTCCTGTGTAAGCCTGAATATGAATGCTGAAAGTTAATAACATTCATGGCACCACTGCCCAAGCTCAATTCCACCCACTATGCAAACATAAACACATTTCTAGTAGACACGGCTACACAACACTGCAAAAAGGAACCTTAGTCAAGTTTTTCATAAGGCAATGGTTTATGTATACCACACCATATCGGAGCGAAATCAAACACATTAATTGGGGATAGTTGAACAAAACAAATAATTCAAACAGAATTAACTGGCATCACAGGCACATCCACCATTCACCAAATACAACTCATATTATAAGCTTATCATGGCCTTGGGAAAGAAGGAATTTGCAAAGGATAAACAACCTAGAATATTTATTATTCAAAGATGTGCAAAGGATAAACAATCTAGAGTATTTATTATTCAAAGATCCAGTTACTTATAAACAAATCAAATACAACAATGAGGAAATAATTACTGAAATGTCCCAAAATTAAAAAGTTGTGAATTTTCAATACAGCAATTTAAAATACCTACCATCTAGTTCCTGTCCTCTTGTCAAGGATTCCATTGATGACGGGTACATTTTTAAGTGATACTCTGCAATTCTAAATATAGAGAAACAATACATGAAAAAGGCAATTTTTTAAAGAAAAATATCAGCTCCAACTAAATACTGTAAGACTGCTGAAACTTTACTGGTTTAATTCTCAATCAATCATTCTAAAACAAATGTATAGCTATAAAACGCAAAGGGTTCTTGCCAAGATTTTACTTCTTTTGTAACTATAAACGTCTGGTATGGTGGAGGAAAGTGCCAAAATTTAATTAAACGTAACACTGTGTCAGAAATTGAAAGAATAGCAAAACATCGATAATAAATTACTAAAGTTGCTCTACTCAAAATAAAGCCCTTCAAATAATCAAAACATTTTCAAACGGCATTTCCCTTTCACTTCTTCCGGTGGTGGTGATGGGCTGAGCGGTCACATGAAAGCTGGGATCCCTTGGGATCTTCAACCTAGGCCCTTTTAACCCATAAATCAGATACCAAAAACAAAACTCACCCCCACACTAAACTAACAACCATCCAAGGAAATGCCTTATAGCTGGAAAAATAGCAGTCAGGAGGAGAAGATCCAGACCCCAGAGCGAATAGACAAGCGGAGCAAAGCGGGGCAGGGCACGACGGACTGAGTGGGATCACCAACACAAACGCAGGCGCACCAACTGATGGAGCAGTGGATGGAGCTTCTTTCAAATTCCAAAAACACAGGAACTCTATGGGGGGGGGGGGGGGGCGCACGCAATAATAGCATACAGGACACTCGAGGACATGAAGGAAGGGGCGGCGAGGCAATGGCTGATCGAATACATATTGGAGGTGGACCAGCAAAACGCCACGGCCCTGGAGGCAGACTCGAAGATGAAGCAGTTGTCGATGGGTTGGACATATCAGATGTGGGGGAAGAAAAGAGGCAGCGTCTGAAAACATCACTAGAACTGGGGAAATCAAGGAGAGCGTGAACTCCATGCAGTCGGAAAAGGCACCGGGTCCAGACAGATTCCCAGTAGACTTCAATAAAAAATTTGCGGCAACACTGGCCCCACACCTGCAGGTGTTCAATGACTCGCTATCGAAGGACCCTGCCACCCACACTGGAACGGGCCTCGATATCGCTAATCCTTAAAAAAGACAGGCCCGATGGAGTGCAGGTACAGCATCCGCAGTGATTTGCTTTTATCTGAATACCCGGCTGCACAGAGGCAGAAGGCAGGAATGCACATTACTTGTTTCCAATAGCTGGTAAATCAGTGACTAGGGATCACAATTTCAAGATGGTGAGCAAGAGAGCTAGGAGTGAGATGAGGAGAAACCTCTTTACTTGGATACTGTTGAGGGAGATGTCTCACCAGGGGAAGGCAGCAGCAGCCAGGTTCATGGCACCGTGGCTGGCTCTGCTGCGCAGCTGGGCAGGAAGAAGAATGGCAGGGCTATAGTGATAGGGGACTCAATTGTAAGGGGAATAGACAGACGGTTCTGCGGACGCAATCGAGACGCCAGGATGGTATGTTGCCTCCCTGGTGCAAGGGTCAAGGATGTCTCAGAGGGGCTGCAGGACATTCGGGGGGGGGGTGAACAGCCAGCTGTCGTGGTGCACATAGGCACCAACGATATAGGTAAAAAACGGGATGAGGTCCTACAAGCTGAATTTAGGGAGCTAGGAGTTAAACTAAAAAGTAGGACCTCAAAGGTAGTAACCTCAGGATTGCTACCAGTGCCACGAGCTAGTCAGAGTAGGAATGTCAGGATAGAGAGGATGAATACGTGGCTCGAGAGATGGTGCAAGAGGGAGGGATTCAAATTCCTGGGACATTGGAACCGGTTCTGGGGAGGTGGGACCAGTACAAACTGGACGGTCTGCACCTGGGCAGGACTGGAACGGATGTCCTGGGGGGGGGGGGGGGGGGGGGGGGGGGGGGGGGGGGGGTTGCTAGAGCTGTTGGGGAGAGTTTAAACTAATGTGGCAGTGGGATGGGAACTGATGCAGGATGTTGGAAGGTAGTAAAACAGGGACAGAAATAAAAGGCAGTAAGGGGGAAAGTGCAAGGCAGAGAAGCCATAGTCAAGAATCAAGAAGGGCGACAGTACAAGGTACAGTGACTGAGGGGAGCTCAGTGAATAGGACCAGGAATACTAAAAGGAATAAAACGGGAAGTGAAAACATTAATGGTAAGCGACGCGGCAGATTGTTACAGGAAGATATGGGTTCGACGACAAGGAAAATTAGGAGAAAGGTTAAGAGGAAATATAACTTAGGAGAGGTTACTGATCGAGGTGTTAAGATTCAGAACAGAGGTAAAAAAGCCAACATAAGTGTACTTTACCTGAATACTCGTAGTATTCGGAATAAGGTAAATGAGTTGATGCCGCAAATCATCGTGAATGACTATGATTTAGTGGCCATTACTGAAACATGGTTAAAGGATGGTCACGACTGGGAGTTAAATATCCGAGGGCATCAAAGCTTTCGGAAGGACAGCGTGGATGGTAAGGGAGGTGCTGTAGCTCTGTTATTTAAGGATGACATCCGGGCAACAGTAAGGGATGACATCGGTGCTATGGAGGATAAGGTTAAATCCATTTGGGTGGAAATCAGGAATAGTAAGGCGAAAAAGTCACTGATAGGAGTAATCTATAGGCCACCAAATAGTAACATTATGGTGGGGCAGGCAGTAAACAAAGAAATAACTGATGAATGTAGAAATGGTACAGCAGTTATCATGGGGGATTTTAATCTACATGTCGATTGGTTTAACCAGGTCGGTCAAGGCAGCCTTGAGGAGGAGTTTATAGAATGTATCCGCAATAGTTTCCTAGAACAGTATGTAATGGAACCTACGAGGGAACAAGCGGTCCTAGATCTGGTCCTGCGTAATGAGACAGGATTGATTCAGGATCTCATAGTTAGGGATCCTCTCGGAAGGAGTGATCACAATATGGTGGAATTTAAAATACAGATGGAGGGCAAGAAGGTAAAATCAAGCACTAGAGTTTTGTGCTTAAACAAAGGAGATTACAATGGGATGAGAGAAGAACTAGCTAAGGTAGACTGGGAGCAAAGACTTTATAGTGAAACAGTTGAGAAACAGTGGAGAACCTTCCAAGTGATTTTTCACAGTGCTCAGCAAAGGTTTATACCAACAAAAAGGAAGGACGGTAAAAAGAGGGAAAATCGACCGTGGATGTCTAAGGAAATAAGGGAGAGTATCAAATTGAAGGAAAAAACATAAAGTAGCAAAGATCAGTGGGCGACTAGAGGACTGGGAAATCTTTAGGGGGCAACAGAAAGCTACTAAAAAAGCTATAAAGAGTAAGATAGATTATGAGAGTAAACTTGCTCAGAATATAAAAACAGATAGTAAAAGTTTCTACAAATACATAAAACAAAAGAGAGTGGCTAAGGTAAATATTGGTCCTTTAGAGGATGAGAAGGGAGATTTAATAGTGGGAGATGAGGGAATGGCTGAGGAACTGAACAGGTTTTTTGGGGTCGGTCTTCACAGTGGAAGACACAAATAACATGCCAGTGACTGATGGAAATGAGGCTATGACAGGTGAGGACCTTGAGAGGATTGTTATCACCAAGGAGGTAGTGATGGGCAAGCTAATGGGGCTAAAGGTAGACAAGTCTCCTGGCCCTGATGGAATGCATCCCAGAGTGCTGAAAGAGATGTCATGGGAAATTGCAAATGCACTAGTGATAACTTACCAAAATTCACTAGACTCTGGGGTGGTCCCGGCGGATTGGAAATTGCAAACGTGACACCACTGTTTAAAAAAGGAGGTAGGCAGAAAGCGGGTAATTATAGGCCAGTGAGCTTAACTTCGGTAGTAGGGAAGATGCTGGAATCTATCATCAAGGAAGAAATAGTGAGGCATCTGGATGGAAATTGTCCCATTGGGCAGACGCAGCATGGGTTCATAAAGGGCAGGTCATGCCTAACTAATTTAGTGGAATTTTGTGAGGACATTACGAGTGTGGTAGATAACGGGGTGCCAATGGATGTGGTATATCTGGATTTCCAGAAAGCCTTTGACAAGGTGCCACACAAAAGATTGTTGCATAAGATAAAGATGCATGGCATTAAGGGGAAAGTAGTAGCATGGATAGAGGATTGGTTAATTAATAGAAAGCAAAGAGTGGGGATTAATCGGTGTTTCTCTGGTTGGCAATCAGTAGCTAGTGGTGTCCCTCAGGGATCAGTGTTGGGCCCACAACTGTTCACAATTTACATAGATGATTTGGAGTTGGGGGACCAAGGGCAATATTTCCAAGTTTGCAGACGACACTAAGATAAGTGGTAAAGCAAAAAGTGCAGAGGATACTGAAAGTCTGCAGAGGGATTTGGATAGGCTAAGTGAATGGGCTAGGGTCTGGCAGATGGAATACAATGTTGACAAATGTGAGGTTATCCATTTTTGGTACGAATAACAGCAAAAGGGATGATTATTTAAATGATAAAATATTAAAACATGCTGCTGTGCAGAGAGACCTGGGTGTGCTAGTGCATGAGTCGCAAAAAGTTGGTTTACAGGTGCAACAGGTGATTAAGAAGGCAAATGCAATTTTGTCCTTCATTGCTAGAGGGATGGAATTTAAGACTAGGGAGTTTCTGCTGCAATTGTATAAGGTGTTAGTGAAGCCACACCTGGAGTATTGTGTTCAGTTTTGGTCTCCTTACTTGAGAAAGGACGTACTGGCACTGGAGGGTGTGCAGAGGAGATTCACTAGGTCAATCCCAGAGCTGAAGGGGTTGGATTACGAGGAGAGGTTGAGTAGATTGGGACTGTACTCGTTGGAATTTAGAAGGGTGAGGGGGGATCTTATTGAAACATAAGATTATGAAGGGAATAGATAGGATAGATGCGGGCAGGTTGTTTCCACTGGTCGGGGAAAGCAGAACTAGGGGGCATAGCCTCAAAATAAGGGGAAGTAGATTTAGGAGGAACTTCTTCACCCAAAGGGTTGTGAATCTATGGAATTCCTTGCCCAGTGAAGCAGTAGAGGCTCATTCATTAAATGTTTTTAAGATAAAGATAGATAGTTTTTTGAAGAACAAAGGGATTAAGGGTTATGGTGTTCGGGCCAGAAAGTGGAGCTGAGTCCACAAAAGATCAGCCATGATCTCATTGAATGGTGGAGCAGGCTCGAGGGGCCAGGTGGCCTACTCCTGCTCCTAGTTCTTATGTACTCAGAGTTGTTGCCTTTTGGAACGCGTTGCCCGAGAGAGTGGTGGAGGCGGATTCCATAGGAGATTTCAAAAGAGAGCTGGATATATATTTTAAAGTGATGAATCTGGAGGGCTACAGAGATAGGGCTGGGGAATGAGACTAGCTAGGTAGCTCTTTCGCGAGCCGGAGCAGATTCGATGGGCCAAATGGCCTCCTTCTGTGCTACAAAATTCTCTGATTGTAGTTTGGGGTCCAGGGGTTCCTGATGTGGCTGGGGATGAGTTTGCAGAACAAGGTTTCCCAGCACAACTGGCTTGTTGGATGGCAAGAAGGCTGGACAGGTAAGGGTGGGGGATGTTTGGGGAATTTGAGGGTCCCGGCACGGAAGCCCTAACTGATTGTCGGTCTCTCATCTTCCCCAATTCCTTCCAGATAAAACAATGTTTGGAATTGATCCCGTGGAGGCTCCCTTGTGTTGCTTGTGGCAGCCGAGGTGGGCAAACGCCAGAGACGGCAGCGCCGCCAACACAATTTGTAGAAGGCATCATGTGCAGTGGGCCGCCACAAACTCTGAAGACCAGGCCACCCATCAGGCTGAAGAGGGACACAGAAGGAGAGGCCAGGGTACAGGCATCTTTGGTCACTCAATGAGCTAATAGACACCACGTACCACAATAGTCAGCATCTCAGCAGAAAGACAATGCAGCACCTGTAGCACATTCTCGCGGACTTGGCACCCCATGGAGGACAACTGCTCCCAGTGGCCGTGAAGGTCACTGCAGCCCTGAACTGGACTTTTATGCCACCGGGCCATTCCAGTGTTCGAGCAGCGACCTGTGTTGCATATCGCAATCTTCCAGACACAGGTGCTGGGTGGTGACGGTTGCTCTGTATGCCTGGGCATCTAATTATATCATCTTCCAGCTGAACCAGACCCACCAAAATTCCCAGGCTGCAGGATTTGCTGCCATCGTGAAGGTGCCCCAGGTCTCGGGGGCAATCAATGGCACACGTCGCACTGCAGACACCAAAGCATCAGGTTGTGCTCTATATTAACAGAAATGGTTCCCACTCCCTGAATGTTCAGACTACCACCTCAGAATCATCCACATGTGCCCGCTCCCCTGGGGGGCATACATGACACCTGCATCTTCTGGCATTCTTTGAGATCCCGGGTGTCTTTGAGGACAATCCCAGGATGACTGATTAGCTCGTAGGGGACAAGGGATACCCACTGAGGTCATGGCTGATGGCGCGGGCTCAGTGGCCTGAGAACGAGTTGCAGGCCCATTATAATGAATGAGGCCCACGTTTCCACTCGCTGTCGTTGAGCGGTGCAACTGCTTGTTGAAAATGTGGTTCAGATTGCTTGACTACTTTGGCAATGCTGTGCAGTCCATTTCTCCAGTAGGGGGGTGGTGTTCCAGGAGGGATTGGAGGATGAGCCTGAAGATAGAGAACTGGCAGCAGCAAGGGTCTGGCATGCAACGAGGGCCAGGGAGTCCTCATCATCTCCAGATGCTGAGGATAAGGCTGTGTCCGTCAGTTAATCCATTTTCCTCCCTCCCCCTAACCCCCTCCCCCATTTTCATCTTTCCCTCAATCCCCCTTTCATCTGTTTCACTCGCTCCCTCCCCCATTCCCTTCACTTCCTCCCCCCCCCTCATTCCCCACCCTCTGTCCCATGCCCCCCCCCCCCAAAAAAAAACCCACCCCCTCCATGACCGCCCATCCAAGGGTCTATGTAACATCACTCCACGGTGATGGGCCTGTGTTGGCACTGTCAGCAAGTCACCTTACAAAGGCGAGAGAGTAATGATAACCTCCTGTGTCGAAGACTCTGGTGTCCCTCAGTTTCTGCTAAAGTTTGACTCCGGTCTTTCTGCTGACAGCAGACTCGCACCCATCCTCTGAACGGGTTCTGCATCTGGGCCTTGATCCACTGTGCCTGGAGGAGGGAGTGGGGGTGCGGGCAAGCTCGCTGTGAAGATTAACGTGACAGACGCTTTACATGTATTAGTGTGACATCGTTTTAATAGTGAACATTTTACTGTGACAGATCTGCATTCCTCCTGGCTACAGTTTGGGCACTGGTGTGGTCACTATCAGCGCTCCTCACTCGACTTGGTTCATTAGCGCTCACTAGTCTTGGTTCATTGCTACATCTACATATTTTCCCAGTATGCACATCAGAGGTGGAGGCAGCCGGTTGCCTTCAGCACCCTGTGGCCTTTGTTGCCCTTGGCGGATCGGGTTGGCCTCCAGCGCTTCCCCCTTCCTGAGGGTGCCCGTGGGACAGAGGAGCAGGTGGAGTGAGCTCCAAAGTCCTCGGAGTCATCTGGCACTGCCAGGCCTGGATGCTCCCCATTCTCTGCATCATGGTGTGGACACCCTCAGCAATGTCCTCAGTGACTGGGCCATGTTCTGCAGTGCCTCGCCAGTGCCCATCTGTATCTGGGACATATCCCTCAGCATGTCAAGGCCCTCAGCTATGGTCATCACAGATTGAGCTATGCCGGACACCACCACTCAAGACCCAGGCGTCGTGCTCTCCACCCCCTCCTGAATCTCACGGCTATGTCCTCATCTGCATCAATTCTGGGAGAACCTTATTGTGAGGTTGGGATCCAGCAGATCTCTGCCTTCTGTCTGCTTCGATGTCACTGCCTCCACCGGATGCGTATTAGCAACTGTGTGGTGCTCACCAGATTGTGCCCCAGGAATCAGTCAACTAATGTCACCCACCGAGTAGGTGTGTCTGCGCTGATGGAAGATGCAGGTGATAGCTATGATGCCTCGCCGTTGGTCTCCTCGGAGCTCCCCGCCAAGGTGGTCCCTTGGATGATTTGGGGGGGGGGGGGGGGCGACTTTTGATGGCCCCACCCCATCAGATGGAGATCCCGTGAGACAATGGGCATGTGGTCTGTGAGAGAGAAGAGAGAAGGATCATTTGTCTGACGTGAACTACTCACTTGAGACAGGTCATCTGGGCGAAGGGGCAGTGTATCCTCACCTCTTGCACAGGCCAACCTCACTTTCAGTGATTTCCAAGGGCCTGTTCCTCAGAGAGGGGGAGTACTTTAATCTCTGGGACTCCGTCCCTGTCTTAGCCCCTGATAAATGGGAAAGGACTATCTTCTCCTGCGGGGACATAGAAAGGATATTATGAGCTGCATAATCCTTGATGAGTCAAGGGGGTCTATAGAAGGTGGCATGTATGGGCCGCACCTGGGCATTAAGGGGTTGTGCTAGTGGGTGCCAGGGGGTTCTGAGGTACAAGCACGAAGGTCGGATGTGGGTAGTTTGGGGGGGGGCAGGCAAAACAGATGCCAGGAGAACATAGAACATAGAACAATACAGCGCAGTACAGGCCCTTCGGCCCACGATGTTGCACCGAAACAAAAGCCATCTAACCTACACTATGCCATTATCATCCATATGTTTATCCAATAAACATTTAAATGCCCTCAATGTTGGCGAGTTCACTACTGTAGCAGGTAGGGCATTCCACGGCCTCACTACTCTTTGCGTAAAGAACCTACCTCTGACCTCTGTCCTATATCTATTACCCCTCAGTTTAAAGCTATGTCCCCTCGTGCCAGCCATTTCCATCCGCGGGAGAAGGCTCTCACTGTCCACCCTATCCAACCCCCTGATCATTTTGTATGCCTCTATTAAGTCTCCTCTTAACCTTCTTCTCTCCAACGAAAACAACCTCAAGTCCATCAGCCTTTCCTCATAAGATTTTCCCTCCATACCAGGCAACATCCTGGTAAATCTCCTCTGCACCCGCTCCAAAGCCTCCACGTCCTTCCTATAATGCGGTGACCAGAACTGTACGCAATACTCCAAATGCGGCCGAACCAGAGTTCTGTACAGCTGCAACATGACCTCCTGACTCCGGAACTCAATCCCTCTACCAATAAAGGCCAACACTCCATAGGCCTTCTTCACAACCCTATCAACCTGGGTGGCAACTTTCAGGGATCTATGTACATGGACACCTAGATCCCTCTGCTCATCCACACTTTCAAGAACTTTACCATTAGCCAAATATTCCGCATTCCTGTTATTCCTTCCAAAGTGAATCACCTCATACTTCTCTACATTAAACTCCATTTGCCACCTCTCAGCCCAGCTCTGCAGCTTATCTATATCCCTCTGTAACCTGCTACTTCCTTCCACACTATCGACAACACCACCGACTTTAGTATCGTCTGCAAATTTACTCACCCACCCTTCTGCGCCTTCCTCTAGGTCATTGATAAAAATGACAAACAGCAACGGCCCCAGAACAGATCCTTGTGGTACTCCACTTGTGACTGAACTCCATTCTGAACATTTCCCATCAACCACCACCCTCTGTCTTCTTTCAGCTAGCCAATTTCTGATCCACATCTCTAAATCACCCTCAATCCCCAGCCTCCGTATTTTCTGCAATAGCCTACCGTGGGCAACCTTATCAAACGCTTTGCTGAAATCCATATACACCACATCAACTGCTCTACCCTCATCTACCTGTTCAGTCACCTTCTCAAAGAACTCGATAAGGTTTGTGAGGCATGACCTACCCTTCACAAAGCCATGCTGACTATCCCTGATCATATTATTCCTTTCTAGATGATTATAAATCTTGTCTCTTATAATCCCCTCCAAGACTTTACCCACTACAGACGTGAGGCTCACCGGTCTATAGTTGCCGGGGTTGTCTCTGCTCCCCTTTTTGAACAAAGAGAGGTGGTAACTTTCCCTTGCAACTCGTTGGAGGTAGTTTGTCTTGTTCCTACGTCGGACGACAGTCCTCTTAAGTCATGCTGCCCACACCGACAGCTGCTTCCAGTACCTCCTATGCGGCATTGCTGATCCTGTTGGTCTACCAACACCCTCAGGGAACAGGATGGCCCACCTCTCACCCACATCGTTGAGAAACCTTGTGAGGTCGCCATCCTCAAAATGAGCAGGTCTGCGCACTGCTTGACTGGGAGTGAGTGGTGAGGTCGCACTTAAAGGCAACTCCCCTTTGTTAGCGGCGAGCTGCTGAGGCCCGAGTCGGGAAAATCAGACAGCGAGGCAGCCAGCAATGTCGAGGATCTAAGTGCCGTCGAATACCGACTGCGATCTCACCCATGCGGCCGTCCCAAAATACTCTGACAAACGCGCCCAAAATCGGACTTCGGAATTTTGCCATTGAACTGCGCCCAATATATATTAAAAGAAGTGTTTCTGATTCTAATCTCTGATGGACACCACTACACAAGTCCCTCCAGTGTGATAAAATAACTGTCAGTACTCTCCGCTTTCTGTCTCTTAACGTATTTCATATCATTGTTAGCTCTCCCTCTTAAATCCTATGGTTTCAAATTTGCGAACATGTCTCTACTTCAGATGTCTAAAACATCCATTGCCCTTATTCATCAATCCAGTTTAAAAAACTTAACGAGTTAGCAAGGCATGATTTGCCTTTAATAATTTCATGTTGGCTGCTATTAACTGAAAACATCTTTTCCAAATGACAAATAATGTTGTGCCGGTTTATGGTCCCGAGAAATTACTCCACTACCAATATTAGGCAAACTGAACTGGTTTATTTCTCTAATATTTTGAACAGCGGCATAACATTATAGCCTGGATAAAAGCAAATTACTGCGGATACTGGAATTGGAAACCAAAAAGAAAATGCCGGACAATCTCAGCAGGTCTGGCAGCATCTGTAAGGAGAGAAAAGAGCTAACGTTTCGAGTCCAGATGACCCTTTGACAAAGGGTCATCTGGACTCGAAACGTTAGCTATATACTCTCCCTACAGATGCTGCCAGACCAGCTGATATTTTCCAGCATTTTCTTTTTGGTAACATTATAGCCCTCGGGTTGTAGCACCACTGCCATCTCACCACCACCTTTGAAGGGCAGCTCACCACCACCTTCTGAATGGAAACTCACCACCACCTTCTGAATAGCAACATTATAGCCCTCGGGTTCTGTGGCACTACTGTCATCTCACCACCACCTTCTGAATGGAAACTCACCACCACCTTCTGAATGGCAACTGAGAATGAACAATAAATGCTGACCTAGCCAGCGATGCCCACATGCCATAAATTTTAAAAATCCATGTCATAGTGCCTACAGTCTCTGCTATTTTTATAACATGTAGCGGGAAGTCCTGACTATTACAAATCACAGCAGCTGTTTTTTCATGACAGTTCTTTATACAACCTCACTAATGTTGGATTATATCAGTACCCCACAGTATTATAATCAACTTCCCATTGTATCATTATGGCTTTCGCCATACAAAACTAGACTGTGTAGGCCTCAGTTGTGTTGATGCATGTTTTATGTAATCAAAATTGGTTTCCGGAGTGTACCCTTATTACCCAAAGATCCATCAGAACATGTCATCAGCAAGTCGGAGAACCAGTCTCTGAAAGTAGCTGCAAGTCATCAAGCAGCCAAGATATTTAACCTTTTACAGTTTGAAAGTACACCCGAGAACCAACCTTTTAGATATTCTACAAATCTTGTAACCTGTGACCCTATAAACCAGACTAACTATAATCTGTAAAAATTAATTTTCTTTATCTATATCCAACCTGTGCTCGAGTGCGAGGGTGATGTGTGTGTGCATGAGTGAGTGTGTATGTGGGGAGGGTGTGTGTACGCACGCGCATGCGTGCACGGGGTGTTTTTTAAATTCATTTACATGATATGCATGTCACTGGCTAGGTCAGCAATCATTACTCATCCCTAGTTGTCCTTCAGGTGGAAGTGAGCTGCCTCCTCGAAAGGCTGCAGTTCTTGAGGTGTAGGTACACCCACAGTGCTGTCAGGGAGGGAATTCCAGGATTCTGATCCAACGTCAGTTGAAGGAACAACGATATTTCCAAGTCAGGATGGTGAGTGACTTGGAGGGGTACCTCCAGGTGATGTTCCTAGGCATCTGCTGCTCTCGTCCTTCGAGATGGTAATGGATGTGGGTTTTGGAAGGTACTGCTCAAGGAATCGTTAGTGTTCCTGCAGTCCGTCTTGCAGAAGGTACACAAGGCTGCCACTGTTTGTCGGTGGTGGAGAGAATGAATGTTTGTGGCAGGGACAGCAATCAAGCTTTGGCCTTAATGGTGTCGAACGTCTTGAATGATGCGAGAGCTGCACTCATCCAGGCAAGTGGAGAACATTCCATTACACACGTGACTTGTGCCTTGTTGATAGTAGACAGGCTTTGGGGGGACCAGGTGATAAGGTACATGCTGCAGGATTCCTAGCTCTGATAGCCATAATATTTAAATGGTTAGTCCAGTTCAGTTTCTGATCAATGGTAACTCCCAGGATGTTGATTGTGGGGATTCAGCTACGGAAAATGTCATTGAATGTCATTGGTTAGATCCTCTCTTGTTGGAGATGGTCGTTGCCTGGAACTTGTGTGGTGCAAATGTTACTTGCCACTTGTCAGCCCAAGACTGGAAATTGTCCAAGTCTTGCTGCATTTGGACATGAACTCTTTAATATCTATGAAGTCGCGAATGGCGACCATCAGCAAACATCCCCATTTCTGACCTTACGATGGGAGGTTATTGATGAAACAGCTGAAGATGGTTGGGCATAGAACACTACCCTGAAGAACACCTGCAGTGATATCCTGGAGCTGAGTTAATCGATATCCAACCACCACAACCACCTTCCTTTGTGACAGGCATGATTCAATCAGAGGAGAGTTTCCCCCCCCCCGATTCCCATTCGACTCCGGTTTTGCTCGGACTCAGTGATGCCATACTTGGTCAAATGTTGCTTCAATATCAAGGCCAGTCACTCTCACCTCATCTCTGGCATTCAGCCCTTTTGTCCATGTTTGAATAAAGGTTGTAATGAGGTCAGGAGTCAAGTCACCCTAACAGAACCCGAACTGAACGTCCATGAGCAAGATATAGCTGAATAAGTGCTGCTTAATGAGTCCCTCCATCACTTTTGCTGATAATCGAGAATAGATGGGGGTGGTAATTGGTTAGGTTGGAATTGTCCTCTTTCTTATGCAGAGGACATACCTAGCAATTTTCCACATTTCTGGGTAGATGCCAGCATCGTAGCTTGGGGCTCGACAAATTCTGGTGCACAGGTCTTCAGGACTATTGTTGAAATATTGTCAGGGCCCATAGCCTTTGCAGTATCCATTGCCTTCAACCATTTCTTGATTCACATGGAGTGAATCGAATTGTCCGAAGGCTGACATCTGCGATGCTGGGGACCTCCGGATGAGGGAGAAATGGATCAGCACTCGGAGCATCTGGCTGAAGATTGTTGAGAAAGATTCAAACTCATCTTTTGCACAGATTTGCTGGGCTCCTCCATCATTGAGGATAGGGATACTTGTGAAGCCTCCTCCCCCAATGAATTGTTTAATGTTCTACCACCATCCATGGTTAGATGTGGCAGGACTGCAGAATGTGGAACTGATCCTGGGCAGCACGGTGGCACAGTGGTTGACGCCACTGCCTCACAGCACCAGGGACCCAGGATCAATTCCGGCATTGGGTGATTGTGGCGTTTGCACGTTTGGCCCGTGTAGGTTTCCTCCGGGTCCTCCAGTTTCCTCCCAAAGTCCAAAAATGTGTAGCTTGGTGGGGTGATGGGGTTATGAGGATAAGGCAGGAGAGTGGGACTGGGTGGGGTGCTCTTTCAGAGGTCGGTGCAAACCCAATGGGCCAAATTACCTCTTTCTGCACTGTAGGGATTCTACGGCTTGCTTTGAAATGTAAAGCAATTATTTTATATTCAACAAGTCTTGATTCTGTAACACATATGAATACTTTACATCACTGTTCAAATGGAATTTTATGACCCTTCCTTTCGACCTTTGTCCCTATCAAGGAACCCCCTTGTTGACCAACTGGCTTTAACTTCTCATCTGGGAACGACATGCATGATTTAATTTTTTTACTGAATTAAGTTGAGCTTCTAGCTCGATTATAAGCTCAACGATAGGTCATCCGTTGTATAAAGTTTTAAACCTCTCACTCCAAGTTAAGATGAACATTTTTTTTTCCAACTGCAATTAACTCCAAGCTTATTTGATTTGTATTCACAATATGGTCATCAATTTATCAATCAGATGTTTCCATTTAATACTAATTTCTAAACCAAAAGGTTATATTCTAAAACATAATGAATTATGAAATTAAGTTTTGCAACACCGAACATAGATAACCAAAGTCTTGTGAATTTGTTCAACTGTTTTCATGGTTCTTGAGGTTTGTGCCCTTATAGTTCTCCTTTGAATTATTCACAATATATTTCCTCTCTCGCAAATAAAGTGAGATCCAATTGTCTCTGCTCCACCTATTCCTGATGTGGAGCTGCCAGCTTTGCACTGGGGTGGGCACAGTAAGAAGTCTTACAACACCAGGTTAAAGTCCAACAGGTTAGTTTTGAATCACAGCTCCTTCATCAGGTGAGTGAAGAGGTAGGTTCCACAACCACATATATAGGCAAAGTCAATGATACAAGACGATACTTTGAATGCAAATATTTGCAGGTAATTAAGTCTTTACAGGTCCAGACGGAGCGACTGGAGAGAGGGATAATCACAGGTTAAAGAGGTATGAATTGTCTCAAGCCAGGACAGTTGGCAGGATTTCGCAAGCTCAGACCAGATGGTGGGGGATTAACGTAATGAGACATAGATCATAGAATTTATAGTGCAGGAGGCCATTCGGCCCATCGAGTCTGCACCGGCTCTTGGAAAGAGCACCCCACCCAAGGTCAACACCTCCACCCTATCCCCATAACCACACCCAACACTAAGAGCAATTTTGGACACGAAGGGCAATTTATCATGGCCAATCCACCTAACCTGCACATCTTTGGACTGTGGGAGGAAACCGGAGCACCCGCAGGAAACTCATGCACACACGGGGAGGATGTGCAGATTCCGCACAGACAGTGCGCCAAGCCGGAATCGAACCTGGGACCCTGGAGCTGTGAAACAATTGTGCTATCCACAATGCTACCGTGCTGCCCATGAATCCAAAGTCCCGGCTGAGGCCCTACTCATGCGTGCGGAACTTGGCTATCAGTTTCTGCTCGGCGATTCTGCGTTGTAGAGTATCCTGAAGGCCGCCTTGGAGACCGCTTACCGAAGATCAGAGGCTGAATGCTCTTGACTGCTGAAGTGTTCCCCGACTGAAAGGGAACATTCCTGCCTGGCGATTGTCGTGCGATGTACGTTGTCCTGGAGGAAGCCCACTAGCTGATCCGTCGACCACTGGGCGGGCAAGATCAGGCCCTGACCTTCCGCCATCTTCCCCCGTGGAGACAGGCACACCAGCTTTCGACCGTTCTCTCCTTTTTCGAACACTTCTGGTCCACAAATCCATATACCAGTGGGATACTCTCTTCTTCCACCCCACCTGCACCTTTTACAAACTCTCAGCTCTACCGTTAGCTGGGGAAAAGGTCCAAAACGTCCACCACGAGCGTGAGCCACAAAATGTGTGACCACTCATATCATGGCAGCCACCAGGAGTCCAAGAAATGCAACATTTATTTAATCAAGTTTTGAAGTCAACCTCTCTCAAATTATATTGTCTGGGCATTGCTATATACAACCGCCAACTACTCGAGTAGTTGCAATGCCAGTGTGCCTCACCAATCTGCCTCCTGCTCCTCAGATCATACATATTTCTATTAACTGCCTTTAATGTATCTAAATGTTTAAAATACATCAATGACAATTCTTAAAACAAAATAATTCATTTCAGTTCATAAGGATTTTAACAAGTCGCACCTTATGTAGGATACATAGTAAATACAAGCAATAAGTGCTTGCAGCGTAGGTTCTATACCTTACATTTTCGAAGGCTACTTTGGCTTTCTTTTCAGCTCACATTTCTTCAGATTCATATTGACATGTTTGACAAGTAACTGCAATTTATCTCAAGCAAACTTTTACAATCCTGGTCTTTGATAAATTTGCTGACTTGAAAATCTCACATGCACATGAGAAAGTCGATCCCAAACATGAAAACATCAGTTTCTTGGTGATTTAAAATATAATGAAAACATAGCTCATACGTTAGCAGCTCACTGTTCCTGAATACAAGGCAGTTAGGCAGTGACAGAAATACATTTTCCACGCACACACACTAAACATACTCACCCTTTTCTAAGATATGCTGAAGCATAGTTTGGTTTCAACTGGAGCGCTTTGTTGGCATCTTCAACAACCTCTACAAAACAAGACGGCAATATTTAATCAAGTTAAAGCATTTTGTTTAATTTTAGAATCTGACTTCATCCAGTAACCCAAGCCTTTAACGAATGAGCAATTTCACTAAAATGCTAATTTTAAAAAGGTGCCACTTTACTGGGAAATAGCATTCTAATTAAAGTATAAGTTTTGTATGTTTCATATTCATTTTGTTTTGGAAACAGCCCTTTCAAAATCCCTATATTTGAAGACTTTCTTAATTGTCTTTATTGTAGGGCAGCACGGTGGCCTAGTGGTTAGCACAGCTGCATCACGGCGCTGAGGTCCCAGGTTCGATCCCGGCTCTGGGTCACTGTCCGTGTGGAGTTTGCACATTCTCCCAGTGGCTGCGTGGGTTTCGCCTCCACAACCCAAAAATGTGCAGAGTAGGTGGATTGGCCAGGCTAAATTGCCCCTTAATTGGAAAACAAATTGGGTAATCGAAATTCTTTTTTTTTTTTTTTTAAATAGTCTTTATTGTAACAACTTAGTGCTTTAAATTGTTAGGCTAGTGCATTGTGACAACATCAAAAGCACCTCAAATGATGCCCGATGTGCAGTTCAATCTATTAACTACAGGCCGAAGTCTCCAAAGGGATGAACAGGAACGTAATAATTTTAAATGAACCATTCTCGGGAACTAAACACAGTACATTACAAAAGACAGGTGAACTGCTCAATCGTCACCCAAACAGGTATCCCCAAAGCACTTCATTCTGGTTTTGACACATTTAGATTTTACTGGGTAGGATTAGTAGTTAGTAGATCTCTTGCAACATTTCCGACAAATAATTAAGACATAGGAAAAGACATACCCAAATCCGCACCAACAGTAGTAGCCACTGGAAATTGGACATAATTTAAGCTACCAAATGCCAATTTTGAACCAGAAAGAAAGGAAAAGATGAAGCAAACATAGGAGCTCTCAGGCTAATAAAGAGTCACAGAATCACCAAGTACAGGGCAAAACCAAATAGAAAAGCCAGATCTTCGGACTGAACAAAATATCCAGATTAACAGTCAACCACCCATTCACAGGGCTCAGGACCATCCTGAAGAGAAACCTTTGATGGCGTACAAACAGCAGGAACAGCCTGGAAACTTGGTCTTCGGGAGAAAACGGTCAGGCTATGGAAAAAAATCGAACCAGTAACAAATTTTGAAAAAAATAATCATGGCAATACCAGCATTTCTATCAGGACTGAGGTAAGAACAATCAGTGGGGGAACAGGAATACAGACAGGAACAGCCAGCAGAATTAAACTAATAGATAAATAAATTTCAGCAAATTTTAATTATTTACTTGCTCATAGAAATAGATTAAAATAAAGCATGGTAAAAAACAAGTGGTGAGCAGGTGTTCTAAATTCAGTTACCCAAGGAGAAAGTTAGGAACTGTAAAGGCATATTGTTAACAATGTAGTCACCATAGGCAGGATAGAAGCAGCTTCAGAAGCAGCCTCTGGAGCGATTCTTCCATTAAACATGAGTGGTACCATCAAAGCCAGCATTTATTGCCTATTTCTAATTTCCCTTGAGAAGATGGTGGTGAACCAGTTTTCTGAAGGCTACAGTCCTTATTGTGTAGGTGCACCCATGGCATGCTACTCAGAAACTTGTTGGGGCCAGTTCGTTGGATATATTCAAGTGGGAGCTGGACTTGGCCCTTGCAGCTAAAGGGATCAAGGGGTATGGAAAGAAAGCAGGAGTGGTATACTGAATTTGAATGATCAGCATGGTCCTATTGAATGGTGGTGCAGGCTCGAAGGGCCGAATGGCCTACTCCTGCACCTATTTTCTATGATTCTATGTTCCATGGCTTTTAAGTTTGGCAAACCCTGCCCTATAAGGTGTTATGAACCTCAGATTTAAAATCATTGATCCAGCATCAATTGACTTCTATCACACCGTTTCACTCCTAAAATATATCGTATCGGCAGCAACTTGGACCTCCCCATCCACAAAAACCTTCAAGGCCCCGAACAACTCACTACATGGCCCTATGAAGTCCCTCTAGACATAAATCGAATGTCTCAAACATCATGACACTGATGACACCAGGAGAAAAACTTGGAAATTAATCACACCTCCAAATAAATACAGCCTTCAATCCAATATCTCAACAGCGAAGCTTCAATCTCCCCAGATCAATATCCTGGAGTTACACCTGCGCTCCAGTGGGGCATGGATTGGTTAGGGAATTTGACAAAAGAACAAAAGCTTCTGCCCCAGAGTCATGTGAAGTAAGAGAAGACTTCTATGTCCAGCTCCGATTTTTAGCTTATGTCACCTATTCAGAGACTCCGTATTTGAGGCAAGTGTTACTCGATCTATTCTACATGTTCCCTTCAATACTTTGACAGCTTTAAATCGGCTAAATTCTAGGGAATACAATCCTAGTTTGTGTAATCTCTTCTCTTAATTTAACTCTTGGAATCAACCATTAATCTGGCAAATTTACACCGCACTCCCTCCAAGGGCAACATGTCCCTTTTGCAACATGTCCCTTTTAATTTGTGGTGCCTCGAACAAATTTTGTTTTCTGTCTCTTAGTCAATCTTGTCCCCACACTGCCACTGCCCTTTTAACCTTTGTTCCTGCTGACAAATCTAGATTTACAAAACTTTACTCCCTCCACCACTGATGCAAAATAACAGCAGTGTGTACCATCTACAAGTTGCCCCACAGGAATTCACCAAGTCTCCTTAGACGTCACCTTCCAAATCCATGACCAATACCATCTAGAAGAACATTGGGCAGCAGACATGGAAACACCACCACCTGAAAGTTTCCCTCCAAGCCACTTACCATCCTGACTTGAAAATATAATCTTTGTATCTTCACTCGCTGGATCAAAATCCTGGAATTCTATCCCCAACAGTCTGTGGGTGTAGCTACACCTGATAGACTGCAGCGGTTCAAGAAAGCAGCTCACCATCACTTCCACAAGGGTAATAAGGGGTGGGCAATAAATGCTGACCTAGCTAGCACAGCCCACATCCCTTGAATATATATATTTTTAAATACCACTTTAGTAAAAATGTTTTTTGCAAGTCCACATAAGCATCAGTTGCACTATCTTCTTTAACCCAAACTCTGGATTACATCAGGGAACTCAATTTAAGTTATACGACACAAAAAGGGGCAGTACGGTAGCACAGTGGTTAGCACAATTGCTTCACAGCTCCAGGATCCCAGGTTCGATTCCGTTTGGGTCACTGTCTGTGTGGAGTCTGCACGTTCTCCCCGTGTGCGCGTGGGTTTTCTCCGGGTGCTCCGATGTGCAGGTTAGGTGGATTGGCCATGATAAATTGCCCTTAGTGTCCAAAATTGCCCTTAGTGTTGGGTGGGGTTACTGGGTTATGGGGATAGGGGGGAGGTGCGGGCTTGGGTAGGGTGCTCTTTCAAAGAGCCAGTGCAGGCTCGATGGGCTGAATGGCCTCCTTCTGCACTGTAAAATGCTATGATTTGCTTTGAATAAATCCATGGCTGTCATTTTTCTTTAAATGTACTTTAGCCACGCTAAATTGCCCCATAATCGGAAAATAATTGGGTACTCCAAATTTATAAAAGAAAAAAATAATAAAAAAGTGCAGCAAGTTCAGGAGCGGCACCCCTACCCTTTCTTTACCCTCGGCACCCTCCCTGCCCATATGAACTCGGATATCACTGTCCCCAACCTCCGGAAGGCTTTAGGGAGAAAGATCGGGAGGGCCTGAAAAACAAACAGGAACCTTGGCAGCACATTCATCTTTATCACCTGCACCCTCCCTGCCAATGTCAGGTGCAACATATCCCACCGTACAAAATCCCCCTTAACCTCCTCCACTAATGTTCTCAAATTTCACCTGTGCATTGTAGCCCATTTTCACGTCACCTGAATCACCAAACCTCTCCCCAGCTACGGTAAAAGGCAACACCTCCAAATTGGCCTCCTGTCCCGCCCCAGAAACACCTCACTCTTCCCGACATTTAACTTGTACCCAGAGAACGCCCCAATAATCGCATAATCCTACCCATGCTCTCCAGCCAATCCGACACAAACAACAGGTCGTCCGCGTATGACGACACCCGGTGCTCCCTGCTCCCCTTCACAAGTCCCTGCCACTTCACAGACCCCTGAAGGGCTATCGCCAAGGGCTCGATCGCCAGCATGAACAGCAGTGCCGAAAACAGACATCCCTGCCTCAATCCCCTGTGCAGTCCAAAACTTGGTGAATTCATCTCATTCGTACGTACACTTGCCATCGAGGATACATACAAAAGACCCACCCAGGCCAAAAATTTCAGCCAATTCACAAACCTTCCCAAAATTTCAAAGGCCTTCTCCACTTCCTTAGAAACAATAACCTCCGCCACCTGCCCCCCTGACGGAGTCACAACCACATTTACCAGCCTCCTAATATTGCTAGAGAACTGTCAGCCCTTTACAAAAATAATAATAATAATATTTATCTTCCCGGCTCTGACACCACCACCCTCTACTCTGTCCCCTCCCATTCGCGGTCTCGCTTTGCCTAGGGCCACTTCAGAATCTTCTCCTTCTCCATGAACTTGTGCAACTGCCCCATCACAGCCTACAGTGGCTCCCCCACTCTTGACTTCTGCTTCAAGGACCTGTGGGCCCTGTCCACCTCTGGGGCCTTGTCTGGCATCTTCTCCTCCACCAGCCCGGCCAGCATCCTCAACACATACTTTGTGGTGCTCGTTCTTTCCACGCCTTCTGGCAGACTCCCAATTCACAAGTTTTGCCGTATGGATCTGTTCTCCGCTCCTCCACTTTCATAGATACTCCAGGATCTCCACCTCTGCCTCCAAAGACACAATCCGATTGCTCTGGTCATACACCACCTTCTCCACCTCACGTAGAGTCACCCATGCGCCTCAAGGCAATTCTCCACCCGGTCCAGCGGTCCTCGCAGGAGGTGCTATTGCTCCCTCAATCGCCTACGACCAGTCACCATGCATCCTTTGCTGGCCAAATTCCTCCTTAATGAATGCCATCAAGTGCTCCATCTGCGCCTTTCAAACTGATGGCTATCCTTCATCCTCCTGCATTCTCAAAATTGTTGCTGCGCCACATGTCCCCTCTAATTCCTTAGCCAGGTCTTTATCTGTTTTTTGCCAGGTCTGGTAGCCAGTCGACATGTCAATCTTGGGAAGAACCTTTTCTTCTGCACCTTCCGCACTATTTTTCTGCCAGAACTACCCAGTTTTCGGGTATAAAATACTGAAACCAATGCCTTCGAGCCAAAGCTGCCCTGTGTGCGACCATTCACTCCATGGCCACCACCAGAAGTCCATGGCTGTCATTGTTAACCCACATTCAACAAAGTATCAATTTTCTCCAGGGTTACGGTCCTCAGAAACTCCCCTACCACTAGTTATTTTATTGCATACAAAAAGTTAAGGGGACGAATTCCCTCTGCTTGCACAGAGGAATGCAAAATAAAGGAAAAGAGGCAAAATTCCCAGATAATAATATCCTAGGCTTACATTAACACTGCAATAAAGTTTACGAAAATCCCCTAGTCGCCAGTGAAAATCCCCTAGTCGCCACATTCCGGCGCCTGTTCGGGTACACACAGAGGGAGAATTCAGAATGTCCAATTCACCAAACAGCAGGTCTTTCGGGACTTGTGGGAGGAAACAGGAGCACCCGTAGGAAACCCATACAGACACGGGAGAACGAGCAGACTCTGCACAGACAGTGACCCAAGCCGAAAATTGAACCTGGGACCCTGGCGTTGTAAAGCAACATTGTTAAGCACTGTGCTACCGTGCCACCCTGTCAATGTCTTCCTACTTTACATTACTCTGGATTTCTGAGCTATCACAGAAAAGGTGGAGTGCCTGTCCCTACAATAATAAGCAACGGCCAAGGGGTACCATGTTAATGAAGCAGGATTTCTTGAGTCAGTATATTGATTTGAGCACCAAGAGAAATAGCTCTTAAACCCTGAATACACTAGACATAATTACTGAACAGCCAAAGGAGGTCAGGCTGCAAACACTGAATCGAGAACAAGTCCAATCTGTTTTTGTTCATAAAGACATTATCTGTCAGCATTCTATAATTAGGATAACATTGTTAAACTTACCTTTATAATTTTGAAGCAATATATATGCATAGGCTCTTTGGCAGTAATATTCTGCTTTATCAGAATCCTGTTCTAATGCTTCAGTCAGCACCTGTAAGAACAAAACTGCAGTTCATAAACAATGTAACTTAGCAACCCTACTCAAACAAAACTACCAAGACTCAGTTCTAAAGTAAAACATTTCAAGTTTGGCTAATAAACAAAAATGCATTCCCACAAAACAGAAAAAGACTAATAATGGACCATGCTATTTCTGGTAAGGCACACTGGTAAATAAGCTTTATTTTCTTTTCACCAAGATAACATTATACACAACCTAATGATTTTGTCGCAAGTCACATGGTACACGTGGATTATATCGAGTCAGTAGGAGCTGCATACAAAACATCTAATCCTCCAAAAATATTTGTGTTTAAAGACATGAAACATCTGCTTTCTAAAATATAAAGCATGGACCATTTAATTTAAATTACATTTTAATTTGCATATCTATATAATTACATGAACACATTTTCACAAATTGCTTTCAAAGCATTTTTAAGCAAAACATATTCTCACATTTTTCAAAAAAGATAGCTCGATGAAAGATGGTTAATATTTTTCATGGAGTTGCTTTCAGCAAATGAACAATACCAAGTCAAATTACGCTCTATAGTGGGAAGTCTTTTGATCCTGGTCTCGGTGTGTGGGCGAGGGTCGTGCAGGAGAGGCTTTTCATACAGAAAATCTAGAGGAATTTGTTTAAACCACTTGAGATTCTAAAATAGAGGTACAATCAAGTAGAAATAAATACTTCCCAATATCGATAGTAGGTGTAACTAGATACTTGTCAATGGAGTGGGTTTTAAGCAGGAGGGTTAGAACAAAGAACAAAGAAATGTACAGCACAGGAACAGGCCCGCCAAGCCCGTGCCGACCATGCTGCCCGACTAAACTACAATCTTCTACACTTCCTGGGTCCGTATCCCTCCATTCCCATCCTATTCATGGATTTGTCAAGATGCCCCTTAAATGTCACTATCGTCCCAGCTTCCACCACCTCCTCCGGTAGCGAGTTCCAGGCACCCACTACCCTCTGCGTAAAAAACTTGCCTCGTGCATCTACTCTAAACCTTGCCCCTTGCACCTTAAACCTATGCCCCTAGTAATTGACCCCTCTACCCTGGGGAAAAGCCTCGTGACTATCCACTCTGTCTATGCCCCTCATAATTTTGTAGACTTCTATCAGGTCGCCCCTCAACCTCCGTTGTTCCAGTGAGAACAAACCGAGTTTATTCAACCACTCCTCATAGCTTATGCCCTCCATACCAGGCAACATTCTGGTAAATCTCTTCTGCACCCTATCTAAAGCCTCCACATCCTTCTGGTAGTGTGGCGACCAGAATTGAACACTATACTCCAAGTGTGGCCTAACGAAGGTTCTATACAGCTGCAACATGACTTGCCAATTCTTATACTCAATGCCCCGGCCAATGAAGGTAGATAAGTCCCCAGGGCTTGATGGGATCTACCCCAGAATACTGAAGGAGGCTAGAGAGGAAATTGCTGAGGCCTTGACAGAAATCTTTGGATCCTCACTGTCTTCAGGTGATGTCCCGGAGGACTGGAGAATAGCCAATGATGTTCCGCTGTTTAAGAAGGGTAACAAGGATAATCCAGGGAACTACAGGCCGGTGAGCCTTGCGTCAGTGGTAGGGAAATTACTGGAGAGAATTCTTCGAGACAGGATCTACTCCCATTTGGAAGCAAATGGCGTATTAATGAGAGGCAGCATGGTTTTGTAAAGGGGAGGTCATGTCTCACTAACTTGATACAGGAGGTCACAAAGATGATTGATGCAGGTCGGGCAGTGGATGTTATCTATATGGACTTCAGTAAGGCCTTTGACAAGGTCCCTCATGGTAGACTAGTACAAAAGGTGAAGTCACACGGGATCAGGGGTGAGCTGGCAAGGTGGATACAGAACTGGCTAGGTCATAGAAGGCAGAGAGTAGCAATGGAAGGATGCTTTTCTAATTGGAGGGCTGTGACCAGTGGTGTTCCCCAGGGATCAGTGCTGGGACGTTTGCTGTTTGTAGTATATATAAACGATTTGAAGGAAAATGTAACTGGTCTGATTAGTAAGTTTGCAGACGACACAAAAGTTAGTGCAATTGCGGATAGCGATGAGGACTGTCAGAGGATACAGCAGGATTTAGATTGTTTGGAGACTTGGGCGGAGAGATGGCAGATGGAGTTTAATCCGGACAAATGTGAGGTAATGCATTTTGGAAGGTCTAATGCAGGTAGGGAATATACAGTGAATGGTAGAACCCTCAAGAGTATTGAAAGTCAGAGAGATCTAGGTGTACAGGTCACTGAAGGGGGCAACACAGGTGGAGAAGGTAGTCAAGAAGTCATATGGCATGTTTGCCTTCATTGGCCGGGGGATTTGAGTACAAGAATTGGCAAGTCATGTTGCAGCTGTATAGAACCTTAGTTAGGCCACACTTGGAGTATAGTGTTCAATTCTGGTCGCCACACTACCAGAAGGATGCGGAAGTGAAAGTTTGATCGTGTTTGTAGAGCTGGATGTTCTTTAGAGAAGGGACCGAAGATGTGCGGGAATTTTAATACAACAATGAAATTTCAAAATGTGATACGTGGGAGTCCCAGATCACAAGGCAATCTGCTTCTTCCTAATAAATCTAGTATCATTCTCAGGTTAATATCCTAAATAACTTAGTAATCTAACACCTAACGCACTTCCTTTACAAGAGTTTTGACCTATTCTTCCCCAGGTTACTGCCTTGAAGGGAAGCAGGACTTCAAGGCTGCACATGTTTCCTTTCCTGAACATCTTTACCCATTACATCCACTATTACTACCGCTTGCCTGATCTTGTCAGTATCATTTCTTCTTGTCTTGGAAGTCAAATCACAAGGGTAGTCTTTTATCTGGCACTGTAATAGACAACTTTATATGCCTGGAATTTTCTGTTAGAGTCTGCCTGCTTCCCTTCTCTCTTGCCCCATGCAGTTTTCCCTTCCTCCAACTCTGGTTTTTCCAAACTTTGGGTGGATTGCAGGTGGGTGTCGGGATGGTCATGGAGGTGAAGAATGCCGACCACGGCCAGGTTTTAAGTGCAAACGATGCAGTTTTCCAGCCAGAAGACTAGGGAAGAGGCGTCACGCGCCCAGCATGTACACTGATATTACGCTCATATGTGCATGCTTTTGGCACGAAATCACGTATGAAGTTATTGTCGCTACTTTACAGAAAAGTTTCAGATTTTGAAAGAAAGTGGTGGGTAAAAAATCCTTTTGAGTTTGAGAGCTCAGTCAATTAATTTAATGCTGACTCCAAATTAAGAGACTGAACTTCTGAGCCTCAACTGTGACAGCACATGAAAAATATGCCACAAGTCCACGAGGGTGAGAGCATTCTGGAGTATCCAGTGCTGAGTTTGCAAAGTTGAATTTTCCGTCCTCACAAAGAAGAAGAGGACAACACAAAGGAACCAGCTGAACTCTATACCTAATATGTACTTTGCCCTCTCCTCCTGTGAACCATGATTGGAGTGAGATCGTGAGGATAAAGCAGTATCATTTGTCACATTCAAGGTAACAGGGCAGCCACAACTGCATCTACCTCCACCATGCCCCCAGACAGCCCTTTCCAGATACAAACTACTCTGCTTAAAATGATTTTCCTCTGTTACCTCTGGTTCTTCTGCCTTGAACCTTAAACTGATGCATTGTGGTTCCCAATCCTTCAACTAATGGGAATAATAAATGATTTTGAACACTTCTCTCATGTGCCCTCTTAAACATCTCTTCTCCAAGGAGAACAGTTTCTACACCCTAATACTTTCTCACCCTTTTTAAAGTGTGGTGTCTAGAATTTGACATAATACTCCAATGGAGGTTGAACCAGTAAGGTTCATTATAACTTCCTTATTTTTGAACTCTTATGTAACTATAAAGCCCAGGAACCAATACGCTGCAAAAAAACACCAAAATAAAAAACACAAAAAAAAAAAAAAAACTTCCTCAACCTGCCCCGCCAACTTCAACCCCAAGGTCCCTCTAATCTTTGTACTCTTTATATTGCCTTTCACATTCTCTATACTAATATGTATCACTTCACCGCATAAAATCTTACGTGCCATGTATTTATGTCGGTTTCAACAGCCTGTCTATTAACGTTTGAAGGCTATTATCATAACCCGCACAGGGTGGGAATTTATCTTCCCGTTATCCCTTGCGGAGTACGAGCTTCCCCCGTTAAGGGGGTGTGGGAGACTCAATCTATGTTGTACGTAAGGTTGGCCAGTTCGGCACTGACCTGACAAGGCCCAGCTTTGTAAATAAACCCAAGTTTCTTTGATACAACGCAGTGTGGACTCTACGTAACCTCAAAACTGGCAACGGAGAGTAAACTGGTTTGCTGTTGCGCTGTTGATTGAGACACCTCCTAGACTCTGTAGATCCAGGTTGGAACCTTTTTCTTTGCCATGTCATTGTTTGGGTGGTTGGATGCGTTTGACGCAGGAGTCAAGGACTGGAATCAATACACAGAGCAAATGCAAATAACATCACGGAAAATGATCGCCAGACAGTAAGCTTAACTGACTGCTTGTGGCACCCATACGTTCAAGGTCATTTGGAGCCATACATACCCGGCAGCGCCTGACACCCACACTTTTGACCAGCTTGTGGGACAGCATTTCAATCCAATACCATTCGTTATCATTCAGCAGTATCTTTTCAATACGGCAGAAAATTCTCAGGAGATCAGTCAACCAAGTTTATGACCCGACAGAAAGGAATTGCTGGATTCTGTGAGTATGCATTGTTTGAGATGCTGCACAATCTGGTTTGCAACGTCAACATGGAGACGCAGAAAAAGCTCTTGGCCAAGCCCTCCCTGAATCTGCAGAAGGCACTGCATCGCTCCCTTATTCCGAGTGCTGAGCGTAGGGTGCGGGCAGGGGATGGAGGTGAACAACCTGGGCATGGTCCCTCCCATGGTGTCCCCCCTCACCCAGTCCAACCGGCAAAAAGACTCATCTATGGTCGCAGGCCCAGCTGTCACGTATGAAGACATCCTTGGTAGTCCACTGAAAGAGATTCGGGTCTGTGCTCGGCATGTGCCACTGGTCCAGACGCAACCGTAGGCAGCAGTCACAGCGCCCCAGCAGGGGGAGGAGTCAGCCTCGGGACTGGACTTTACATCAGGATGAACCGGAGGAAAAGGCTACGATGCAGTACAATTGTGTGGCAGCACCCAGTGTGCCCCATTCGGGTTCTAGTGCAGATAAACCGCCATTAGTTGAACATGGAGTTGGATACTAGCACGGTGGTCTCTGTTGTGACACACCGGTTGTGCCTTTGACTGCATAAAGCGAGGCGTGCAGTTTGGTCCCCATCATGAAACTGGACAGAACGGTCCTTCTGCGCGTGGATTATAAACTGCTTCAATACTGCATTCGCTACCCATGCCCCGCATCGAGGATCTATACATTAAGTTAGCTGGTAGAAACTCGTTCACAAAGCTGTATAGGAGTAACTGCAACTCGAGACAGGTGGTCCCGCAAGTACGTTACAATGAATATGCTTAGGGGACTCTACGAATACACCTGGCTGTCTTTCGATGTGTCGTTGTCATGTGCGATCTATGCGTCATGGACAATATCCCACCTGGGTTGCCGCACTTCAGTGTATTTGAATGATGTACGGATCACACGGACTACTGACCAGGAGCATTTGGAGGGCCTTGAGGCGGTGTTGCATCATTTCCCAAAGTATGATGTCTGCCTGCATCGAGCAAAGTACATGTTCCACACGAACGAGGCCATCTACTTAGGGTATTGGGCCGTCGACTTAGGGTATTGGGTGGACTGTGACGGTTTGCACCCGATTGTTGAGAATGTGCGCGCCCTCCAGTTCACCCCTGCCCTGAAGGACTCCATGGAACTTTGGCTTGGCTAATTACTATGGGAAATTTGCCCCGAATTGCACGTACATCTGGTCCTTAAGGAACACCAGGCCTGGATGTGGAATGCTGCCCAGGAAGTGGCTTTTCTGAATGTCAAAGGATGATTGTCATCCTCGGGAATAATGATCCGGCCAAGCCTTTGATCACAAGAGACGCATCACCTTATGGAATTGGGGCCATCCGACCCCATCAAGATGGCAGTCAGGAACAGCCAACCGCTTTTGCCTCCCATACTCTGGTTGTGGCCGAATGCAAATATCCACAGATTGAAAGGAGGCTCTGGCGGCAGTCTTCAATAAGTCTACGGCCACCATTTCTACATTACTGACCATAAGCTCTTGCTGGGTCTTTTCAGAGAGGACAAGGCAATAATGCCCATTGCCTCAGCACGGATCCAGCACTGGCCATGTTGGTGGCTGCTTAGGAGTACTCATCTGGCTTTCCAGTGGCGTTCGTGAGCGGAGCAGTCGCAGCAAAAAGGCTCCCCCGCTGGTCCACAAAGTCGGGGCTACTTCAGGGGGTGTCCGGGTAAAAACAAATTAAAGTCTCCCGAAATCTGAAGCAGGGGAACTGGGCCCTCGGGATCCAGTGGCACCCCCACCCCCCAGTAGGAGAGCGCAGGGTGCGACGAGCGGCGGCCCGGACCAAGCAGCAGGGAATGAAGCGGGGAATGAAGCGGGGAATGAAGCGGAGAATGAAGCGGGGCCGACCCCCGACCCCCCCCCCCCGGCCGACCCCCAACCCCCCCCGGCCGACCCCCGACCCCCGACCCCCCCCCCCCCCCACCCCCCCAGGAACAAAGAGGGACTCCCGACCAGAAGCCTCTCTCTCTATCTTTCTCGACCTGGGTGAGTGAGGGGAAAAGGAAAAACAGAACTTTTGCAAAATCAACTCTGAAAAGAAAACTTTTAAACCTTTTAAAAATTCTTTTGCCACTTTTTTTTTCTCTCTCTTTTTCTCACCCACAACAAGTTCACCTGAGAAAAATTTTATAAAGAGGAAAAATAAAGTGGTAAGGGAGAGAAGGGACAAGAAAAAGGGAAAAAGGGAAGAAACAGGAAAAAAAAAATGGGGGGGGGGAAACAAATGTTAGAAGGGAGCCAAAGCAGAGGGAGGAGGAGCACCAATGGAAGATGGGGCAATGGGCGAGCCAGTTCAGACGAGCTAATCAGCGCACGAAGCAGCAGAATGGAAGTATCGCCACATCAAAAAGAGCTGGGCAGACAGGTGCGTTCTCCCCCGGGGCCAGGGGGGAGCTGGAACTGGAAGGCAGCCTTTGCCGATGCGCTGAGGGAACATCAGCAGGTAAACAAGGCAGAAGCTAGGACAGACATAAAGGCCGCAGTGCAGGCAGCAATGGCCAAGGCCCTGACGGAGGTGCAGCAGGCCCTGCGCAGAGCAGAGGAGAAATTGGACGCCCAAGGGAGAAGCTGGAAGCCCAAGAGGCTACCATTAAGGAGCTGGAGAAAGCAGCGACTGACAGGAGTGACCGGATCATGGCCCTGGACAGGGAGGTGGCGAGACTGGGCACAATACAGGGGAGCCTGAAGGGCAGGGTGGACGACCAGGAAAACCGCTAGGGGAGGCAAAATGTCAGGATAGTGGGCCTACCAGAGGGGAGCGAGGGTAGAAACCCCAGGACATACGTGGCCGAGATGCTGGGCAACTTAGTGGGGAGGAAAACCTTTCCCAACCCACCAGAAATGGACAGAGCACACCAGTCGTTGCGGCCGAAGCCCAAGGCAGGGGACCACCTGAGAGCAGTTATAGCTAAACTGCACCGGTACCAAGATAGGGAAACAATCCTGCGCTGGGCCAGGAGAAACAGAACCGGCAAATGGGAAGGATAAGCCATTAGAATTTACGAGGACATTGGGGCAGACCTAGCCAGGAGACGGGCCGAGTTTAATAGAGCGAAAGCAGCTCTTCAAGAGCAAAGTGCGTTTTGGTGTGCTGTACCCAGCGAAACTCTGGGTCACATACCAAGAAAGACTTCTTTACAGCCCCTGCCGAAGCAAACAAGGTGTCGATGAACACGGACTGGAAGACCACCAGCAAGGGTAGAAACGAGGGGCCCCTGGCAAGGGCCAACAACACGCCGACGGTGGACAAAGCCAGGGCCCACCCGCACCCATCACGGCGAGCGCACCCTGAACAAAGAGCAAACCACTGCCCGAGGGGCCGCTTCAGGTGTGAGGCTAGGCCCCAGCACGAGGGAACGAGAGTAGCGGAGACGGGAGGGCAAGCAAGACGAGTGCAGGGTAGGATAGGGGAAGAGCGGGCAGAAAACCGCAGAGGCAGGGCAGGGGAGAAGCAAGACAGTAACTCCCGTGAGGGGGTCACCGTACTAGCAGGAAAGCTAGCGCCAGGGCATGCAACAAAGCAGGGCCGCAGCGCGCCCCCTGGGGACACAGGGAAGGAGGGACAAACAAGGTTAGAAGAGGAATAGGGCTACAAAGTGCCACAACCAAGGGCTCGAAACAAGGAATCGCTGCAATCACTCACCCAGTACGGTCTCCGGGCGAAGGGAGACCCCAGAGTGCAGGGGCTACCCGCATGGCGGACACACAGTGGGCGACCATGTGCGGGTGCCCCCGGGACAAAGGGAAACCCCGGAGCGCAGGGACCCGACCGCATGGAGAGAGCAGTGACAGTGGCCATCCTGGACAGCCCCCTAACAAAGGGAAACCCCGGAGGGCAGGAGCACGTCCACCAGGTAAGTATGGTTAATCCCACAGGAGCGAGGGGCAAAAGCCCCCCACCAGGATAGTCACAAACAACAAAGAACAAAGAACAAAGAAATGTACAGCACAGGAACAGGCCCTTCGGCCCTCCAAGCCCGTGCCGACCATACTGCCCGACTAAACTACAATCTTCTACACTTCCTGGGTCCGTATCCTTCTATTCCCATCCTATTCATATATTTGTCAAGATGCCCCTTAAATGTCACTATCGTCCCTGCCTCCACTACCTCCTCCGGTAGTGAGTTCCAGGCACCCACTACCCTCTGCGTAAAAAACTTGCCTCGTACATCTACTCTAAACTTTGCCCCTCTCACCTTAAACCTATGCCCCCTAGTAATTGACCCCTCTACCCTGGGGAAAAGCCTCTGACTATCCACTCTGTCTATGCCCCTCATAATTTTGTATACCTCTATCAGGTCGCCCCTCAACCTCCTTTGTTCCAGTGAGAACAAACCGAGTTTATTCAATCGCTCCTCATAGCTTATGCCCTCCATACCAGGCAACATTCTGGTAAATCTCTTCTGCACCCTCTCTAAAGCCTCCACATCCTTCTGGTAGTGTGGCGACCAGAATTGAACACTATACTCCAAGTGTGGCCTAACTAAGGTTCTATACAGCTGCAACATGACTTGCCAATTCTTATACTCAATGCCCCGGCCAATGAAGGCAAGCATGCCGTATGCCTTCTTGACTACCTTCTCCACCTGTGTAGCCCCTTTCAGTGATCTGTGGACCTGTACTCCTAGATCTCTTTGACTTTCAATACTCTTGAGGGTTCTACCGTTCACTGTATATTCCCTACCTGCATTAGCCCTTCCAAAATGCATTACCTCACATTTGTCCAGGTTAAACTCCATCTGCCATCTCTCCGCCCAAGTCTCCAGACAATCTAAATCCTGCTGTATCCTCAGACAGTCCTCATCGCTATCCGCAATTCCACCAACCTTTGTGTCGTCTGCAAACTTACTAATCAGACCAGTTACATTTTCCTCCAAATCATTTATATATACTACAAAGAGCAAAGGTCCCAGCACTGATCCCTGTGGAACACCACTGGTCACAGCCCTCCAATTAGAAAAGCATCCCTCCATTGCTACCCTCTGCCTTCTATGGCCTAGCCAGTTCTGTATCCACCTTGCCAGTTCACCCCTGATCCCGTGTGACTTCACCTTTTGTACTAGTCTACCATGAGGGACCTTGTCAAAGGCCTTACTGAAGTCCATATAGACAACATCTACTGCCCTACCTGCATCAATCATCTTAGTGACCTCACCTGGAACACAAGGGGACTCAATGGCCCAGTGAAGAGATCCAGAGTCCTCACCCACCAAAAAAATGAGGGCCGACAGTCTTTCTCCAAGAGACACACCTGAGAGAGCAGGACCGACTGCAGGTAAGAAAGGGCTGGGTGGGACAAACCTATCATGCCTGCTATGGGACAAGGGCCAGGGGGGTGGCGATATTGATTGGCAAGAGGACTATGTTTAGGGTAACAAGGACGGTTACGGACCCAAGGGGACGGTACGTCATGGTCAGCGGGGCCCTGGATGGGGCACCAGTAGTACTAGTTAATGTGTACGCACCCAACTGGGTCGACACAAGCTTCATCAAGAAGACTATGGCAAAAATCCCTGACATAGCGGCGCATCGACTAATCATATGGGGGGGGGGGGCACACTTCAAGTGTGTACAGGATCCAAAGACAGACAGATCAAACCCCAAAATGGGGACAACCTCAAGCATGGCAAGGGAACTCGGTCACTTTATGGAGCAGATGGGAGCGGTGGACCCCTGGAGGTTTGCCCACCCGGGGAGAAGGAATTCTCCTTCTTCTCCCCAGTACACAACGTATACACTAGAATTGACTTCTTTGCGGTGGGAAAAACGGTGCTTACGGGGATAGACAAAGTGGAATACTCCGCAATTGTGATAAAAGACCACGCTCCACACTACATGGACGTGAGGCTGGAGGCGGGCAGAGCCCAATGGAGGCTGGACGTCGCCCTACTCGCTGACAAGGCCTTCAACGAAAGGATATCACAGGCCATAGCAGAGTACACAGAGAACAACCAGAACGGGGAGGTCTCACCCTCCCCGTTCTGGGAAGCGTTAAAGGCCGTACTAAGAGGGGAAATCATCGCTTTCAAAGCGCAAAGAGATAGGGAGGAAAGGGCGGCTAGGCAGCAGCTGGTCGACTCCATACTGGAAGTAGACCGTAAACACTCAGAGGCCACGACCGTAGAGCTCCTGGCGGAGAGGAAACAACAACAAAGGAACTTTGACCTGCTCTCCACCAGGAAAGCAATGCACCAACTCAACCAGGCACGTGGGACCCTAAATGAACACGGAGACAAAGCCAGCTGCCTGTTGGCACAACAGCGGAGAAAGCAGGCAGCCACCAGAGAAATTGCACAAATCAGGAATACTAGAGGCACGTTAGAAACAGAAACAGAAAAGATCAACAAAGCCTTCAGGGCCTTCTACCAAGGGCTGTACACCTGAGCCCCCAATGGGGGAGTCTGGGATGAAACGGTTCCTTGATGGACTGGACATTCCAGTCGTGGGGGGAGGGCAGAAAACGGGGCTTGGAAGCACCACTAGCACTGGGAGAGATCATGGACAGCATTAGCTCCATGCAGGCGGTGAAGGCGCCGGGGCCCAACGGGTTCCCAGCAGACTTCTACAAAAAATTTGCGACATCACTGGCCCCGCACCTCCAGATGTTTACAGACTCGCTAGCTAGGGGCACACTGCCACCCACGCTAGCAAAGGCCTCAATCTCGCTGATACCCAAGAAAGACAAAGACCCAACGGAATGTGGGTCATACAGACGCCAAAATACTGGCCAAAATCCTAGCCAAAAGGCTACAAGACTGTGTACCTGAGGTGGTCGCAGAGGACCAGTCGGGCTTTGTCAAAGGTAGACAGCTTACCTCGAACATCAGGCGTATGCTGAACGTGATAATGACCCCATCCGGGGAGAGAACACCAGAGGTGATCGTCTCCCTAGATGCAGAAAAGGCCTTCGACAGTCGAATGGAAATACCTGACGGACTGGAGCGGTTCTGGCTTGGAACAGGGTTCACCTCCTGGGTAAAGCTCCTATACAACGCTCCCATGGCGAGTGTACGGACCAACAATACCAACTCCCGATACTTCCAGCTGTACAGGGGCACCAGACAAGGATGCCCATTGTCCCCACTGCTGTTCGCTCTAGCGATCGAACCACTAGCAATAACGCTCAGAGCAGCAAAAAGCTGGAGGGGGATCCAAAGGGGCGGCAGAAAGCAGAGTCTCACTCTATGCAGATGACCTGCTCCTGTACATCTCGGACCCACAAAGCAGCATGGACGGAATCATCGCGCTCCTGAAAGAGTTTGGCATCTCAACATGAGCAAAAGCGAGATCTTCCCAGTACACCCACAAGTAGGGCGGGCAGCACTAACGGGACTGCCATTTAAACAAGTCCGACACAAATTCCGCTACCTGGGGATCCAAATAGCCCATGACTGGTAAGGTCCGGGAGGACAAAATGGCGGCCGGAGAAGATCGGGAGGTGTGGGCCCAGTGGGCCAGAGAACAGCAGGAGCAGGAGCTCCTTAAAAACTGCTTCATGGAGCTGAAAACTGAGATGCTGGACTCCATGGAAAGAATTGTGGTGACCCAGAAGGCGCAGAAGGAGATCAAGGAGGTGAGGAGGAAGGTGGCGGAGAACGAGGACGAGATCCTGGGCCTGGCGGTGAAGGTGGAGGCGCACGAGGCGCTCCATAAAAGATGGCAGGAGAGGCTGGATGACCTAGAGTGCAGGTCTCGGAGCCATAATCTGCGGATCCTGGGCCTTCCCGAAGGAGCGGACGCGCGCACATACGTGGCCACAATGCTGGGGACGTTGATGGGCGCGGGGGCCTTCCCACGGCCCTTGGAGCTGGATGGGGCGCACAGGGTTCACGCCAGAAAGCCGAGGGTAAACGAGCCACCGAGGGTGATGGTGATACGGTTTCAGCGCTGGGCAGACCGGGAGCGAGTCCTGCGGTGGGCGAAGAAAGAGCGGAGCAGGAAGTGGGAGAACGGGGAGATCTGAATTCACCAGGACCTGAGAGCTGAGCTGGCGAGGAGGCGTGCAGGTTTTAACCGGGCGAAGGCGGTCCTCCACGGTAAAGGGGTGAAGTTTGGGCTCCTGCACCCGGCGAGACTGTGGGTACCTTACCAGGACAGGCACCACTATTTTGATACGCTGGACGAGACGTGGTCGTTCATCAGGCAGAAGCTGGACCTGAACTAAGCGACTGTTGTATGGGGGTGCAATGTGCGGGTGGGGAGGGACCGAGGGGAGGACGGCGGGTAAAGCACAAGTTGATGGGCCTGTCTGCCCTAGCTTGGTTGGTGGTTTTGTTGTTTGTTTTGTTTGTTTTCCAGGTGTTTTGTTTTCCAGGTGTTCAGTGCTAGGGGGCGGAAAACGCCCGGGACGGGCTGTCGGCGCATGGGGAGGTCCCAGATGGCGCTTGCCCCTCCACCCTGCGGAGGGGGGGGGGGTAGGGTGGCCCGAAGGAGGCAACAAGTTAAGGGTTGGTATATAGAGGCGGGAGCGGCTGGGGTCTGCATGGGTGAGCTGACTCACAGAAGCACAATGGGGGGGAAACCAGAGCTAAGCAAATGCTTGGCGGGGGGTGCTGCATTGCTGACTGAAGGGGAGCCAGATGAGGGGTATGGATGGAGAGTCGGGCGGAGGAACCACCGGGGGGAGAGCTGGAGGAGGGAGCACGCGGCTGGCCGAAAAAGGGAGATGGCAAGTCGGCGGGATGGGGGGGGGGTGTCAACCCCCTGACCAGGCTGATCACGTGGAACGTGAGGGGCCTGAATGGGCTGGTCAAGCGATCCTGCGTGTTCTCGCATTTGAAGGGGTTGAAGGCGGATGTGGCCATGTTGCAAGAGACGCACTTAAAGCTCGCTGACCAGACGAGGCTGAGGAAAGGATGGGTGGGACAGGTGTTTCACTCGGGGCAAGACAAGAGGGGTGGCCATTTTGGTCAGTAAACGAGTGGCATTTGAGGCGGGGAGCATTGTGGCAGACAAGGGGGGCAGGTATATAATGGTGAGTGGCAGCTGCAGGGGGCCCGGATGGTGTTAGTAAATGTATATGCCCCGAACTGGGACGATGCAGACTTTATGAGGCGAGTGTTAGGTAGGATCCCGGACTTGGCGATAAGTCACCTGATAATGGGAGGGGACTTTAATACGGTCTTTGATCCGAGCTTGGATCGTTCCAAGTCCAGGTCGGGAAAGAGGCCAGCAGCAGCCAGGGCCTTGTGGGAGTTCATGGGCCAGCTGGGGGTCGTGGACCCCTGGAGGTTTGCGCGGCCAAGGACGAAGGAGTTTTCCTTTTTCTCCCATGTCCGTAAAGTCTATTCGCGAATAGACTTCTTTGTGCTGAGTAGGGCGTTAATGCCGAGGGTGGAGGGGGTCGAATACTCGGCCATTGCGGTCACGGACCATGCCCCGCACTGGGTGGACCTGCGACTGGGGGCGGAACGGGGTCAGCGCCCTCTGGCGACTGGATGTGGGTCTGCTGGCGGCGAAGTGGTGTGCGGGCAGATAAGGAGGAGTACTGAGAATTATGTGGGAACGAACGACACAGGAAAGGTTACGGTGGCAGTGCTTTGGGAGGCTATGAAGGCAGTCGTTAGGAGAGAGTTAATCTCCATTAGGTCCCATAGAGAGAAGGAGAGGACGGAGATGGAGGGACTGGTGGGAGAGATACTCAGGGTAGATAGGAGGTACACGGAGGCCCCAAAAGGGGCTGTTGAATTACAGGCGGAGTTTGACTTGCTGACCATGGTGAAGGCGGAGGCTCAGCTGAGGAAAGCGAAGGGGGCAGTTTATGAGTGTGGGGAGAAGGAGAGTAGGATGCTGGCGCACCAGCTGCGCAGGAGGGAGGTGGCCAGAGAGATTGGGGGGAGTGCGGTATAGGGAAGGCAACATGGTGCTGAGCCCAGAGAGGGTTAATGAAGTCTTCAAGAAGTTCTACGGGAAGTTATACGATTCAGAACCCCCCGGGGAGGGGGAAGGGATGAGGCAGTTCATGGACCGGTTAAGGTTCCCAAGGGTGGAAGCAGAGCGGGTGGAGGGACTGAGGGCCCCGATTGAGTTTGAGGAGGTAGTCAGGGGGCAAGCAGGCATGCAGATAGGCAAGGCCCCGGGCCCGGACAGCATCCCCGCAGAATTTTATAAGTAGTTCTCGGAGCTGCTGAGCCTGCTCCTGATGAGAGCCTTCAATGAGGCAAAGGAGAAAGGGACCCTACCTCCGACAATGTTGCAGGTATTGATCTCGCTCATCCTGAAGAAGGATCCGCTTCAGTGTGGATCCTACAGGCCAATATCGCTCCTGAACGTAGATGCCAAGCTGTTGGCAAAAATTCTGGCCACCAGAATAGAGGACTGTGTCCCGGGAGTGATTAGGAGGGGCCTCGGTGTGGACCCTGATACGGAATAACCACAAATTTGCTCCGGGTAGGATGGATGGGGTGTACCAAGGCTGGTATAGGGCAGGTATTAGGAGGATGGGGGACCTGTTTATAGACTGGGTTTTCCCCAGCATGCAGGCGCTGGAGGAGAGGTTCGGCCTGCCCCCGGGGAATGCGTTCAAGTACCTTCAGGTTCGGGACTTACTTAGAAAACAGGTGGGGACATTCCCTCGGCTGCCCACACGTAGGACCCAGGATAGGGTGATGTCTGGCATCTGGGTAGGAGAGGGGAAGGTGTCGGACATATATCAGGAGCTGGAGGAGGTAGAGGAAGCCTCAGTGGGGGAGTTGAAGGATAAGTGGGAGGAGGAGCTTGGCGAGGAGCTGGATGAGGGCCTGTGGGCCGATGCCCTGGGCAGGGTGAACTTCTCCTCATCATGTGCCAGGCTCGGATTAATCCAGTTTAAGGTGGTGCATCGGGCGCATATAACGGCAGCAAGAATGAGTAGGTTTTTTGGGGTGGAGGACAGGTGCCAGAGGTGTGCAGGGAGTCCGGCAAATCATGCCCATATGTTTTGGGCATGCACAGCGCTTAAAGGATTCTGGCAGGAATTTGCAAGGGTGATGTCTAGTATTTTGGAAGCTCAGGTGAAGGAGAGTCCAACGGTAACGATATTTGGGGTAGGAGGAGGATCCGGGACTGCAGGAAGAGCGAATAAAGTTCGCCTTGAGAGGGTCTTTGATGGGGTTCTCCCGGCGGTGGCAACCTTTCCTTGACTTTCTTGGGGAGCAGTAAGTGTCAGCAGCATCTTGGGGGGGGGGGGGGGGGGGGGTTCACCATTGATATAATGTGAGTTGGGCATGGAGACAAAACCCACCTTGTTCTGTATTTTTTTTTTTTTAATTCTGTTTTGTAAGTTTTGTAAGCTTTGAGCGATGCTGGTTATTTTTTATTACTGTCTATATTTCTATTTTGTTATGTAAAAACGCTGATTCAAAAAAACTTGACTGAAACATTTATTTTAAAAAAAGGTGGGGGCAGGACGGAGAGACACTGACAGTCAGGGACCTATACACGGACGGCAGGATCGCAACACTGGACGAACTGACAGAGAAATTCCAACTAGCCAGGGGGAACGAGCTACGGTATCTACAGTTCAAAAACTTCCTCCGAAAGGAGACAAGGACGTACCCACAACCACCACGACAGATACTACTGAAAGAACTACTGGACGCAAGCATACTAGACAAAGGAAACTGTAGTGACATGTATGACCGACTGAAAGAAAGGGCCTACACCGTACTGGACGCAACAAGAAAGAAATGGGAGGAGGACCTGGGGATTGAGATAGGGTGGGGACTCTGGAGCGAAGCACTGCATAGGGTCAAATCCACCTGTACATGCGCAAAGCTCAGCCTGAGACAACTAAAAGTGGTACATAGAGCCCACTTAACAAGAACCCGTATGAGTAGGTTCTTCCCTGAGGTGGAGGATAGATGTGAACGGTGCCAAGGAGGCCTGGCCAACCACACCCACATGTTCTGGTCTTGCCCCAGACTTGCAGGGTACTGGACAGCCTTCTTAGAGGTAATGTCCAAAGTGGTGGGGAGGGGAGTGGAACCATGCCCGAACCTGGCGGTCTTCGGGGTTTCGGACCAGCCAGATCTATTCCTGGGGAGGAGGGCGGACGCCCTTGCCTTTGCCTCCCCGACTGCCCGCCGTAGAAACCTGCTTGGCTGGCGGTCAGCAGCACCGCCCAAAGCTGCAGACTGGCTGTCCGACATCACGGAATCTCTCCAAATGGAGAAAATCAAATTCGAGGGTCAGAGAACGGCTTCCACAGAACGTGGGAGCCATTCGCGCAATTGTTCCGGGACCTGTTTGTGGCCAACGAACGAGGGGAAGAATAGCCAGGTAGCCAAGAATCAGGTGGGAGTAGCCGGGGCATTGGGGGGGGAGGGGGGGGGGGGGGAGATGGACCGGGAGAGGGGGGGTGGGGCAGCTAAGCCTACGAGGAAAGAAAGGCAAACCACAGTGGGGGGGTGGGGGGGGGGGGGGGGGGGGGGGGGGGGGAGAGAAAGAGAGCCGGAAGGAAGGCACGGGATACAATAACGAACAGGGCATCTCCAGGAGTTGGGAACAAGTAGAAAGACGACGAAAGATGGGAGGAATGGCAGGAGTGGCGGTGAGCGCGAGACCCGTCCGGGAGAAGCGACAACACCATAAAACCCATTCAAATATTGCCCACTGTAATTAAGTCTCTCCGGCACCCGAATGTATATTTACCTCCCTGGTCTCCACCTTTCCCCCCCTTGCAAACAGTCGCCTACTTATGTGTTGTAAATAATTTTGCCAGTTGTACAGAGTTGCTGCTATTGTATTTTTTTTTTTTTACTATTTACTCTTTTCTTCTCTTTGGTATGTTTGGGTGTGCCCTTCTCTTCTATATATATGTGTGTGTGTGTGTGTGAGAGAGAGAGCGAGTGATATGTTTCTTATCCTGAGCGAGAGATATGTTTCTTATCGGGTGTATACTTTGTTCAAAACCCCAATAAAAAACATGTATAAAACAAAAAAGGAGTATTCATCTGAACAACGGTTGGGTAGCCGCATTGCGCTGAGCAATCTACCCTTGCCAGCCGAAGCGGAGACTGAGACCACCCCCCCCCCCAGGACAGACAAAGTGGTCGCCGCCTTGAATTTCTTGAGACTAACTACCAGTCACTGCATTGAGTGTCCTGCACTGGATTCCGATAGACCCAGTTCTCGCGAAGGTGCGGTATCAAGTGCTATATGGTGGCCAGCATCAACAAGCTGGAGGAGAGTGGTAAGCCTTCTCTTCAAACTTGACTGAACTGTGGAGAGGACAGCATTCGGCTATGTGGCATGCAGATTGTATTCCGACAGAAGGTCAAGAGCGGAGTTTGAAAGACCGTCACAACGGAACCCAGGGGTGTCCAAAATGAAGATGTTGGCGCAGAGCTATGCCTGATGGCCAGGCCAGAATACAGACATTGAGAAGATGGCTCAGCAGTGTTCGGTCTGTCAGGAGCACCAAACATTACCTACGGCCATGACCCTTCACCCTTGGGAGTGGCCGGGTCTTCCTTGGGATCGAGTGCACACCGACCTTGCTGGTCGGTTCCTGGGCTGGATGTTTCTCGTCTTAAAAGACACCCATTCCAAATGGCTCGAGGACCACAGAATGACAATCACCTCCCGTGCAACCGCTGTGCGGTTGCGTATGTGCGACGCAAAGCATTCCGGAGGTCCTTGTAACGGACAATCATGCTTCTTTCATGAGTGAAGACTTCTCGGCGTGCCTGAAGGTCATCAGAATTCGGAGTGTGCATAGTGCTCTGTACCACCATCAACTGTCAAACGGGTTGATGGGCCTTCCAGGCGTATTAAAAGGGGCTCCAACAGCAAGAATTTGGGCTTGATGGATACGAGACTGGCTCATTTCCTATTCTCCTTTCGGATCACACCACAAGGGGTGACTGGAGCGGCCCTGGCTGAGATGCTCAGAGTGACGACTTTGTATCCACCTTTCTATTCCCCGTGTTATGGGCGAGGCATTTTCAGAACCTCAAAATGTATCATGGAGTTCAACCAACCTCTCCCTTTAATGGATTTGTTGCTTTTCCGAGCACACGGCTTTTTCCCGAGGTGTGGGATTACAATTATGGACACGTGGGTTTTTAAAAACACAAAACACTGTCTAATCCATGAACTCAACTTATCATCTTAAATAAACATTGGATCTCTTAACACCCCTTACTTCAAAGGTAACTCAGAAAATATTACAACAGTAAGTAACTCCTTAAAGTGTTCCTTCAAACTTCCAAGAGACTTAACACCTTTAAACAGTATCACATCAGGTTAAAGTACATATATATATATATATATATATTTTCTGTAGAATGGCAGAGATATATTAGCTTGGTTGATTTCAGCTCCAGCACCTGGCTTTCTTCTTGCAGCTCTCTGGACCTCCCTAACTACCGACTCCAACCCCCGGATCGCCAGGCTCAGTGCCCGGAGCTCCCGACCCGACCCCGGACGACAAGACCCGGGTCAACGCGACCCCGAGACACCCACCCAGCCACCCGACCCGGAGAGGCCGGCCCAACAACCCGACCTACCTGGTGATGAAGAAAAATCCACGTGGAGGCCCGACCACGCCTACTTCAAGAACCGACCCCGGAAGGGAACAGACCACGGGACTCAGCCCAACCTGCCTCAGGAAACCCCTGCCCACGACCCAGGATGCCAGAAACGGCGGAGTCCCCACGCGAGGACCCGAACGCACTGCAAGGTATTCCCGCACCCGCAGAACCCCGGGACCCAACCGGATCGCAAACTCGCCCCCCTTGCAACCCCTCTACCTCAACCAGCGCCCGTGACCCTGCCAGAGCAACCCCGGATACGTAAACAGCGCCCTGGTCTCCGCCAGCGCCCTGGACCCCGCCAGACGCAACCATCTACCTTCCACAAGGGCTGACGTCTCCCATCGGATCCCAGGATCATCCAGCTGCAGCCACCGACCGAGGAGGCAAGGGAAATGTGGCGGTCTGCAGGTTAGACTGAAGCAACGCGGTTTCAAGACCCTTCTCCCCAGCATACTCCTGGCAAACGTCCAAGCGATCGAAAACAAGCTGGATGAACTTAACACCAGACTTACCTCTCAGAGGGAAATAAGAGACTGCTATGTGCTCTGTTTCACAGAGAAGTGGCTCGCCCCCACCTCATCGGATTGTGCCATACAACCTGAAGGCTTCTCAATTCACCGGGCGGACCACACGGCATCATCAGGCAAAGCGAAGGGTGGAGGGGTGTGCCTCATCAACTCCTCCTGGTGCTTGGATGTGGCGACCCTACTGCTCCCAGACCTGGAATACCTGACCGTGAATGCCACCCATACGATCTTCCACGCGAGTTCACTTCAGACATTATCACAGCGGTCTACATTCCACCCCAGGCAGAAGTGAGGAAGGAGCTGGACAAACTATACACAGTTATAAACAACTACGAAACAGAACACCCGGAGGCCTTGTTCATCGTGGCCGGAGACTTTAACAAGGCCAACCTCAAGTGTGTACTGCCAAAGTTCCACCAGCACATCACCTGCCCCACCAGGGGCGACAACACTCTTGACCACTGCTACTCAAAAATCAAGGGCACCTACCGTTCCATCCCCCGACCGCATTTTGGGAAATCAGACCAGAAGACAGTGCTCCTTCTCCCGGCATACAAGCAGAATCCAGCTAAGAAGGTTGTGCAGTGCTGGTCCAAGGAGACAGAAGAGCTCTTACGTGACCGTTTAGAGACAGTGGACTGGTCCATATTTAAGAACTCAGCGACCAACTTAAATGAGTATGCCACCACCGTCACAGACTTCATCAGCAAATGTGTGGACGGCAGAGTGCCAAGGAAAGCAGTACGTACGTTCCCCAACCGGAAACCATGGCTCAATCGCGAGATTGACTCCCTACTGAAGGACAGATCTGAGGCATTCAAGGCAGACGACCGTGACCTATACAAGAAATCCAGGTACGACCTCCGCAAAGCCATCCGAGACGCCAAGAGAGAATATCAAACCAAGCTAGAGTCACAGACAGACTCTCGGCGGTTGTGGCAAGGACTAAACAACATAACGGGCTACAAAGCAAAGCCGAGCAGTATCTCTGACAGCAGCGCACACCTCCCTGATGAACTCAAATGCATTCTATGCTCAGTTCGAGCAGGTAACCAACAATCCGCTGTCTAGTGCCCCAGCAGCCCATAATTCACCCATACCCACCATCACAGCTGCCGAAGTCAGTCGGCCTTCCTGAAAGTCAACCCTCGGAAGGCGACAGACCCGGACGGGATCCCTGGTCGTGCACTCAAAGCCTGCGCGGACCAGTTGGCAGAGGTATTTGCAGACATCTTTAAACTGCCCCTACTCCACTCCGAGGTCCCCACCTGCTTCAAGACCAGCATCACGGTACCAAAGAAGAACCAGGCAATGTGCCTCAATGACTACCGTCCGGTGGCCCTGACTTCAGTCGTAATGAAGTGCTTCGAGAGGTTGATCATGAAGCGCATCACCTCCATACTCCCAGAACGCCTTGATCCACTGCAATTCGCATATTATTGGAACTGGTCCACATCAGACGCCATTTCCCTGGCCCTACACCTCTCCCTAGAGCATCTCGAAAACAAGGACTCCTACATCAGACTCCAATGGATTGACTACAGCTCCGCCTTCAACGCCATAAACCCAGCCAAGCTCATATCAAAGCTCCAAAACCTAGGACTTGGCTCTCCTCTCTGTAACTGGATCCTCGATTTTCTGACCAACAGACCACAATCAGTAAGAATGAACAACAGCACCTCCTCCACAATGGTCCTCAATACCGGGGCCCCACAAGGCTGCGTACTTAGCCCCCTTCTCTACTCCTTGTACACACACGACTGCGTGGCAAAACATGGTTCCAACTCTATCTACAAGTTTGCTGACGATACAACCATAGTGGGCCGGATCTTGAATAACGACGAGTCCGAATACAGGAGGGAGATAGAGAACCTAGTGGAGTGGTGTAACCACAACAACCTCTTCCTCAATGCCAGCAAAACTAAAGAGCTGGTAATTGACTTCAGGAAGCAAAGTACTGTACACACCCCTGTCAGCATCAACAGGGCCGAGGTGGAGATATTTAGCAGTTTCAAATTCATAGGGGTGCACATCTCCAAAAATCTGTCCTGGTCCACCCATGTCGACGCTACCACCAAGAAAGCACAACAGTGCCTATACTTCCTCAGGAAACTAAGGAAATTCGGCATGTCCACATTAACCCTTACCAACTTTTACAGATGCACCATAGAAAGCATCCTATTGGGCTGCATCACAGCCTGGTATGGCAACTGCTCAGTCCAGGACCGCAAGAAACTTCAGAGAGTCGTGAACACCGCCCAGTCCATCACACGAACCTGCCTCCCATCCATTGACTCCATCTACACCTCCCGCTGCCTGGGGAAAGCGGGCAGCATAATCAAAGACACCTCCCACCCGGCTTACTCACTCTTCCAACTTCTTCCATCGGGCAGGAGATACAGAAGTCTGAGAACACGCACGAACAGACTCAAAAACAGCTTCTTCCCCGCTGTCACCAGACTCCTAAATGACCCTCTATTGGTCTGACCTCATTAACACTACACCCTGTATGCTTGATCCGATGCCAGTGCTTATGTAGTTACATTGTATATCTTGTGTTGCCCTCTTATGTATTTTCTTTTATTCCGTTTTCTTCCCATGTACTCAATGATCGGTTGAGCTGCTCGCAGAAAAATACTTTTCACTGTACCTCGATACACGTGACAATAAACAAATCCAATCCCATGTATCTGCTGCCCTTGCGGCCAATGGCTGGTGGTCCATCCAGTTTCATTCATTTTTTGACCTTGTAGCAGTTTGGCACAACTGAGTGACAATTAAGGCTGTAGATCAGGCAAGGACAAGATTCGTATCAAAGGTATTAGCAAACCAGATGTGCTATTACAACAATCAACAATGGTTTCATTTTCACCATTACTGGGACAAACTTTTGATTAATGACTAAATCTGAAATTAAATTTAAATTCCACTATTTGCACTCATTGGATTTGAATCAGTGTCCCCAAGCCTAAGCATGTGAATTATTAGTCCATTAGCATTAGCACTATGCCACAGCCACCTCACTAATCTGGTTCCTATCACTTAACCAATTTCATATCTATGCTGCCACTGTCCCTTGGATGTGGATGTCACTGGCAAAGCCAGTATTTATTAATGTTTCATGGCACCATCACCAAGACTAGCTTGTAATTCTAGAGGTTGTTTTTCTTTAAAATTAAATTCAGATTCCATCAACTGCTGCGGTGAAATCTGAAAGTATCAACTAGTTACTCAGGCCTCTGGATTACTTCAGTGACATTGCCACCAGGCCAACATCTCACACATTAGCTCTCCGCCATTTTATTCAACTGGCTTTGATTGTGTTGACAAGCCTGTTAAGTGTCACTTGATCAAATATCTTTCAGGACTCCCATGTACACATCACCCTAATTAACCATGTAACTCCCATGCTAACTTTTCTTAATTAACCCACATCTCTGCAAGCAATTTGTTCATTTTGTCCCAGATCATTGCTTCTAAAAGCTTCCCCACGACCAAGGTGAAACCGACCGGCCTGTAGTTGCTGGGCTTACTAGTAAACCTTTTCTTGAACAAGAATGCAATTTTCCAATCTTCGGGCCTTCAAGATCCTCCAATCTCACCCTTGTATTAGTGGAGAATTGGAAAATTATGACCAGTGCCTCCGCAATTTCAACCCTTACTTTCTTCAGTATCCTCAGATGCACCTGGATCATGTTACTCATCAACTTTTTAAGTACAGCAAGTCCACCTAACATCTTTTTTTTTTAAATATTTCTTTATTCTCCTCCTTTTTCACATTTTCTCCCAAATTTACACCCACCAACAATTATCAGTAACAAATATGTCAATCCCCATATCAATAACAACGATCCCATCCTCCCACCAAACCCCAAATAGTAGCCCGCATGTTCACATAAACAAATAGCAAAAAGGAATCAGGAATCACCCATAGTCACCATCAACAGCCCCCCCCCCCCCCCTTGCCCAACCCTCCCACCCACTGTAGCCACTTAAAATGGCCAACTCCCAATTCAAAATAGCGAACGGAAAGGCTGATGGGAAAGTCAGCCAACAGGACACAAACGAGTAGCTGCAGGTTGAGAGTGTATTTACCTCTGGAAAGGCCAGACAAGATCGATACCAGCAACCATCAGCATAACAAAACACCAGCCATCTGCATACTAATGAGCAATCCCCAGGAACAATAAGCAACATTTAGACACAAAGCAAAACCAGACTATTCGGCGCCAGCAGAAGCCTACACAAAAGGAGGTGAACGACCACCTCAAGACCGCCCATCGATCAGGGAACCGCTCCAGCATTGGAGAAAATCGAACCAAGTGATTGGGACAAAGTCCAATCACTTGGAACTAGGTACAGGGTCCGCCTCGAAAGGTGGGAAGCCCCTGGGGACTATAAGAATTGAGCCCCAAGTTCAAGGCGCTCTCTCTTCCACCGCTTGCAGCGCTCTTCACTCGCTCTTCAACAGCCGCTCAAAACTGTAAGTCTTACTTCAACGCTCGCTACGAGATAGGCGCTCCTAGCTACCAATCTGTACCAACTTCAAATCCCGCAGGCTCAGAACCCGAACGAAAGGCCATTAATTTCCCTGATCTGGTGGGCCAGTTCCAAGTTAAGTATTGGCCTGTTAGCTGCAGAAGTAGCTTAGACATAGAATTTGTACATGAGTAGTGATTACTGTGTATAATAAATGTGCTTTGATTTAAATCTTACTAAGCGGGTATTGAATTATTGATCATTACTCGGACTTGAACCAAGTGCGGTAAAGGTGATAAAACAGAGCAATTAAACTAAGGCAAAGTTAGCAACATTATTTGGCGACATCCTGACGGGACCCGATCTAGAAGTGGAAAACCACTCTGGGAGTGGGCCACGTGTCTTTTTGGAACATGTTCAAGCAATTCTGATCAATACCCATAATTCGGAAGTGTGTGTAGGCATGCGTAACTAACAGGGCGATAAGGTAAAACTGATAGATTATTTGTTGCGACAAACCTGTCGGAAGTTTGTATATCGGAAAGTAGCGAAAGCCGTACCCGTATTTACAGCAATGCCTTAATACCCCTGTCCCAGATTGGAGGAGCAGCATTCAGATTAATACCCCTGTCCCAAATTTGAAGAGCAGCATTCGGATAGGAAAGATGGCAATGCAGCGCCTAATGAACCCCGAGGAATTTGCGGTCGCAGCGACCAGCAGCAGTAGAGTGGGACAATGTCCCATTTGGGAGGAAGAGATCAGGAAATATCTCAAAGGGAAAGGATGGCCCCTTTGGAATGAATTCTGTGACAACGAGGAATCAGGTCCCGGGAGTATAGGACATACTTGGTGGGAGACCCCGAGCGAGATCCACAAAAAGAGCTTAGGGAAAGCTCGCAAGCCGATGGCAATCGTGTCCTGCTTGGCACAATTGCGAGGCACAGAGGAAGTCGTTAGGACGCTCCGGAAAGAAGTTGAGGGCATACATCGAATGAGTACGGTCGATGTAAGCGAGGTAGAAAAGGAGAATTTGGAATTGAGAAGGAAGTTGACAGCAAAAGATGTAGGGTGGAGGATGCCAAAAGGGCACGCAGTCTTGTCTGGCACACCTAAGCAGCTTCCAGTTTCAAGACGAAAAGGCCCATCAGGACACGCAACGTGCAGTCCTGGTACGTGAGGAAACGGAGAAGCAGGTAGAAGCATTACAGAGACAGTGTAGTGACCTCAAGGCAGCATTAAGAGCACTCCATGCTTCCACCACAGATCAAAGACAAAGCACGCTAGATCACGCAAAGTGCCGGAAGCAGATTGCAGAGCAGCAATCGCTGCTTTCTGTTCAGAAAGGTTTCCAGGAAAGCTTTGGAGAAAGATTAGATGAGGAAGACGGCCCTGATTGGGAAGAATTGAACGAAACAGCGCAGAGATATGTTCAGGGAACATGTGCGCAGGGAAAGCCACAAAAAAGAAAAGTGCCCCAAAACCCCCCACCCGCCGCACAGCCACATCTGCCCCCTTGCAGATAGTTCAAGCTCCAATAAACCCAGTAACCACCCGCGCACAGCCACATCAGACGATGCGGAATTGCTATACTCCACTCCCTTAACAGTGACCCAATTACGGGACGCGTGCGATAAGGTCACACCGTTCCTCCCCACCTCAGACCCCCACCATTTCTTTGCCACAGTTAAGCATCAGGCAACCATGTACGGCCTGGATGAGCGAGAGCATGTAAAGCTCCCCGTTTTAAGTTTAGACCCTTCGGTAGCAGCAGCCCTTCCCGACCCACAGAATGTAGGAGGCACCCTTGCAGAAATGCATACCGCAATCCTGGATGCGATCGGGTATAACCGGTGTGACCCCGTAGATGGCCTCAACAAATGTAGGCAAAAGAAATCAGAGCACCCCACAGCGTTTGCTGGACGCCTGTGGATCCACTTTGCAGCAGTCTTTGGAGACTTAGACCGCGCCCATTTGTCCCCAGACAACATGGCCAAATGGACCCGCACCCTTATCTCCCATGCCACAGAAACAGGACAGAAAGCGTGCGCGAGTTATGATACCTCAGAGGAGGCCCATAACGAGAAGTGGGTAGTGAAAAGATTGTCCCGCGCTTGGGAGCAATCTGTTCAAAGTAAACCCGCAATTAAGAATACCGAGGAAAAGCAGGCCAGTGTTGATATGCAGGCAGTAAAAACAACACACCAAAACCTCGCATGGGTGAATGAAGGAAAGAACAGCTCCCCACCAAAGTCACAGGAGTGTTACAACTGCGGACAGTTGGGACACTTCGCAAGAGAGTGCAATGCCCCCAAAAAGCCACAGAGCCCAGCAGACGGGCACTCGGAGTAAGAAAAAGACAGAGCCCATTCAGATCAGACGGACGGACAGTGTACGAGCTCCCCCAGTTGGGTCTGCGACACCCTTTGGGATAGATCCGGCCGACCGGTCGTTGCAGCAAAAATTCGGGGACAGCCCATCAAATTTCTCTGGGACACAGGAGGGTCCCGCACCACAATAAATTCTTCCACCAGGTTCCAAAAAGACATGTGGCTCACTACAGCGACTATCACCCTCAGTGGCTTTACAGGCCACTCACAACAGGGACACTTCACAGCCCCTGTACCCATTCAAAATCAGTATCACCACCAAGCACCCCGTGGTTTTAGTCGACCTGCCCCACACAGCAGAACACATTCTGGGAATCGATTTCATGAATTCCCATAATCTTTCATTTGATCCAGTCAACCAGTGTGTCTGGAAGATGGCAAAATCCGCAAGAGCCCCCACAATGCTCAACATAGGGGAGTACGCGAACAAAATTAGCGCAGTAGGCGGATTTTGGTTCAACCCGACCACGCTTAGTACGGACAAGCAGGTTAAGGCAGTTCTGCAAAAGAACAGGGCAGCATTCGCGACCCACAAGCATGACTGTGGACGGATGACTGGCTCCGTACAAATAACAGGACACGGCCCTAGACCCCAAAAACAGTATGGTTTTCCCCAAGAGGCAGAGGGAGAAATCTCCACGGTAATAGAAAGCTTATTAGAGCAGGGCGTACTTAGATCAGTAGCCTCCATTAATAATGCCCCGATTTGGCCAGTAGCCCAATAGATCATGGCGACTGACCATCGATTACCGGGAACTCAACAAAGTCACCCCCACAGCAGCCCCCACAGTAGCAACAAGTCCCGAGACCATGCTCAAGCAGGGACTTAATTCACGATTCTTTACGGTTTTGGATGTCAGTAATGGATTCTGGTCCATTCCATTGGCAAAGGCGTGCCAGTACAAATTTGCCTTCACCTTTAAAGCACAGCAGTACATGTGGACATGCCTGCCACAAGGATTCCACAACTCCCCCTCCATTTTCCACCGACAGCTGGTAAATCGCTTAGCCAAATTCTCTCGCCCCGAATGTCTCGTTCAGTACGTAGACGACCTACTACTGCAGACAGACACCAAGGAAGAGCACATTGAGCTTCTGTCCGAACTCCTGGAACTATTACACTCGATCGGTTGTAAAGTCAACCCCAAAAAGGCCCAGATTTTGGAAGATAAAGTGATATATTTGGGAACAATTATCACACATGGTAAACGCAAGATTTGCATAAAAGGATTGATTCGATTGCTAAATTGTCCCTTCCCCAGATCGTTTCAGCCCTCCGGTCGTTTTTAGGACTGGTTGGCTTCTGCCGAAACCACATTGACGGTTGCCAGCAAGGCAGCACCCCTCTCAGACCTCGTAAAGAAAGAAGCCCCCTGGGAATGGCTCTCGCAGCATACGGCTGCTGTGGACTCTTTAAAACAGGCAGTCATAGCAGCCCCCGCACTACAAGTTCCAGACCGGCTTTCCCCTTACGCCATAGAGGTAGCAACCACAGACCGCACCCTTTCGGCCGTGCTCCTCCAGGAACGGCACGACCAGTTAAGGCCCGTAGCTTACGCCTCCAGAATTTTAGAAGCTGTGGAGCAGGGAGTTTCAGCCTGTGAGAGGCACCTGCTCGCAGTATTCTGGGTAGTACAGTATTTTTCATACATTACCGGACTGAATCCCATCACAATTCTCACCGAACACACCCCCACCCAACTTTTACTGGATGGACGACTCAAGGACGGTACAGTAAGCCAGATTAGAGCAGCCAGATGAACCCTTCTCTTGCAGGGACGGGACATCACTGTGAAAAGGACAAAAACGCACACCTATTTAGCCGACAACTTACAGTACACCGGAACCCCCCATGAATGTGAAATTATCTCTCCACACAACACAGGCCCCTTTATCGCTAAGACACCCCCCAGAAAGATAGGTAGTTCAACCCAGAGCTCCCAGCACACGGACACGTGTGAGCCCATAAAGATCTATGTGGATGGATCTTCCACAGTCTTGGATGGGAAGCACATAACAGGTTGCGGTATCTATGTCGAGGACACGCAGGGACGCACCCTTGAGGAGATATCGTTAAAACGTCCAGGCCACTTAGGCACGCAGGCAGAACTCGCATATTTAGTGGAATACCCAGATTCCTTCCCCAGCCCAGCAGACATATACTCAGATAGTCTCTATGTCTAAAACAGCCTCACGGAATATCTGCCCCTGTGGAAAGCAAGGGGATTTGTTTCCGCAGACGGAAAACCCCTCTCCTCAGCTCCATTGCTCAGTCACATTTTAGAGCAAGCCCAGAATAGGACTTTTGGGATAATCAAAGTCCACAGTCACCATCGTTGTTCCTCCCCCCCTGGAAACGTGAAAGCCGACGCACTGGCTAAAGCAGGTTCCAGGCATGGATACCTTTGGACATACCCCGAAAGCGCACCAGTGAGTGCAGTTCAGGTCTCACAGACAAAGATCGAGGATCTAGTGGAGGCCCAGAAGCAGGACAGCAATCTCAGGGAGATTGTAAAAGGAAAATATCCAGCTCCCTATGAGAGGTTCAAAAATGCACTGACCACACATGACGGTGTGGTGTTAAAAGACACCCTTTATGTGGTTCCTGAACAGGACAGGAATCAACTGATTTCTTTGTTCCATGACGGTCATGGACATCAGGGAATCAATCCCACTACAGCCCATCTCAAGCAGCTTTGTTGGTGGACGAATTTAAAGGAAGATGTAAACCATTACATCGAGAATAGTCTTATCTGTGCCCAGAATAATCCGGACAGATGTGCCAAAAAGGCTCAACTCAGCCACACCCGACCCGTAAATGGCCCCTGGACTAACCTCCAGATTGACGTTATGGGACCATTGCCCCCTTGCAGGAATGGCTATAAATATGTACTTGTGGTAATTGACACATTTACGAAATGGGTGGAAGCATTCCCAGCCCGCACAAACACTGCAAAAACCACAGCCAAGATTTTGACCCATCTTTACAAGATGGAGGACTCCCCCGCAGCATTGAATCAGACCAAGGTTCCCAATTTACGGGACGTGTCATGCAGAACGTCCTCACAATATTTGGCATCACCCAAAAATTCCACATAGCATACCACCCACAGTCAAGTGGTATCGTGGAGCGCATGAATCAGACCCTAAAATCCACCCTCAGAAAAATGGTCCAGCAAAACAACACCACTTGGGACTCAGTCCTCCCTTTTGCGCTGATGTTTTTGAGTAACACAATTTCTACTTCCACAGGTTACACCCCACACACCCGCATGACCGGACGACCCATGAAAGGCACAGAATATTTATTAGGTTTGGACTTGACCAGCCCCAAAGTGACGGTCCTCACACACGAGAAAGCAGTAGAGCAGTTAGTGGAGAATGTTAAAACGGCTCAGCTAGCAGCCGCAGTAAAATTGGGCACCAGAAAGAAACAGAGCAAGGCTTGTTTCGACAAGACAGTGCATGCGACTGAGTACAGTATAGGACAGCAAGTGATGCTCTCTGTATATAAACCCAGCACATTCCTGTCACCAAAATACTCAGGTCCGTACTCCACTGCGAATAAAGTAAGCCCTTCCGTGTATAAAATTAAGTACCCCAACGGTAAAACTGCGTGGTTCCATATAAACCAGCTGAAGGCATATAGAACACAGTCGAACCACACACACCACGACATGCTCGACGCAGCAAACCACACCCCGCCCACAGCCAATGTAACCCTACCTCCCCCAACACGTCCAGCCCAGCCACGGACTCGACCTCGACTCCACCCCCTAAATATACACTCCGCCCCGGAACGCCCACAGACTGCAGCAGCAGAAACAGCGACTGTGACTCGGACGACAGCCACAGCACGTCTCCCTACTATCCCCATGCAACAGGCCCCACACCCAGCGATTCAGACTACGATCCGCGTGATCCCTTCATGATCACTTTCCTGAACAAACCCCACCACCGAACTACACAGACGACCCCGACTTTCTCCCCACAGCTAGACACCAATTATTGGCACCGAAACAACTCATTCCGACTCATCCGCAATGACGAGAGCGACCCCACCTCACACCATGCAGTCCTTTCAGCCCTAATCCACTCCAGAGTTTGGCACCCGGGAGAGGATGACGTCCTTGGGTCGGACTCCCAAACCGAGAACCCCTTTGCGACCCTGTTCGTAACCGAGAACTGAGGTGTCCAGATGATGTTTAAAAGGAACCGCTTGGGAGAAGTGGTGTCCCTTCTGATGGAACCTGCAGAATGTTTTATGTTGTTTGTAAGTTTGTTAAATGTATGTCCGACAGGAGAATCTTTTTTTCACTGCCCCCACTTATTCAGCCGAAACCTCTGAGAACTTGTCCGCACGCCTTTTCAGCAGAAACCTCCGAGGACTTGTCTGCAGAGACTGGTTAAGGAACCAGACACCCATTCGTAACCGCCCTTCTGGTTCGAAGGTAGAACCACTACGGCAGCCCCACCACAATGACTACATTTCTTGCCCATTCTTGTCGGTTGCTCAGGCAGTGGAGAAACGGCTTGGGACCCGCCCTGCCTGGGAACCCCCCTCTGGTCAACTACGCTCGGGTAGGAGAGACACGGCATTGGTAGCCGTCCTACCCGGGGACTCCATCCAACTCTTACACGTTGCGGCCCATACGCACCTCATTTTGGAAAGTTTAGTTCAAAAAGTTTTGTTTTGTTTAGGTAACCTTTAGGTTGCCAACCACATGCTATTTACATCCTGAAACATTTGGATGGTAAATTGCAGTCTGCGAGACGGCTCGCACTGATTCATTATTTGGAATTGTGTCTTGTCCTAAAATCCGATTTTTGAAGAAAAAAATGAGGGAGTCACACATTATAAAGGGACATACCTCTTCATTCACCTGAGGAAGGAGCAGCGCTCCGAAAGCTAGTGACATCGAAACAAACCTGTTGGACTTTAACCTGGTGTTGTAAGACTTCGTACTGTGCTCACCCCAGTCCAACGCCGGCATCTCCACATCATTATAAAGGGAGTAATTGGCACTACAGGACAGACACACTATCGTACGAGATATTAAACAAAGATAGTTACAGACACTATGCTTGTTTCCACAGAACTCCAGAAGCTCCAGGACCGGAGGAGAGAAGAAAGAAAAGGAAAGAGAAGAGCCACAAGGACTTCCTTCAAATGGATCAGCATCATCTTTATGGACATTTGGTTGCACGTGAACGCGAACCCCATGACTTCAAGCCCCCCAGCCGTTAATGTTTCACTTCCCCGCAGTACCCAGAGCCCATTCACCAGCGACACCACATCATCTTGTTGTACCAGGTTTATAACCTGGTACTCTCTGTCCTATGTAATAGAAACCTTACTGCTATTAGCGATACTCTGCTGCGTAGTGGAGACTATGCGTCTACAGAAATGGAGAAGGAGAGCCTACCGCGCTCAAACCCCGGTATATAGGATCAGATCTCCTATTTTCGGATACGACCAGACCCCCGCGATCCATAATAAAGAGCATTCACTTTCGTTTATTGTAAATAAAGAAATGTAAAGAACTGCTCATGAGCAAATTGTACGATCCTGAGCTTGACTGCCAAGCCAGGAAGACTGATGTATAAACTGCTATGGTTTTGTTTGTATGGTTGAGGAAGTTAGGATAAAGAAATGTTTAAGTGAGTGTAGTGTATTAAGAATAGCTAGAGGTCCCCAGTTTATTGTTTTGTAATGCATGTCCCTGTTTGACATAGCGCCCTTAGAATTGTCAGTTAAATTTTTTTTGCATGGCTATGGTCAGTGCGGAGGCCATGAAGAAAGTGCCCCGCCCAGGTCAGGGAATGGAAAGCAACATAGTTATGTGATCCTTTACGCTTCGCGTTAGGATCACAAGGAGGGAATGTAGCCACTTAAAGTGGCCAACTCCCAATTCAAAATAGCGAACGGCAAAGGCTGATGGGAAAGTCAGCCAACAGGACAAAAACGAGCAGCTGCAGGTTGACAGTGTATTTACCTCTGGAAAGGCCAGCCAAGATCAATACCAGCAACCATCAGCATAACAAAACACCAGCCATCTACATACTAATGAGCAATCCCCGGGAACAATAAGCAACATTTAGACAAAGCAAAACCAGACTATTCGGCGCCAGCGGAAGCCTACACAAGAGGTGAACGACCACCTCCAGACCGCCCATTGATCAGGGAACCACTCCAGCATTGGAGAAAATCGAACCAAGTGATTGGGACAAAGTCCAATCACTTGGAACCAGGTACAGGGTCCGCCACGAAAGGTGGGAAGCCCCTGGGGACTATAAGAATTGAGCCCCAAGTTCAAGGCGCTCTCTCTTCCATCGCTTGCAGCTCTCTTCACTCGCTCTTCACTCTTCAACAGCCGCTCAAAACTGTAAGTCTTACTTCAACGCTCGCTACGAGATAAGCGCTCCTAGCTACCAATCTGTACCAACTTCGAATCCCACAGGCTCAGAACCCGAACAAAAGGCCATCCGTTTCCCTGACGGTGGGCCAGTTCCAAGTTAAGTATTGGCCTGTTAGCTGCAGAGGTAGCCAAGACATGTAGTAATTACTGTGTATAATAAATGTGCTTTGATTTAATCTTACGAAGCGGTGTATTGGATTATTGATAATTACTCGGACTTGAACCATGTGGCGGTATCATAAAGATACCTGGCGACTCAAGAGCAAAGGTGATAAAACAGAGCAATTAAACGAAGGCAAAGTTAGCAACACCACCACCCCCAACTAATGTTAGATGTTATCCAGTTCTTGATAGTGCATGATGAATAATGCCCATGAATTGTAGAACCCCTCCATCCTTCCCCTCAGTTCAAACATAACCTTCTCAAGAGTCAAGAATTCCAACAAGTCCCCCCGCCACGCCAGGGCACAGGGTGGAGAGGCTGCCCTCCATCCCATCAGGATCCTCCTTCGGGCGATCAACGAGGCGAAGGCTACAACATCTGCCTCCGCACCAGTTTGCAATGCTGGCTGGTCCGACACCCCGAATATGGCCACCCGGGAGCCTGGGTCCAGTTTCACGTGCACCACTTTAGAAATTACCCTAAAAATCTCCTTCCGGTAATTCTCTAGCATCCCACTTCCCTGGCTCAAATCTGTTGTTCCCTCGAATCGGCATTTCCCTTGACCCTGCCCCCAACCCGAAGTGTTGGCGAAACTGCCTCCAAATTCTCAATGAAGCTATTATTACCGGACTCCCTGAGTACTTCTCCAGGGCTATCAGGAGGGCGCTGTTGCTAGTGCTTTCAATCCCGACCCCCTGCACAAACTCTTCTCCATTCTGACCCACTGGGAATCAACCCCTCTGGCCCAGCTCCGCACCTTCTCCACATTCACCGCCCAGTAGTAATACATCAAGTTCGGAAGACCCAAACCTCCTGCCTGCCTTCCCCTCTGTAGTAGCACCTTTCTAACTCTGGCCACCTTTCCCCCCCATATGGACGACGTAATCCTTCCCTCAATCTCTCTGAAAAAAGCCTTTGGCAGGAACATCGGCAGGCATTGAAAAATAAACAGAATTCGCAGCAACATGTTCATTTTAACCACCTGTACCCGACCTACCAGTGACAAAGGGAGACTGTCCCACCTTGCCAGATCAGCTTTCACTCTCCCCACCAAACTAGAAATGTTGTACCTGTGGAGCCCACCCAACACCCGGGGAACCTGCACCCCCAGGTGCCTAAAGTGAGTCCCTGCCCTACAGAATGGCAGCCCCCCCCCCCACCCCTGGCTGAGACACCACAAAATACTCACTCGTCGAGATTTAGTTTGTATCCCGAGAAAGACCCAAACACTCGAAGCAGCTCCAATATTCTCCCTATTGACACACACAGTTCCGACATGTATAACAGCAAGTCATCGGCATACAAGGACACCCTATGCTCTATTCCCCCCCACGCTATTCCTTTGTTTACCCCCAAACTTCTTAGTGCAATGGCCAACGGCTCAATCGTGAGTGCAAACAGCAGGGGGGACATTCCTGCCTGATCCCACGGTGGAGAGAAAAGTATCTCGAGCTGATGTTGTTTGTGTCCTTATCCAATCCCAAACTGCTCCAGAACTGCCATCAAGTACCCCCATTCTACCCGGTCGAAAGCCTTTTCAGCGTCCAATGCCACAACCACCTGTGTTTCCTTCCCCTCTGCCGGTGCCATAACGACGTTCCCCTCTGCCGGTGCCATAACGACGCTCAATACCCTTCTAATGTTTGAAAAGAGCTGCCTCCCTTTCACGAACCCCACCTGATCTTCACCCATCACTTTCGGGAGGCACTCCTCTAGCCTACCCGCCAGTACCTTCGCCAATACTTTTGCGTCCACAAAGTGGTGTGGGCCTATACGACCCATATTGCGTTGGATCCTTATATTTTTTTAGCAACAGGGAAATCGATGCCTGCCCCAATGTTTGTGGCAACACCCCCTTCCCTATCGCCTCTTCAAACATCCCCACCATCAGGGGTGCCAGCTTATCCTTGAATTTTTTATAATATTCCACCGGAAACCCATCCGTCCCTGCCACCTTCCCAGACTGCAGCCTCTTATAAAATTCCTCAAAAACCTTGTTAATCAGATCCGGAGCCACCACCAACATCCCTGCCCTATCCCTCTAATATCTCCTCTTTATCAATAATAGCACATCCAGAGGTGCTTCACGAGCTATTATACAATAAAATCACGCCGATTCATCCAAAGATACATATGAGCAGATGGTTAAAAGCATGATCACCAGGCTGAGAAAAGGATGGGTGGGGCAGGTTTTCCACTCAGGGCTGGATGTGAAGAACAGGGAGGTCCCAATTATGGCGAGCAAGCGGGTGGCATCTGAGGCGGCGGGTATTGTGGCGGATAAAGGGGGTCGATGTGATGTTGAGTGGCAGGTTGCAGGGGGCCCGGCTGGTGCTAGTGAATGTGTATGCTCCGAACTGGGACACTGCAGGGTTCATGAAGCGGATGTTGAGTAGGGTTCCAGATCTGGAGTCATGTAGTTTGGTAATGGGGGGGTACTTTAACACGGTCCCGGACCCGGCACTGGATCGGTCTAGGTCGAGACCGGGTAAGAGGCCAGCAGCGGCCAAGGTCCTGAGGGGGTTGATGGACCAGATGGGGGGAGTGGATCTGTGGAGATTTGCCAGGTCAAGGGCGAAGGAGTTTTCCTTCTTCTCCCATGTGCACAAGGCGTACTCACAGATTTATTTTTTCATGGTAAGTAGGGCGCTAATCCCGAGAGTGGAGGGGGTGGAGTATTCGGCCATTGCGATCTCAGACCATGCCCCGCACTGGGTGGAGTTGGGGGAGGAGAGAGGCCAACGCCCTCTGTGGAGAATGGACATGGGACAACTGGCAGACGAGGAGGTCAGTGGGCGGGTTCAGAGGTGTATCCAAAGCTATGTGGAGACAAATGATAATGGGGAGGTTTCGGTGAGTGTGGTCTGGGAGGTGCTAAAGGCAGTTGTCAGAGGGGAGCGAATTTCAGTCAGGGCCCACAGAGAGAAGAGGGATAGGATGGAGAGGGAGAGATTGGTGGGGGAGATACTTCAGGTGGACAGGAGGTATGCGGAATCCCCCGAGGAGGGGTTCTTGAAGGAGCGCCGGAGCCTGCAGGCGGCGTTTGACTTGCTTACCACGGGGAAGGCTGAGGCTCAATTGAGGAAGGTACAGGGAGCAGGTGTACAGGTGTATCGGGAAAGGCAAGTAGGATGCTGGCGGGTCAGCTGCGGAAGAGAGAGGCGGCCAGGAAGATTGGGGGGTAACACGATGCTGAGCTCGGCTAGGATTTACGAAGTCTTCAAAGACTTTTATGGCAAATTGTAAGAGTCAGAACCCCCCTACTAAGGTTTCCACAGGTGGAGGGGTGAGTAGAGGAATTGGGGGCCCCGATTGAGATGGAGGAACTGGTTAAGGGGTTAGGGGGTATGCAGGCGGGCAAGGCCCCGGGACCGAATGGGTATCCCGTAGAGTTTTATAGGAAATACTCGGAGCTGCTGGGTCCACTGTTGTGGAGGGCTTTCGATGAGGCTAAGGAAAAGGGAACCCTTCCCCCGACGATGTCGCAGGCTCTGATCTCGCTTATTCTCAAGCGAGATAAGGACCCGTTGCAATGTGGCTCCTATAGGCCGATTTCACTTCTTAATGTGGGTGCCAAGGTTTTGTCCACTAGGATTGAGGACTGTGTCCCGGGAATGATCAATGAGGATCAGATGGGGTTTGTGAAGGGCAGGCAGTTGAATACGAATGTGCGGAGGCTCCTGAATGTGATCATGATGCCCTTGGAAGGGGGGGGGGGGGGGATGTAGAAGTGGTAGTGGCAATGGATTCTGGAGGCTTTTCGGGGTATACGCTGAATGTTGGAAAAAGCGAGCTTTTTGTGATACATGCGAGGGGCCAGGAAAAGAGACTGGGAGAGCTACCGCTTAAGAGGGTGGAGAGGAGCTTTCGCTACTTGGGCATTCAGATAACTAAGAGGTGGGGGGTCCTGCACAAGCTCAATTTAGCACAGCTGGTGGATCAGATGGAGGAGGACTTTAAGAGGTGGGACATGCTGCCGCTTTCCCTGGCGGGCAGGATGGAGTCTGTAAAGATGACGGTCCTCCCCAGGTTCTTGTTAGTCTTCCAGTGCCTTCCCATTCTCATCCCCAAGTCCTTTTTCAAGCAGGTAAATAGGATTATTACGGGATTTGTGTGGGCAAACAGGATCCCACGCATTAAGAGACTGTTCTTGGAGCGCAGTCGGGGTGGGGGGGGGGTTTGCACTGCCGAACTTGTGCAGCTATTACTGGGCAGCGAATATATCCATGATTCGGAAATGGGTAATGGAGGGAGAGGGAAGGCGTGGAGGTGGCGTCCTGTAATGGTACTAACTTGGGGGCACTGATAACTGCACCGTTGCCGCTTCCGCCGACGTGGTATACCACGAGCCCGGTGGTGGCAACGACATTGAGGATCTGGGGGCAGTGGAAACGGCACAGGGGGGAGGCAGGGGCTTCAGTCTGGGCCCCAATACGGAACAATCACAAGTTTGTTCCTGGTAGAATAGACGGGGGGTTTCTAAGTTGGCACAGGGCGGGTATCAAAAGGATGGGGGACTTGTTCATTGATGGGACTTTTGCTAGTCTGAGGGCGCTGGAGGAGAAATTTGGGCTACCCCCGGGGAATACCTTTAGGTACATGCAGGTTCGGGCGTTCGTGAAAAAGCAGGTGGGGGAATTCCCACTGCTGTCTGCCCGGAGGATACAGGGTAGGGTGGTCTCGGGTGTGTGGGTAGGGGATGGCAAGATATCGGAAATATATCAGGAGGTGCAGGAGGCGGAGGAGGCCTCGGTGGAGAAGCTGAAGGGCAAGTGGGAGGAGGAGCTGGGTGAGGGCCTGTGGGCTGGCGCCCTGTGCAGGGTCAATTCCCCCTCATCTTGCGCCAGGCTTAGCCTGATTCAGTTTAAGGTGGTGCACCAGGCGCATATGACAGTGGAGAGAATGAGTAAGTTCTTTAGGGTGAAGGACAGGTGTGAGAGTTGCTCAGGGAGCCCAGCAAACCACATCCATATGTTCTGGGCATGCCCGGCACTTACAGGATTTTGGAAAGGCTTTGCAAAGGCTATGTCCAAGGTCTTGGATACTCGGGTAAAACCTAGCTGGGGGATAGCGATATTTGGGGTGTCAGACTATCCGGGAGTGCAGGACTCTTAAGAGGCCAGAGTTCTGGCCTTTGCTCCTTGGTAGCCCGGAGAAGGCTCTTGTTAATGTGGAGGGACACAAAACCCCCAAGCGTAGAGGCTTGGGTCAGTGACATGGCGGAATTTCTCAGGTTGGAGAGGATAAAGTTTGCATTGCGAGGGTCCTTGCAGGGGTTCTCCAGGCGGTAGCAACCGTTCCTTGACTTTCTCGTGGAACGTTAGGTGGAGGTCGGCAGCAGCAGCAAACCAGGGGGGGGGGGGGGGTGGGGGGTTGGGCGGTGGATGGTTTTCATTTGTAAAGGGCAGATACCCCACCTTTTTCGATGTTTTTCTTTTTTTTGTGGTTCGTAAAAATTATTGAAAATTTTTGAATAAAAACAATTTTTTTTTAAAAAAGCATGATCAAAGAGTTAGGTTTTAAGTGGAAAGTGACGTAGAGGCACAGAGAGATTTAAGGAGAGAAAACCAGAATGTAGGGCCTAGATAACCATGTTTCAACAGCACATTCCAACACTCCATCAGGCACAACCACCATGACATCCAAGTTCTGTTCCAATCACACTCCACCATCCTCAGTTGGAAAGATGTCCCTTCACTGCTCCTGGAACAAAATCCAGAAACTCCTTTCTGTGGCTGTACCGCCAACTGTAATGTTTACGGTCTGTGGCTGCACCTACACAACACGGGACTGACTATACCACCTTCTCGAAGACAATTAGTGATGGGAATAACTGCTGGCCTTGTCAGCAACAATCTCACAACCATGAATTTTGGGGACGAATAAACCGGGTTAAGTACATCAAACATTTGTTTGATGCATGTTTGCGAGTTTATATGTGAAATATATATTTTGCTCCAATTAATCCCCGCCCTGTAACCACGCTGCACCCGAGCTCAGTCTCGCCCTTCATGTTCAAGGCCCAGGCGAAGTGGTTGTCGCCAGTCAACTTTCGCTGCATTGGAAACTAACGGGCCAACGCGCTTAAACCGGGGAGGGAGGGGGGTGCGCGTGGTGGTAAAAAGCTTTCACTCACCTCCACCGCTTTCTCCGGACACTCCGCTATGAGCTGCTCTGTAAAGATTCTGTCAAAACAAAAAAAATCAACAAATGGGGAAGGGGGCAGTTATGAGCAGCACTCACTGGTAGGCCCGCACTTATAACGCCGCCGCTACACTCACCGCTCCGCCGCCATCTCGCCCGCTCCTCTCGGCGCCGCCGATTTGAAGAAACTTCTGGAAGAAGAAGGAGCCGGGAGCGCCCGCCGCCGCCAACGAGTCACCGCCGGGGCACAAGAGACAACCGCCGCGCGTGCGCAGTGAGAGAGAAGAGCCGGCAGAGCGGCGGCCATCTGCGTAAAGATCAGTTCGATGCCGGAGGAGAGAGAGAGTTCCTCAGCGCAGCAAGTGGGGATTAATCATTGTTTACCTTTAAAAGAGATGCTGAATTAGGTGGCCGGGATGGCGTCGATATATTGGCGAGAGTGAGGTGTTAGTATAGGATTTCTGTTTTTTTTTAAATCCGGACCAAAACCCGGGGTGGGAGGGGCGATGTTTAATGATGTCCATTTGAACGGCTGTTGGTCGGCGCCCTCTGAGCAGTTTTACTTCAGTGTTTAGGGAGCGCCTTTGACTTCAGCTAAATTTTATGTCATCATTGGATACAGGAATAGTGCCAGAGGACTGGAGGATAGCAAATGTGGTCTCTTTGTTCAAAAAGGGGAGCAGAGACAACCCCGGCAACTATATACAACGTGAGCCTCAGGTCTGTAGTGGGTAAAGTCTTGGAGGGGATTATAAGAGACAAGATTTATAATCATCTAGATAGGAATAATATGATATGGGATAGTCAGCATGGCTTTGTGAAGGGTAGGCTATGCCTCACAAACCTTATCGAGTTCTTTGAGAAGGTGACTGAACAGGTAGACGAGGGTAGAGCAGTTGATGTGGTGGATATGGATTTCAGCAAAGCGTTTGATAAGGTTCCCCACGGTAGGCTATTGCAGAAAATACGGAGGCTGGGGATTGAGGGTGATTTAGAGATGTGGATCAGAAATTGGCTAGCTGAAAGAAGACAGAGGGTGGTGGTTGATGGGAAATGTTCAGAATGGAGTTCTGTCACAAGTGGAGTACCACAAGGATCTGTTCTGGGGCCGTTGCTGTTTGTCATTTTTATCAATTACCTAGAGGAAGGCGCAGAAGGGTGGGTGAGTAAATTTGCAGACGATACTAAAGTCGGTGGTGTTGTCGATAGTGTGGAAGGAAGTAGCAGGTTACAGAGGGATATAGATAAGCTGCAGTGCTGGGCTGAGAGGTGGCAAATGGAGTTTAATGTAGAGAAGTGTGAGGTGATTCACTTTGGAAGGAAAAACAGGAATGTGGAATATTTGGCTAATGGAAAAGTTCTTGAAAGTGTGGATGAGCAGAGGGATCTAGGTGTCCATGTACATAGATCCCTGAAAGTTGCCACCCAGGTTGATAGGGTGGTGAAGAAGGCCTATGGAGTGTTGGCCTTTATTGGTAGAGGGATTGAGTTCCGGAGTCAGGAGGTCATGTTGCAGCTGTACAGAACTCTGGTACGGCCGCATTTGGAGTATTGCGTACAGTTCTGGTCACCGCGTTATAGGAAGGACGTGGAGGCTTTGGAACGGGTGCAGAGGAGATTTACCAGGATGTTGCCTGGTATGGAGGGAAAATCTTATGAGGAAAGGCTGATGGACTTGAGGTTGTTTTCGTTAGAGAGAAGAAGGTTAAGAGGAGACTTAATAGAGGCATACAAAATGATCAGAGGGTTAGATAGGGTGGACAGTGAGAGCCTTCTCCTGCGGATGGAAATGGCTAGCACGAGGGGACATAGCCTTAAACTGAGGGGTAATAGATATAGGACAGAGGTCAGGGGTAGGTTCTTTACGCAAAGAGTAGTGAGGCCGTGGAATGCCCTACCTGCTACAGTAGTGAACTCGCCAACATTGAGGGCATTTAAAAGTTTATTGGATAAACATATGGATGATAATGGTATAGTGTAGGTTAGATGGCTTTTGTTATGTGCAACATCGTGGGCCGAAGGGCCTGTACTGCGCTGTATTGTTCTATGTTCTATGAGGCAAACCAGCAGATTTCAATTACGAGAAAGGCAGATTTAAAAACAATAGTTGCTTGCATTTATTTTGCGCCTTGAACGTAGCCCCAAGAACATGAAAGTAATTCCTCGCTTAGCATCGTATTTGCGTTCCTGAAAAGTGCAACACTCTAAATGAAGCAAAAATTTACCAATTACAACCAAGGTTCTGTAGGATCTTTCCCGTCATCAACAAAACTGAAACAAGGACACTCCGTATGTTCAAATCCTATACATTGCGAAATTGCTATATTTGTAAATTAATTCATTTTTAAAAAAAATATTTTTATTGAAAATGTTTTCATTCTAACAAAACAACATTAATATAATATAAAACAGAAGTATCGGGTTACAATATAAAAACACAATCAACAACACATCCAGTCCTATGCCCCCAATTGTCAACTAAAACCCCCTTAACAATTGATGGTGACTAACTCTTTAAAAAAGGAAATGAATTGTTGCCATCTTATGTGAAACCCTTCTACCTACGCACTAATAGTGTACTTGACCTTCTCCAAATGTGGGAGCTTCATGAGGTCACCCAACCAGATTGAGGTACTGGGCAGAGTAGGAGACCTCCACCCAAGCAGAAAGCACCTCAAGGCTATTAATGAGGCAAAGGCAAGGACTGCAGCACCAGCGAGTCTGGCATCCTGAAAATAGCCACCAACGGACAAGGCTCCAGTTCAACATTAACAATCTAGAAGGAAATCCAAACGCTTAATAATTCAGGACATGACCAGAATATATGGGTATGGTTAGCTGGCCCCCAAGAACAGCGTGCTCACTTCTCGTCTACCCCCCCAAAAATTACTCATCCTCGCTTTGGTCAGATGAGTGCACCACCTTGAACTGGATCAAACTAAGGGTGGAAGTGTTGACTGAAGTGGGTTGGTGCAGACTCGATGGGCCGAATGGCCTCCTGCACTGTATGTATGTTCTATGTAAAGCCAAGTGCAGGAGGACATGGAATTGACCTGATGAAGAGCCTCGCAGCACATCTCATCCAAAATAGCACCTAATTCACCTTCACCTCATTCAATGGAGCCGACTCTACGTATAGGATCTGGCCATAAATATCCGAAATAATCCCCCTCCCCACCAGGCCCGGCCAAAGATAAAATTCTCTCCAACAGGGAGGACGGTTGTGCCAAGGGAAAAGAAAAGGCCTTCCATTAAAAAACTCACAAATCTGGTAATTGAGTCATAGAGTTTTACAGCACCGAAAGAAGCCCTTTGGCCCATTGCGTTCACACCGACCATCACATGCCAACTGTTCTAATCCCATTTTCCAGCTCAAGTAGGTTTGGCATTGGACACTACCTTGAGGAACTCCTCCAGTGATGTCCCAGGACTGTGATGACTGACTTCCAACAGCCACAACCATCTTCCTTTGTAATAGGTATGACTCCAACCAGTGGAGAGTTTTCTCTTGATTCCCATTGATTCCAGTTTTACTGGGGCACCTTGATATTAGACTCGGTCAAATGCTGCCTTGATTCCAAGGGCAGTCACTCTCACCTCGCCTCTGGCATTCAGCTCTTTTGTCCTTGTTTGAACTAAGGCAATAATGAAGTCAGAAAATGCGTGACCCTGGTGGAGTTAAACTCAGCGCCACTGAGCAAGTTATTGCTGAGTAAGTGCGATTTGAAAGCACTGTTGATGACCCCTTCCATCATTTTGCTGATGATTGAGAATAGATGATAGGGTGGTAATTTGCCTGGTTGAATTTGTCCTGCTTTTTGTGTGTAAGACATATCTGGGCAATTGTGCTAACCACAATGCTACCGTGCTGCCTTATGGGATCACTTAGCTCTGTCTACACTTGCTGCTTATGTTATTTGGCATACAAATAGTCCTGTGTTGTTTCACCAGGTTCACACCTCATTTTTCGGTATGCCTGGGATCCCAGGCCCAAAACACTCATTCCAGGTTAAGCAGCGTTTCACTTGCATCTCTTCCAATTTGGTCTACTGCATTCGCTGTCCCAATGTGGTCTCCTCTATATCGGAGAGGCCAAACGCAATCGGAGAGGGTGATCGCTTTGCTGAGCATCTTCAGTCTGTGCGCATTCAGGACCCTGACCTTCTTGTTGCTTGCCATTTTAACAAAAGACCCTGCTCCCATGCCCACATGTCTGTTCTTGGCCTGCTGCATTGTTCCAGTGAAGCGCAACGCAAACTGGAGGAACAACATATCTTCCGGTTAGGCACACTACAGCCTTCCGGCCTGAACATCGAATTCAACAACTTAAGATGATCAGCTCTACCACACCGCGACCCATTTGTTTTCATTTTACTTTGACTATCTTTTACCATTTCTTTCTTTCTTAATGTATATTTAATTTATCCCCCCCTCCCCCCAATCTTATCCACCTTTCCTTCACCTTTCTCCTCTTTGGTTCCCCCTTCCCTCCCCCTCCCCCCACATCTCCAGTTCATCCTCTGATGTTAGTCTCCCTGCTGTTTGACCTTTCACATCTTTTGTCCTCTCTGAGTGCCATTAGCACTCTTTCCTCTTGATTTCTGTGGCTATTAGCACCCGGTTTCTCTGGGTTTCTGTGGCTATGACTTATCTTTCATTCTCACTCCACAGTATGAATATTTCCCACTTTCTCTGTTAGCTTTGACAAAGAGTCATCGGACTCGAAACGTTAGCTCTTTTCTCTCCCTACAGATGCTGCCAGACTTGCTGAGATTTTCCAGCATTTTCTCTTTCAGTTCAGATTCCAGCATCCGCAGTAATTTGCTTTTATACATTCTGTGCCCTTGCCACTGTCAGTGCTTCCTCCAAGTGGTGCTCAACATGGAGGTGGACTGATTCGTCAGCTGGCGGTGGACGGTATGTGGTAATCAGCAGGAGGTTTCTTTCTCCATGTTTGACCTGAAGCAATGGACTTTATTGTATCCAGAGTCAATGTTGAGGACTCCCAGAGCAACTCCCTGCCGATTGTATTCCACCGTGGCTCCATCTCTGCTGGAGATGCCAGGGATGGCAATATGGGTATCTGGGACGTTATCTAGAAGGTATGATTCCATGAGTATGACTATGTCAGGCTGTTGCTTAACTAATCTGTGAGGCAGCTCTCCTGAGTCACCAGATATCAGTAAGGAGGACTTTGCAGGCTCGACAGGGCCGGGTTTGCCATTCTCGTTTCCAGTGTCGATGTCGATTCCGGGTGGTCCGTCCGGTTTATTCCCTTTTAGACTTTGTAGCAGTTGAATACAACTGAGTGGCTTGCTAGGCTATTTCAGAGGGCATTTAAGAGTCAACCACATTGCTGTGGATCTGGAGTCACATGTGAGACCAGGTGAGGACTGCAGATTTCCATTCCTGAATGACATTAGTGAACCAGCTAGGTGTTATAAGACAATTGACAATGGTTTTAGGGTCATCATTAGACTTTTAACTCCAGATATTTATTGGATTCAATTTTCACCATCTGTCATGGTGGGATTCAAACTCCAGTCCCCAGAGTATTACCCTGGGTCTTTGGATCACCAGTCCTGTGACAATACCACTGCACCATCGCCTTTCCCTCCGTGTGTGGCTCTCAAGAACAAGTCAACTGTTCCCACTTCTAGCCTTTACCCATATGATTGCAATTTTCTTTTTCCTCGGGTGCTTATCCAATTTATTGTCCCGATTGTATTCCACCACACACTCGGGCATTGCATTCCAGATCCTAACCACTCACTATCTAAAGCATGTTTTCTCTTCTGTCATCATTCTTTTGTAAATCATCTTAATTGGTGTTCTCTGGTTACCACTCTGGCAATTCTCTCTCTCTGCTCTGTTTGGCATGTCATTATTTTAAACCCTTCTATCAAATCTCTCACTCATCTCTAAAGAGAATGACTCCTGCTTTTCCAAACTATCCACATAATTAAAGTCTTTCATCCCTTGTACATTCTTATAAATCTTTTCCACAATATCTCATGATTTCACCTCCCTCTTAAAGTGTAGTGCTAAGAATTGGACACAGTGCAGATGAGGCCGAACCAGAGTTCGATGAAGGTCTTTCATAATGTTCTTGCTTTTGTACTCTACACCTCTATTAATAAAGCTCAGTGTCACACTGTTTTAGCCTGCCCTGCCACCTTCAATTATTGTGCACATATACGCCAGGTCTCTCTCTACTTGCATCCCTTTTAGAATTGTATCTTTTTGTTCTATCTACCAAAATGTACCACCTGTAACTTCTCTGAATTGGCATTAAATTTCATCTGCCACATGTCAGTCATTCATCGAGCCTGTCTGTCTTCTTGAAGTTGCGGTAAAATGGCCAACGGCCTGAATCTAAGGCCCGATACAGAATTGGACACTTTAAATTAAAGCCACAGTCAGACCACTGACGGGTCTGATGGGAAATCAAACAGCCAAACTTGAATACACTGGATAGAGACAGATAGCCGGGAGAAGTCTGGGCTTGTCCTGTAATCTAGCATCTAGATCACCTTATATGGGGTACGGTTACGTGCATTGAGTGCAGACAACGCACCTAAGGATGGACCTCTGGGGTGGAGTTCCTGGTGTCCTGCAGAGTTGCAGTCATCAACTCCATTGAGTGTAGCAACCCACGCCCAATGACCTCATTGGCTGAGAGCCAGAGAAGCTTTTGGAAGGGCGTGAAGAGGCATTGGAGAAGACTCCACGGTCGACCAGAGGAGAGAAGGAAGCAACATGCGAGATCAACCTTCGCAGTCTAAGGCCCTGGGATGACCAAGACTCAGAGAATTGGACCCGCAGCTTGATCCAGTTCACCAGCATGGGTAGTAGTAAGAAGCTTCGGCATATAGTTGGGATAATTTGAGGGCTAAACTGTTTTAGGTTAAACATCACCGTTTCAATATCGACAGAGTCTAAAGTAGAAATGCAGCCTTGGAAAGTAAAGGCAATAGTGAAGGTGGCACAGTTGCATCACATGTGGCATCCCATCAGTGAAGGGGAGCCACGGGTTAATAACTAATGATAGTGGTCAAATGGATTTCACTCATTGACCACAACCATTAATAGAGAAGTGGCATCCTTTACTTTAATAATTTAATTCACTACTTACCACCCTCCAGATGGCTTCAGATGTGCAATGGAAAGGTTGCTCACTTATGTGTTCGGGTCTCGGGGTTAAGGCTGCATCAGGAAAAATGCAATCAAGGCACCCAAAGCTGTGCAGCCCTGTATCTCCCCTGACCATGCCATTCCTTGACATCTCAGCAATGCCCTAAAATGACAAGTCCTGCATTCACACTTACGTTCTGACCCCATGACTCACTAGGGTTTGGTCAGCGGTGACCAACTATGCGAACACTATGCAAACGTCAAATCCACTGAGGAACAGCAGTGATGTGAGACAAGACCTGAGCCTTTCAATGTCATCTAATGATGCAAATGCTGTCATAAATGAAATGTAGACCAGCCTACGGCTCTCATCCTAAAGTGCATGTCTTGGGTTCTGACACTAACAATGAGGAGACCCAAATGCTGCTAGAGTATCAAATGCTGCTAGAGTATCATTACTGATGAGCTGTCATCAACTATTGCTGTCTCTTGAGGAATAAAATTTCAAAACATTCCCATCATGCACTACTAATAAAGATTTCAACGGGGATTTTCACAGTAACTTCATTGCATTGTTAATGTAAGCCTACTTATGACACTAATAAAGATTATTATTATTAGCACATTCGTGAACCAGAGGTGACCTTTTTCCACTTTCCATTATGCCATGGTGCAGCTCCGACATTCACAGCAGAGGTTGGAGGCAGCCTCCCCACTGCTACATCCGGATGCCTGTGATGACTTTGGTGGGTATCCTCTAGTGGCTCGAAGCCTGGAGATCCCCAGCCTGTTAAGGGTCTCCTGCTCAGCAGTAGAAATGCACTTGGTGGCATGCGCTATCGGAGTGGATACAGGCACAGGCAGAGGGGACTCTGAGCAGCTATGCACGCTTGGAGAGTCCTGTATGGACTCCCACGGTGTTTCTGGTTGACGCTCCTGCTCCCTGTGAATGCTAGAGGGTCAAAGCCTGACCCTTGCAAGAAATGGGGCACCTGTAGGGTGGTCAAGGTACCTTGTCCCCATGACGCCTTCATCCTGATCATGCCCCCAGAGTATGTGGCCATGGAGTGCAGGGCCGAGCACAAATCCAGCGAGGTTGCAGTGAGAGGCCAATCTCCCCTCCCCCACAGGAATTATCTCTGTCCTCCCTACCGCAGCTACAGCTTGCTCAAATTCTGTGAGGGCAATGATATCTGCCATCCTTCCCCAGTTCTGGGTCTGCTCTCTCTTTGCCAGCATGCCCTGTATGAAGACAAAAGAAAGGCATGTGATTGGAGAGAATGGAGCAGAGGTTGGTTGAAATGCATGTCCCGTGTGTGTGGTGAGCCCTTCACGGAAGGGACAGAGGATGGAGTGTGAGCCACATGATGGATTTGATGACGGTGATGTGAAAGTGTCCATGAGAGAATGTTGATATGCATCCTCCACTAATGTATCCATAAAGACAGTAGCCATTTGAGTACATGATGCCATGATCAGAGTTTGATAGTGGAGGGATCTGAGAGAGGACTTATCCTGGCAGAGCGGATGTGATCATCTGCTTCCAGCACTGCGTGGCACCTCTGGTGAATTCTTGGGTATGGCCTCCCAGACCAGAGAGGTGGCATCGGGGTACTTCTTGGAGCCATCCCTGGGATAGAGGACATGACTCTATGCCTGGACTCCTGTGATCAAGGCCTAAAGAGCCTGATGGCTGAATCAGGGTGCAGATTTCTTCTTGAGGTAAGTAGCCTTTTGCTTCTGGGTTCCAGACATCCTGCATGGTCTGATGAAGACAGGTGGGCTGGAGAGATTGAGAGGTTTGTGTTGCATTGGTTTTTAAATATGGCACTGGAATCTCAAAACCGACCAGCTGATGATGGGCAGATGAATCAGCTCTGGACCCGCCAAATGATTCGAAGAGATACTCGCTCATACATAATTAATGAGCTTACAACTGTAGAACCAAGCTCAAGTTTCCATCATTCTGGCCAGTGGGAAGGGTGTCAACAGAATTGCACTTGGGACGGAATTCTCCAATGTTTTGTCTAAGTGACATAAGCATGGCTACATGGTAGGTCAAAATAGTTGCGAATTGAAATGCGCAGGACATTGAGGGGAAGATAAAACGTGGAGAAAAACTGGATTTATAGTTAGAAATTTGTTAACGATGCAAATAGCGTGGAATCAGTAACTAACTGTGATAACAGAACATCTGTGATTGCATGTGTCAAAGGAACATCTGTGATTATGTGTGACTTTAATCTGCAAACAAATTTGGGGAGCCAAATTAGTCACAGTACAATAGAGGAGGGATTTCTGAGTGTATGCGGGATGGTTTTCTGGACCAATATGTTGAGGAACCAACAGGGGAACAGGCTATCTTGGACTGGATATTGTGCAGTGATAAAGGATTAGTTGGCAATCTAGTTGTGAGAGAACCCTTGGGAATGAGTGACCATAATATGATAGAATTCTTTATCAAGGTGGATAGTGAGTTAGTTGATTCGGAGACCAGGATCCTGAACCTCAATAAAGAGAACGGTGATGGTATGAGGCATGAGCTAGCAATGATGAACTGGAAACATGACTGAAAGGAAGGACAGCGAACAGGCAGTGGCAGGCATTCAAGGAATGAATAGGTGAACTCCAAAAGTTGTTTATTCCTATTTGGCGCAAGAGTAGAAAGCGAACTGTGGCCAAACTATGATTTACAAGGGAAATTAGAGATATAATTAGATTTAAAGAAGAGACCAACAAATTAGCAAGAAAAAGCAAAAGACCTGAGGATTGAGAACTGTTCAAAATTCAGCAAAGTTGGACCAAGGCATTGATGAACCAACCCATAACAGCCTCCCCGAACAGGCGCCAGAATGTGGCGACTAGGGGCTTTTCACAGTAACTTCATTTGAAGCCTACTTGTGACAATAAGCGATTTTCATTTCATTTTCATGAAGAAGGGGAAATACAATTTGAAAGTAAGCTAGCAGGGAACATAAAAACTGACTGTAAAAGTTTCTATAGGCATGTAATGAGAAAAAGATTGATAAAAACTAATGTAGGCTCCTTACAGTCAGAAACAGAGGAATTCATAACAGGGAACAAAGAAATGGCTGAGGAATTAAATTCATACTTTGCTGCTGTCTTCACAAAGGAAGACATGAATAATGTATCAGAAGTTCTGAAAAACGCAAGTTTTAGCGAGGAGCTGTAGGAAATTAGTATTAATAAAGAAATGGTTTCGAGGAAATTATTGGGATTGTAGGTGGACAAATCTCCAGGGCCTGATAATCTTCATCCTAGAGTACTTAAAGAAGTGGCCTTAGAAATAGTAGATCATTGGTGGCCATTTTCCAAAATTTTTTGGCTCTGGAATGGTTCCTACAGATGGGAGGGTAGCTAATATAACCCCACTCTTATCATTATCAAGGATTTCATAGCCCATCATTTGAAAAGTAGTGACGTAATTAGCAAAGTCAGCATGGATTTAAGAATGGAAAATCATGCTTGACAAATCTGCCAGAATTCTTTGAAGATGTAACTAGTAGAGTTGACCAGGGAGAACCAGTGGGTGTGGTTTATTTAGACTTTCCGAAGGTCATTGACAAGGTCGCTCATAGCAGATTACTATGTAAAGTTAAAGCACATGGAATTGCGGGTAGTGTCTTGAGATGGATAGAAAGCTCGTTAGCAAACATGAAGCAAAAAGTTGGAATAAATATGTATTTTTCCAATTGGCAGGCAGTAACTAGGATTGGAGGATGCAGAGATTCTTCAGCAGGATTTGGACAATCTGAGTGAGTGGGCATATGCATGGCAGATGCAGTATACTGTGGATAAATGTAAGGTTGTCTGTTTCGGTAGCAAAAATAGGAAGGCTGATTATTATTTGAATGGGTGTAAAGTGAGAAACATAGATACTCAGCAAGACCTTGGTGTCCTTGTTCATCAGTCGCTGAAAGTAAGCACGCAGGTGCAGCAGGCAGTAAAGAAGGCAAATGGTGTGTTGGCCTTCATAGCGAGAGGAATTGAATATAGGGATAGAGATGTTTTACTGTAATTGTATAGGGCATTGGTGAGGCCACACCTGGAGTATTATGTGCAGTGACAGTGTCCTTATCTAAGGAAGGATGTTCTTGCTATGGCGGGAGTGCAGCCAAGGTTTTTCAGGCTGATTCTTGGGATCAGGGAATTGAACTTGGTGATCAGCCATGATCATAATGAATGGTGGAGCAGGCTCGAAGGACCGACATGGCCTCCTCCTGCTTCTGTTTTCTATTTATGTATCTATGTAAACTGATGTCAAGATGGATAAATGAGACTAGAGGCTGTTTCACAGGCAAAGAGAATGGAGTGATGTATTTCCAACAATTTATACATTTCCTGTTGCCATATTGAAACTGCTGTTGCTAGTGTTTAGATTTTCACAGGAAGTTTCCACTGATAAATCTAGAAGTCTCAATAACAGATTGCAATTTCTTTAGCCATCAAATTGAGAATCAAGAATCATTTCAATCAACAAGTTAGACAGCTTCCTGTTAATTCCAGATTAATTTTAAAGTCCAACAAGTGAGATAATTGAAGATCAATGAGTTCCTCAGTTGCCCCTGGTGTCTGATCAAATGCTTCAGTGACAATCCACTCTTCCAACAACCATTGCTCCATCTACTGATAAGATAGGGTCCCTGGAATGATTTAACAGTGAGCAGCCTAGGTCTGTGGAAAAAGTCCTTCTGCAACAATCTTTCTGCCTTCACAAGAAGAATAGTGGTAGCTCATTGAAAGTGACCAGTTTTGCAAGGTGGATCAATGTCAATATCGCCAGTGTTCTTTTCAGTTACTGTACAGATTGAAGACAGTGTGATTTATTGATATTTCATCTGTAGGTCAGATCTGCTCTAATATTTTTCTCATCAGTGAGCTAGCCCCCCCACATACAGTAGCATTGGAAAATACACGTTAGAGCATCATGGCCAGCTATAGGGAGAAAAAAGTCAGGAGTCGCACTTTGGAATTCTTTCCACAATCCTTTGTCTCAGTCCCTCTCTTGCCAAGATTAAAGTCCTGGAATTAAGAACTGCAAGCAATGTAGGGGAACAATGACAGGCATTAAAAAGATTTTCTTTGAATATTTTTGTTTATTAGTTATAAAATAGTGGAGATGGTGGGGGGGCGGGGGGGAGGTTTGAATGGGTGAAGCAAGAGGTTATGTAATGCAACCTCCATGATTACCTCCAACCAAAATTTGCAACACTACTAACTCACTAACTGCTCTTTCAAAAACCTCTATCTGCTGCTAAACGTTGATTTCCCTGCCACCATTCAGTGTCCTCTACATTGAAGAGCACCCTGCTATAGGTAGTTTTGGGGTGGTTAGAATTAGTTTTACTTTACTTAACTAAAGAACAAAGTAAGAAGTCTTCCAACACCAGGTTAAAGTCCAACAGGTTTGTTTGGAATCACTAGCTTTCGGAGCGCAGCTCTTTCATCAGGTGAGTGAAGAGGTGGGTTCCACAAACATGTATATAGACAAAGTCAATGGATGCAAGATGATACTGTGAATGCGAGTCTTTGCAGGTAATTAAGTCTTTACAGGTCCAGATGGAGCGACTGGAACAGGGATAATCACAGGTTAAAGAGGCGTGATTTGTCTCAAGCCAGGACAGTTGGAAGGAGTTTGCAAGCCCAGGCCGGATGGTGGGGGGTGAATGTAATGAGACATGAATCCAAGATCCCAGTTGAGGCCGTACTCAAAATAGATCAGTCACATTTAACTACTGGTTGATTCTAAACCTTTGATTGAGTTATGCATGTTTTGATTCTTCAACTTTAATGATATAAAAGTTTAACGGATCAGATTTTGTAATTTATCACAATAACTCCAGACAGAACAAGGAGCTGTGAACTGTGGTAAACGTACACAGCATGGAACTAGAGGACTGGGTGGAACTAAATCAAACCAGTTGTCACCTGTTAAATGAATATGGGTCTTCACACTTCTTCACCTCAAGGTCCCAATTAGAACAGACTAGGCACTGATTACGTTGGGTGGAATTTGACCAAGATTTGCCAGATTGTCAGAGTTTGACTGAAAACTGGCGTGTATCTCTCAAGATGCACAGTCAAATTTTCAGACCGTGAACTTAATGCACAGAGAAGCTGGGGCATAGTTTACTCTAGTGGGGTGGGGCTTGATACAATTAGCAAGGCTGGCTCCACAGAGATCAGGGCACTACCCTTAAAGTGCGTCCCGATCCGCGTTGGAATTAAGCTCCCTCCACAAACCCATCTCCCCCACAACCACAGAGGTAATGGGGGGCACTCTCTCCCTTCGCAAGCATTATCTGCCGCGCCCCCCCCACCACCACCATACAAGTATTGGGGGGGCACTCTTCCTCTTTCACAGTTATCGCCCCCTCCCCCTGCACAAGCATCACCTTCTTCACAGGCAAGCCGCCCTCCTCCCCAACCGCACATAAGAGGAACACCCTCCCAATGGGAATCCACAGAGTATCCACTCCTGCCAATGCCCCCGGCACACGTTGGCACTCCCCTGGCACAGGCAGCACCAACCTGGCAGTGCTAACCTATGCCAGGAGCAAGGGACCGGGTATGTCCTTCTCCCTCCAGAGGCTATCCTTACCTTGGCACCTCTGATGGGCTCCCAACTGATACCCATTCTTGTATAGCTGTTGTAAACCTCACCGATGTATGAATATTTAGTGAGGGGGATCTTGTGGCTGGGAAGCCCTTTAATAATGTGTTAATGTATTAAAATATATGGAAATTAGGTTCTTACCCTTTATGGGCAGGAGCCTCAGTATGTCACCGATGAGGGGCGGGGAAAATCGGCACACAAGATCTTACCGGCAAGAATCCTGTTACCGGACTCATGAAATTTTAATTAATAATCTTTATTGTCACAAGTAGTACATTAACACTGCAATGAGGTTACGGTGAAAAGCCCCTAGTCGCCATATTCCGGCGCCTGTTCAGGTACAGGGAGGGAGAATTCAGAATAGCCAATGCACCTAACAGCACGTCTTTCAGGCATTGTGGGAGGAAACCGGAGCACCCGGAGGAAACCCATGCAGGCACAGGGAGAACGTGCAGGCTCCGTACTGACAGTGGCCCAAGCCAGGAATCAAACCTGGGACTCTGGCACTGTGAAACAACAGCGCTAACCACTGTGCTACCATGTTACCTGCTTCGCCATTTGAGCTCACGGACTTGGGCATAAAACCTCACCCAATGGTTTCTAAACGACCCAGCAGGCTGGAGTGGCTTAGAACACGAGGGGCGCGATTCCCCGCTCCCGCGCCGGTTGGGAGAGTCGCCTGGGTCGCCAAATTTTCCCACGGCGCCGGTCCGACGCCCTCCCGCGATTCTCCCAAGCGGCGAGAACGGCCCCATCGAGTTCTGCGCGGCGCAGCCGGAGAATCGCCCGAGACACCCAAAATGGCGATTCTCCGGCACCCCTGCTATTCTCAGGCCCGGATGGGCCAAGCGGCCAGCCCAAAACGGCGGGTTCCCCCCAGCGCCGTCCACACCTGGTCGCTGCCGGCGGGAACAGCATGGGAACGCTGGGGGGGGGGGGGGGGGTGGAGGTGGGATCCTGCACCGGGGGGGGCCTCAAATGGGATGTGGCCCGCGATCGGTGCCCACCAATCGTCGGGCCGTCCTCCTCTGAAGGAGGACCTCTCTGAAGGAGGCCTCCTTTCTTCCGCAGCCCCGCAAGATCCGTCTGACATCTTCTTGCGGGGCGGACTCGGAGAGCGCAGATGACGGCAGTTATGCAGCGCCGGCCGTGTCATGTATGCGCCGCCACCTTTACGCGGCGCCAAGGCCTGGCGCGCGTAAATGACACGGCGCCGCCCCTAGACCATTATCGGGCCCTGAATCGGGTGGGATAGGAGCCGTTTTGCACCGTCGTGAACCTCGACGGCGTTCACGACAGCGCGAACACTCCATTTCGGAGAATCCCGCCCAAGGTAGTCTGACTGTCAGGGTTAAAAAATCAGAGTTCACTGGGTCTTATTGCACAGAAACCAAAGAGTCCCAGATGTGGGCAGGGTAGATTGAGTAAACAGAGAATCCAGAGCACATGGCATGACAGAACAAATAAGCCTTTAAAGCAGAAGAACTGAGAGGAGTCAAGCTTGTTTAACTTGCACCCAAATTTCAGATGGAGAGTTAAGACCAGACGAGTTGTCATGTTTCTGCCTTGGTTTGTTAAGTATAACTCTTGTTTCTTAATAAATGTCCTGGTTTACTACCTCAAAATATCTCTTGTTGCCTTCTTGGTTTTAGTCTTGTTAAACTAAATATTGAGTGAAACAAAAATCTCGTACTGCTATGTTCTTGGGTGCAATTGTTGAACAGAGAACATCTTTTAATTTTTCCAAGTCATTGACTGATATTAATATGAAGATAGCTTTCAATGGAAGAGTGGAATTGAATTTTTTTTTTTTTACAAATTCTTTTTTCCAATTAAGGGGCAATTTAGTGTGGCCAATTCACCTACCCTGCACATATTTCTGGTTTGTGGGGGTGAAAACCACGCAGACACAGGGACAGTGACCCAGAGCCGGGATCGAACCTGGGTCTTCAGCGCCGTAAGGCAGCAGTGTTAACCACCGTGCCGTGCCTGGAATTAAATTATACAGATGAAACCTGGAAATCAAATGAGTGGATTGAAATGTGTGATGTCAGCTCAATCGTACCACTTAATTTTTGAGTTCTGGGTTTCGTATCTCCAAGTTGCACACTGGACATGATGTGAATCCACATAATGTATTCTCAGCTGCTATTAAAAAGACAGTACACAAATCAAAATTGGAGATGTTGAGACTGGAAGTAGGACATAGAGGAAGGGCAGTACCCAGTTTCCCCAGCAATAGGAGGATGAAAACAGTTACTCTCATCATGAAGGCATGGTTGGAGATAGCTGAGGAAGTGACCTGCTGAAGCATTGCTCTGGGCCTTGGATGCAAAATAGGAAGTGATTTAATGACCTTTTGCTGATTCAACTGTATCCTTTGCCTCGCCTATCACTCTGTGTCGCTAAATATACCCCATCACAATAGTCTTCACACCCACTCTGCAGCACCCAGCTCTCACTTTCTATGCAGTTTATAATGTCCTCCTTTATGAACTATCATTACTATTCACCCCAATTCTTTTGCATTACCATGCATCCATCTCAGACTCATCCTCCCAAAATGGCCTACATCCAATGGATGAATACCACATCTTCGCTCACTTAGTCACAGGTCTGCTGTTCTTTCATCCCTTGTAGGAGAATGGAATGCAAGGGAATGGTAGAAGATTCTAATTGTCCACCTCACTGATGAAGAGGTTGACACCTTGGGAATATATGCCTTATTTCCTTCCCTCTCAATCGGGGATGGAAAGGTGAAGTTCACAGATAGTCACTTTGCCAATCTTTGCGTCATCAGGAAACTTTGATATGTAGGAGGTCCAAACACCTACGAGGGTACGTGGACCACTAGGTGGGCATGCTAGAGAAGGATGCACAGAGGTGTGATGACATCTGCCTCCTGTGCGAAGAACGGCCTATCACTGGGAGAGATCCTACTGTCTTAAGACTGGACTACCTCCAGTTTTCTGAGCAGCTGTGTCAGCACAGACGAAGATGCTCCCGGGAGGCCACACCAATCTCCAGGCTGTGCTTCAGGACATACTGTGGGGGTTGGTGGGCTCTAAATACCAATGCTCTGAAGATCACCTTAGCTCTCAACTTCTTTCCGGGGGTCTACTGGGCCAGGTATGGAATCTACCTCGCTGCAGCCCTTCATTTCATTAAGGAGGTGACCAATGCATCGTTCACAAAGCCAGCAGCTACAAGTGCCACTGCGCCAACACAAACAGTCAGGCAGAGAGATCCATTGGATTTTGTGCCACTGCTGGAATCCTCCAGGTGCTAGGTATGATAGACTCCCATGCACCAGGCAGGAGTCTTCATCAACAAAAAGTACTTCCATTCCATCAATGACTAACTAGTCTTTCAAGTGTGTGCAAGGTATCTGGGAAACAGCCATGAGCTCCCTGGAGGTCAGCAGCTGCCTCAGAGAGCTGCAGTATTGTTCCAATGTCATTTGCACCAAAGAAATGCTAAAAACTCTATCGTGCAGAAGGAAGAAACTGGCTGCATATAAAACATAATACCTCAACCCTCAAACATTTATTTTGATTTCATTTTGCCCTGGACATTTTATCCCACCCATCGAGAATGGGACGATTGGTCCATGTGCCAAGTGTAAAAGCACAAGGGCTGCGTAAAATTCTGGTCAGTTGCATGCTTAATGGGTGTAGTTATCCTTTCAGTTGTCGGCACGCGCACTTCTGACGTTTGACCAAAATATCGTGCAAGAGCTCCATGACGTCAGGACATACATCCAATGCGAGTTCGGGTCGGGCACCTGCCTGCCGAAGCTCCGTAAAATTCTGATCTATGTTAAACTTATATAAATCACTGGTTTGGCCTCAGCTGCAGTATCGTGTCCAGTTCTGGGTGCTGCAATTTAGTAAAGATGTGAAGGCATTAGAGATACAGAAAAAATTCATGAGAACGATTCCAGGGATGAGAAGTTGGGACTGCTTTCCTTTTGAGGAGATAAGGCTGAGAGGAGAATTGATAGAGGTATTCAAAACCATGAGCTGTCTAGATCGAGTAAACTGTTCCCATTCATCGAGAATGGGAGGGCACAGAATCAAGGTAATTAGCAAAAGAAGCAATCGCGCTGTGAGAAAAAACGTATTCACACAGCAAATGCCAGAGAGGGTGGTGGAGGCAGGTTCAATCAAGACATTCAAAAGGGAATTGGATAGTGTTCTGAAAAGCAAGAATGTGCAGGGTTATGGGGAGAAGGCAGGCAAATAGCATTAAAGGAAAGAAAGCGCAGATACGATGGACCAAATGGCTATTTTCTGTGCTGCAACAATTTTGTGATAGTGTATGGTCTATAGGTCAATGTGCATCTCTGGAATCTACTGGTCTGCTGAATCTGGTTATTCATAAGCATTACCAGCCTCCCGATGGAGGAAGTCATGTGCACACCCATAGGGAGCATGGCAGCACTCATGGCCTGGATGGTGTCCTTCACCTTGTGTGGATGCGTGCACATATCAGGCAGAGATTGCAGAAGCTACTCCCTCACCTTTCATGGCAGCAGTTGCTGTGATGACAAAAACTCCAGAGTCACATCAGCCTGGGGCTCAGCATGGGTGTCGCCTTCCAACTGTCAGTGGCCTCGGCTCTCAGCCTCCGTCAGCTGCCCAGAATCTGAATCTGATCACAAGCGTATACCCAATAATGTGAAAGTTACTGCATTAGTGAAGAGTGCTGGGGAATGATGTGACGCTGCACCCTTTCGCGTATGTCTTCTACTCCCCAGGGATAGGCAGTTGACCCCTTGTCTCTCAAACTCAGCAGGCAGGTATCACTGAACTGTGAGGCCACCTGGAGACTTCCTTCTTCCATGGTCACTACAGGTTCCTGTTCAGCTCCTTGAGTGTCGTCTCCAGTCAAGCAGGTAATGGTCTCTTCAGGCCAGTCAGGCAGGACCTCCTTCAAACCATTTAAGCAGACACTTCTTTAAATCAGTCAAGATTGAGTGCAGGGCTGGTAGTCCTTTAAATATGGCACCTTGGCACAGCTGAAGCCGCCATTGACATTGCATTTCCCGCTTCTTCTGTGTCACAAAAACTTGCAACAAAGATGGCTACCCAATTTGCATCACTGAACTTCCCACATTCCAATCCATTGAGATGGAGACAGGCGCTTGTCATGTTCTTGCGTGCTGGCCAAGAGGAATGATGCACTGCAGAACACCTAGTTCTTGACTAGTTAAAATGATTTATTATAAAACAAATATGTGGTAAAGATAACTATGAATATATGACATAAGAACTAGGAGCAGAGTAGGCCATCTGGCCCCTCGAGTCTGCTCCGCCATTCAATGAGATCATGGCTGATCTTTTGTGGACTCAGCTCCACATTCCGGCCCGAACACCATAATCTTTAATCCCTTTATTCTTCAAAAAACTATCTATCTTTATCTTAAAAACATTTAATGAAGGAGCCTCGACTGCTTCACTGGGCAAGGAATTCCGTAGATTCACAAACCTTTGGGTGAAGAAGTTCCTCCTAAACTCAGTCCTAAATCTACTTCCCCTTATTTTGAGGCTATGCCCCCTAGTTCTGCTTTCAACCGCCAGTGGAAACAACTTGCCCGCATCTATCCTATCTATTCCTTTAATAATTTTATATGTTTCCATAAGATCCCCCCTCATCCTTCTAAATTCCAATGAGTACAGTCCCAGTCTACTCAACCTCTCCTCGTAATCCAACCCCTTCAGGTCTGGGATTAACCGAGTGAATCTCCTCTGCACACTCTCCAGTGCTAGTACGTCCTTTCTCAAGTAAGGAGACCAAAACTGAACACAATACTCCAGGTATTGGAGTATCACTAACACCTTATACAATTGCAGCATAACCTCCCTAGTCTTAAACTCCATCCCTCTAGCAATGAAGGACAAAATTCCATTTGCCTTCTTAATCACCTGTTGCACTTGTAAACCAACTTTTTGCGACTCATGCACTAGCACACCCAGGTCTCTCTGCACAGCAGCATGTTTTAATATTTTATCATTTAAATAATAATCCCTTTTGTTGTTCTTCCTACCAAAATGGATAACCTCACATTTGTCAACATTGTATTCCATCTGCCAGACCCTAGCCCATTCACTTAACCTATCCAAATCCCTCTGCAGACTTCCAGTATCCTCTGCACTTTTTGCTTCACCACTCATCTTAGTGTCATCTGCAAACTTGGACACATTGCCCTTGGTCCCCAACTCCAAATCATCTATGTAAATTGTGAACAATTGTGGGCCCAACACTGATCCCTGAGGGACACCACTGGCTACTGATTGCCAACCAGAGAAACACCCATTAATCCCCACTCTTTGCTTTCTATCAATTAACCAATCCTCTATTCATGCTACTACTTTACCCTTAATGCCATGCATCTTTATCTTCTGCAGCAACCTTTTGTGTGGCACCTTGTCAAAGGCTTTCTGGAAATCCAGATATACCACATCCATTGGCTCCCTGTTATCTAACGCACTGGTAATGTCCTCAAAACATTATACTAAATTTGTTAGGCACGACTTGCCCTTTATGAACCCATGCTGCGTCTGCCCAATGGGATAATTTCCATCCAGATGCCTCGCTATTTCTTCCTTGATGATAGATTCCAGCATCTTCCCTACTCCCAAAGTTAAGCTCACTGGCCTTTAATTACCCGCTTTCTGCCTACCTCCTTTTTTAAACAGTGGTGTCACGTTTGCTAATTTCCAATCCGCCGGGACCACCCCAGAGTCTAGTGAATGTTGGTAAATTATCACTAGTGCATTTGCAATTTCCCTCGCCATCTCTTTTAGCACTCTGGGATGCATTCCATCAGGGCCAGGAGACTTGTCTACCTTTAGCTGCATTAGCTTGCCCATCGCTACCTCCTTAGCGATAACAATCCTCTCAAAGTCCTCACCTGCCATAGCCACATTTCTATCAGTCACTGGCATGTTATTTGTGTCTTCCACTGTGAAGACTGACCTAAAAAACCTGTTCAGTTCCTCAGCCATTTCCTCATCTCCCATTATTAAATCTCCCTACTCATCCTCTAAAGGACCAATATTTACCTTCGCCACTCTTTTTTGTTTTATATATTTGTAGAAACTTTTACTATCTTTTTATATTCTGAGCAAGTTTACTCTCATAATCTATCTTACTCTTTATAGCTTTTTTAATAGCTTTCTGTTGCCCCCTAAAGATTTCCCAGTCCTCTAGTCTCCCACTAATCTTAACCACTTTGTAAGCTTTTTCCTTCAATTTGATACTCTCCCTTATTTCCTTAGATATCCATGGTCGATTTTCCCTCTTTCTACCGTCCTTCCTTTTTGTTGGTATAAACTTTTGCTGAGCACTGTGAAAAATCGGTTGGAAGGTTCTCCACTGTTCCTCAACTGTTTCACCATAAAGTCTTTGCTCCCAGTCTACCTGAGCTATTCTTCTCTCATCCCATTGTAATTTCCTTTGTTTAAGCACAAAACACTAGTGTTTGATTTTACCTTCTCACCCTCGATCTGTATTTTAAATTCCAGACAATATTACAAACTATTAACACTAACTAATTACTCTTAAGGTACTTCAAAATACGTTTATCCACCAACACGACTTTCTCTCAACTCCCCGAAACACGAGTCACATGGTAAGTTTATAGTAATCGATCCACAGTTGAACTATAAGCCCTTCAGACAGACTGAGAGTGCAGTGGGAGATGGCTGTAGAGGTTAATGCCAGAAATCAAGCACTTGAGGGCTGAATGCAATGCATCAAGATGTTCAGTGACCTCTTGCAAGTGGTCAGTGAATGCACCTTCAACATAGCTTTACAAATGAACCACTAATCTCACACGGTGCTCCATTCACCATCCTCCCTTCTTCACCCACCGATCAATATTCTCTATGAACTTTGACTCACAGGCTTGATTCTCCGGGTACACACGCTAAAATCGAGATTCGGAATCGGGCGGATAATGGCGCATCAGCCCAAAATCGGGATTTGTGACACGCATCAGACTTGTCACGAGTCTTTCATGCCGCCCAGGAGCATAACGGGGTTTGTGTGGGCGTGAGGGACTCCGAGGGTGAGAAGGGTGTTCCTGGAGCGGAGTAGGGATGGGGGGGGCTGGCACTGCCCAACCTCTGTGGGTACTACTGGGCCGCCAATGCGGCGATGGTGCACAAGTGGGTGATGGAGGGGGAGGGGGCTGCATGGAAGAGGCTGGAGACGGCGTCTTGTGAGGGTACGAGTCTGAAGGCGCTGGCAACGGCGCCAATGCTGCTCCCTCCAATGAGGTATACCACGAGCCCAGTAGTGGCAGCTACCCTCAAAATCTGGGGGCAGTGGAGGCGGCACAGGGGGGAAGTCGGGGCCTCGGTGTGGACCCCAATACGGGGGAACCACCGGTTTGTCCCAGGGAGAATAGACGGAGGGTTTTCGGGGTGGCACAAGGCAGGGATAAGAAGGTTGGGGGACCTGACTGTGGACGGGAAGTTCGCGAGTCTGGCTGAACTGGAGGAGAAGTATGGGCTCGCCCTGGGGAACACCTTTAGATATTTACAGATATTTAAAGGGCGTTTGCCAGGCGGCAAGTGGTGGAATTCCCGCGGCTGCTGCCACGCACAGTACAGGACAGGGTGCTCTCGGGGGAGTGGGTTGGAGTGGGGAAGATCTCAGAAACTTACCAGGTAATGCAGGAGGAGGAGGAGGCCTCGGTGGTGGAGTTGAAAGGTAAGTGGGAGGAGGAGTTGGGAGAGGAGATCGAAGAGGGGACGTGGGCAGATGCCCGAGGGAGGGTGAACTCTTCCGCTTCGTGCGCAAGGCTCAGCCTCATACAGTTTATGGTGCTGCACAGGGCACACATGACCGGGACAAGGATGAGCCGTTTTTTTGGGGGTGAGGACAGGTGTTAGGTGCTCAGGGAGCCCAGCAAATCACACCCATATGTTCTGGGCATGCCCAGCGCTGGAGTAATTTTGGAAGGCGTAGCGAGGACGATGTCGAGGGTGGTAGGATCCAGGGTCAAGCCGGGCTGGGGGCTCGCAATATTTGGGGTTGCAGGGGAGCCGGGAGTGCAGGAGGCAAAAGAGGCCGGTATTCTGGCCTTTGCGTCACTGGTAGCCCGGCGAAGGATTCTTCTTCAGTAGAGGAATGCGAGGCCCCCAAGAGTGGAATCCTAGATCAACGATATGGCGGGGTTTATTAAATTGGAGAGGGTGAAATTTGCCTTAAGGGGATTGGTACAAGGGTTCTTTAGGCAGTGGCAACCGTTCTTGGACTTCCTGGCAGAACAGTAGACAATGGTCAGCAGCAGCCCGGGGTGGGGGGGGGGTCTATTTTATTTTTGTTTATTTACCCTGGGGGATCTGAGGGGGTGTATACATTTGTTATGTTTGCTTTGTGTTAATTTGGGGTGTGAATTTATTATTTATGTATCGGGGGGCACGGGGGTTATTTTACTTTGTTCTGTATTTAATTCTATTGGGTTCCTTCTGTTGTTGATATTTTGTGAAAACCCCAATAAAAAGTATTTATTTTTTTTAAAACTGGCTTCCCGCCCAGAGCGGGAGGGAAAGCAATTATTATGCAAAACCCCTTTTTATATATCATCACTGGGCTTGAAGCCTGATTCAAAGCCCTCCCCTGACGCTTCTGACCCCCATCAGGAACTGAACCAGGGCGGGCTTTGGTGCAGGCCCTGGCAAGCATAGACCAGATCCGTTGGACCGCAAGGGTGGGTCAAGGAAGGAGGTCCAATGCCCATGTGCCCCTTTGCTGCTGCCAGACTGCGGAGGTAATGGTCCCTCAAGGGTCCTGGGTTTTCGATGGGCTTGAGCAGGGGGCAAGGGGTTGACTTTGGAACTCTCCCCTGTGATGCCGGTCTTGTGGCTGGACTGCCCCTTCTAGCCCTGGAAAACCTGAAGATCACTTTTGGAATGGTGATTTCAGGCAGGTCTCTGATCAAAATCTTCATTTTTGTTTGTGTACTGTGAAAATTTTGAAGTGGCTTGGCCACTTTAATCTCCACACCCCTGGACACCTAGAAGGCTTCCACATCACAGCCATACTCCGTTCTGCAGAGGGGATTCCGCTTTCTCTCTCTCAGAAGCTGCAGGTGTGCGAAGACTCCTTCAAAGTCCTCTGACTGGAGAAGTCTGTTTCACTCGAAGGGATTCCCTTTTGTATCCTGTATGAGCAGCAGGTGTAGCCTGGCCACTTTGAACTTTTCTGCAGCTATCAACTTCATGCCTGTTTGGTGTGGGGGGTGAGGGTGGGGTGACTTGTTATTTTAGGGGTGGGGGAGGAGAGAGGGTGCCCACTTTGCTGAGGGGTTGGGGGTGCTCCCCTTGTCAGTGGGGGGTGTAGGAGCGTTTTCCAAGACCTGAATTTTGAGCCAGCCTTAACATGGGGTCCGTCCCTCATTGTTAGGCATTAGCTTAATAAACAGAGCAGACACACAACAATCTTGGATAAGACGGCTTTTTATTATCCCAAGTTTGGTTTCATGTACAGAAGAGATGGACCTAGATAATGCCAAGATCGATCTACTAAACACTGATAAAAACACATCAATTATACAATTTCCAAAAGTCAATAGTCCATCCAGTTGGACTCGATCCAATTCCTGAAGCTGTCATGTTCACGCGTATCCAATAAAATTGCGATCAACCCATGATTGAGCCTCATCCTGTCACCTGTTGTTTACCGAAGGTTTTATGTCCATTTTAAGTTGTTTTGCCCATCCTAACATCCTGCCCACCCATTGTTCATAGGGACAGGATGGCAGAACTGGCATCCTTTTTACCCCATGGATTGTTTCAGAGGGACCGGATGTCAGAAGTGGCTGCCTCTTCACTTCATGCATTGTTCCAGAGGATATTGGGGGCCACTGATAAAATGTGTTTACTACGTAATCGTGTGACTCAAAAACATGAGCAAGTTAGCTAGCCTAAATCCCATCATGCATTGTGGCCACTGCTTGCAGCTAGAGTTTACATGATTATCACTGCTATGTACTAAAATACAGCTTTAATGGTTAATAATGATTACCCAGTACACTTTCTATAATTAATCTCAATCCTTAATCAACTAATTTATGTAAAACTACTCGAGTGGCATCCTAGCTATTCAGTTTTAAGACGTCTCATCGCTGGACACCCCCTTCGGAGGGGAGGAGGGGGTCCTGTCTGTGAGTTGGGACCAGGGTGTCCTTTAAAAATAGCACCCCGAAAACGGTGAAGGCAGGCTGGCTGGCGTGCTTCCCCATATGTTTTTTAAAAAATACTAAAGGTGAGTGAATCCCACTTGAGAGGTGCTGCCAGTGCCAGGGGAAGCACCCTGGTTTTCCCGCCGGCAGAAGCATTTAGTCTGCAAACAGCAGAATCGAGCCCATAATTTACATTGATAGCTTCGCCTGACCCTCATTCACTGAGCAGTACTGCAAGCTTCACACCCAATTCTCACAGCTCGTACACACTTTCGGCTGTTCAACTATGACAGGCACAGGAGCCAAACAGAACACTACACCATGACATACTTGCTTCTCTCTTGCAGGACACGGTGGTGCACAACTGCAGCAACAGCACCTCGCTGACAGGCAGGGGCGGATCTACTATGAAACTAATGAAGCTTAAGCTTCAGGGCCCCTAATCCTGGAGGGGCCCCAGAAGCGACTTTAGTCCACATTGCTTAAAAATTTTGGGTCTACTGTATGAGAAGGGGTTTTAAAAAAATAATATTAATAATATAGTGTAATTCAATACAAAATAATAGTTAAAATAAAAATTAAAAGGTTATTAAAGTATCATGTAGGCTAGCCGTAAACAAAAAAACGTTCAAATAAAGGATGTTTCATTCTTAATATATTTAATATAAAATAATTATAAGTGTGTGAAGATATCACCTCAAGTTATTCTGATGCTTCGAAACGCATTGTTACAAGGAAATTTTCAGATGGAACAAGTGGTATTGCTTCTTTGAGAGGAGCTGACAAATTTAGGATAGAAGTTGATTGTCGAAATAGAGTTAAGAGGGAAATCAGGAGGGCAAAAAGGGGACATGAAATTGCTTTGGCAAATAATGCAAGGGAGAATCCAAAGAGATTCTACAGATACATAAAGGGGAAAAGAGTAACTAGGGACAGAGTAGGGCCTCTTAAGGATCAACAAGGGCATCTATGTGCAGAGCCACAAGAGTTGGGTGAGATCCTGAATGAATATTTCTCATCGGTATTCACGGTGGAGAAAGGCATGGATGTTGGGAAACTAAGGGAAATAAATAGTGATGTCTTGAGAAGTGTGCATATTACAGAGGAGGAGGTGCTGGAAGTCTTAAAGCGCATCAAGGTAGATAAATCCCCGGGACCTGATGAAATGTATCCCAGGATGTTGTGGGAGGCTAGGGAGGAAATTGCGGGTCCCCTAACAGAGATATTTGAATCATCGGCAGCCACAGGCGAGGTGCCTGAAGATTGGAGAGTGGCGAATGTTGTGCCCTTGTTTAAGAAGGGCAGCAGGGAAAAGCCTGGGAACTACAGACCGGTGAGCCTAACGTCTGTAGTAGGTAAGTTGCTAGAAGGTATTCTGAGAGACAGGATCTACAAGCATTTAGAGAGGCAAGGACTGATTCGGGGCAGTCAGCATGGCTTTGTGCGTGGAAAATCATGTCTCACAAATTTGATTGAGTTTTTTGAGGGGGTGACCAAGAAGGTAGATGAGGGCAGTGCAGTAGACGTTGTCTACATGGACTTTAGCAAAGCCTTTGACAAGGTACCGCATGGTAGGTTGTTGCAGAAGGTTAAAGCTCACGGGATCCAGGGTGAGGTTGCCAATTGGATTCAAAATTGGCTGGACGACAGAAGGTTGTAGAGGGTTGTTTTTCAAACTGGAGGCCTGTGACCAGTGGTGTGCCTCAGGGATCGGTGCTGGGTCCACTGTTATTTGTGATTTATATTAATGATTTGGATGAGAATTTAGGAGGCATGGTTAGTAAGTTTGCAGATGACACCAAGATTGGTGGCACAGTGGATAGTGAAGAAGGTTATCTAGGATTGCAACGGGATCTTGATCAATTAGGCCAGTGGGCCGACGAATGGCAGATGGAGTTTAATTTAGATAAATGTGAGGTGATGTATTTTGGCAGATCGAATCAGGCCAGGACATACTCAGTTAATGGTATGGCGTTGGGGAGAGTTATAGAACAAAGAGATCTAGGAGTACAGGTTCATAGCTCCTTGAAGGTGGAGTCGCAGGTGGACAGGGTGGTGAAGAAGGCATTCGGCCTGCTTGGTTTCATTGGTTAGAACATTGAATACAGGAGTTGGGATGTCTTGTTGAAGTTGTACAAGACATTGGTACGGCCACACTTGGAATACTGTGTGCAGTTCTGGTCACCCTATTATAGAAAGGATATTATTAAACTGGAAAGAGTGCAGAAAAGATTTACTAGGATGTTGCCGGGACTTGATGGTTTGAGTTATAAGGAGAGGCTGGATAGACTGGGACTTTTTTCCCTGGAGCGTAGGAGGCTTAGGGGTGATCTCATAGAGGTCTATAAAATAATGAGGGGCATAGATAAGGTAGATTGTCAACATCTTTTCCCAAAGGTAGGGGAGTCTAAAACTAGAGGGCATAGGTTTAAGGTGAGAGGGGAGAGATTCAGAAGGGCCCAGAGGGGCAATTTCTTCACTCAGAGGGTAGTGAGTGTCTGGAATGGGCTGCCAGAGGTAGTAGTAGAGGCGGGTACAATTGTGTCTTTTAAAAAACATTTAGATAGTTACATGGGTAAGATGGGTATAGAGGGCTATGGGCCAAGTGCGGGCAACTGGGACTAGCTTAATGGTAAAAACTGGGCGGCATGGACTGGTTTGGCCGAAGGGCCTGTTTCCATGCTGTAAACTTCTATGATTCTAAGTTCTATATCAACTCTATGTCTGCTTGATAATCCAATTACGCAAGAGGATTGACCCACATGAGCAGATTGCAAAAAGGTTCAAGTTCCTCTCAGAATTGGTGAACAATTCTGAAATTGATGAGGACAGTATTAAACTTATAATATCGTATTACAAAGATGATATTGACCACAAATTAGTAAACGAGTAGTTCAAAGAATATTTTCACTTTAGGAAATCCCAGGACACAGAAGAAAACACGCCATCTAAAATGCAATGCGCAGAAGTTCGTCAGCTTATTTGTTTGCAACACCTAATTGAAGTGTTCCCCAATATTACTACTGCGCTTATGCTATATTTGACAATACCTATCACGAGCTGTGAAGCAGAAAGGAATTTTTCAAAGCTATCCTTTATAAAGAACAAATTTCGGTCTACCATGACTGAAGAGCACTTAAATTCTTATTGCATATTGTCTCTAGAAAATGACATTGCAAGGAAGCTCTCATATGACAAAACTGTATGTGAATATGTTGCTAGAAAAAACAGAAAAAAGAGTATTTTATAAAACATGCTTCATGTAGTATGTATTCTCATAGGTGTCTAAAGTAAAAGATTATATTGACTATGTTTTATTTCATCATTCTATGATGCATCACGCATGTATATAACATTTCCCTAATTTTCATCCCCCCATAACTCAAAAACTATAATGGATAGGAAATTTTTATTCACACCAGTGACTTTGACATGTGAGATAATCCTGTACAGCTATTTTAATCAAAATCTGAGATGTAGTGGTTACATTTTTTTTTAAATTGTGGTGATCTGTCGTGGAACAACCCCATTGAAGAAGATAACAGTGGTTACCCAGACTTTGTTGCTTGTTGCGAAGGGGCCCCCATAACAGATCAAGCTTCAGGGCCGGAAAATGTAGGTCCGCCATTGCCGACAGGCATGGGTGCATATTCCCACTCTGCAGTGCTGGCCATGATGAACGTGTGGCCATTGATGGGGCTAAAACATTGAAGCTGAGATGGTGTTCCTACCTAAACCACCTGCTCACATCACACTTCCTCCTCATCCTAGAATCTGATCTGATCTACAAGCTTCAGATGGTGCAAAAATAACTATTGCTTCCCCACCCTCCCCTCTCCTACCACAACCTTTGTTTGTATTTAGCTAATAGCTTTATTTATTTTACTTAAGTAGCTTACAGCAATGTTTTGTAATACACTCTCCTTTATCTTGTTTAAGACCAATGCTTTGCTGTTGGTTATTTTTAGATTAAACCACTCACAAGTTAAAAGGAAGCTACATACAAACACATTAATCCTCAGTTCATGGACTACTTTGAAGAGCCACCTTTCATGTGATCATGACTAAAGCTCCAAGCTCCCCGATTACCCACACTGACCCCCTCGACCCTCACAACTCCCCTTGACCCTCTGACTCCCACATCCCGACCCCACCCCACCAGACCCGGCCTGACCCAACCTCCCCACCCGACTCCCCCGACCCTTTAATACATCGTGACCTGCAGGCTGCCCCGACCACTGACTCGACCCTCCAGCTACCCCCTCACCCCGACCCTCCACTTTCCCCCGACCCAACATCATCACCCTACCCAACTACTAACTTATCCCCATACCCACTTGCTTGACCCACCCGACTTCCTTGCCCATTTACCTTACCCCATCATCACTCACCCTATCCCCTCACCCGCTTACCGACCCCACCTTTATCTTACCTCCTTACATACTTCTCCTCTCTCTATAATTTTTTAAGAAGCTTTAGGATATTTAAATCCTTTACTTACCTGAATAGAGCAACTAGTGGTATAAAAAGGAGAGTGGTTCCTGCACAGAGCTTCTCTGATGCTCCCATCGAGGTTGTGAACCAACTGATTCTTGCAGGATCTTCCACTGGGAGAAGGCCTAAAAAATCAGAGAAAGGTAATTGTATTTTTTTTTGGTCCAATCAGGATTGGAAGCAGTGGTTCCATATCTGAATGGAAGAAGTGGGCCATGGTGTGGGACTGTCATATAATAAGGAATTGGGATTGTGTTCATAGATGGACATAGCTGCAGGAGTTCCTCAGGTAGTGTCTTGGACCCAAGTATTAGGCAAATATCTCCAAAAAGTAAGAATGAGCCTTTCCTATTGATATTCAATGTCATCAACGTAGCCAAATCCCCCATCATCAACATCTGGCTGGGGCAGGGGAGTGTTGTCAGCCACTGGTCAAGCATATAAATAGAGTAGCCACAAGAGCAGGTCAGAGTCTGGGGATTCTCCAGTGAACAACTTGGCTCCTGACTTCCCAAACCTGAATATGATCTACAAGGCACAAGTCAGGAGCGCGATGGTATACTCTCCATTTGCCTGAATGAGCACAGCTCCAACAACATTCAAGAAGTGTGACACCATCCAAGACAAACAACCCCTAGATCCGCACCTTGTCTGACATCTTAACCATTCACCCTCCACCACCAGTAAGCATCTGTGTGTACCATCTATAGTGCATGTCGAACGGTGTTGGATATTCACCAGCACCTATTTGTAGGAGTTTGGACATTTTGATACCAACAGACATACGGGCCGGGATTCTCCGATCCTCCGTGCCGCAACCATGCTCGGCGCTCGGGCGGAGAACGGGGCGTCGAACCCATTAATCATCCATCGATCAAAAATGTAACAGCAAAAATAAAATAAAGCGGTAGTAAGGGAATAAACAGGGATTAAATAGGAAGGACCTTTACATACCTTACCCCTAAAAGATTGAAACTTCAGGGCACAGACATTGCATTATGAAGTATACAAGACATAAATCACAAACATACATCAAAAGATTGGAATAATAATAATCTTTATTTTGTCAGAAGTAGGCTTACATTAACACTGCAATGAAGTTACTGTGAAAAACCCCTAGTCGCCACATTCCAGCACTTGTTTGGGTGCACAGAGGGAGAATTCAGATTACCTAACAGCACGTCTTTCAGGACTTGTGGGAGGAAACCGAAGCACCCGGAGGGAACCCACGCAGACACGGGGAGAACATGCAGATTCCCCACAGTCAGTGACCCAAGCCGGGAATCGAACCTGGGACCCTGGCACTGTGAAGCAACAGTGCTAACCACTGTGCTACTGTGCCGCCTAAATAGAAGTTTGCTTCCCAGTCATTACATTGGTAACTAGTTAGAATCGAATCACTACAGAGCGGGCAGCACGGTGGTGCAGTGGTCAGTAATGCTGCCTCATGGCTCCGAGGTCCCAGGTTCGATCCTGGGTCACTGTCCGTGGGGAGTTTGCACATTCTCCTCGCATTTCGTGGGTTTCGCCCCCACAACCCAAAGATGTGCAGGGTAGGTGGATTGGCCATGCTAAATTGCCCCTTAATTGGAAAAAATTAATTGGATGCTTTAAATTTTTTAAAAATAAATAAATAAATAAAAAGAATCACAACAGTGCAGAAGGAGGCCATTCAGCCCATTGAGTCTGCACCGACTCCGAAAGAGCACCCTTTCCAGGCCCATGCCCCAGTAACCCCACCTAACCTTTTGGACACTAAGGGGCAAATTACCATGGCCAATCCACCTAACCTACACATCTTTGGAAACTGGAGCACCCAGAGGAAACCCACACAGACAGGGGGAAACATACTCACTCCACACAGTCAGTGATCCAAGGCTGGAATTGAACAAGGGTCCTTGGCGCTATGAAGCAGCAGTACTAACCATTGTGCTACCATGCTGCCCTTAAACGCATGACAAAGCAACAACAAACACATTGAGCGGCATTCTCCCCTAACCGGCGAGGCGGGTCGTACCGGCACCTGAGGAGTGGCGTGAACCACTCCGGCGTCGGGCAGCCCAGAAGGTGCAGAATCCTCCGCACCTTCAGGGGCTAGGTCGGCGCCGGCGGGGTTGGCGCTGCGCCAACCGGCGCCGAAGGGCCTCTGCCGGCCAGCGAGAGTTGGCGCATGCGCGGGATGTGCTGGCGTCATCCCAGTGCATGGGCAGGGGGTTCTTCTTTGCGGACCGTTACACCGGCCGACGTGGAGGGAAAGAGTGCCCCCATGACACAGGCCCGCCTGTGGATCGGTGGGCCACAATCGTGGGCCAGGTCACTGTGCCCCCCCCCCGGGGCCAGAACCCCTCCCCCCCACTCCCCTCCCCGAGGGCTCCGCAGGCCGCTCGCAGAGCCAGGTCCCGCCGAGCCAGGTCCCGCCGGTACGGACCTGGTGTAATATACGGCGGCGGGACTGGCCGAAAACGGGCGGCCCATCGCGGAGCGGAGAATCGCCAGGGGGGCCGCAACGAATGGCCCCCGACTGGCACAACGCGATTCCCGCCCCCGCCGAAAAACCGCGCCGGAGAATCCGGCAGCCGGCGTCAGGGCGGAATTCACGTCGACCCCCGCCGATTCTCTGGCCCAGCGGGGAGGTCGGAAAGTCCCGCCCATTATCCTTTCCAGGAATGTGTACAATTTAACATTGACCTGTTGTAATAATACTCCAACAGAATAACCTTGCGTTCTGGGTTTTATACTCCTCTGTAAATGCAAGTGGATTATTATCTGTGTAAACCAAACTTTATTGGCACCAAAGAGAAAATGCTGGAAAATCTCAGCATGTCTGGCAGCATCTGAAGGGACAGAAAAGAGCTAAACGTTTCGAGTCCAGACGACCCTTTGTCAAAACACAGGTAAGTATAACTTGTAACGAAACAGTGTGCCCAGGTGCCCTGGCACTCTGAACCCTTTCTGACCAGTGTTTTCTTAAAGTTACATTACAGTATCTGGCACTTCGAGACAACAATTTTAGACTTTTCATCTCTCAGCTTATGTACAGTACAATGTAATGATCTTAAGTCTTGATAATTACGCAACTGTGCCAATGTGATGAAAACATTCTGCAATCTCTGCTGCTTTTTTCTCTGCTCTCTTACCTTCCCCTGTCTCTGTCTCAGGTTTTTTCAATTCCACTGGACCCTCAAATTTTAGTCTTTCCTTTATCTTCTTTAATCTTTATTGGCCTTTCATAGTTTGTCTGATTTTTAGGAATTCCTCAGCCCTCTGCAGCTGTGCAGAATTTTGCTTGTTCCCCTCAGATTCCCCAGTCTCTGTGGACCACTCTGGGTGCTCTGGGAATAATACCGTGCTTCCTGTGTAGCCGTCTGGGATGGCCACTTACAATAAGGAACATGGACGGTCGCAAAGCATAACGGGAAAAATAGACAATGCAAGGTTCAGGCAGGCTCAGAGCCTGAATGTATATTTGTGAGCGAAGAATCGAGACAGTATCGAAACCTCCAACCGATTAGCATTTTGATGGCCCATCTCCGTCAGACAAAGGACTGACACTTGAGTAACCGATACAATCCCAGACATTTCAACGCCACTCCCTGTACCCAGGAAGCGTAAACAACAGGGTCAATGACCACTTAGGACACGCCCAGCCATCAAGGCACCCGCCCCTTTATTGGTTCAAATCAAACACAGTGATCAGGAATTACCCAATTAGTGGGGTCCAAACTGAAAGACCGCCCAAAAGAGCGCGAAAACCCCCAAGGATAAAGAGAGAGACCACCATGTGTTCGGCCTCTCTTGGACCTGGCACTCCGGCAACATCTACTTCCAAGTGCAGCACCACCAGAAGCAAGTTCAAGTTCAACGCCCGCTACCAGATGGATGAGCCCAGCTGAACAGCAGTTACTTCTCCAGAACCGATAGACCCAGATTCGAACAACGGCCACTGTTCCTCTAACCTAAGCCGGGTGCCTGAAGTTAAGCACAGGTTGTCATAGTTGATAGGTGTAGTTTAACTAGTAGTGTTTATGTTGCGTGATTAATCTTGTGTGTAAATAAAGTACCCTTGACCTTGAACTAATTAATTGGTTTTTGGTTCTTTGATCGATATCCGGTTGAACCTTGCGTGGTATCATTTGATACCTGCTGACTCTGAGCAATATAATATTGATATCCAAAGAAAGAAGGGCAACCTTATTGATTGCCATATTTATAGTAGGTAAAAATAAGGCAACACCTGTCAAGTCATTGCTTAGAAGTAGATTAATCCTTCATGCATGGGTAAGTTTCAAATGCCCCAACCGTCACTAGGCCAGTGAACAACTTACTCTATTGGTAACCTTTAAATGAGGGTATCTTTAAATAAGGGAACCTTTTACCATTATCGTGGTATTTGGTCTCTAATTGGGTGCATCTGTGCAACCTTTGTTATAAATAGTGTCTGAAGACAACCGGCATCCCTGAGGAAGGGCAGCACGGTAGCATTGTGGATAGCACAATTGCTTCACAGGTCCAGGGTCCCAGGTTCGATTCCGGCTTGGGTCACTGTCTGTGCGGAGTCTGCACATCCTCCCCGTGTGTGCGTGGGTTTCCTTCGGGTGCTCCGGTTTCCTCCCACAGTCCAAAGATGTGCAGGTCAGGTGGATTGGCCATGATAAATTGCCCTTAGTGTCCAAAATTGCCCTTGGTGTTGGGTGGGGTTACTGGGTTGTGGGGATGGGGTGGAGGTGTTGACCTTGGGTAGGGTGCTCTTTCCAAGAGCCGGTGCAGACTCGATGGGCTGAATAGCCTCCTTCTGCACTGTAAATTCCATGATAATCTCTTTGCTTGATATCTGGGATACAAATAGAGTCATTTTCACTTTTTGTAAAAAGATCTTGAACGTAATCCGTCTGTCTGCTACATCGGAACATTGGCTTACCACCTTTGTGGCTACAGCCACTGGCTTGGCTGCAGCTCCCCCTGTTGACTTTTCTTTTGAATGTCAACAGTTTTTCCATACGTGCCCAGACTTTCCACACTGGAAATACATGGAGTGCTCCCCTGCTGGTTTGCCATCTAATTTCCTTCTTTTAAAATTGGGAGACTGATCTATATTCCATTCCCTACTCTCCATTTATCTTATGCTCATTTCTGTTTCAACTACATTTATCCTATTTCTCCCTAACTTGTAAGAGTCACTAGACCCAAGTTTATTTTGAGTTAGAGGTCTGTGTGTTAAATCATAATAATCTGTTATGATGGCTGCTTTTCTGACTTTTGAAGCATCTTTCTTCTCTGCAAATTTTAAGGCCTATGAACTTTGAGCACTCACATCCACCAGTTGAATGCAAATTGTTCTTTTTTTTTCAAATTCGAGAAAGTTTCAAGAGGGCCTTTTGCAAAAGTTCCTCAATCGCTGGTGATATGCTTCTTGTACTAACTTATAAGCACTCAAGATAGCATTTTTTGTTTTCAGACAACAGGGAATAAACCTTGCAGGCTGTTCTTGTTAACTGGCCCTGTATCAAGAGTGTCCAAATTTTTTCAATCAATCCATTTTAACCTATTTGCAAGCTCCTCAAAGGCTTCTAAAAATTTGAAACTCTATCCTGAACTTTGGTCACTTATCTCACCAGTGGTGTTTCCTATGGGTACAGCTGACCTTAGCCTATTCAGTTCATGAAGCCTTAATTTCCTTTCCTCTCAAAGACCCTGGGTGGGATTCTCCGGTCCACCAGCTGCATTTTCCGGCACAGTGCTCCCCGGCCAACAATAGGATTCCCCGTTCCCACAGCTAGCCAATGGGGTTTCCCATTGTGGCCGTCTCACACCATTGGGAAACTTGTGGGCATGGGTGCACTGCCGGCGGACCGGAGGATCCTGCTGACGGAGAATTCCGCTGCCTTTCTCTCTCCAATTCCTGCAATTCTCTTGCTTGAAATTCTAGCTCTAGTCTCTCTTCTTCCAGATGAATGTTTTCCAAGGTAACTGATCTGTTTCAGGTATCTTTAGCCTGTTCCCTTTCAAGGGGTGAAGGAAAATTGCTCAGCCAGCATTTTTAGAACTTCAGGCTTTTTTGGCTTTTGCCTCACACTAAGTTCCACCTGTTTAGCTACTGCCCTGAGCTGTCCAATTGTTAAGGTTGCTGGTGTATTCCAAGTTGAATAACCCCTGTTCCATGAATGATTTCATGTCATAGTCGGAACTTTTACTTATTGGTATTAAAATACTCTTAAGTCTGCTGCTGTAAATACTCAGTGAGTCCGGTAGTAATAGCACGGTTGAGAATTTGGAGGCAGTTTTGCCAGCACTTCAGGTTGGGGACAGGGTCAAGGAAAAAGCCGATTTGGGGGAAACACAGGTTTGAGCCAGGGAAGTGGGATGGGAATTTTCGGAGATGGGAGGAGAAGGGAGTTAGGGCACTAAAGGATTTGTTTCTAGGGGGTCGGTTTGCAGGATTGAAGGAGCTGGGAGCGAAGTATGGGCTGGAGCAGGGGGAAATGTTTAGATAGATGCAGGTTTGAAACTTTGCCAAGAAGGTGATATAGAGCTTCCCGGTGGAGCCTGCCTCCATATTGCTGGAGGAGGTGCTGAATACAGGGGGACTGGAGAAGGGGGTATTGTCGGCGGTTTACGGGGTTATTTTGGAAGAGGAGAAGACACTGCTGGAAGGGATCAAAGCAAAGTGGGAGGAAGAGCTGGAAGAGGCTATTGAGGAGGGGGTCTGGTGTGAGGTGCTCCAGAGAGTGAATGCCTCCACCTCATGCCCGAGGTTGGGGCTGATACAGCTGAAGGTGGTATATAGAGCACACCTCACAAAGGCGAGGATGAGCCGGCTCTTTGAGGGGGTAGAAGATGTGTGTGAACGTTGCGGGGGAGAGCCCCGCAAACCACGTTCATATGTTTTGGTCCTGTCCAAAGCTGGAGGATTACTGGAAGGAGGTTTTTAGGGTAATCTCTAAGCTGGTGCATGTGAAACTTGACCCGGGCCCTCTGGAGGCCATATTCGGGGTGTTGGATCAGCCGGGGTTGGAAGCGGGTGCGGAGGCAGATGTTGTAGCCTTCGCCTCGTTGATTGCCCGAAGGCGGATCCTGTTGGGGTGGAGGTCAACCTCTCCACCCTGTGCACTTGCATGACCAGGGGACTTGCTGGAATTCTTAACGCTTGAGAAGGTGAAGTTTGAGCTGAGGATGGAGGTGTTCTACAATTCATGGGCATTATTCATTATGCACTTTCAAGAATTGGATGACATTGAACATTAGGGGGTGTAGTTGGCGGGGTGGGGGGGTGAGGGGGACTGTGTATGTTGATGGTGACTATGGGTGATTCCTGATTCCTGTTTTATTTGATGTTTGTTTTGACATGTGGGTTGTTGTTTGGGGTTTGGTGGGAGGATGGAATTGTTGTTGTTAAGGGGATTGACATTGTATTTGTTACCGTTGATTGTTTGTTGGTGGGTGTAAATTTTGAAGAAAAAGGAGGCGAATAAAAAAATATTTAAAAAAATGTCTGCTGCTATAGTCATTTTTTAAAAATAAACTATTTCAGCCATTCAACATTTTCCCTGTTGTTTTTAATGGGTTATTTTAATGTTAAATGCAGCTCTTTTAGTCCAGTTGGTCTTAATCCTGGGGACAGCCCCCAATTTCAGTCACAGACAGGGTGAGAGAGAACTGCTGAAATCCCTGGTCCCTTCCTAACTGGCCACAATCAATATGCATTTGAGAGGAAAATGTGTGTGTTCTTTTTATCCCTGAGTGTGAGGTCAATTTGAATAACCAGCAGCAAGCTTTCCATGGGTTTAAATAAAGAGGATTGTTTATTTACACGTTCACCTCAAAATCTAACACTGCAACACTCACTCACCCAGTGATGTATGCAAACAGACCCAAGGGAAGTACAGTTGAAATAATAGTGACTTTTTGCATGTTACAAACAAAAAAATAATTCTATGGGCAGCACGGTAGCACAGTGGTTAGCACTGTTGCTTCTCAGCGCCAGTGTCCCAGGTTCGATTCCCAGGTTGGGTCATTGTCTGTGCGGAGTCTGCATGTTTTCCCCATGTCTGCGTGGGTTTCCTCCGGACCCTCCAGTTTCCTCCCACAAGTCATGAAAGACGTGCTTGTCAAGTAAATTTGACATTCTAAATCCTCCCTCAGTGTACCCGAACAGGCGCCGTAGTGTGGCGTCTCGGGGATTTTCACAGTAATTTTATTGCAGTGTTAATGTAAGCCTACTTGCGACACTAATAAAGATTATTATTATTAATTCAGATGGCTATCTTGATCTGAAACATGCATGTGTCAGGCCAGGCGAAGGAGATAACTTCACACCTGAAGCATAGTTTAGGTGAATTCAATTGCCAAAGCTGTGTGTCAACGTCATTTTGGGATTGTCTCATAGGGATGGAATTTTTGCAGGTCACAAACTTAGTTGCTTATATCCTCATTAACAGGAGACCAGTTTGCTGTATTGCACCTGCAAAGGAATAGGCTTGCAGACCGTACAATGTTCCAGTCTTCAATTCTTTCGGGCACAGATGGTACAGCGTTGTTTGCTGCTGTGATACTTTGTGAACAGCACTTAAAGGCTACCAGGGGAAATCAAGGCTACCTTACCTTGTAACCCCTCATAATGGCAGTTACTTTCCCAAACATAGTGTAGTCTTGGGTCGATAAACCACATCCTGGTTCATTCTTTAAAGATATTCATGAGACAGGATGGGGGGAGGAGGGATCAAGACAATTTCCTCCTTTGTCTCAAAAAGACACATTTAATTCAGGAATGTCTCCTGATGGTTTCAGGACGGGTGCAGGTGCAACTCTGAGCCTGGAATGTAACCTTTTGTCCTTGTGAGACGGTGAGGCACAGGCTACATCATTGGAACTTCAGTAGCCATTTTTGCAGCACATTGGCCAATTTTAAAAGAACAAGTCAATTTCAGAGTCCACATTGTTAGTAATTTGCATGTCTGTTACTTTGAGGATGCTTTATTAAGCAAACATTGGACATTACTTAAGATTGACTGGTGCCTATCAAGACACGCTGAGCATCGGCATGTGCAGCCTTAGGAAAATGATTAGATATGTTTCTCATGCCAAAACCCGGCCCAGAGACCTTGCTGTAATTCATTAGTTGATACATTCTTATTGCTGAATACACCAGAATTCATCATGTGAAACATAGGCTGAAACAATGTCTGGATCCCCACAGTCTAATTCATGATGTGAAACAATGACTGGATTCTCACAGTCAAGGCACTTTTAATAGTTTGTATCTCTCTGCTGCATGCATTCAATTAGCACCTAAAACAATCAATAAATCAATACTCTATCGGGGATCCAAGAGGAACTACCTACACAACAGGTAGAAGACCGAGAGGGCACCAACAATGAAGACCTGCTAAGGCCTGTGAGCAGACAACTCCCCCCCCCCCCCCCCCCCCACCACCAGCTCTAGCCCTGATAATCACATACCTAGTTTCCCACGTCCCCTATCCATTCGACACCCTGGAGGGTAAAGGCGACTTAAGCGCTCACCTCCGATGATTTCATCAGGTTCACGATTTTATACAGTTGTTGTAAATCGTGCCGGCATGGTGCCATCTCAGCACGTTGTAGCCATCTCAGATGGCCACCTGTAAAGGACCATGGGAATTATGGCCAACCCAGGACTCAGATACACTCAGAGCTTGTGTATGCATTTGCAACCCAGATAGCTAGACGCGATCGAAACCCCTGCTCGTTTGCATTCTAATGGCCCATTTCCCCAGAACAAAAGGACCGATACAGATGCAGAGTAACCGACGCCACTCCCTTTGCTAAGAAAGCCCAAACAGCCAAGGCCAATGACCGCTCAGGACACGCCCAGCCATCAAGGCACCTGCCCCTTTATTGGCCAAAATCGAAGTCAGTGATTGAAGCCTGTCAATTATTGGGTCCAAAGCTAAGGACCGCCCCAGAGAGCGTGAAATCCCGGAGGGATGAAAAGAGACACAGCCATGTGTTCGGTCTCTCTTGGCCAAAGCCTACACCTAAAACCAAGTGTAGCATTACGTACAGAAGACAAGTTCAAAACCAACGATCGCTACCAGACGGATGTGCCCAGCAGAAACGAAGCCACTTCTTCTACCCAGTCACACAAGATCCAAACAAAGGCCTTGTTCATCTGCATAGAGCCGGTTGCCCTGAAGTTAAGTATAGGTTGGATTGGATTGGATTGGATTTGTTTATTGTCACGTGTACCGAGGTACAGTGAAAAGTATTTTTCTGCGAGCAGCTCAACAGATCATTAAGTACATGAGAAGAAAAGGGAATAAAAGAAAATACATAATAGGACAACACAACATATACAATGTAACTACAAAAGCACTGGCATCGGATGAAGCATACAGGGTGTAGTGTTAATGAGGTCAGTCCAAAAGAGGGTCATTTAGGAGTCTGGTGACAGTGGGGAAGAAGCTGTTTTTGAGTCTGTTCGTGCGTGTTCTCAGACTTCTGTATCTCCTGCCCGATGGAAGAAGTTGGAAGAGTGAGTAAGCAGGGTGGGAGGGATCTTTGATTATACTGCTCGCTTTCCCCAGGCAGCGGGAGGTGTAGATGGAGTCAGTGGATGGGAGGCAGGTTCGTGTGATGGACTGGGCGGTGTTCACGACTCTCTGAAGTTTCGTGCGGTCCTGGACTGAGCAGTTGCCATACCAGGCTGTGATGCAGCCCGATGGGATGCTTTCTATGGTGCATCTGTAAAAGTTGGTAAGGGTTAATGTGGACATGCCGAATTTCCTTAGTTTCCTGAGGAAGTATAGGCACTGTTGTGCTTTCTTGGTGGTAGCGTCGACGTGGGTGGACCAGGACAGATTTTTGGAGATGTGCACCCCTAGGAATTTGAAACTGCTAACCATCTCCACCTCGGCCCCGTTGATGCTGGCAGGGGTGTGTACAGTACTTTGCTTCCTGAAGTCAATGACCAGCTCTTTAGTTTTGCTGGCATTGAGGGAGAGATTGTTGTTGCTACACCACTCCACTAGATTCTCTGTCTCCCTCCTGTATTCGGACTCGTCGTTATTCGAGATCCGGCCCACTATGGTTGTATCGTCAGCAAACTTGTAGATGGAGTTGGAACCAAGTTTTGCCACGCAGTCGTGTGTGTACAGGGAGTAGAGTAAGGGGCTAAATACGCAGCCTTGCGGGGCGCCGGTGTTGAGGACGATTGTGGAGGAGGTGTTGTTGTTCATTCTTACTGATTGTGGTCTGTTGGTCAGAAAATCGAGAATCCAGTTGCAGAGTGGGGTGCCAAGTCCTAGGTTTTGGAGCTTTGATATGAGCTTGGCTGGGATTATGGTGTTGATGGCGGAGCTGTAGTCAATAAATAGGAGTCTAATGTAGGAGTCCTTGTTTTCGAGATGCTCTAGGGATGAGTGTAGGGCCAGGGAAATGGTGTCTGATGTGGACCAGCTGCAGCGGTATGCGAATTGCAGTGGATCAAGGCGTTCTGGGCGTATGGAGGTGATGCGCTTCATGATCAACCTCTCGAAGCACTTCATTACGACTGAAGTCAGGGCCACTGGTCGGTAGTCATTGAGGCACGTTGCCTGGTTCTTCTTTGGTACCGGTGTGATGGTGGTCTTCTTGAAGCAGGTGGGGGCCTCGGAGTGGAGTAGGGACAGGTTAAAGATGTCCGTGAATACCTCTGCCAGCTGGTCCTCGCAGCTCTGAGTGCCCGACCAGGGATCCCGTCCGGGCCCGTCGTCTTCCGATGGTTCACTTTCAGGAAGGCCAATCTGACTTTGAAAGCTGTGATGATGGGTATGGGTGAATTATGGGCTGCTGGGGCACTCGACAGCGAATTGTTGGTTACCTGCTCGAACCGAGAATAGAATGCATTGAGTTCATCGTGGAGGGGTGCACAGCTGCCAGAGATACTGTTCGGCTTCACTTTGTAGCCCGTTACGTTGTTTAGTCCTTGCCACAACCGCCGAGAGTCTGTCTGTGACTCTAGCTTGGTTTGATATTCTTATTGTAGTTGTTAGGTGTAGTTTAATTTGTAGTGTTTTATGTTGCATGTCAAAGTAATCCTTGCGTGTAAATAAACTATCTTGGAACTTAAACTGACTAACTGGTAGTTTGGTCCTTTGATCGATATCCGGTAAAGCCTTGTGGTGGTATCATTTGATACCTGGCGACTCTGAAAAGCAATATTATCGTTAATAACTGCCGTATCTAGTTAATTTGGCAACATTATTGGTGCCGATTGGTGGGATAGTATTCCACTCATTAAAAAGAGCAACATTATTGGTGACTCCAGTGCCGATTGGCAACAACGTAATGAATATTCAGAAAGGGTGGAAGTCCCAGCAGGATGACCCGCAAATGAGATGCTGATATATTAAAAAGTGGTTCTCGACATTCATGGGTGAGGGGAATGAAAAATCACAAAACAGGATCTCACCAGTGAGTATTTTGTTTCTCATGTTTGTGTGAGACCACCAGCTGCAGACCATTCATGTGCACCCAATACCCAGGCAGCATGCACGACGCATACGTCCTGGCGCACCCATGGGTTCCCGGCACCTTCGAGGCGCCCCTTCAGCTGATGGGTTGGCTCTTGGGTGATAAGGGTTACCCGCTGAGGTCTTGACTAATGATGCCTGTCTGGAGGCTCCAGATTGATGTGGAGAACTGCTATAATGATGCACATGCAGCAACCAGAGGCATAATCAAGCAGTGCATCGCATCCTAAAGATGCGCTTCCAATGCCTGGACCACTCGGGTGTGGCAGGGGGAGGGGGGGGAGAGGGTAGTCTGTCGCTGGTGGCATGTGTGTGCAAGGCACCTGGCCAAAGAGGGCGATACAGGAGTTGGGATTGGTGCAGGGTGGGATGTGAGTGAGATGCGAACGGGTGAGTTTTGGTTGGCCTCTATGGGAATGGGGATGTGATGTGAGGAGTGAGGGACAAGAGAGATGCCAGGGGAACAGAGATGCTGACTCACCCAAGCTGCCCTGAGGAGGTCATTCATTTTTTCTTGCCATTGCGTGCCAGTTCTCCTCGTGCTGAGCGCCTCAGCCACCTCCACATAGGTCCGGTTAATGACCGCGAACGGTAGTCTCCTGCCCGTCCTGGGAACAAGGTATCCTGTCTCTCCTGCACCGCATCCAACATTCTCGAGCTCTGCGGCCGTGAAGCGTGGTTATGCTCTTCATGGAGTCACCTTCCTGGCTGGAATGAGAGTGTGTGGGGAGTGGAGTGCTTTTAAGCTGCTCCAACTTGTTAAACTCTCCAGTGCTAATTCCAACCCCAGCGAATGCGATGCTGGCTGGAATCAGAATTGCTGTAGATTCACGTGGGTAGAGTGCTGGCCTATTAACATGCCCTGAATGGCTCTGGAAATAGCGCCCCAGTGGGAACATGAACCGTGCGCAATTCTGTCCCAGCGTCAACACTTAGCGCGCGATTTAACAGAAATGACACAGACTCCCGTGTCGAGTGCGTTTAGCCGGGTGTTTCCCACACTGGCAGTGCCGAGGACAACCCAGCTGTTCAATGGGACTCTGCTTTATTTCGGGGCCTCAGCGAGGAACACCCTGCCGAAGCAGCACTCAATCCCATTTCCTGCATTAACATGCTCCACTTGCCAGAGCAAGAAGTGACTGAGGCACTGGCTTTAAATGACAGTGACACCTGTGTACCATGGCAGTGCCAGGGTGGTACCTGGGCGGCAGTGCCAGGACACCCAGATTGCATCAGGAGTGCCAGAGTACCACTCTGGTACTGACCAGAGCCCAACCAGCCAGGGGCCCCAATCACCAAAGTGCCAGCACGTCTGGTCCACGTTTATGGAGACCAGTGTTAACCGGCGCTCGCTTGGGGTCTCCAAGACGTGGGAGTTAGATCCCGAACCTGGGTTACTCCAGTGAGTGCATATTCAAGTGAGATTTACTGCACACTTGAATATGCAAATTTAGATCCTGCCCATTATGGGCAGGATTCGGATCACGAGGTTTCAGTCGATGTAACGGGATCTCATGAGACACAGTGAGCCAGGTAAATCATGCCATTAGTCTCCGAAACGGAGATTTTTGCCATTAATTCCATTTCTATCTATACAGGTGAAGCCAGACCTGATAAACATTCCCATCATCTTCTGTCCTAACTTTATTTTGGCTTTCCAGCACCCACAGTATTTTGCTTTTGAAATAAAGGCAAGATCTGAGATAGGCGGAGGGCAGGTGGGAATAAATAACAAAAGGGATGATTTTGCAATACCCTCAGGGGGTGATAATGGGGACAAGAATGGCAGAAAAAGATAGATTTAGAAGAGGTGTAAATGAAATACGGCAGAATTACAGTGGAGGAGGGAGGCATGAAGAACCTGGCAAAGAAGAGAAGTTTGCAGTTAGCTGGTAACACGGATGTTGACTGACCTACTTTTATTTTAGATTTCCAGCATTCACGGTAGTTTGCTTTAAGTGTTTCCTTATGGATCAGATAGCCAGCTGACCAAATAATAAAAATGGTCAGGATGAAAGAGCTGTACTTCATAAAGAAATTATAATGCGTGATGCATTTCAACATATGTATCATTTCATTATGGATCGTAATCGTATCTGTGGGAGGAGAAAGGAGCTCGATAACTTTTCAAAAAAATTTAACTTTCCTTTTATGCACAGTTGACCAGTAATTCATCATACTAATGCATATGCCTGACGCATGTGTTTGGAACATCAATAATACACTGCCATGAAATTATATATCTGTCAAATATTAAGAAGAGTGGAACTCTTTGTGTATCTTGCAAGGATGGAGTCAGAAACGAGCACATTGTTTGAGGGAGTCTGTTTCAATAATTAATTCCATTTTGGCTGTCAAAAGCTGAATACAACTATTAAAAGTCCATTAATGTCTAAGAAGAAAGATATGTGTCAATGTCTAGGTCAAGGTGGAAGTAGCATCTCCAAAGGGAAAACAAAAGATTCTGCGTCAGTAATGCTGAGTTGAATACTGTCAGGTGGAAACACTGATTTAAGCTGCCAGAAATGATGGACTGTCAGCAACTGAAGACTTTTTAATTTTCTGAGGAGAACTGTCCGACTTCAGGGATTTCAGTATCTGCCTTGTATGATCCTGCCCATTGGATCGGTTCAGGAAATTTAATATCTTTTACCATTCTCATGAACATCACAAAGCGTGCCATCGTATTTGCAGAGCTGTGGGGAAAGAACAAGGAGACTAATTGAACAACCCTCTCAAAGAGCCAGCACCGTTATGATGAGCTAAAATGAGGAGAGGTTGAGTAGACTGGGACTGAACTCATTGGAATTTAGAAGGATGCGGGGGGATCTTACAGAAACATATAAAATTATGAAGGGCATAGATAGGATAGATGCGGGGAGGTTGTTTCCACTGCCGGGTGAAAGCAGAACTAGGGGGCATAGCCACAAAATAAGGGGAAGTAGATTTAGGACTGAGTTTAGAAGGAACTTCTTCACCCAAAGGGTTGTGAATCTGTGGAATTCCCTGCCCAGTGACACAGTTGAGGCACCTTCATTAAATGTTTTTAAGATAAAGATAGATTAGTTTTTTGAAGAATAAAGGAATAAAGGGTTATTGTGTTTGGGCGGGAAAGTGGAGCTGAGTCCACAAAAGATCAGCCATGATCTCATTGAATGGCGGAGCAGGCTCGAGTGGCCAGATGGCCTACTCCTGCTTCTAGTTCTTCTGTTCTTATTTCTGCTTTAACTACCAATTTCGGCAGTGAAGATGCCTACCACCTTGTGGGTGAAAAGAGCTTTCCACATGTCCCCTCTAATCCTTCCACCAATCACCTTAAATCTATGCCCATCTGCTAATTGACCCCTCAGCTAGGGGAAACAAATCATTCTTGTCTGCCCCATCTAGGCCCCTCATAATTTTGTACACATCAATGCAGTCACCCCTCAGCCTCCGCTGTCCAAGGAAAACGACCCTAGCTTATTCATAACTGCAATTCCCATGGGATTCTCATCCAAGCATGCCCAGAACCTGAGATGCTGTTTTCCAAGTTATGTCAGATGAAGAGAGGTTGACTCCCTGGATTAAAAAATAATGTTGTACAGAAAACTTTAAAAAGAGATATTTGAAGGGATAGAATCTGTTCCCAACATCAGAGGGCCAAGATATGTATTGTTATGGGTCTGGGTTTACAGAACCCCAAAGTGTTTCATGGAGTTCAACTTTTAATAGATTGTGGTGTGGGAAGCACACAGCGTACTCTCCAGGTGTGATACAGCAGAAATGGACAAGTGGTTTTTAAAACAAAACAATGTTTATTCTATGAACTCAAGTTAACCTTTTAAAAACAAACATTGAATATCTTAACATCCATTACTTCAAAGATATCCCCAAAAGACTACAACACTAAATAATCCTTCAAACTGTTCCTTTAAACATCCAAAAGACTTCAAACCTTCAAAAATAGGAGCACATTAGGTTACATTCAATATATTTATAGTCTTTGGATTGCAGAAACTAACAGACCAGCTCACAGCAAAAAAAACAGACACTCCCAGCTGCGTTCTCAAACTGAAACTCAAAAAGCAGAAGTGAGCTCAGCTCCCCCCACCCTCTGACATAACTTCAGTAATATGATCAGCTCCATTTCTTAAAGGTACATTGCTTAAACATGCATTTCTTAAAGGTACTCTCCCATGACACCTCCCGCCAAGAAAATAAAATAAACCATCAACTTCAAGATGGTTTCATTTTTCACCTTTGCACCATCAATTAAGAAATGCACACAGTAAAACACTTTACCGGTTCAAAAAAAACACACGCAAACAGGTATAATAATATAGTCCATTTTTTTTTTCGTTCTTCTTCCTCCAACCGAAATCCTTCTCGATTGACAGTCTCTTTGAACAAAATCTGCACAATCCATCCATTCCTCTATGCCTCGGCGATACTGCAGTTCAATCTGATCACAGAGTCCCTTGCAATTCTCCAATACAGGAACATCGGTTACAAAGCTTTCAGGTAGTCAAATGCACGTTGAAACTCCGCTGTCCATTGAAATTTTTTTACGTTTCTTCAGCAAGTCCATCAGTGGAGCAATCACGCTACAAAACTCTTGCACAAATTTTCAATCAAATCCACTCATGCAAAGAAATCAAATTATTTCCCGTCGTGTCGAGGGTATCGGAAACTACCCAATAACTTTCGTTGTCACATCCCGTGGGACCAATCGACCCTGTCCGATTGTATGGCCAAGGAAAGCGACTTGGGCCTTTCCAAATTCACTTTTGGCTAGGTTAATCACCAAACCCGCCTCCTGAAGTCGATCGAATAACTCCATAAGATGTTTTAAATGTTCTTTCCATGCCTGGCTGAAAACTACCAGATCGTCGATATATACTGCACAATTGGGTAATCCTGAAACGACTGTATCAGTTAACCGCTGAAATGTGGCTGGGGCGTGGTTCATGCCAAATGTCATAACTTTGAATTGGTATATACCATCTGGAGTCACAAAAGCTGAAATCTCCTTCTCCCTTTCGGATAAAGGTACCTGCCAGTAACCTTTAAGTAAATCCAATTTGGAAATAAACGCGGATTGTCCCACTTTCTCAATGCAATCCTCCAAACTTGGGATAGGATAAGAGTCCGTTCTTGTAACTGCATTCACCTTTCTATAGTCCACACACAACCATTGGGTACTGTCTGGTTTAGGTACCATCACTATGGGTGAGCTCCATTAGCTGCAACCCACTCCAATTATGTCATTTTTAAGCATACTCTCAATCTCTTTGTTTTTTAAAAAATATTTTTATTTTCCTTTTTCACATTTTCTCCCACATTTACACCCATCAACAATAAACAATAATCAGCAAGATATGTCAATCCCCATAACAATAACAACGATCCCATCCTCCCACCAACCTCCAAACATCAGCCTGCATGTTTACATAAACAAATGACAAAAAGGAATCAGGGATTACCCATAGTCACCCTTAATATACACAGCACCCCTCCCCCCCCAACCCTCCCACCCATCCCCCCCCCAACTAATGTTTGATGTTATCCAGTTCTTGAAAGTGCATAATATATAGTGCCCATGACTTGTAGAACCCCTCCGAGCTTCCCCTCAGTTCGAACTTAACCTTCTCAAGGGTCAAGTATTCCAATAGGTCCCCCTGCCACACCAGGGTACTGGGTGGAGAGGCTGCTCTCCATCCCAGCAGGATCTGGCTTTGGGCGATCAACGAGGCGAAGGCTATTATATCTGCCTCCGCACCCGTTTCCAACCCTGGCTGGTCCGACACCCCGAATATGGCCTCCCAGGGACCCGGGTCCAGTTTCACACGCATCACCTTGGAAACTACCCTAAACACCTCCTTCCGGTACTCCCCTAGTTTTGGACAGGACCAAAACATATGAATGTGATTAGCGCCCCCCCACCCCACGCAACGCTCACACACATCCTCTACTCCTTCAAAAAATCCGCTCATCCTCGCCCTCGTGAGGTGCGCTCTATATACCACCTTCAGCTGTATCAGCCCCAAACTCGCACATGAGGTGGAGGCATTCACTCTCCGGAGCACCTCACACCAGACCCCCTCCTCTATAGCCTCTCTCAGCTCTTCCTCCCACTTTGCTTTGATCCCTTCCAGTGGTGCCTTATCCTCTTCCAAAATAGCTCCGTACACCGCTGACACTGCCCCCTTCTCCAATCCCCTTGTCGTCAGCACCTCCTCCAGCAATGTGGAGGCCGGTTCCTCTGGGAAGCTCTTCCTGGCAAAATCCCAAACCTGCATGTACCTAAACACTTCTCCCTGCTCCAGCCCATACTTCGCTTCCAGCTCCCTCAATCCTGCAAACCGACCCCGAAGAAACAAATCTTTTAGCGTCTTAATCCCCCTCTCTTCCCATTTCCGAAAACTTCCATCCCACCTCCCTGACTCAAATCTGTGGGTCCCCCGAATCGGCATTTCCCTTGACCCTACCCCAAACCCGAAGTGTTGGCAAAACTGCCTCCAGATTCTCAATGAAGCTATTGTTACCGGACTCCGAGTATTTCCCCGGAGCTATCGGGAGCGGCGCTGTTGCTAGTGCTCTCACTCCCGACTCCCTGCACAAATTCTCCTCCATTCTGACCCACTGGGAATCAACCCCTCTGACCCAGCTCCGCACCTTCTCCACATTCGCCGCCCAGTAGTAGTACAACAGGTTCGGGAGACCCAAACCCCCTGCCTGCCTTCCCCTCTGTAGCAGCAACTTTCTCACTCTAGCCACCTTCCCTCCCCATATGAACGAGGTAATCCTTCTCTCAATCTCCCTGAAAAAAGACTTTGGCAGGAAAATCGGTAGGCATTGAAAAATAAACAGAATTCGCGGCAACACATTCATTTTAACCGCCTGTACCCGACCCGCCAGTGACAGAGGAAGGCCATCCCACCTTGCCAGATCGGCTTTCACTCTCCCCACCAAACTAGTGATGTTGCCTCCCCCACTCCCGGGCAACCTGCACCCCCAGATACCTAAAGTGAGTCCCTGCCCTTCGGAATGGCAGCCCCCCCATCTCTGCTCCCACCCCCGGCCGAGACACCACAAAATACTCTTGTCCAGGTTTAGCTTGTACCCCGAGAAAGACCCAAATACCCGCAGTAACTCCAATATTCCTCCTATCAACGCACTCGGTTCTGACACATACAGCAGCAAGTCGTCGGCATATAAGGACACCCTATGCTCTATCTCCCCTCGCACTATTCCTTTCCATGCTCCCGAACTTCTCAATGCGATGGCCAACGGCTCAATTGCAACTGCAAACAGCAGGGGGGACATAGGACATCCTGTCTCGTCCCACAGTGGAGAGAAAAGTATCTCGAACTGATATTGTTTGTGCAATCCCAAACTGTTCCAGCACTGCCATCAGGTACCCCCATTCTACCCGATCAAACGCCTTCTCGGCGTCCAATGCCACAACTACCTCTGTTTCCTTCTCTACCGCCGGTGCCATAACGACGTTCAAAACCCTCCTAATGTTCGAAAACAGCTGCCTCCCTTTCACGAACCCCGTCTGATCCTCCCCTATCACCTTTGGGAGGCACTCCTCCAGTCTACCCGCCAGTACCTTCGCCAACACTTTTGCGTCCACATTCAGAAGTGATATGGGCCGATACAACCCACACTCCGTCGGATCCTTATCTTTTTTTTAGCAACAGTGAAATCGATGCCTGCCCCAAGGTTTGCAGCAACACCCTCTTCCCTATCGCCTCCTCAAACATCCTCACCATCAGGGGTGCCAACTTATCCTTGAATTTTTTATAAATATTCCACCGGAAATCCATCCGGCCCTGCCACCTTCCCCGACTGCATCCTCCCAATCGCATCCTTTATCTCCTGCTCCACTATTGCTACTTCTAATGTAGCCCTGTCCCCCCTCCCCTAGCCTCGGGTACTCCAACCCATCTAGAAATTCCTGCATCTCACGGTCTACCCCGAGTGGGTCTGACTTGTACAACCTCTCATAAATCTCCTCAAAAACCTTGTTAATCAGCACTAGAGCCACCACCAACTTCCTGCCCTATCCCTCACCTGAAGAATTTCCCTTGCCGCTGCCTCCCTCCGGATCTGACCTGCTAACATCTCCATGTTCATAAACTGCACCCCTTGCTCGTCTCAGTTGGCGCACCTCCTTCCTGGTGGACAGTCGGTCGAACCTCGCCTGTAGTTCCTTCCTCTTTTCCAGCTTTGCTGGGTCCCCATCTTCTGCATACCTCCTGTCTATCTCCAACATCTCATCTATTACCCTCTGCCGCTCCAACCTCTCCTCTTTGTCCACCCTGGCCTTAAACCTCACCCCTCACCACCGCCTTTAGAGCCTCCCAGGCGACTGCCTTCGACACCTCACCCGAACAATTGAAACCTACATATTCCTTAATTACCGTTTCAATTTTCTCACAGAACACTTGGTTCCCCAAAAGCCCCACATCCAGTTTCCACCCCGGCCTCTGCGCTACCCCCTTCTCCAGCATCACATCCACCCAATGTGGAGCGTGATCTGACACTGCAATTGCAGAGTATTCCGACTCCTTGACTCCAGCCAGCAAAGCCTTCCCCACCACAAAAATGTTGATCCGTGAGTATACCTTATGGACCGCTGAGAAAAACGAATACTCCCATTCCCTTGGGTGCAGGAACCTCCAAGGGTCCACCCCTCTCATTTCCACCATTAGCCCAGCCAGTGCCTTCGCCCCTCCCTGATGGGACCAGCGAGTGCGGACGTGATCTGTCCAACCTTGGCTCCTGCAACAAGTTCCAGTCTCTCCCCCCCCCCAGAATCAGCTCATGCGTGTCCAAGTCGGGAATGGCCCCAAACACCTTCCTCGCGAATCCCACATCGTCCCAATTGGGACCGTATACACTTAACAGCGCCACTAATCTCCCCTCCAGTGCCCCTGCCACAATCACATATCTACCCCCCTGACCTGCCACCACCTTCTCCATCTGGAAGCGTACCCTTTTGCTGACCAACACCGCTACCCCTCGAGCCCTTCCATCAAATCCGGAGTGAAACACTTCGCAAACCCAGCCCTTTTTAAATCTCACCTGGTCCTTCACCCTCAAGTGAGTCTCCTGCAGCATTGCTACATCGGCTTTCAAACTTTTAAGATGCGCAAGCACCCTTGACCTCTTGATCGGACCTCCTAGCCCTCTCATGTTCCACGTGACTATCCTTACTGGGGGTCTCTCTCCCCCCCCCCCCCCCCACCTTTCTTATCCACCATCACCATACCACCGGGCCCTGCCCCATAAGCCTGACCCGCCCCTGTCCATTGTTAACATCGAGCCCCTTCCCCCCCTCCCAAGAATCCCCCCTACAAAAACATCCCCCAACATCCCTCCCTTGCCCTCCTTCTCGCTCGCTTCGTAGGCCCATTGAAGCCTGCTACCAGGCTCCAATGTCCGCAGCCCTCCTCTCACCTCACCCCCGTTCACTAGCTGACTTTAGTTAGCTAGGGCAGTGGCCCCCCCACCAAGACATCTTGCCCACTTCCACCCAGTCCCAGAGAAAGAAATACCAAAACACACCCAACAATCCAACCCCTACAATTCACTAACATAACATTTAACCATCGCAACACAGAACGCCATTAACTTGAACTCTGTAACAATGCAAAGAGAAGTAAATTGCAATACAAATCAGTAAAAAGAGAGTTGTAACATTTATACATTTTCCAGCTGCTCAAATACAGTCCACAGTCTCTCTTCACATCTGTCCCAAGCCTTCTGCCTCAGCCGCCTCCGCTGTCTCAAAATAAAAGTCTTTGGCGTTATATGTTACTCTCAACTTCGCCGGGTACACAATACCAAATCGCACCCACTTCTTGTACAAAGCCGTCTTCACTCGCCCAAACGCCGCTCGTCTTTTTGTCAACTCCACCGTCAAGTCCTGGTAGATCCGAACCGCAGTACCATCCCACAGCACCTCACGCTTCTGCTTCGCCCAGCTTAATATCTTCTCCTTCATGCAAAACTTATGGAAGCAGATAATTACTGCCCTTGGCAGCTCGTTCACTTTGGGCTTCGGCCTTAATGGCCGATGAACTCGGTCTGGCTCGTACAGGGTGGGGCTCTCACCCTCCTCTATCAGCCCCGCCAACTTCTTAGCGAAATATTGCATTGGCCTTGGGCCCTCTGTCCCTTCGGGCAAGCCCACAATTCTCAAATTGTGCCACCTTGAGTGGTTTTCCAAGTCTTCCAGCTTTGCTCGGAGTCCTCTGTTAACCTCCACCACCCTCTGCAGCTCGTCCCCCATCGAGGTGACCTGGTCGCTGTGTCGTGACACGGGCTCATCCACTTCCTTCATCTTCTCGCCCTCTTCTATCACCTCGGCCGATGCCTTTGCCACCACCACCCTCACCGGGCCTTTTGCCTCCTCCACCAACGACTTCAACACGACCGCCATCTCTTTCCTCAAGGCCTCCATATGCCCCGCAAACTGTTTTTCCAGCTCCACCGCCATCACCTCGGTCATCTTCTCCACCGTAAGTAGTGCGGCCCCGCCTTGCAGCTCGGCTTCTGCCATCCTGTCAACACTTTCAGTCGTCTCCTCCTTCAGCGGCGAACTCGCGTTTCCTCCTTTCTTTGACGCTGCTCTTCGCATCCTTTAACGGCTTATCGTTTTTTATCTTCTTTCTTTTCTCCTCTCTCTCCCTTCACCCTCCTTCCTTTATCAATCTGACTTATTCTTTTTTTGAAAAAAAAAGGGGAGAGAAAAAAAAACTTTTTACCAAACTTCCTTAAACCTTCTTTATTTCTCCTCTGCATTCACCCAGAGCTCCCCTGGGACTAGGCTTCAGCCTTCTTTCTTCCTCCTAGGTGGGAGCCATCCGACGTGGAGCACCCTCCCTACATAGTTATCTGGCCTCGGGCCTTCCGCCTCTGCCTCCTTGTAGCTCCGCCCCTGCTGCTTTGACCTCGACGCCGCGCTGGGCCCAATGCCTCAGCACCCGACACCCACGCGGGGTTCTTCGCCGGTTTTTAAACCGGCCCCGCTGGCTGCTCGTGACGGCCCCAAAGGCCACGATAGTCGGGGGGTACGCGAAGACTCGGGGATTTCCCCGAAATCGCCGCAAATCGCGGTCACCGGCGGGGCTCTTGTTGCTGCGGACACCCTGCTCGCCCACGCCACCGGAAGTCCTCTCAATCTCTCTGTGCCAATTTTAAAGGGTTAAGTCTATATGGATGTTGTTTGATAGGAACAGCATTTCCCACATCTACATCATGTATAGCCATTTTAGTACTTCCCAATTTATCTCTACAAACTTGCCCATGTGATATCAATAACTCTTTCAGGTCAGTTTGTTTTTCCTCTGGAAGATAACTCAACAATTTATCCCAATTTAAGAACATCCTCATTTTCCAATTTAATTTGAGGTATGGCAAATTCACAGTCATCTGGATTTGGTTTGTCACTTTGAGTTAGAATCATTAAAACCTACCTTTTTCTCTCCTTCCCTTTCAAAGTACCTTTTAAGCATATTCACATGACACACTCGGTGAGTCTTCCTTCTATCTGGTGTTTTTACCACATAATTCACCTCACTTAATTTCCTTTCAATCTGATACGGTCCACCAAACCTAGCTTTTAAGGCTCCCCTACCACTGGTAACAACACTAAAACTTTATCTCCACTGGCAAAATTACGAACTTTGGATTTCTTGTCCGCTACCCGTTTCATCACATTTTGTGTAACTTTCAAATGTTGTCTAGCCAATTCACCTGCTGTATTTAATCGTTCCCTAAAATTTTACACGTAATCCAATAGTGTAATATCCGATTTCTCACCCACCAATTTTTCTTTAATCAATTTAAGTGATCCTCTTACCTCATGACCAAAAATTAGTTCAAAGGGACTAAATTTGGTTGACTCATTAGGTGCATCCCTAATTGCAAACAGTACGAATGGAATTCCTTTATTCAAATCCTCTGGCTAATCTTGACAATAAGCCCTCAACATTGTCTTTAATGTCTGATGCCACCTTTCTAATGCTCCCTGCGATTCTGGATGGTGCACAGTTGATTTAAATTGTTTTATTCCTATGCTATCCATAACTTCTTTGAATAACTTTGAGGTAAAATTTGATCCTTTATCCGATTGGATTTCTGTAGGTAGTCCATATCTAGTAAAGAATTTAAGTAACTCCTCCACAATCTTTTTAGCTGTAATATTACCTACTGGAATGGCCTCTGGAAACCTAATAGACACATCCATTATAGTCAAAAGATATTGATTCCCACTTTTTGTTTCAGGAAACGGTCCTACGCAATCCATTAGGACACTTGTGAAAGGTTCCTCAAATGCTGGAATGGGTATTAAGGGCGCTGGTTTTATCACTGCTTGAGGTTTCCCTATCACTTGACATGTGTGACATGATTGACAAAATGTAACTACATATTTATGTAGTCCAGGCCAATAAAAATGTTTCTGGATTTTAGCTTGAGTTTTCCTTATCCCCACATGACCTCCCACTGGTACCTCATGTGCCACTCGCAAGACCTCCTTTCTACACCCTACCGGCAATACTACTTGAAGAACTTCTGCCCACTTTTCATCCGCCTGCATATGTACAGGTCTCCATTTTCTCATCAAAGCATCACTTTTACGGTAATAACATTCTGATATATTCTCAGATTCCTCTTCTGTATATGCTTTCTGATATATCTGTTTTATTTCTACATCTTTCTGCTGTAACACCGCCAATTTTCCTGAACTAAAAGTATCCGTCTCATCCTCCACCTATTCTTGTACTTTTTCAACCATCTGATCAAAAATCGTTTCCGATAATTGCACTTCAACGTCATCTTCACGCTTTGATTTCTCCTCTTGTCTTAACCTGTGATTTTGCGACCTTGTTACTACACAATCCGGAAAAATCCCAGGATATTCGTTCTTCAACACTTCAGTTGTCTGATTTTCCACTGGCTTATCAACCACAGTAGGCATCACTCCCACCTGCGATCCAGCTATATCATTACCCAAGATAAACTACTCCTGGACAAGATAGTTTCTCTATTACTCCTACTACCACTTCACCCCTCTTCACTGGACTTTCCAACCTTACCATATAATGGAATGCGACTCCTCTCACCCTGAATTCCACATATTACCACCTTTTCTGGCAACGTTCTTCCCAAACGACATAATTCCTTATCTCTTACCTTTAAAGGTTGACTAGCTCCGGTATCTCTTAAAATTGTGACTCTTTACCTGCTTCTCCTGATACACATGAGTAAACTTTACCCACACAAGTAAATTCTTTAAAGACATCTGGCACCTTCTTGTCAATTACTTCTTGAACAGGCTGCACAATCGTTTGCACCTCCTTAGCTTCCCTTGGGCTTTCCTTTACCACTCTAACAAACCCCACTGCCTTATCGTGTTTTACCACATCAGCCTTCCCAGTGCTTTTCTTCAACCACCAACACTGTGACTTTAAATGGCCTAGTTTATTACAGTGGAAACATTTGAAACTTTTCATTTCTCTTCAACACTCCTGGATTTCTTTTTTAATCTGAAGTACACTCTCTTTATTATCTCCCTTCATTATCTCCCTTCAGATCACCTTTACCTTTACTACTTGAGTATTTCTCATGTCCCCAGTTTCTATCCCTCACAGGCTGAAACTGATGTCGGAAACCAAGCTTTGATTTATGAACTAATTCACAATCATGTGCCATTTGTGCTGATAATCTCACAGTTATAACCCTCTGCTCTTCCACATGAGTTCTCACTACATCAGGAATTGAATTTTTAAACTCCTCCAAAAGTATAATCATACGTTTGGTCTATTTTCAAAGCCCGTATCCACCTATCAAAATTACGCTGTTTGAGCCTTTCAAACTCCATGTATGTTTGACCAAATTCTTTCCTTAAATTTCTAAACCTTTGTCTGTAAGCTTCAAGCACTAGCTCATATGCACCTAAGATGGATTTTTTTCACCTCTTCATATGTTCCAGATACCTCCTCTGGTAGTGATGCAAACACTTCACTAGCTCTACCTACCAGCTTTGTTTGAATCAGTAATATCCACATATCCTGTGGCCATTTCATTTGTTTAGCTACCTTCTCAAATGAAATGAAAAAGGCTTCTACCTCCTTCTCATCAAACCTTGGCAATGCGTGGACATGTTTAAATAGATCCCCACCACTTCTTTGACTATGACGCTCTGTCTCACTATCCTCATCAATCTCATCCAACTGCATGTTTGCCTTTGCGTCTGCCAATTTTCACTGATTTTCATGTTTCATAGCCATTTTATGAAGTTCAACTCTCCCTTTTTCCCTTTCCTCTCTGTCTCTTTCTTTGTTTCTTTCTTTTCTCTCCTTTTCTTTTTCTCACATTGCATATTCAAGCTGCTTTAATTCTTTTTCATGTTCAAATTGCTTTATCTGCAACTGGAGCGTTGCCATTTCTAATGAGTCAGAATGTATCTCAGGCAAATTTAAATGCTCAGCTACCGCGGTAAGTACCTCATCTTTTCGCATCTTGCCAGGCAATGTTAACTGCAATGCTTTTGCCAAATCTAACAGTCTGCTTTTAGTCTCTGTCCGTAAGGTATCGTGTGTTACCGTGTCCACCCCCAAAAACTTCTGAGCCCATGAAAGAGCCATTGTCCACAACACACTCCCCACTTAAACTAAAATACCACACCTGAAAAGCAACCACAATATGTTCACCCCTCACTGTCTTTAAGTTCGTTAAGCCAATCCAATCGATAGACATTTATCCCCCTCGAGCCCCCAATTGTTATGGGTCCGGGTTTACAGAACCCCAAAGTGGCTCATGGAGTTCAACCGACCTACAACTTTTAATAGATGGTGGTGTGGGAAGCACACGGTGTACTCTCCAGGTGTGATACAACAGAAATGGACAAGTTTTGTTTTAAACAAAACAATGTTTATTCTATGAACTCAAGTTAACCTTTTAAAAACAAACATTGAATATCTTAACACCCATTACTTCAAAGATAACCCTAAAAGACTACAACACTAAATAATCCTTCAAGCTGTTCCTTTAAACATCCAAAAGACTTCAAACCTTCAAAAATAGGAGCACATTAGGTTACATTCAATATATTTATCGTCTTTGGATTGCAGAAATCAACAGACCAGCTCTGTGTTTCTTCCTGCAGCTCACAGCAAAACACACAGACACTCCCAGCTGCGTTCTCAAACTGAAACTCAAAAAGCAGAAGTGAGCTCAGCTCCCTCCACCCTCTGACATCACTTCAGTAATATGATCATCTCCATTTCTTAAAGGTACATTGCTTAAATATCCATTTCTTAAAGGTACTCTCACATGACAGTATATAAAATAAAATGGCAGACCAGATGAAAACCTCCCAGTTAAGGATACCAGGGATTCCTATATCATGTTGTTTCTCCAGCTGTGCTCGCCACAAAGTGTCTCTTCATGACCTGTTGGATGTTGACTAATACCCTATCCAAAGCACTCAGAAATTATTTTGCATGTTGACCCTTATATTTTCACAACAGCCTGTCAACACTGCAGGTGGTCTCAAACAAGCCAGCATCTAACAGCATGCTGTATCATTCATATCGCTGCTGCAAACGCCAATGTAGCCCGACAAATCAGAGAAGATTGATTTAGTTGTGGAGATCTCAGTGCAAAGAGATGAGCAATTTGTGGTGTAGGAGGACAATGAGGGACCTATTCCTCCGTACTGAGCTGCACAGCCTATCTCAAGGGTAATAATCTCTGGATTATTACTTGGCCCATACTCAAATTAGCATAGCAGATTAGAGAATCAATTGCAAGGCTCAGAGTAGAGTGAGAAGAAGGGTTTCCAATTCATGGGACACTGCTATCAGTACAGAAGAAAGAAGAATGGACTCCATTTAAACCATGCTGAAATGAGTATGCTGATGAATCACATAATTAAGGGTTGTGGATAGAGCTTTGAACTAAAATGTGGGGGGGAAGTGATTTAAAAGATTAAAGAGACGTGTTGAAGCAACGGTCGAAATGTTTCGGCTGTTCCCACCAGCGGGATCTTCCAATCCCGCCAAAGATGACCCTCGCCACTAATTTCCCAGCAGCAAAGGGTGCGAACAATCGGAACACCCGTTGACAGTGGCAGGAATGCCGGCAGCCACCACAGCCTCATAACACGGCGGGGGGGGCGGACACCTACCCAATAGAGGAGTATAGAGATTTGGATAATGAAAAGCAAAGTAGGACAGAAAGGGACAAATACTTTGAAAATGTAATAATAATCGTTATTAGTGTCATAAGTAGGCTTACATTAACACTGCAATGACGTTACTGTGAAAATCCCCACTCCGGCGCCTGTTCGGGTACACCGAGGGAGAGTTTAGAATGCCCAATTCACCTAACAGCACGTCTTTCGGGACTTATGGGAGGAAACTGGAGCACCCGGAGCAAAGCCACACAGACATGGGGAGAACGTGCAGACTCCTCACAGACAGTGACCCAAGCCAGGAATGGAACCCGGGTCCCTGGCGCTATGAACTAACAGTGCTACCCATTGTGCTACACTGCCACCCATAATAGTGCATCAGCAAATAAGTGTTTTTCAAGGAAGAGTTTTATACAAAAATTAAAAGCTCGTTACCTGAATGTACAAAGAATTCATAGTACAATGACTGAACCAGCAGCAGAAATAGAGATAAATGCTTTAGATCTAATTGTCATTCGCAAGATATTGGGCAGAATTCTCTCATGCCCCTGCTGGCAGGATCAATGGAGGATGGATAGTGTTAGAATTCTGCTGGAGGCACAAAAATCAGTTTCACACAGGTGTGAATTTACAGCGGGATTTTCTGATGCTGCCCATTACGGCGAATGGGAAATTGCACCGGGAGCCAGTATAAAACCAATTTACATACTGCTAATGGAATGCAAATGAATAGTCTGACCAGAATCTTCCCCCATGGCCTGTTAAGAACCCCATTTACGTCAAATGTGAGATTAACCAAAGATCCAGAAGGATAACTTGGAACAGCGGTTCTCGGTGCTGTATATTTTCAAATTGGTCTCACGTGACAAAAAATATGTGAACAAGGCAGGACTAGCCACTTGTTATGTGAACAATTAATGAAGAATATTAATTAACTTAAAAGAAAAAAACACACAACATCTTCGCTGGTTTCAGAGCTTTCTTAGTTCTGGCTGGTGGACTCCTTGGGTTGCTCCCCTGATGTGCCTATGAGAGAAGGGAAATGGGAGGTGCCTTCATTTACTAGAGACATGATTCATGGCATTTTGGTGTGATGGATGATGGTGTTCTGGATCCTCACTTGGTTTATTCACGTCCAGCTCACCATAAGCACAGAAGCGGTCGAGTTCCTCTCCGGTCAGCTTGAGTTTGGGTGGGGATTTTAATTGTGTAATGAAGCTGGGGATGGACAGGTCGAGTTCCAAGTCAAGGGGGAGGTCAGGAATGGTGAGGGAGTTGGGGGTGTTTATGGATCAGATGGGGATGGTGGACCCGTGGAGGTTTAGGCTCCTGTGGGAGAGGTAGTGCTCCTTCTTCTCGTGGCGGCCATATCTTGGAAGGCTTTGAAGGCAGTGGTTCAGGTGGAAGTCAATTTGTTTAAGGCCCACGGAGATTGGACAGAGAGCAGAAGAGGCAAATGTTGCTAGAAGAGATAGTAGAGGTGGATAGGAGATATTCTGGGGCTCCAATTAGGGAGTTACTTGTGTAAAGAAGCTGCAGGGGCAGTTTGATTGGTTGACGACAGGTAAAGCAGTGGGGCAGCTATGGCGGGCTCGAGGGTGTAGTACAAGTATGGGGAGAAGGTGGGTTAGCTGCTGGCCCATTAGTTGCAGCAAAGGCAGCATCGAGGGAAATTGTGCAGGTGAGGGTAGCAGGGTGAGAGGTAGTGTAGGAGCCGGAAAGAATCAATGAGGTATTTGAGGCCATTTATCGAGGGCTGTACAGGGCCCAGCCTGAAGGGGAGGAGGCAGGTATGGATCAGTTCCTGAACGGGGTGGAGTTCCCAGAGTTGGAGATGGGGAAGTGGCAGGCAATGGAGGAGCACTGAGTTTGCAGGAGGTAATGGAGTGCATTGGCAAGATGCAGTGGGGAAAGGCGCCAGGGCCGGATGGCTACCCGGCAGAGTTTTATGAACAATTTGCGGCAGAATTAACCCCCCATCTTCTGAACATGTTCAATAAGGCGATGGAGTGGGGGGGAATTATGGCTATGCTGGCATCCATTTCTCTGATCGCAAAGAAGGACCCGATGGAGTGTGGGTCCTATAGACACATCTCGTTGCTGAATACGGATGTAAACAGCTTGGCCAAGCTGGAGACGGTTGGAGGGCTGTGTACCAGAGGTGGTCTCCGAGGATCAAACGGGGTTCGTGAAAGGGAGGCTGCCCTCCAGTAATATCGGGCGGTTGCTGAATGTGGTGATGGCCTCCTTGGAGGGGCGAGAGCTAAAGTTGTCAATGGACATGGAGAACGCCTTTGACCGAGTAGAGTGGCAATACCTGTTTGAGATCCTTGCGAGGTTTGGGTTTGGACTGAAATTCTTGGCATCGGTGCAGCTATTGCACATGTCCCCATGGCTACCACGAGGACAAATGAGATGAATTTGGGATATTTTGGATTGCTTAGGGGGACGAGAATTCACCTGAGGAAGGAGATGCGTTCCGAAAGCTAGCGATTCAAAACAAACCTGTTGAACTTTAACCTGTGTTGTTGAAAACTCACCACTATTCTTAGAATTCCCCCTATACCAAAAAGGGCTGACATTCTAAATGGTGAACAGGGATTCTCACTCCCTGACTCCGATGCAGGCTTCGGTGGGTGCCATTCAGATCAAACTATTTTTTCAAGTTATCCCCCGTATAACCCATGCCTTCACCAAAGATTTCATCTACTTACCACTTAGTAGCGTCGATCCTGGGTCCCGCATTGCTAAGTAAGTAAAGTAGACTTTGGAATAACCACTGTTTCAGGTCAAAATTTTAAGTTATTTTATTATTATATTTTTTCTTTTAAAATGAAATGAAAATGAAAATCGCTTATTGTCACAAGTAGGCTTCAAATGAAGTTACTGTGAAAAGCCCCTAGTCGCCACATTCCGGCGCCTATTCGGGGAGGCTGTTACGGGAATCTGCAATCACTGTCTTTACAGAAAGGTAAAAAGATCTTGCTTTTGGATCCTTCTGGTTGGTTGAAGGGACCTTCAGGCCCAACTTGACAATCAATCTTCTTTTTAAAAATCTGGTCTTCTTTAGATATATTCACTGTTCTGCTCGGTTGCTATGTCCTATCTTTCCCATGTACCGAGCTACGAGAGCTGATTCTGCTGGCTGTCTCTGAGCTGACTCTGAGCTTAATCTTCCTCCTCTTTAAATTCTAGTCTTCCTTAGATGTATTAGCTGTTTTAGCTCGGCTGCTTTGCCCTGTCCCTTTCCCATGGCCGAGGTGACTGTAACCTGACTCTGAGCTGCTTGTTCCTTCTCTGCTTCTCCGCCTCTCTGCTTCTCTCTGAGTTCTGGTAGTTCCTGCTCTGGTCTCTGGGTTTATATTCTCTTTCTAACAGTTATTAAGTTTTTATGACTTTATTGTAAAGGAACTCTTATTTCACTTTGATTGTAAAAAGTATCTTTGATCTAAACATTCTAATACAACTAAGTATTCATTTTGACATGACTTCATCTCATAGATCTGATTACATCGTGTCCTTTGTGATGTTCAAAATGCTTTGACTTCAAGAGGTGTTACTTTTAATTCCTGTCATTTCTAGTTTTATTTTCCAATTGTGTCCTCAGCTCATAATTTTGGCTTTGATTTTAGCTTTAAATTATGTTTCTCATAGATTGATAGTCTCCAATTTTCTTTAATTTACTTGATGTTAGCAGAATTTCACACCTAGAATTGTCACCAAATTCAACTGAACCTCATCCTTTCCTTTCCAGCTGCTTACTGAGATAGTTTATTTCAATGAAGGTGTGAACCATTGTTTTTAGCTTCATACAAAAATCCTGTTTGTTTTGTTTGCTACGCCCGTTTGACTAAGGCTATCTGCATTTTACAATCCTCTCCTGGCAGCTGCTAACCCTTTGTGGGATCTTGCCCTGTATTCTCTCATGTTTCTCTCAGACCAGATATTGCCAGACTTCCATGTTTCAAAGGACACATCTTTCCATATTATCAATTACACCTGGTGTTGTAAGACGTCTTACTGTGCCCACCCCAGTCCAACACCAGCATCTCCACATCACCTCTTTACCTCGGCAGCCTGTTTCTAATCTCAAATCTTTTGGTTTACATAAATTGATCCCCCATTTGTTTATTCAGGTATACTTGCCACTATCTACTCCCCATAACTCTTGGTGCCCTTTTCACATTAGGTGTGGATGTACATTCATTACTTCCTTCATTAACACTTGGGTTGGTGTCAAATTTTAAAGCTAAACTCTTTGGGGATGAATTTCTTCTCGGATTTCTCTGGTCATCCATCATAGCTTGGGGAGAAATTTGGTGGAAAACACGGATATGTCACATAAACAGGGTTTACAACAATTTTCTGTTGAAAATTGCTGCAGTTAATCAGGAGAATTGCAAAGAATATTTTGGGAAAGGTAAGTGGAACACGATAGCATAGTGGTTAGCACTATGGCTTCACAGCGCCAGGGTCCCAGGTTCGATTCTCCCCGCATCTGTGTGGATTTCATCCGGGTGCTCCGGTTTCCTCCCACAAATCCCGGAAGATGCGCTGTTAGGTAATTTTGACATTCTGAATTCTCCCTCTGTGTACCCGAACAGGCGCTGGAATGTGGCGACTAGGGGTTTTTCACAGTAACTTCATTGCAGTGTTAATGTAAGCCTATTTGTGACAATGAAGATTATTATTATTATGACATGAGTGGCAATTCATGCAGCACAATGGTGCAGTGGTTAGTACTGCTGCCTCACGGCACCACGGAACCGGGTTCAATCCCGGCCCCGGCTCACTCTCCGTGTGGAGTTTGCACATTCTCCCCATGTCTGCGTGGGTCTCATCCCCACTGCCTAAATAGATGTGTAGGGTAGGTGGATTGGCCACGCTAAATTGCCCCTTAATTGGGAAAAAAATAATTGGGTCCTCTAAATTAATTTTTTTTAAATGAGTGATAATTCATGCCTCTTTCCTTGTAATTGAGAATCTGCCATATAACATTCTGTGATTCTTTTTGAGTACATTTGATTGTTGCCTCCTCCTGCTTCCAATCATTGTACAGCAACATTTGATTATATATTAAGTAAATTGTGAAGCACAGTCCGTAAGCATTGGATGGGTTTCAAATGTGGTTCACAGGCTGCTAAATTATTCAGTGTCAGAATCGTGTGACAAGACCTTGGGTCATCTTTGTGTTGAAAGAAACGGTTCAATTTTTATTTATAAATTTTAACACTTGCTAATTGAATTGCTTCATTCAGGGCATTAGGATCTACAGTTTAGTGACGAAGAAAGCTAATCTAATTGTTGATTTTAAAAAAGCTGCACATTAAATAGACTGAAAGAAAGATTATGCTGAAATACATGGTTACATGTTATAATTGTTAGTTAGTAATCCGACAGCAGACCCAAAAGGAATTTAAAAACTGTGAAATATAGAAATCTATGGTACAATAGGGGGCTGCTTGGCCATGAAAAAGCTATCCAGCCTAATTCCATTTTCCAGTTCGTGGTCCACAGCCCTATAAATTATGGTGCATCAAACATTTTTTAAATGGGACAGATTCTGTTTCACCACCCTTTCAGACAGTGGGCTGTAATATTGCACCATCACCCTTCCTGTAATCTTGCACCATTACCCTTTCAGACAATGGGCTGTAATCTTGCACCATTACCCTTTCAGACAGTGGGCTGTAATCCTGCACCACCACCCTTTCAACAGTGGGCTGTAATCCTGCACCACCACCCTTTCAACAGTGGGCTGTAATCCTGCAGCATTACCCTTTCAACAGTGGGCTGTAATCCTGCACCACCACCCTTTCAGACAGTGGGCTGTAATCCTGCACCTCCACCCTTTTAGATGCTGGATTTTCCACACTCTCCGCGGCATGCTTTATGGTGGTGGAGGCAGTCATTGGCCGACGGCGGGACTGTCAACAGTGTTTCCCCCTGTCACCGGGGAACGTGTGGCAGGAGGTCAACATCAGTGGGACTGAATAATCCCGCCAGCAGATAGCTGGAAAATCCCAGCCAACCAGTTCCAGGTTTCCACCACTTCCTGGGTAAAATAAAAGGCATCCTCAACTCCCCTCCAACCTTTCTGTCAACTCTTTTAAATCTATATCACCTGATTATTGACTTCCCTACCAAGGGAGATATGTCCTTCCAATTCACTATATCTAGGCCTGTCATAATTTTATATACCTCAATTAACTCTCCTTTCAGCCTCCTTACTTCCAAAGAGAACAATACTAGCCTATCCAATCTTTCCTCTAGTTAAAATTCTCCATTCTTCGCATCCTCATAAATCTCCTCTGTGCCTTCTCTAGTGCGATCACATCCTTCCAATAATGACCAGGAGTGTAGGCAGTCCTATAGCTTTGGCCGAACCAGTGTTTTATACATTTCAAACATAATCTCCCTGGTCTTATATTCCATGCCTCAGTCAATAAATTAACCAGCCAGTATATCTACGGAATCATCTTACCAACCTGTGCAGCTACTTTCAGGAAGTTGTGGATATGAAGTCCAAGGCCCCTCTGTCCCTTTCTCAGAATCCTACCATTCATTGTGTTGTTCTCTTGCCTTGTTTGCCCATCCAAATCCATTACCTCACAACTCTCCAGAATGAATTCTATTTGCCCCTTTTCTGCCCACCTGACCAGTCCATTGCTATCTTCATGCAGACTACTTAATCTTCATAATCAAACACAAAACCATTTTGGATCATTTGAAAATTTCTCAATCATGCCCCATACATTTAAGCCTATTGCTGGGTTTTCTGAGAAGTGGGAAAGTTCTGACGTTGGGACTATATGTGGGTCTGAGCCTGCCTGGCAGGCATGGGACCACAGTAGCAATTTTCCCAGCAGCGGATGGCCTCCTAGTCAGCTGCTGCTGGGCCTGCTGTCCAATTAAAGTCAGAGAACTGGATCATCACATTGCTGGCCCAACCAGAGGCTGGCAGCTCTGCCTCTTCTGTTGCTGAGAGAGATGGCTTTAAGGAGAATGAGAGGGCATCTCTATTTTGAGGATTCCTGGCAGGAGAGTCAGAAATATTTTTCTCTCCTGAAGCCAGCAGGCAGGCCCTGATGATCAGAGGATTAACCCATCCAGTGGCAGCATGGGGCCACTCTTTGCCACTGAGGGCTCCCCTCCTTGGACCATGGAACTTCCAAAGGCGATGGCAATCTCCCTTGGATCTGCCAAGAGGCTGCTTTTATTCAGCTACTAGGCCCTCTGGCCCTGGGAGATAGCCCTCAATGTGGCCTTTCATTGGCTAAATTGTGCAGTCAGGGTACAGGGGTGTCATCCCACTGTGGCTCCCAGCATTTTACCAAGCCTCCTATCCAGCCATTCATGGGCAACATCTCATCCTAAATCATTTATATGTACCACAAACAGCAAGGGATCCAGTACTATACCCTGTAGAACTCCATTAGAATCTGCCTCCCACTCGCAACTGTTGACCATTATTCATTGTTTTCTGTCAATATGCCAATTTTGGATCTAACTTGCTATTTTTTTCATAGAATTTACAGTGCAGAAGGAGGCTATTCGGCCCATCGAGTCTGCACCGGCTCTTGGAAAGAGCACCCTACCCAAGGTCACCACCTCCACCCTATCTCCATAACCCAGTAACCCCACCCAACACTAAGGGCAATTTTGGACACTAAGGGCGATCTATCATGGCCAATCCATCTAACCTGAACATCTTTGGACTGTGGGAGGAAACGGGAGCACCCGGAGGAAACCCACACACACACGGGGAGGATTTGCCGACTCCGCACAGACAGTGACCCAAGCCGGAATCGAACCTGGGACCCTGGAGCTGTGAAGCAATCCACAATGCTACCGTGCTGCCCAGCGATGGATGCCCATGGATCTCATGAGTTATTAACTTTCTGACCAGTTTACCATTTTAACAGCTTTACTATAACCCATACATACTGCCTCAAAGACACTTCTCATTGACCTTCCTTCTTACCTCCTCAAAATGTTCCAAAACATGAGTCAGGCACAACCACAACAAATTCACGCGGTCATAAAAACAGAAAACGCTGGCAATACTCAGGCAGTATCTATGGTGATAGTAACCATTAATGTTTCAGGCCAATGGCCTTTCAGCAGAGCTTCCCTTAACTTCCCCATGCTGGCAGTTCATGATTATATCATGCCTTTCTTAAATGACAATTCGCAGTGTCCCTCCGGGTTTTTCTAACAATTTGCCCACCACCGAGGTTTGGTTGACTGGCCGCCAATTACTCAATCTATCCTTTTCTCCCTTTTCAATTAATAATGCTATGTTAGCAATTTTCCAGTCATTGATGGCCAGAGCCTCTGCTATATCCAGCTTTGCTTCTCTTAGTTTCCTGGGATGCATTTCATCTGTGTTCAGCGATTTATCCACTTTCAAAAATGTGAATCTTCTTAATATTTCTCCTCTCATTACATTTATCCTTTCAAATATTGCACATTCCTTCTCCTGAGCTACATCATTTCTGTTGTGTCCCTCTTGTGAAACCAGACCAAAGTGTGCATTGAGAACCATGGCCACATCTTCTGCCTCCACATGCAAGTTACCTTCTTGGCCTCTAATTGACCCGACTCTCTCCCTAGTTCTCCTCTTGCTTGTTATATATTTGTAAACCATCTTTGGGTTTTCCATGAGTTTACTTGTTTGCTGATAAAGGTATATCTTTCAAAAGATCAAAAACATAAGAGGAGCATAACCACAAAGATGTGGGGCAGGATAACATTGTCAGAGATTGTTAAAGTTACTGGATAGCTGGTGGTAAAGCGAAGGTAATTATCTGTAATGATCATTCAAGCACAAATGTGTAATTTATTGATTTTTTGCTTCTTGATATTCAACCAGCAGTGAACAAAGCCATCAAATTAATTGACCACTTCAAAATCATTTTAAGGACCTAATCAAAACTGAAATTCAGCCTCACCCTTGTATATTGGAGTGTTGTATAAATATGGATGTCATTTTGAGCGAAGATGAAAACCTAAGCAGAGTGAGCAAAGGAGTCAGCAGACGAGACAATCTCACAAGCAGAGGTCACAAACTGACTGGGACACAACAAGCTTGATGAGAAGAGTCTGCACGGTTAAACAGTCTCTCAGGGCCGACTGTACTGGCAGCAGTAATTATGGAAAATAAACCCAAAGAGAAGGTCAGCTGTGTACGTCTGGTTCACAGGGATTCTGGAGGGAGACCTTGCAATGTCAGCTGTCTGATTTCCATAATGTGCATAGCTGCCATGTTTCTTTTGAATAGATTGCCATCAGATAGCACCACAGATTCTGGTGTCATTAATTTACAGCTGAGGCATAAAGAATCTATTTGAAAAGTTGAAAAATTGTGTGCAACATACCACGTTTGCCACACGTCTATGCATCCATGTAATCAAATGTCTTGCACCTAATGTTCATATGTTACATCACACCAGAAACTGTGGCCTTAGGAATGATTATACGTCAGCGCTACAAATACAGCATTTCAGAGTTGAAGGGATACAAGGTAAAAAGATGTGTGGCGGTAAGATCAGTAGATCCCATAGTGACACCTGCTCACATATGTGATCAACGATTGGCTGGGATTTTCTGCTCTCTCTGGTGGTGAGCTTGGACATGAGAAAGGTCTTTTCTTATTCAGGTTGGCGATGTAACTGAACCCTGTTCCTTTCCACTGAGAGGCACCTCCCTGCCTTTGCTTCCAACACCCCGCTCTTCCTGTGAATCCCCTACCCTGCAACCACCACCTCCTTCCCACTTTATTACTTACTGGAAGCCTGAGCCTTCCATGATCCTGGGACTCTGAGGGGAAAGAAGAGGGGTACAGATGGCTGTCCTTTTGGCAGCAACCACGCTCTCCTCTTTGGTGTTGCTGAGAAGAAGAGCTGCTGGTCTCTCACTATAGGCAGAACTTCTGCCCCAGTGGTGTTGGTCCCGGTGAAGGCCCACTGCTAGCCTTGCCACCATCTGACTGGCGTGTGGTTTAGCAGGCCTTCCCCCCAAAAAATCCCCTGCTGGTTTCTCATTGGCTATCCAGCCAGCAGGCAAGATCACCGATGCCACAGTAAGATTCTCCCCCAATTTCTGCAGCCAATGACCAACCTGTCTGCTAGAGGCTGAGGATATCTGCTTGCTCTGGGTCAGCAGGGTGCAAGCTGCATAACTGCTTTTATCAACCTGTCTCTTGTGTTTAGCACCAGCGTCTCCTCCTTTCCCACTGAAAAGCAATAGCAGCATGATACAGGTTCCCAATGTGGCCACATTTCACAAAAGGGAAGTGACCATAACTACCCAGTTTGTGGCCACCTTGCTAACAGCTTCTTCCTCCACCAGCATCAATTCTTGCACTTCTTCACCTGTGTGTTGTGGCTCATCCAGCTCCAATGCCTCAAGTTCATTAATTGCATTCTTCGGGATTGTAATGGGTCTGGGCCAGAACCCCAATTTTGGTTAACATCCCAGATTAGAACACAGCCTTTAGCATTTAGTAAAACTCTGGGGAAATGTTACTGCACCACAGGAGGGATAACACTGACCAATAGACGGCTTGAATATAGAATTAAGCACATACCGACAACAAAATTTCTATACAGTTAATAGTTACAACATCTGCTTCCTGAAACTTGCATCTAAATTCTAATTCAACAACCCATATATTTCAAATACCATGGGCGGGATTCTCCGCCGGTGGGATTCTCCATTTTGCTGGTGCTCGGGGGTTTCCCGACGGCGTGGGGCCGCCCCACAATGAGAAACCCCATTGATCGGCCGGAGTAACGGTGAATCCCACTGGCGGGTTGAGGCAGAAATGTGGCACGGTGGGACAGAGAATCCAGCCCCATTTATTTATACTGTTTTTTTTTAAATTTCAGAGTACCCAATTATTATTTTTTGTTCCAATTAAGGGGCAATTTAGCATGGCCAATCCACCTAATCTGCACATCTTTTTTTGGGTTTCGGGGGTGAAACCCACGCAGACAGTGGGAGAATGTGCAAACTCCACACCGACAGTGACCCAGGGCCGGGATTCGAACCCAGGTCCTCAGCGCCATAGTCCCAGTGCTATCCACTGCGCCGCCATCCTGCCCCTTTATGCAGACAGTTGACAACTAGGTTTTACTTGCTTATTTTGGTGTGGAGTCCTTGGAGAGAGAAACCTTTTTTAAGGACCAAGCTGAAAACATTCTGCTCAGATTAGAGTCCTGGAAGCAACTCAATTTGCCAGGCAGACCTGCACTCAAAGCACACAGTATTCTTTTGTCTCTTTTTACAAGATGCACCTTGACATGTTTAGCAAGGCTTAAACTGTTGCAACATTACATTAGATGTCTATCTTCAAACAGGTAAAATGATTTTTAATATCTATTAGCAAATTGCTACCCCTGCAAAATCACTTATTATCTCACTTTTAATCATAGCTCTAGCAAACATACTGGGCTGAATTGTCCGCTACCTGACGCCAAAATCATGTTCGGCGACAGGGTGGAGAATTCGTTGTGACTCCAATCTCAGAGAGCGGCGCCGGTTTTTGTATTCTCCGCCCCCTGAAAAGCGGAGTACTCTACGCGCCGATTATCCACGACCTCAGGCCATTGCCTGAGGCCCGCGCCACGATGCTCCATCCCCGACCGGCCAAGTTCCCGACAGCATGGGTTACGTGTGCTCATACTGTCCGGGAACCTCACGTGGTGGCTGCGGACTCAGTCCCGCGCCACCACAGTCTTGGGAGGGCCGATCAGCGGGCAAGGGGGGGCTTCATTTGGGGCTGGGGGCACTGTGGGCGGGTGGTCCGGGGCGCGCGAGCGGACAAATGGGGGGCACTATATTTTGCGGTCCGGGTCCGCGGGCTGACTCCGCCATGAAGCACGGCACGGCCACAGCCGTGCGTATGCGCGGCCACGGAACCGGAAATGCTCAGGGCCGTATCAGCAGCTAGAGCTGTGAGCTCTACGCTGCCTCTCTGCTAGCCCCGAGCAAAATGGTGAATCGGTGGCCAATTTGCGTCAGTTTTCCTGCCGGAAAAGACCACCGTTTTCATGCGTGGGGACTTAATCTCCAAAACGGAGAATCCAGCCCACTGTCTGTAGTGCATTGTAACCTTGCTTTTAGAAATATTACCGCAAAAATACAAACTATCACATTTTCTTATATTCCTCACAGGGATTGTTGAAAGCTTTGGTGAGAGGGACGTAGACCACCACCTTGATCTGTATCTGTATTTGGTACATCTTGGCCTGTAACTTCCTTGGAGTGGCCATCACCACTCCAAGGAACAGGAGAGAGGGAGCGTTGTAGCAGGGAGGGATGGTTACACCAGGGCAAAGGGAGGGGGGGTTTGGGGTTGGGTTACATAGAACATACAGTGCAAAATGAGGCCATTCGGCCCATCGAGTCTGCACCGACCCACTTAAGCCCTCACTTCCATCCTATCCCCATAACCCAATAACCCCTCCTAACCTTTTTGGACACTAAGGGCAATTTAGCATGGCAAATCCACCTAACCTGCACGTCTTTGGACTGTGGGAGGAAACCGGAGCACCCGGAGGAAACCCACGCAGACACGGGGAGAACGTGCAGACTCCGCACAGACAGTGACCCAAGCTGGGAATCGAACCTGGGACCCTGGCGCTGTGAAGCCACAGTGCTAGCCACGTGTGCTATCGTGCTGCCCCTGGGTTGGGCTGGGCTGTTTGCTTGGGTGTGGGGGTGGGTGTTGTGTGGGAGACCGCTGGGATGTTGGGCATAGTGTGGGGATCCGCAGGGGGCTCTGCCTATGCGGAGTCTCCCATGAGTGGCTTGGTCAGGGTTTTTGAAATAGTTACTCTAGAATTAACCTTTTTTCCTTCTAACTCTTTCAGAGTAACCATCAGGGTAAAACTGGCAGGACCATCCGAAGTTAGCGTATTCAATCACTTCTGTCGGATTGTTGCCAGCTCAATGCAAATGTCTGGAGGAAGTTAGCCCTTCTGGACAATTGCCGGGTAATGTGGGATATGGATCTTCCTAGAGGGTACCCCCCCAAGCGAAGACGTTGCAAACCAGGAAGTTATGGGTCCTTGTCTTGCCAGATGTCGGAAGGTGCTCCTATTTAAATTAGCTAACCCGGGGTGTACAGCAAGAATCATTGAATTCATACAATGCGGAAGGAGGCCATTAAGCCCATCTAGCCTGCACCAACCCTCCGAAAGTGCACTTTATCCAGGCCCATTCCCCTGCCGTATCCCTGTAACCCTATCGAATCTGCGGGAGCCAGTTTAGCTCACTTGGCTACTCAGCTGGTTCATGATGCAGAGCAAGGCCAGCAGCATGGGTTCAATGCCTGTCCCACCTGAGGTTATTCATGAAGGCCCCACTCTCTTGACCTTGCCCCTTGCCTGAGGTGTGGTGATCCTTGATGTGTTATGTACTCTGGGATAACACAGGCTGCAACTGGATGCAGCTTTAACCAAAAGATACTCCAGACCTTGAAGTTAGTTCAATCTGATTTATTGAACCAGGAACACAGTTAGCACAATTCTCTATGAGTTCGACTATCTGCTAACCTAAGTGTGGTTACTCTGTCTGACTGAACCAGCCTAGCTCTTAGCCACGTGCTGGAGGTGTGGTACTGCACATACACCCTGACTCACTCTGTAGATGTTTATCAGTGGAAAGAGGCGGAGTGTGAGTGCCTCGTGCCTTTTATAGTGAGATACCACCCCTGAGTGTCCTGCATGCTCATTGGTCATGTCCTGTTCTCTGTGTTCATTAGCTGCCTGTCTGTGCCTGTCTGTATATCATTATCTACATGTCTGCATATCATTACAATCCTCAGGTTAAATCACCATCAGTCAGCTCTCCCCCTCAAAGTGGAAAGCAGCCTATGGTCATCTGGGATTATGGGATTATCTATCGAACCTGCACACTAGGGGGAATTTAGCATGGCAGATCCACCTAATCTGCACATCTTTGGATATTGCAAAATATTTGTGAGTGCTTTATTGCTGAAAATAATGGCTTTAATCTCCCATTCTTAACTAAAACCTCAACATTGGACCAGCAGCTGTGGTGAAGGGGATGAAGAGAAATGCTCCGAGGTTGAGTTAGTGCACATATGGAAACATATCAAGAATATGCAAATGATCTTGCCAAGGGCAGCATATAGACAACACTAAGAAATACAAAAATATGTTCAATAAATGAAGTACATCTTCAATAAATTAATTCTATCTTTATAAAGAGGGCGCAAGCATTAAAGATAAAGCATTACTACTGCACTAATGGTTACTGAAGGCTTTATGCAAGAAAGAGATGATTGAATGAATTAATGTCTTTGTTCTCACCCTGACCATATGAAAATAAATTGAAATAAATTAAATGTTTATTCATCAATTTCAGTAAATAAATTGAGGTAACACCGTAGTTTTATGAGATAAATATGAATCATTTCATGGTATGTAGTGGAAGGGCAATTGTATTTTTTGGTAGAGGTCACCACCTACTGGGCTATAAAATATATTGCAGCAAAATCTTTCATTTAAATTCATCAAATGTATCAAGAAATGTGAGGTTATCTCTATACTGTGGAATAAAATTTCTAAATTACAATCGGTCTGTCTATAATATATTAATATTCTTACACTGTACTCCTATGTACACATTTATAATAGAAATTGCAATGTCAGAACATTTACATCTAGCTGCAGTATCATTTAAATTGCATTCCAATGAGAATTCTAAAGCGAATGCCCTTGAGGGATCTAAAGTGAATCTTGTTCCACCATCTTCTCACCTGCTGCACTCAGCCCCACTGCAACATATCTCCCTTGGAGATTTCTGCCTTTACTTTTGTTTTTGAAGTTTAAGATTTGTGTCAATAAATATTGATGATTTCTTCTTCAAATTGACCATTCCCTCTGGACCATCCTTGCTCATTTTTAATTCTTGTTTCTGCCAAGGGACTGGGTTCAAGTCAAGCACAGCCTGGAAATCTCCCAGTGGGCTTTCTGCAATTTGTCCTGTATGGGAGACTGGAAAAATCTAATAGCCTTAATCAGGCTTGTTCAATCTTTTTGCATGGTGGGGGCCACATTTCAAAACTTTTCCCACTCAAGCAGCCGACAAGCAAATTTCAGAAAGATAAAGATTAGCATAGCATTAAACATGAAGGGCCCGATTTTGAGGCTGAGTTGTGTTTGAGCGAGAGCACGAGGCGGCCATTAGATTGCAGGAGAGGACAAAATCAAGAAGCGCGCCGGGCGCCGATCGGTTTGCGATCTAACCGGCCTGCTTCCATTGGCAAAATCAGGATCCCACCATGGTGTGGTGAGAAACCAGTAATCACCACTTAAGACCAATCTCCAAACAATTAATGGAACGACGCCCTATCCACGGGCCTCTCGTGATCTAACCACCTCTCCAGCAAGCGATGAAGCGAGCGCCGATTAGTACTCCTTTCTAAAATGGTGAAGCTGGCGGAATGGCTGCTGTGGGAATCCAAGGAGGTGAGTTACCAGCTTCGCTCCCTGGCAATGAGCCCAGGGCCTTTGGGGTTGCTGCCCCAGTGTTCAGGGAGCCCAGTGGGAGGCGGCCACGGGGGGGGCATCGGTGGGGGACTCGCCCTTGGGCTGGAGGGTGGTAGATGTCTTGGCGCCCGTGGATCTGCCATGCCACCGCCTGGTTTATGAATACCTGTAACGGGGGGCAAACCCCCCTCACCCCATCTGCCTGTCCCATCGACCACCCATTACTCCCACTGACTGGGGGCACCTGGCGAACGCAGCTGAAGGCTATTGCAAATGGGGAATTGGCAATCGTGGTTAAGTGCGAACTTCACAGTTCCCGATGGGTAGGCGTGCCATGTAGCATTTGGGGTTTATTGCCTAGCATCCCAATCAGACCATGATGCCTGGATACCTCCTGAACAGTGCAGGAAGCAACACTAATGACACAGCAGTCAATATCCGAACACCCAGGGGCTGGGCCACAGCACTGGAGACATCTCCGCGACCAGAGGGTGGGTGTGTGCACCGTGGAGGGAACTAGTGCCCGGTCCAGGTAATGTTATGTGCATATGTCCAGGGTACAGGTTCTGGGGTGCGGTGACTGGGGTGTGTGGGCAGGGGATATGTGGGGGGGAGGGGGAAGGGATAAGCAATGGGGCACAGGAGGGTCCTGGGGTGGAAGATACCACTGGTTGTCAGTAACAGCTTGTCAACTAGAAAATGCCCCATTTTTACCCACTTTTGAAAATATCTAATTTCACAATTCATGGGCGGGATTCTCCGATCCCCCGTCGGGTGGGAGAATCACCGGGGGTCGACATGAATCTCACCCCCGCCGTCCTCCTAATTCTCCCGCCCCCCCCAAAAACCGGCCCCGCATGAGTCGCGTCAGCCTTGGAGAATGCGAGCCCCGGGGCTGACCGAATTCTCCGGCCTGCGATGGGCCGAAGTCCCGCCGTTCTTTGCCAGTCCCACCGGTGTAAATTGAAGTAGGTCCCTTAACGGCGGGACCTGGCGGCGCGGGCGGGCTCCGGGGTTCTTAGGGGGGTGTGGGTGGATGTGGCCCCGGGAGGTGCCCCCACGGTGGCCTGGCCCGCGATCAGGGCCCACCGATCCGCAGGCGGGCCTGTGCCGTGGGGGCACTCTATTGTTCTGCACCGGAGGCTGTGGTCCTCCGCCAGTCCCGAAGCGGAAGTGAATCCCTCTGCACATGCGCGGGGATGACGCCAGCACATAGCTAGCCCTAGCCCCTGAAGGTGCGGAGGATTCCGCACCTGTGGGGCGGCCCAACGCCGGAGTGGTTTACGCTACTCCGTCCCGCCGGGACCCCCCACCCCGCCGGGTAGGGGTAAATCCCGCCCCATATGTTTTAGAAGTATAACTGTAGTAGCTAGCCCCTTTAAGGAGGCGGGCTTTGGAAGGGGCATGTGACCCGGTTACCTAATGGGAATCAACCACGGGAAACTCAATGCAGAGCGGGGGCCTTTGAAGCACTTCTGATTCTACTGCTGAGAGGGAAGACATTGGTCATAGTTCTCTGTATGTAGTTTGAATTGATAATTAAGCCCACCATTAACTGGTGATCGTCAATTATTCCATTTACTACATTGGCAACGAGGGAAACAACAGCAACTCAGATTGTAACAAAGAAATAATTTTGAAGAAAAGTTTGCATGCAAGAGTTGCAAAACAAGTCCAATCGAGACTGGACTCTGAAAGAGCAAAAAGTAGCAATGCCCCTCTTCGGAAAATTAGAAGGTTTCAACGCTGCTACAGAAGACTGAATACAGTATGTGGAATGTTTGGAATATTTGTTCCATGCTAATAAAATAGAGGGGGAAGATAAGAAGAAAATTATATTACTGACTGCATGTGGGACCCATATAACTTGACCCGAAGTTGTGGATGCTTCCAACACAAAGACATTTGCAGAGATCATTGAGCTAGCAATGGGGAATTATGACCCTAAGCCCTCAATAATATCACAAGATACAAATGTAACCCCAGGGGAGACTATTTCAGCCTTTGTGGCAAGGCTAAGACAAATCATGGAGCATTGCGATTTTGGGTCAGCGTTGAATGATGTGTTAAGGGACCGATGGGTATGTGGTGTAAACAATGCAGTTATACAGAAAAAATTGTTAGCTGAATCAGAATAACTTTTAAAAAGGTGCTGAAAATGGCATCAGCAATAGAGAGTGCCGAGAAGGGTGACCAGGAGCTGCAAAGTACACAGAGCAACGAGGTCCACCAGTTAGGGTGGAAATCTGCGAGCAGCAGAGGCACGAGAAGTGAACATGTTGGTTTAAATAGAGGGAATAATGCAGAAGCCTGAAGAGCAACAGAATATAGAAGATTTAAATAGGAGTTTAGGAATAATAGAGTTCTGTTGCTGTGGGGAAATTCACTCCCCAGATACGTGTAGATTTAGAAAAGAGAGTGCTTCATGTGTGGAAGAAAAGGACATTTGAGGAACAAGTGTAAAAACAAGCAGGACCTCCCCAATACCAGCAGAGTAAATAATCCAGCCCCAGTGTATCACATGGAAGATTGTCCAGTGGGTGAACAGAACGTTTTGTCGCTGAATAATGTTAAAGTAGACAAGGTCGCCCCATCACAGGGGTGGTGTTAGTGACCGGCCAGCCACTGAAGATGGAAGGAGATACGGGGGCATCAGCTAGTGTTGTGAGCGAACAGACCGATCAGTATCTCCAAGAAGGGGTTCAACCCCCAAGATTGAAGAATACTGCAGTGAGACTGGCTACATAGCCGTGGATGCCATAAAAATAGTGGGAGTGAGTATGACTCCAATGAGTTATAGATAGTCTGTACAACTACCGTTGATAGTGGTGTTGGGCCAAGGATCAAGTTTAATGGCCGTGACTGGCTCCAAGAGCTAAAATTGGACTGTCTGAAAATTCTTAAATTGAAAGAGGGGCACCTGCATGACGCCATCAAAAAATACCAAGATGTGTCCCAGGTGGAATTAAGAAAGATCAAAGGATTACAAGCAAAGATCTATGTGGACCCTTAAGCAACCCCAAGATTTTTGCAGCAAGATCTGTGCCCCACATTAGTCTTGTGCACTACATTCCCTTCCAGTCGGGGAACACTTCAGCAGTCAAGGGCATTCAGCCTCTGATCTCCGGGTAAGCGTTCTCCAAGGCGGCCTTCAGGATGTGCGACAACGCAGAATCGCCAAACAGAAACTTATAGCCAAGTTCCGCACACATGAGTGCGGCCTCAACCGGGACCTGGGATTCATGTCGCATTACATTCATCCCCCACCATCTGGCCTGCGAAATCCTACCGACTGTCCTGACTTGACACAATTCACACCTCTTTAACCTGGGGTTACCCCTATCTCTGGATCTGTAAAGATTTAATCACCTGCTAATGCTCGCATTCCAAGCATTGTCTGGCATCTTTGAATTTGTCTGTATATATGTTTCTGGAACATACCTCTTCATTCACCTGAGGAAGAAGCAGCGCTCCGAAAGCTAGTGACATTGAAACAAACCTGTTGGACTTTAACCTGGTGTTGTAAGACTTCGTACTGTGCTCACCCCAGTCCAACGCAGGCCTCTCCACATCATGGCTACATCAGTAAAGAAGGTAGAGACAAAATAAAATGACTGAAAGACTTGGGCATCATTAGACCCCTACAATTTGCATAGTGGGCAGCTCCTCTTGTGCCTGTAGCCAAACCAGACAAGACCATCTGTATTTGCGGAGATTACAAGCTGATGGTAAATCAGGCTGTGAAACTAGATAGGTACCCCATCCCCAAAATAGAGGATCTATATGCCAAGTTGGTTGGAGGCTTGACATATTTCAAGTTGGATGCAGCGAAGGTTCACCAGATTGATTCCTGGGATATCAGGATTGTCATATGAGGAGAGATTGGGTCAACTGAGCCTATATTTACTGGAATTTAGAACAATGAGCCGGGATCTAATTGAAACATATAAAATTCTGACAGGGCTGGATAGACTGGATGCAGTGATATTATTTTGTCTGGCTGGAGAGTCTAGAACACAGGGTCACAGCCTCAGGATTCGGGGCAGGCCATTTAGCACTGAAATGAGGAGAGATTTCTTCACTCAGTGGGTGGTGAATCTATGGAATTCTGGACCACAGAAAGCTGTGGAGGTCAAGTCACTGAATACAGTTAAGAAGGAAATAGACACCTTGGCCCCCATCTGCGACAGCCACAGGTTTCCACCAGCCATGCTGGACGTCACCATTAAGAGATGGAGACAGGATGGGGATGCTACCGGTTAGGGACATCTACACAGGGGACAGACTTGTGACCGTAGAAGAGCTGACGGAGAGACTGGAACTACTGAACGGACAGGAACTCCGACATTTACAACTCAAAAACTTTCTCTACAACGAGATACCCGAGGGCCCCGAGAGACACAATGTTAGAGCAGCTACTGGATGCGGACAGTATGGAAAAAGAGAACTGCGGGGACTTATACGGATGATTTTTAGAAAGGACACGCTCCTCAGTGGATGGAACAAGGGAGAAATGAGAGGAAGAATTAGAGACGGAAGTAGGGTTGGGCTCAAGAGCAAAGCACGGAATTGGCCAAATCCAACTCCTCCCGCGCAAGGCTCAGCCTCATGCAGCTCAAAGTTGTGCGCAGAGTACACCTGACAAGAACCCAATGAGCAAGTTCTTCCCGGAGGTGGAGGACAAATGTGAACGGTGCCAGGGAGGCCCGGCCATCCACGCCCACAGGTTCTGGACATGTACCAGGCTTGTCGGGTTCTGGACAGCCTTCTTGGAGGTGATGTTCAAGGTTATGGGGTTGAGAGTGGAATTGTGCCCGAGAGTGGCAGTCTTCGGGGTATCCGGCCAGGGTTAGCACAGTGGGCTAAGACAGTCGGCTTGTAATGCAGAAAAAGACCAGCAGCGCGGGTTCAATTCCCATTTCAGCCTCCCTGAACAGCGCCGGAATGTGGCGACTAGCGGCTTTTCACAGTAACTTCATTGAAGCCTACTTGTGACAATAAGCAATTATTATTATTATTATATGGGGAAGAGGACTGACACCCTTGCATTTGCTTCCCTAATTGCCCGTCGGAGAATCATGCTCGGCTGGCGATCAGCAGCACCACACACAGCTGCAGACTGGCTGGCAGACCAACGGAATTTCTCCATCTGGAGAAGATCAAATACACCATCCAAGGGTCGGAAGATGACTTCCACAAAGCATGGGAGGGGGAAATACGTTGGCCTGTTCCAAGTCCTGTTCAAAGCCAACAACAGATAGAATGGGGGAGGGGGGCAGTCCCTGTACCACCGGTGTACCGTGGTTGATGTATACAGGATGCCCTGCAACAATTCAAAGTTTCTTCAGCAGCATCTCAAGCCCATAAACTCCACCACCAAAAAGGACGAGGACATGATGGAATACCATCATCTGCAAGCTAATCACCCTATATTTGGTGATAAGGGCTGTACCCTCACAACAGCAAAGTTCTGCAGACTGCACAAACTATACCAAACCTTGACACACTCTGCCGAATGGTGCAGGGTTCCTCGAGAATAGTTGAAGAAGCACCTCAATGTCTATTCTATCACCTTTTATGTGGCATCATGGCTTTTGTTATGGGCATGCTACCCATGTTTGTGTGGGTTGTGCAATAGAGTCATCATTGGATGGCCCTGGTCACCCAATAGTCTCTTGGTTTGTCACGGTAGCTCAGATACTGATTATACAGCAAACTATCACAGAGGAAGGTGTCATGACTGATATCAGAATAATGAATATTGACTGGCATGATACGCTGGGATGGAATCCCAGTATGCAGTACATCTGAGAATTCACATGTATTGTATAAGCTGTAAATGGCGTACTGCACCATGGGGAGGCTTGCTATATTCACAAAGCTGGGAGGCCAAACTACCAGATTCCTAAAATAAAGAGAGAATGCAATGTATTCACAGCTCTGTTGGAATCCAGAGCCTCTGTGAACTCCCTTGTGCAACAGCTGATGGTGAACTGGAAAAGATTGCAAATATCACCTGCCCCAGCCTGGTAGGAACTAGTTGCATAGAATTTCATGGCCATGGTCTTCTTCAGAGGCACTATCTGAGACTGGTGGCAGATATCAATGAAGATGTCCTTATTGAAGTCAAAATGATTAACACACTGATATAAAAGCAAATTACTGCGGATGCTGGAATCTGAAACAAATACAGAAAATATTAGACAATCTGAGCAGGTCTGGCAGCATCCGTGGAGAAAAGGGAGCTAACATTTGAAACATTAGCTCCCTTTTCTTTCCACAGATGATTAGCACACTGTTCCTCACTGAAGTTCTGTCAGAATTGCTCCCTAAGCACCTTCGACAGTCATGCCCCTTGCTGAGAGTCCATCTGCCCCTCCCTCCTCCCTCTTCCAGCAGATTGCCCTGCTTTTTATCATCTTTACTCATTCTCCCTATCGTTTTGTAGCCCAAACAGGATATATACTCCTGCACCCACTGCTCAAAATGTTTTTTTAAGTAATCTTGAAGTCAGACCAATGGCCTTCATCACATGTCACATGACTCCCTTTAGACTTCAGCAACTTTGAGACAGCTCTGGGAACCACTGAACACTTCTACAATCACAGAAAGAACCAGTCCAAGTCAATCAACAATTAACCTGTAAGCATGATGATCCCGTTAACTAGTTTCAACGAGGGAGCCTGCTGCTGAATGTATGTTTTCTTTCATTCTTTCAGAGGCAGTGAGCTTTCTGGCTAGGACACCTTCCATCCCTAATTGCCCTGAGAAGGTGGTAGTGAGGCACTTTTTTGAATCGCTGCAGTCTATGTGATGTAGGTACACTCACAGCACTGCTGGAAGGGAGTTCCAGGTTTTCAGCACAGTCACACTGAAGGAAGTCACAAGTCAGGATAGTGTATGGATTGGAGGGGAACTTGCAGTTGGTGCTGTTTCCATGCAACTGCTGCCTTTAACCTTCTAGGTGGTGGAGGATACTGGTTTGGAAAGTGCTGTCAGAGGAGGCTTGTCTGCAGTGTATATGGTACATTACTGAAAGTGTGCACTAGAGGAGGAGGGGATGAATGTTCAAGGTGGAGGACGTGGAGGTGGAGGTGGCTCCACAGTGTGTCTTTAACCCATATGTGGTGGACAAATGACTGCAAGTCGACTTTGTTTCTATCAAATAATATTTATTCACACTCACACAATATTATAGTTACCGTTATAGCTAAAAAATCACACCGTCAACACAAGTTATTTTACAGAGTACTACAAGTTCATATTGGACCTTAACTTAAGAGTGACTAGCAAGTACCAGACTAATATTGGCCTTTATCTGTGTGCTGAATCCTGTAGTCCTCAATGTCCGGTCCTTAGTCTGGTCTGGCTCTGGTCTTCCTTTTGTTGGTAGCATGATGGTCTTCCTCGTGGTGGCCGGTGAAGATCACCGTTGTTTCATTGTTGCTGTAGAGAGAGATTCTAAGGTGGCGCAGTACTTTTTAACCTTATTGATTTTGCGCCCTTTTGGGCGGCCCCTGGGATGCTACCAATCAATCAATCAGCACTCAATCATCCTGAGCGATCAAGTCCAATCAGGGCCTGCCACCTTGATTGTGGATGTGCACTCACCGGCCATGTCTGTAGGTGTCTGGGGCATGGAGGCCCTCCCAAATAAGGAATGCAGGTACCATTGTGCCTGATAGGTAAGAATGATTGACATGATAGTACTATTGTCCCTAGGATGTCCTGGAGATGGTCTTTTTCCTGTGTATTGCAGAGTCTAGGCTGCCGTTTATTCATCAATGTTTATTTGAGCTACAGACAGCTTGTCCTTAAACTTGGCCAATTCTCCCAGCATTCTATGCAGGACACCACCTTACGTGGCTGCTCAGCCACATACACGTCAAGTGGGCCTCCTAGTTCTGGTGGCGCCGAGCTTCTTGAGTGTTCTTGGAGCTTCAATCATCTAGGCAAGTAGAAAGTATTTCATTACACTCCCAGCTTGTGCCTTGTAGATGGTGGACAGACTTTAGCAAGTTTTGGGGAGCAATGTTACTCATTGCAGAAATCCAAACTTTTGATCTGCTCTTGTAGCACTTATTTGTCTGGTCCAGTTAAGTTTCTGGTCTATGATTTTCAGATGTATGCAGAGATTACAGGTTAGTTGCTGTTTGACTTCTACTGGTTCTTCCTGATTGTAGAAGTGTGGTGGTTTCCATAATTAGTTTAAGTTCCAAAACAGCAGAGCTGACATCCAATCAGTTTACATAGCATTACAGTATGATTGCACTGCATACTCCAGTGGATACTGTCTACACATGTTAATGCCCTTACCAAGATAACATCTGGTACGGCTAAGAGCAGGAACATGTCCATGGGCCCAATGACATTTTAGAGGCAGAATGGCACTCTAAATATTGAGTGCTAAGAAACCAAATTTGTGGCCACTCTTCCTGATGATACAACAAAAGCTACACTTCAAAAAGTACTTAATTGGCTGCAAAGCACTTTGGGACTTCCTGAGGCCATGAAAGGTGCTATATGAATGCAAGTCTTTCTTTTCCTTGGCACAGCATCACATTTAGGTTTGCAATCTTCATTCATATCAAAGTAATTGTATGAGACCTCGGGTGTTTAAGAATTTCCCTTGCTGGAAAATCACAAACGGGAGACATTCTTCAGCGAAATAAAGAATTAATTTTTCCACCCAACTAATTCAATGATAGAACATGATTGAGGGGCTGATTGGCCTCCTCCAGTTTTTATGGTTGGAGATGTTTCATCATAATAAAGCATGGTATAAAGGTGTGAAAGTCAATATTTTCGCTTCTGTGAGAGAAAAATTCAACACACTCGTTACGACATAATAACAAGCTTTATTTTCGAAAACAACTGCTTGCAGTAATGGCTGAAACTTGAAGCAAGAGGGCAGTCAACAAAACTGCTCAGTCTTTCACAAGTTCCGCGCTTTTCATGGAGAAATAGCTCAATATTTATACATTAACTTTATCAAGCTTATGTGACAACAGTATGGTCAGGAGTTTGATCGGAAATACAAACGGAAGCAAAGACCAGACCATGTTTGGTCATATCACTCATACCATTATTTAGTCCTCGGAGGGAACATTGAAAAGTCATAATAGATTGGTTTCTTCCTGAACCTATCTTTGTTTTAAATTCCTACGGCCCTGGGTTATGACGAGTTAGTTTTATCAGGAGTTGCCGAGGTCCGGTGTTTTGGAATGGCTCGACCGTCGCTGATCTTTTCAGAATTCAAGTTATGCAGAGTTGGCCTATGGCCATACAGCTCTGAAAATGGTTAGGGCAGCATTCTTTACCTGGGCCTGGGGAGCTGGAATGAGTAGTTTCAGTCTATCTGGTACTGTCTCAAACCTTTTGACCAGTCTTCCCATTGACCAGTTTTCCCATCATGCCATTACTTAATTCGTACCATATCACATTCCCTCCTTTTGTCATATCATGACAACTAGTTAAATAGGTATATCCATGACTCGTTTGAAAATGCATTTACACAAGCAACCAAGCAATCCTATCCCTAGTAGAATTAAGAGTAGTAGAATGAAGGCCTTAAAGCTCCAATCAAATAATCCGTGACCCAACCATCCTAGCCAACCCGGCGGGTTATAGTCATGAATTCACTGTCAATCTCTTGAATTTGAGCAGCTTGTCTCTTAATATGGTCGGCCAGGTTAGTGATATTTTCAGAGCCACCTGGAATATAAGTACAGCACTCTTGACCTATGATAGCGCACGTTCCTCCCTGCGAAGCTAACAGATAATCCCAAAGCCAGTCGATTTTGTAATGCCACGGTCCAGACAGCTACTAGCTCAGCTGAGACTTCAGCCAGTGCCTGACCAGTTTCTCTACATTCTGCTGGCGTTACGTTCGGCAGTTGTTCCAATGCTGTGGCCATGTGGACCAGTTCGTCGGATGCCTTGCCCATTCTGTACAAGGGAAAGGCTATCATAAAGAACTGTTCCGTTTTAGAAATAGTCCTTTTTGCTCACGAGGGGGAGTGCTTAAGGGTGGGTAGGTGACGCATTCGAGGTACAACATATCCCAAAAAGCAGGATCCTGTCCAATCAATGGGGAGCCATGGATATGTTTTAGTGCCGCATATGAAATAGGTTCCATTATAGGTCGTAAAATCATCAGCTGATGTCATCCAGGGGATTGGGGATGTGTGTCCCCATGAAATGTTAGAGGTTATATTCCATACCTTGGACCAATCACAGTTAAACATGCCCTTGTTGGATATGCCTGGTACCGGTCCTTGCCAGTCAACTGTAAGGTTGCACCTACTTTGCCCCATTAACTTTCCTTTCCCTGATTTATTAAAACACTTGGAACCTTGAACATTATACGAGTGGACAGTGAAGGAGGGTGGAGTCAAGGCATGATTATAGGTAGGTTGATACGAAGCTGAAAATGTAGTCATGTCATAGCCAGCAGATCTCCATATTTCCATATCCGCCCTATCTCCCCTGCTCCCTGTTTGATTTTGTCGTAAAATCCATTCAACCGTCTCTGCGATATGAAAGGGGAGGGATTGGAGAGGTATTCCTTCCCTCGAATGGATGGGGATGTGGGTACAAACCCAACACTTGCTTACGTTCAATTTTGCGGCATAAAGATATGACATATATAAATAGGTATTGGAAGGCAGGTCTCGTTTAGGTCGGTTTTTTTTACTACCGAGTGGCCATTAAGGCTAAATAGTCCAGAGAGTCCAAAAATTATAATGAAGATCTTCATCCTGTGTTCTCGTCTGGGTTGGAGACTATCTTCTTGCAATCGGATAGATGTATCCAACTTGAACGTCCTTCAAGTTTGACGGAAGTTGGTGTAGTCAGCAGTACGAGGAAGGGTCCGCTCCAGCGTTGTCCTAGTTTCTTTCTGTCCCAGTTTTTCACCAACACGTGGTCTCCGGGTTTGATCACTGGATATCGAGGGACGGCTGTCCCTGCCGTTACTGGGAGATGTGCCTGTTTTACCTGTGAGTGGAGAAACTTCAGAGAAAGTGTTAATTGCTTCAAATAGTTCTGCATTTGTTCCCCCATCACATGGAGGTCTACTCCCTATTGGGTTTTTCATGGGCATCCCAGGGAGTCCTCATTGGCCAACCATAGACTATCTCTGCAGCTGACAGTCCGGTCCGCGAATGGGGAGTCACTCGCATGTGAAACAGTGCCAAGGGTAATACTTTTAGCCGATTTAACCCAGTTTCTTCAGTTAATTTAGATACATTTTCTTTTAAAGTCCCGTTGGCTCTTTCCACAATTCCTGCAGCCTGCGGGTGATATGCGCAGTGCAGTTGCTGTTTAATTACGAGTGCTTCGCACAATTCAGTATTAATCCGAGCTACAAAATGTGGTCCGTTGTCTGAGCTCACCATTTTGGGTAGCCCAAAACGAGGAATGACTTCCGTTAACAACAACTTCACCACTGTATGTGCCGTACAATTAGTGGTGGGGAAGGCTTCAATCCATTTACTAAACACATCGATTATTACTAAACAATATTTACAGCACTGTGCTTTTGGCAATTCGATAAAATCAAGCTGTATACAGGCAAAAGGGCCATCTGGCAAGGGAGTGGTTCCTGGAGGGCATTTAATGCCTTTACCCTTATTATGTTTCATGCAAATGACGCATCGATGCAGCCGCCTTTGCGCTGCTGTATTCAAATCTGGGTGCCACCAAGTTTTCAGGAGTAGCTGCACCATTCCCTCCTTGCCAAGATGGGTACAAGAATGCAAATAATCAATAAGTACCAGCAATAAAGAATTCGGAATACAAACTTGACCAACGGGAGTAAGCCAGAGGTCTCGTGTCAAGGAATATGAACACCCCATTGATTTACATAGTGTGCGCTCGGAATCAGAGGCGTCCCTCTGTAAATTATGAACTTCAGTTATGTCTGGCATGCCCTTCGTTCCTAATGCAGGTACCTGGTTCAGAGCCTGATTAGCCCCACTGGGAACAATCAGAGAGGCTGATATAGCCGCAGCCTTAGCAGCCGAATCAGCACGGGCATTTCCTAATTGAACAGGAGTGTCCCCCTTTGTGTGCGCAGCACATTTAATAATTGCCAATTGATGGGGAAACTGAATAGCATCGAGGTGATTTTTAATCCAAAGAGCATTTTGAATGGGAGCTCCCGCAGAGGTGAGAAAGCCTCGCTGTTGCTAGAGGCGACCAAAATCGTGGGTCAAGCCAAAGGCATACCTAGACTCAGTGTAAACATTAGTACTTTTATCTGTGGCCAAAATACATGCTCGAGTAAGGGCAAATAGCTTGGCCTTTTGTGCGGAGACAGGGATCGCGAAGGCTGCTGCTTCGTGCACGTCAGTGTCGGTTACCACGGCATATCCCGACTGTGGGATACCAGTGAGAGAAATGGAGGAACTGCCATCAACATAAAAAATTAGATCTGGATTATCAATAGGCCGGTCCGTTAAATCCGGGCGAGGCACGGTAAGGAAGTGATTCCGAAGCAAACAATCGTGTGGCGGGTCCGCAAGGTTATCGGGGGGCTGTTCGAGGAACACAGCAGGATTTAAGGTAGAACAGTAATGAAAAGAGAGGTAGGGGTTTTGCAATAGTGAAACCTCATGCGGCTCAAGCGGGCTTGAGTCAGATGCTGGGTTTGCTGAGACATTAGGAGAGTCACAAGAGAGTGCGAGGTATGCACTTGTACTGGCTGGTGAAGGGTCAGATTAGAGGCTGCCTGCGCTAACAAATGGACAGCTGTAAGAATTTGGGTGCAGGGAGGTAGACCGCAAGCTACAGGATCCAATTTCATAGAATAGTAGGTGACCGGGCAACGCCGGTCACCGTGTTCTTGTGTTAGAACACCAGTGGCACATTCATCAGGAACATTAACGTACAACTGAAAGGGTCTGTTCTACATAGGTCGTCCTAGCGCTGGGGTGGTAGCCAGGGCGTTTTTGAGAGTAACAAAAGATTGTTTTGCTGAATCAGGAAGTTCAAACATAAGAGGAGCATTTTGAGAGGAGTGCGGAGTTAAATCTTTATATGGGTAGTTCAGAAGTCGTTGATTGGACTGAACGATGGTGGTGCAGTGTGCCAATGAGGACAAATGGGCGTTGAAAATATTCTAAAGTGCCTGTGGGTAGGATTTGACTCCCATTAAAGAAAGGATCAGTTTGTCCTCGCAGTGCAGCTGCCAGAAATCCCAAGGACTTGGCACTGTAGCCTTCGTTCACAGAAAGGGTCACGTGGGGTGACACAAGTCCCGACTGAAGCCAGAGGCCGTGGGGTAAATTGACAAGAAAGGCAGACTCTTCTTTTCCCTTAGCGAGGCCAACAAAGGAAACGGATTGTAGAGAACCGAGGGCGTCTTGGGAAATGCACTCCAAATCAGGCGAGCATCCTGTATGATCGTAGCAAAGAGTGACATGTGGATCGGGAATATCTAAGGGAGGTGAAAATTGTGAGGGATCAAAATCAACCGACCACCACTGTGGAGTAGTGAAAAGGGGAACATTTCGAAGCTGGGCCTGCGGGATAGCTGACATAGTAATGCCGTTATCAAGGCAAACAATTTCCGCCTGCAAGGGAGAAATAGCTCAATATTTATACATTAACTTTATTAAGATTATGTGACAACAGTATGGTCAGGAGTTTAATCGGAAATACAAACGGAAGCAAAGACCAGACCATGTTTGGTCATATCACTCATACCATTATTTAGTCCTCGGAGGGAACATTGAAGGGTCAGAATAGACTTGTTTCTTCCTGAACTTATCTTCGTTTTAAATTCCTACGGCCCTGGGTTATGACGAGTTAGTTTTATCAGGAGTTGCCGAGGTCCGGTGTTTTGGGATGGCTCGACCTTCGCTGATCTTTTCAGACTTCAAGTTATGCAGAGTTGGCCTAAGGCCATACAGCTCTGAAAATGGTTAGGGCAGCATTCTTTACCTGGGCCTGGGAGCTGGAATGAGTAGTTTCAGTCTATCTGGTATTGTCTCAAACCTTTTGACCAGTCTTCCCATTGACCAGTTTTCACATCATGCCATTACTTAATTCGTACCATATCACAAAGGCAAATATCATTAAAATGTAAGTTTGAAATCATTGAATATCATCAGCATAAAATTAAAATATTGAATCAAGGCCTTAGTCTCTCCATGGGTGAACAAGTCCTTGTAATAATTCATCTGAATATAGGTTCCACTGAGTTTGAAGCATGGTTTTGGGATTTTAAAATTGTTTTCGTCCATCTTCTTTCTCGCAACTCCCCCGTATGCTTATTTTTGGCAACAAGAAATTATTGGACAGACTGAACATTATAAGTGGAGGCAAAACATGCTGTGCATGTTGAGCATCTTAGTCTGATTAGTTTTACATCTGGAAGGCTACAACATGCTGAACAAATGTCATTACACCACAAAGATAATCAAGTTACCAATGCAACAAGACAATTCTTGCCTTGGGTAAAATATTAGCATTAATAGGAATGCTAAGGCAGTTTTTAGAATTTGTTTCTGCTGGAAATGATTGTAATACTAAAGTAGAAGAAAGGAGTTTAATAACAATTTTCTCCATAGAAGTAAATTGAAATCAAATGTAATCTCTGCTGCAAGGTATTAGTGAAAATGGTGTTATAAACAAGAAGCGGTTCAATTTAAAACAGCCCAGATTCCACCCCCCCCCCTCCCCACCCAGCACCTACCCGTAAACAGAAAGGTGATTATTTATTTTTTTATTTTTCCCCTATACAAGTGCAGTATTTCCCCCAACCCTTCAGTTTTGGTGTGATCCTCTATTAATAACTACACTGCAAACTTGAAATAAGGTCAAATCAGAGGATTAGTTTATTTTACACAAACTCAGAAAATGAGAAACATTGCTCCAGGTACATTCACACAATAAAAGAGGGATAAGGGAAAGAAAGAGGTTCAGGGCAAAGATCACAGACAAAACAAGAATTATTGTTTCATGTGAATCAAATGTCCAATGGTGTATTCCTTCAGAAAGGTTAGCAGGCTGAAGCTGATGTGGGGTAATCCCTGCTTCCAGTAGCGCTCACTTCCACGATGGGAGAAACAAGTAGAGATGACTGAGTCCTGCAGTAGGCACTGGTACAGGTATTCCAGTAGAAACAGTGTAGATGAGGGCCAGGGAATTTAAACTTGGACAGAGCTCTGGTTCTGTTCCTGTTTTGTGATGCAAGATGGGAGACTGCCGATTTTAGCTTCACAAGGCAATATTACAGGTTCTAGCAGGTTGGAGGGCAGGGCACCTTCTTACCCTTGGTTTGGGCAAAGGATATATATTCTGGGTCTGGATTCTTGAGGTGGTTGATGTATCACCCATTAATACATTTACCAGAGATTTCAAGGTCATTTGCAGACGGCTATCTGCTTTGGCCTCAGAAATGAAAAGGGGCCTTTGTGCATTTCTTTGGAATTTGATTTCTGCAGGGGCAATAGCTCATTTGTAGAGATAACAAGATTGTTGTGGTTTTCTGAAGGTCAGAAATTCCTTTTTTTGTGAGTCATAGTCAGTCATGGCTTCAGTCACTGTAAAGTCTCTGTCCAATATTAAAAAATATATATATTTGATCAAGTAGCCAGTATTTATATAAATTTTTATGGGATGTAAGCTTTGCTGGCTAAGTCGGCATTTGTTGCCTATCCCCAATTGCCCTTGAGGTGGTGCAGGGGAGCTGCTTTCTTGAACCGCTGCCATCCATGTGGTATAGGTGCTCTTAGAGAGGGAGTTCCAGGATTTTGACCCAGCAACAGTGAAGGAATGGTGACATATTTTCAAGTCAGGATGGTGAGTGACGTGGAGAGGAAATTCCCAGACGGTGGGGTTCCCAGGTATCTGCTGCCCATGTCCTAGATAGTAGTGGTTGTGGGTTTGGAAGATGGTGCCTAAGGAGTCTTGAGGATATAAATATATATTTTACTTTTGTGTCTTCTTGGCCTAACAATGCATAATACAATATTTGGAAAGTGATTTGTCACAAACAGTAGCATCATTTTCTTTCAGAGATGATTCAAGAATTTTTACCTCTGATTGGCTATCTGGAAGCTGAGTATATATCTGATCACTCTGTTAGTGTGAGTTTCCTGATCTTAGTCTCAAATGTACCTTACATTAGTTTGACACTGCCCTATACTGAAATTAACTTATTGCCTAAATTTACCTTTTGAGTTTCCATCACAAGCTTGCCCACACTCAGATGTCTCCTTTCCAGGCTGAAAAGGTAATCGGCGGAATTCTCTGTTGGCAGGATCCTCTGGTTTGCCGGCAGCGCACCGACGCCCGCGGGTATTCCGGCTGCATGGGATGGCCACAATGGGAAACTCCATTGGCTGACTGCGGGAACGGAGAATCTCACTGCCGGCAGAGGCGCATGTGCCAGAAAATGCGGCTGGTGAACCGGAGAATCCCGCCCACATTTTTCCAGTCTTTCCTCATAATTCGGATCCCTGACATGAGGAATCAGTCGCATGATTCTTCCCTACCCAGCTTTTTGTGTTTGTATGTCAACAGCCAGCATAGTATTCAAGATTAGAATAACTTCCTGATCAGAACCCTGTAAAGTTTGATCACAACTTCAAAAAGAATCGAGGATGTTCCTGGCTGGGCCAGCATTCATTGCGCATCCCTCATTGCCCTTGAGAAGGTGATGGTGGACTTCCGGGTGCGGCGATGACCAGCTGAGTCGCACGTTTCGGCAGCTCCCGGTGGAACGGACTTTTGGGCTCTTAATAAGAGCCCCAACGGCAATTTTAACGGCTAAAAGTACTGTGCGGTGAACCAGAAGGGAATCCCCCCTGGATACGGATGGAAAAAGGAGAGGAAGGTGGCCGGATTGCGGTGGATCCTTTAGAGCAGCGGCAAGGAAGGCAAGCAAAAACCAAGATGGCGTCGGAAGGTGGCAGTTTAATATGGGGCCCTGAACAACATGAGTTTTTGAAACGCTGCGTGGAAGAACTCAAAAAGGAATTGAAGAAGGAGCTGTTGGCCCCGATATTACAGGCGATCGAAGGGCTAAAGGAGGAGCAAAAGACCCAGGAGCGGGAGCTTCGGGTCGTGAAGGCAAAGGCTGCCGAGAATGAGGACGACATACAGGGCCTGGTGGTGAAGACGGAGATGCACGAGGCACACCATAAACGATGTGTGGAAAGGCTGGAGGCGCTGGAGAACAACGTGAGGAGGAACAACCTAAGGATTCTTGGTCTTCCTGAAGGTGCGGAGGTAGCGGACGTCGGGGCATATGTGAGCACGATGCTGCACTCGTTAATGGGAGCGGAGGCCCCGGCGGGTCCACTGGAGGTGGAGGGAGCATACCGAGTGATGGCGCGAGGACCGAGAGCAGGAGAAATTCCTAGAGCCATAGTGGTGAGATTCCTCCGTTTTAAGGACAGAGAGATGGTCCTTAGATGGGCAAAGAAAACTCGGAGCAGTAAGTGGGAGAACGCGGTGATCCGCGTATACCAAGACTGGAGTGCGGAGGTGGCGAGAAGGAGGGCGAGCTTTAATCGGGCCAAGGCGGTGCTTCACAAAAAGAAGATAAAATTCGGAATGCTGCAGCCGGCAAGACTGTGGGTCACATATCAAGGGAGGCACCACTACTTTGAGACGGCGGATGAGGCGTGGACTTTCATCGTGGAAGAAAAATTGGAATGAGCGGGTTATTAAAAAAAAGAACGTTTGAAACAAAGTGGTGGGGCGAGTATGGGGGGCGAAGAGGGGGGCAAAAAGGGGGGGGAAAGAGGAGTTTTATGTTATTAATCCTGCGATGTGGTAACTTTTCTCTCTTCCACAGGTGGTGGGGGGAGGAAAGGAGGTGGAAGAGATGGGGCGTTGGCCATTGGGGGCGGGGACAAGGGGGGGAAGCGCGGGCTCGGCTCCCGCGCTATGATAATCATGGCGGGAATAGGGAAGCAGGAAGGAGGGGGCGTCGCACGGTGCGAGCCGAGGTCACGGGGGGAAGCCGAGGTCGGCCAGAGTTTGCTGACTTCTGGGAGCAACATGGGGGGTGTAACTACGCTAGTGGGGGATCTAGCGGGGGGGGGGGGGGTGGGAGGGGGGAATTATTGGGCTGCTGCTGCTGGGGAGAGGGGGGGAGCTGGTATGGGGTGGGATGGGCGGGGGGCCACCCCCTGGGGGGGGACACAGCTGCGTGGGAACCGGGTGAGGAGCTGGAAAAAGGGGATGGCTAATCGACAAGGGGGGGGGGGGGGTAAAAAGCCCCCCAACCCGGCTGATCACGTGGAACGTGAGAGGGCTGAACGGGCATATAAAGAGGGCACGGGTACTCGCACACCTTAAGAAACTTAAGGCAGACGTGGTAATGTTACAGGAAACGCACTTGAAACTGATAGAGCAGGTGAGACTACGCAAAGGTTGGGTGGAGCAGGTGTTCCATTCGGGGCTAGATGCGAAAAACAGGGGGGTGACTATATTGGTGGGGAAGCGGGTAATGTTTGAGGCAAAGACTATAGTGGCGGATAGCGGGGGCAGATACATGATCGTGAGTGGCAAATTACAGGGGGAGACGGTGGTTTTGGTAAACGTATATGCCCCGAACTGGGATGATGCCAATTTTATGAGGCGTATGCTAGGACGCATCCCGGACCTAGAGGTGAGAAAGTTGGTAATGGGGGGAGATTTCAATACGGTGTTGGAACCAGGCTGGACAGGTCGAGGTCCAGGACTGGAAGGAGGCCGGCAGCAGCCAAGGTGCTTAAAGATTTTATGGAGCAGATGGGAGGAGTAGACCCGTGGAGATTTAGCAGACCTAGGAGTAAGGAGTTTTCGTTTTTCTCCTATGTCCACAAAGTCTATTCGCGAATAGACTTTTTTGTTTTGGGAAGGGCGTTGATCCCGAAGGTGAGGGGAACGGAGTATACGGCTATAGCCATTTCGGATCACGCTCCACATTGGGTGGACTTGGAGATAGGGTAGGAAACAGAAGGGCGCCCACCCTGGAGAATGGACATGGGACTAATGGCAGATGAGGGGGTGTATCTAAGGGTGAGGGGGTGCATTGAAAAGTACTTGGAACTCAATGATAATGGGGAGGTCCAGGTGGGAGTGATCTGGGAGGCACTGAAGGCAGTGGTTAAAGGGGAGCTGATATCAATAAGGGCACATAAAGGAAAGCAGGAGAGTAGGGAACGGGAGCGGTTGCTGCAAGAACTTCTGAGGGTGGACAGGCAATATGCGGAGGCACCGGAGGAGGGACTGTACAGGGAAAGGCAAAGGCTACACGTAGAATTTGACTTGCTGACAACGGGTACTGCAGAGGCACAGTGGAGGAAGGCACAGGGTGTACAGTACGAATATGGGGAGAAGGCGAGCAGGTTGCTGGCCCACCAATTGAGGAAGGGGGGAGCAGCGAGGGAAATAGGTGGAGTGAGGGATGAGGAAGGAGAGATGGAGCGGGGAGCGGAGAGAGTGAATGGAGTGTTCAAGACATTTTATAAAAAATTATACGAAGCTCAACCCCCGGATGGGAGGGAGAGAATGATGGGCTTTATGGACCGGCTGGAATTTCCTAAGGTGGAGGAGCAAGAAAGGGTGGGACAGGGAGCACAGATTGAAATAGAGGAAGTAGTGAAAGGAATTAGGAGCATGCAGGCGGGGAAGGCTCCGGGACCGGATGGATTCCCAGTTGAATTTTACAGGAAATATGTGGACTTGCTCGCCCCGCTACTGATGAGGACCTTTAATGAGGCAAAGGAAAGGGGACAGCTGCCTCTGACTATGTCTGAGGCAACGATATCGCTTCTCCTAAAGAAGGAAAAGGACCCGCTGCAATGCGGGTCCTATAGACCTATTTCCCTCCTAAATGTAGACGCTAAGATTCTGGCCAAGGTAATGGCAATGAGGATAAAGGATTGTGTCCCAAGGGTGGTCCATGAGGACCAAACCGGGTTTGTGAAGGGGAGACAGCTGAATACGAATATACGGAGGCTGCTAGGGGTAATGATGATGCCCCCACCAGAGGGGGAAGCGGAGATAGTGGTGGCGATGGATGCCGAGAAAGCATTTGATAGAGTGGAGTGGGATTATTTGTGGGAGGTGCTGAGGAGATTTGGTTTTGGAGATGAGTATGTTGGATGGGTGCAGCTGTTGTATAGGGCCCCAGTGGCGAGTGTGGTCACGAATGGACGGGGATCTGCATACTTTCGGCTCCATTGAGGGACAAGGCAGGGATGCCCTCTGTCCCCATTACTGTTTGCACTGGCGATTGAGCCCCTGGCAATAGCATTGAGGGGTTCCAGGAAGTGGAGGGGAATACTTAGAGGAGGAGAAGAACACCGGGTATCTCTGTATGCGGATGATTTGTTGTTATATGTAGCGGACCCGGCGGAGGGGATGCCAGAGATAATGCGGACACTTCGGGAGTTTGGAGAATTCTCAGGATATAAACTGAACATGGGGAAAAGTGAGTTGTTTGTGGTGCATCCAGGGGAGCAGAGCAGAGAAATAGAGGACTTTCCGCTGAGGAAGGTAACAAGGGACTTTCGTTACTTGGGGATCCAGATAGCTAAGAATTGGGGTACATTGCATAGGTTAAATTTAACGCGATTGGTGGAACAAATGGAGGAGGACTTCAAGAGATGGGACATGGTATCCCTGTCACTGGCAGGGAGGGTGCAGGCGGTTAAAATGGTAGTCCTCCCGAGATTCCTCTTTGTGTTTCAGTGCCTCCCGGTGGTGATCACGAAGGCTTTTTTCAAAAGGATCGAAAAGAGTATCATGAGTTTTGTGTGGGCCAGCAAGACCCGGAGAGTGAGGAAGGGATTCTTACAGCGTAGTAGGGATAGGGGGGGGCTGGCACTACCGAGCCTAAGTGAGTACTACTGGGCCGCCAATATCTCAATGGTGAGTAAGTGGATGGGAGAAGAGGAGGGAGCGGCGTGGAAGAGATTGGAGAGGGTGTCCTGTAGGGGGACTAGCCTACAAGCTATGGTGATGGCCCCATTGCCGTTCTCACCGAAGAAATACACCACAAGCCCGGTGGCGGTGGCGACTTTTGGGGACAGTGGAGACGGCATAGGGGAAAGACGGGAGCCTTGGTGGGGTCTCCGATAAGAAATAACCACAGGTTTGCCCCGGGGAGAATGGATGGGGGATTTGGAATATGGCAAAGAGCAGGAGTAACGCAACTGCAAGATCTGTTTGTAGATGGGAAGTTCGCAAGTCCGGGAGCGGTGACCGAGAAATATGGGTTGCCCCAAGGGAATGCATTCCGATATATGCAACTGAGGGCTTTTGCGAGGCAGCTCCCGACGCATGAGGTGCAGGTCAGAGTAATCTCAAAGACATGGGTGGGGGACGGTAAGGTGTCAGATATATATAGGGAAATGAGGGACGAGGGGGAGATTATGGTAGATGAGCTGAAAGGGAAATGGGAAGAAGAGCTGGGGGAGGAGATTGAGGAGGGGTTGTGGGCGGATGCCCTAAGTAGGGTAAACTCATCGTCCTCGTGTGCCAGGCTAAGCCTGATTCAATTTAAGGTGTTACACAGGGCGCATATGACTGGAGCACGGCTCAGTAAATTTTTGGGGGTAGAGGATAGGTGTGCGAGATGCTCGAGAAGCCCAGCGAATCACACCCACATGTTCCGGTCATGTCCGGCACTACAGGGGTTCTGGGTGGGGGTGACAAAGGTGCTTTCGAAAGTAGTGGGGGTCCAGGTCGAACCAAGCTGGGGGTTGGCTATATTTGGGGTTGCACAAGAGCCGGGAGTGCAGGAGGTGAGAGAGGCCGATGTTTTGGCCTTTGCGTCCCTAGTAGCCCGGCGCAGGATACTGTTGATGTGGAAGGAAGCCAAGCCCCCGAGGGTGGAGACCTGGATAAATGACATGGCAGGGTTTATAAAGCTGGAACGGATTAAGTTCGTCCTAAGGGGATCGGCTCAAGGGTTCACCAGGCGGTGGCAACCGTTTGTCGAATACTTCACAGAAAGATAGAGGGAATGGAAAAGAAGAAGGCAGCAGCAGCAGCCCGGGGGGGGGGGGGGGGGGGGGAACCAGAAGGAGTCTCAGGGTTATTAATATATATGTATAATATGTATAGGTCGTTGCTATAAATAATTGTATATTGGACTGTTAAATCATATTTTTGGAGAGTGTTTATCTGAGACAAGGCAGATGCCATTTAGTTTTAGTTTTCATTTTTTTGTTGTATATTATTTATTCTTCGTTTATAAAACAGGTCATTGTTATTTATACTGTTATATTATTGTGTGAAGGATACACAATGTACTGTGATGGTTGACCAAAACTTTTCAATAAAATATTTTAAAAAAAAGAGAAGGTGATGGTGAGCAATCTCCTTGAACCACTGCAGTCCCTATGGTGTAGGTAACACACTGTGCTGTGTTCCAGGATTTTGACCCAACGATAGTGAAGGAACAGTGATATATTTCTAAATCAGGATGGTGAGTGGCTTGGAGGGGAACTTCCAAGTGCAGGTGTCCCCAAGTATCTGTTTCCCCTGTCCTTCTAGAAGGTTGTTGTAGTGGGTTTGGAAGATGCTGCCTGAAGAACCTGGGTGAGTTCCTGCAGTGCACCTTGTAGATGATACACACAGCTGCCACTGTTCGTCGGTGGGCAGAGAGTGAATGTTATTGAAGGGGAGCCAATTAAACGGGTGCTTTGTCCTGGATGTTGCTGAACTTCTGGAGAGTTGTTGACACTGCACTCAGCCAGGCAAGTGGAGAGTTACTGGAGGAGGGAGTGAATATTTCCTTCAACCTTTGACCTGGATGATGTCAAGTTTCTTGAGTGTTGTTGGAGCTGCACTCATCCAAGTGACTCCTGACTTGTGCCTTCTACATATTGGACAGGTGTTTGGGATGGTTAGGAGGTGAGTTACTTGCCACAGGATTTCTTAGCCTCCGACCTGATCTTGTAGCCACAGTATTTATATGGCTAGTCCAGTTAAGTTTCTGATCAATGCTAACCCCAGGATGCTGATAGTGGAGGATTCAGTGCTGTTAAATCCATTGCATGTCAAGGGGAGATGGTTAGATTCTCTCTTCTTGCAGATGGCCATTTTCTGGCACTTGGGTCACACAAATGTTTCTTGCCACATGTCGGCCCAACTTTCGCTAACTACCTCTGAGCAGGTAGTTCAACATACTCTTAATTTTAATAGGAAATGCTGGAAACATTCTGGGCAGGATTCTCTGTTGGCTGATGCCAGAATCAGGAAATGGGATTGGGCGGAGTATCGGTTCCGCCGCCGAAATCGTGGCGGGCGCCACGTTCACGCCAAATCGCAATTCTCCGTCACCTCGACAGTGGGGCCAATGCATTCCAGAATGCACAGTAAATACCGTTGGCATATCATTAGGGGGCCTGACCCTGTATTCTCCAGGGCCTCCATGATTCTCTGCCTCCAATGGGGCGAATACACACAATTTCCTTCCCATTTGTGACGAAGATTCACTTGTGCTTTTAAAAACCGTGAAACTGGTGCTATGGTTGATGAGGGAGAGAGAGAAAGGAGGTATCAAACAGAGAGGTGTGACCATGGACTGCCGGGCTGGACATGGGCTGGGGTGGCTGGGGTAGGGGGCTCTGCCAGGGCTGGGGGGTTGACAGGGGAATGCACCATGAGGCCAGGGTGACCACCAACGGGATTGGGGCAGTGGCCAAGCATGGACCCCCATTGCCGCAGCCTACAGGGGCGCCATGACCTCCTCCGCCCTCGGAGTGCTCGATGGCCCTGGGCTCCTCCATGGGATGGGGGTGCGAGCAGAGCTAATCCCAGAGGCACTGCCAGTCCTGAAGGCCCACTCTGCTCTCGATCAGGGTTTGCATGCTCCTGGCCATGGAGCACAGGGAGTGGATCACCTCCGTCTGGGACTGTGCCACATCACACTGTGACTGTAACACCACCTTCTGTTTTGTGCCACATCAGCCAGTGATTGTGCCATCTCGCTCTACATCTGTGCCATGTCAGCCCGTGCCTGGGCAATGCCGGCAACACTCCCAGCCATGGTCCCCTGTTGCTGGGCCGCTGATGCTGGGCCACTCTCAGGAGCACCACTGCAATGCCCAGCTGGCTCTGACACATGCCTGCCTGTGAGAGGACAGCCACCGCCTGCACGGATTGCCCCAGGCCTTGGACATGCTGATCCATAGCCAAAACCCTCTCCCCCAATGCCTTCACCGCGGACGGCACTTGTTGGCCTGGGTGGAACACATAATCGGCACCACATCCTGCTCCTGCACGCGCTTTTTACTCCTGTACTTGCGCCTGCAAGTGCTGGATGATCGCCGACAACCCCTCATGTCCCTGGTTCAATGACTGCATCTCCACAATAGATGGAACTGTCCATTCCAGAAGCCTGAAACCCGTCTGTATGGTGGCTAGTCGCTGGGAATTCCTCCCTTCACCTGACGTACCGGAGCATCTGTGTAGTGCACACAAGAGAGTGTCCCAGGAACCCCTTCACTAAAGTGCCCAACTGAGGTGAGTGTCTCTAGGATGGTGGAGGGTGTTGGAGACAGCTATGACGGGAAGTCAGTGTCATCCTCGGACTCGAGCTGCTCGGCACACGGGGGTTTCTGGTTGTGGCGACACCAGAAGGACCTGCCCCATCACCAGGAGTTCCTGCAAGACAAAAGACAAGATGCACGATTAGGCTGGAGGGTGGTGTGAGGGTGGTGTTGGGGTAGTTGGCATATGCATCACGGGGAACGGCAATTAAGCGAAGCCTTACTTTCTCACCAGAAGCCGAACTCCACCCTGGCGACGTCCCTCTCCTCGGGCCCGCCAACTGTGATGATAAGTTTAAGTAATCATAATGATGTACATGACATCTGGCCAGCAAGGTAGTGTAAATCTACCATGGGACTCTGTACCAAGAGGAGTTGGGAGTTAGTCGCGTTGGTGGATAGTCATACTTGCAGTAGCTCTAGGATAATTTATGAGTTTTAGTAGTTTGTAATATATTTCTTCCAGTTTTCTTTACCACGCATTTGTTTTATAATAAATTACTTTAACTAGTCAACAACTAGATGTTGTATTGTGCAACCGGCCACAGCACAAGAACATGACACCGACCACGTCCAGGGTCCACTGCTCTGCCACGGTGAGGGGCCGCAGGTCCGGTGGTCCACCTTCAGTCAATCGCGAATCTAGCAAATCCCGCACCTTTTCTCATTGGAATCGATTGTGTTCCACGTGGTGCCGGTGCTAGTCCCTTCGCATTTGCTGAATCGATCCAGGTGCGGTGCCAGTTTTGCTGTTGTGGAAGTCCACGAGTCCTGCCCTGGTGTCAACACAGTCTCAGGAACGGAGAATCCTGCCCTTTATTTTTATTTCAGATTGTCAGCATCCACCGTGTTTTGCTTTTATCCTATTAATTTGTTGGCTGCTGCTCTGCATTAGTTTCAACTCTACCAAGACTCATTTTTGTCTCCATCTGCACATTGGCTGAACCCCATGATTGAGGGAGAAAATAATCATCACCTTTAAAAATTCTTGGATATGCACTCGACATGTAACCTATAGACCAAGAACTGGAAAGTAAGGGTAGAACCAAAATCAGAAAACGCTGAAGTCCCAGCAGGTCTGACAGCACGTGTGGAGAAAGCACGGAACTAACATTTTGAGTCTGGATAACTCTTTGTCAAAGCTAGAGAGGACTAGAAATGGGGTGAGATTTATACTGTAGTTTGGGGGGGTGGGGGGGTGGGGGGGGGGGGGGGGGGGGGGGAAGAGGAGGACATGGAGCAGTGAGACTGGATAGAGTGCCAGTGATAAGAGGTGGAGATTGGCAAAGATGTCATGGACAAAAAGGCAAAGGCGATGTAAATGGCAGAGATAATGACTAAGATTGTCACATTAAGCGATCAGGACATATTAATGGCAGAACAGAGGTCAGCAGCGTGTGAAAGGACAAACAAACAAAGAACAAAGAAATGTACAGCACAGGAACAGGCCCTTCGGCCCTCCAAGCCCGTGCCGACCATGCTGCCCGACTAAACTACAATCTTCTACACTTCCTGGGTCCGTATCCCTCTATTCCCATCCTATTCATGTATTTGTCAAGATGCCCCTTAAATGTCACTATCATCCCTGCTTCCACCACCTCCTCCGGTAGCGAGTTCCAGGCACCCACTACCCTCTGCGTAAAAAACTTGCCTCGTACATCTACTCTAAACCTTGCCCCTCTCACCTTAAACCTATGCCCCCTAGTAATTGACCCCTCTACCCTGGGGAAAAGCCTCTGACTATCCACTCTGTCTATGCCCCTCATAATTTTGTATACCTCTATCAGGTCGCCCCTCAACCTCCTTCGTTCCAGTGAGAACAAACCGAGTTTATTCAACCGCTCCTCATAGCTAATGCCCTCCATACCAGGCAACATTCTGGTAAATCTCTTCTGCACCCTCTCTAAAGCCTCCACATCCTTCTGGTAGTGTGGCGACCAGAATTGAACACTATACTCCAAGTGTGGCCTAACTAAGGTTCTATACAGCTGCAACATGACTTGCCAATTCTTATACTCAATGCCCCGGCCAATGAAGGCAAGCATGCCGTATGCCTTCTTGACTACCTTCTCCACCTGTGTTGCCCCTTTCAATGACCTGTGGACCTGTACTCCTAGATCTCTTTGACTTTCAATACTCTTGAGGGTTCTACCATTCACTGTATATTCCCCACCTGCATTAGACCTTCCAAAATGCATTACCTCACATTTGTCCGGATTAAACTCCATCTGCCATCTCTCCGCCCTAGTCTCCAAACAATCGAAATCCTGCTGTATCCTCCGACAGTCCTCATCGCTATCCGCAATTCCACCAACCTTTGTGTCGTCTGCAAACTTACTAATCAGACCAGTTACATTTTCCTCCAAATCATTTATATATACGACAAAGAGCAAAGGTCCCAGCACTGATCCCTGTGGAACACCACTGGTCACAGCCCTCCAATTAGAAAAGCATCCTTCCATTGCTACTCTCTACCTTCTACGGCCTAGCCAGTTCTGTATCCACCTTGCCAGCTCACCCCTGATCCCATGTGACTTCACCTTTTGTACTAGTCTACCATGAGGGACCTTGTCAAAGGCCTTACTGAAGTCCATATAGACAACATCCACTGCCCTACCTGCATCAATCATCTTAGTGACCTCCTCGAAAAACTCTATCAAGTTAGTGAGACACGACCTTCCCTTCACAAAACCGTGCGGCCTCTCACTAATACGTCCATTTGCTTCCAAATGGGAGTAGATCCTGTCTCGAAGAATTCTCTCCAGTAATTTCCCTACCACTGAAGTAAGGCTCACCGGCCTGTAGTTCCCGGGATTATCCTTGCTACCCTTCTTAAACAGAGGAACAACATTGGCTATTCTCCAGTCCTCCGGGACATCCCCTGAAGACAGCGAGGATCCAAAGATTTCTGTCAAGGCCTCAGCAATTTCCTCTCCAGCCTCCTTCAGTATTCTGGGGTAGATCCCATCAGGCCCTGGGGACTTATCGACCTTAATATTTTTTAAGACACCCAACACCTCGTCTTTTTGGATCTCAATGTGACCCAGGCTATCTACACACCCTTCTCCAGACTCAACATCTACCAATTTCTTCTCTTTGGTGAATACTGATGCAAAGTATTCATTTAGTACCTCGCCCATTTCCTCTGGCTCCACACATAGATTCCCTTGCCTATCCTTCAGTGGGCCAACCCTTTCCCTGGCTACCCTCTTGCTTTTTATGTACGTGTAAAAAGCCTTGGGATTTTCCTTAACCCTATTTGCCGATGACTTTTCGTGACCCCTTCTAGCCCTCCTGACTCCTTGCTTAAGTTCCTTCCTACTTTCCTTATATTCCATGCAGGCTTCGTCTGTTCCCAGCCTTTTAGCCCTGACAAATGCCTCCTTTTTCTTTTTGACGAGGCCTACAATATCTCTCGTCATCCAAGGTTCCCGAAAATTGCCGTATTTATCCTTCTTCCTCACAGGAACATGCCGGTCCTGAATTCCTTTCAACTGCCACTTGAAAGCCTCCCACATGTCAGATGTTGATTTGCCCTCAAACATCCGCCCCCAATCTATGTTCTTCAGTTCCTGCCTAACATTGTTATAATTAGCCTTCCCCCAATTTAGCACATTCATCCTAGGACCACTCTTATCCTTGCCCATCAGTACTTTAAAACTTACTGAATTGTGGTCACTGTTACCGAAATGCTCCCCTACTGAAACATCTACCACCTGGCCGGGCTCATTCCCCAATACCAGGTCCAGTACCGCCCCTTCCCTAGTTGGACTGTCTACATATTGTTTTAAGAAGCCCTCCTGGATGCTCCTTACAAACTCCGCCCCGTCTAAGTCACTGGCACTAAGTGAGTCCCAGTCAATATTGGGGAAGTTGAAGTCTCCCATCACCACAACCCTGTTGTTTTTACTCTTTTCCAAAATCTGTCTACCTATCTGCTCCTCTATCTCCCACTGGCTGTTGGGAGGCCTGTAGTAAACCCCCAACATTGTGACTGCACCCTTCTTATTCCTGATCTCTACCCATATAGCCTCACTGCCCTCTGAGGTGTCCTCCCGCAGTACAGCTGTGATATTCTCCCGAACCAGTAGCGCAACTCCGCCTCCCCTTTTACATCCCCCTCTATCCCGCCTGAAACATCTAAATCCTGGAACGTTTAGCTGCCAATCCTGCCCTTCCCTCAACCAGGTCTCTGTAATGGCAACAACATCATAGTTCCAAGTACTAATCCAAGCTCTAAGTTCATCTGCCTTACCCGTAATACTTCTTGCATTAAAACATATGCACTTCGGGCCACCAGACCCGCTGTGTTCAGCAACTTCTCCCTGTCTGCTCTGCCTCAGAGCCACACTGTCCCTATTCCCTAGTTCTCCCTCAATGCTCTCACCTTCTGACCTATTGCTCCCGTGCCCACCCCCCTGCCATACTAGTTTAAACCCTCCCGTGTGACACTAGCAAACCTCGCGGCCAGGATATTTATGCCTCTCCGGTTTAGATGCAACCCGTCCTTCTTATACAGGTCACACCTGCCCCGGAAGAGCTCCCAGTGGTCCAGATAATGGAAACCCTCCCTCCTACACCAGCTGTTTAGCCACGTGTTTAGCTGCTCTATCTTCCTATTTCTAGCCTCACTGGCACGTGGCACAGGGAGTAATCCCGAGATTACAACCCTCGAGGTCCTGTCTTTTAACTTTCTGCCTAGCTCCCTGAACTCCTGCTGCAGGACCTCATGCCCCTTCCTGCCTATGTCGTTAGTACCAATATGTACAATGACCTCTGCCTGTTTGCCCTCCCCCTTCAGGATGCCCTCTACCCGTTCGGAGACATCCTGGACCCTGGGACCAGGGAGGCAACATACAATCCTGGAGTCTCTTTCACGTCCACAGAAGCGCCCATCTGTGCCCCTGACTATAGAGTCCCCTATTACTATTACTCTTCTGCGCTTTGACCCTCCCTTCTGAACATCAGAGCCAGCCGTGGTGCCACTGCTCTGGCTGCTGCTGTTTTCCCCTGATAGGCTATCCCCCCGACAGTATCCAAAGGGGTATAACTGTTCGAGAGGGGGACAACCACAGGGGATTCCTGCACTGACTGCCTGCCCTTTCTGGTGGTCACCCATTTCTCTGCCTGCACCTTGGGTGTGACCACATTTACATAACTGCGAACTATGATGCTTTCCGCCACCTGCATGCTCCTAAGTGCATCCAATTGCTGCTCCAACCGAACCATGCGGTCTGTGAGGAGCTCCAGTTGGGTGCATGTTCTGCAGATGAAGCCATCCGGGACGCTGGAAGCCTCCCGGACCTGCCACATCTCACAGTCAGAGCACTGCACCCCTCTAACTGACATTGCGTCAATTAATTAAAATTTAAATTAAAATTTTTTTTTTTTTTTTAAATATTTTTTAAAAAATTTCAAAGTTACTGTTAACTATCTGTTTCCTAGCACTAGATTTCTAATAGAAATGCGAAAGCTAAATATAGTACTCTCCGATCTCTGGCTTAGATATCCCTCTAAATTATAATTAAGTAATTATGTTTAATTAGTTACCAATGCTTAATTTTTTTAATTTAGTGTAGATTCCCAACCAGCCACTCAGGCCACAGCTTTTCTGTTATGTCACTTCAGTTTCCCCCCGACACACACAATTTGAAAAAGGTATAAAAGTAAAAATGAGTAAAAATCACTTACTTACCTTCTCACCCTCTGAGTGTCTTAGATGTTCTCAGGTTCTCTCCCTGACAGAGACTGCTCCTCCTCCTCCGAACGGCTCCCAAAACTAGGCCGCGATCTTTTAAAATCTCCGCTCCGACTCGCAGCTCCCGTGCTTTTTAAACCTCCCGCGCTGTTTTCACCGTCCCGGCTCACTCACCTCCCGCGCTGTTTTCACTGTCCCGGCTCACTCAGCTCCCGCGCTGTTTTCACTGTCGCGGCTCACTCAGCTCCCGTGCTGTTTTCACAGTTCCGGCTCACTCAGCTCCCGCGCTGTTTTCACAGTCCCAGCTCACTCAGCTCCCACGCTGTTTTCACTGTTGCGGCTCACTCAGCTCCCGTGCTGTTTTCACAGTCCCGGCTCACTCAGCTCCCGTGCTGCTGACAACTTGGAACAGGGAACAGATGGCCCTAATGGGGTGGTGGGGGGGGGGGGGGGGGGGGGAACGGGGAACAATGGTTCGGGAAAAACAGATCAATGGAAGAAATTAAAACAAATTGATAGAAATAAAAAATGGGGTTAAGGTGGAGGAGAGAGTTCACAGTCTGAAGCTGTTAAACTCAATGTTAAGTCCGGAAGGCTGTAACGTGCCTAATCAGAAAAAGATGGTGCTATTCCTCCAGTTTGCGTTGGGTTTCACTGGAACTTTGCAGCAGGCCAAGCAAGGATGGACATGTGGATGTGAGAGCAGGGTGGTGTGTTGAAATGACAAGCAACAGGAATGTCTGGGTCCTGCTTGTGGACGGACTGAAGGTGTTCTGAAAAGTGGTCATCCAGTCTGTGTTGAGTCTCTCCAATGTGGAGTAGACAGCTCTGGGAGCAGCAAATGTGAAACACTGCATGATGTTTAGGTCCCTTGGATGGTGAGCAGGGAGGAGGTAAAAGGGGCAGGTGTTGCACCTTCTGCGATCGCATGGAAAAGTACCATGGGAAGAGGGTGAGGTGTTGGGGGTGACAGGGGGAGTGAGGGGAAGATGTGTTTGGTGGTGGAATCATGCTGGAGTTGGCAGAACTGACAGGGGATAATCCTTTGAATGAGGAGGCTGGCGGGATGAAAAGTGAGGACGAGGGGACCCTATTCTGGTTCTGGGAAGAAGGGGAAGGGGTGAGAGATGGGTCAGACAGTTGAGAGTTCTATCAACCAGTGGATAGGAAACCACGATTAAGGAAAAATATAGACATGACATCAAGAGCAGTCCTTCCTCAAACTAAACAATATGACTCCCAAATTTGACCTAAGTTCATCATTTGTGTACGATTAACCCACTCATATCATAAGTACTATATGAAGTGAACAACATACTTTTTCAGAGACATTTCCAAAATATTATTCAGAGATAAATAAGTTCTTGGTTAATGAGGGGATCAGGGGTTATGGGGCGAAGGCAGTAGATTGGGGATGAGAAACATATCAGCCATGATTGAATAGCGGAGCAGACTCAATGGGCCGAATGGCCTAATTCTGTTCCTATGTCTTATGGTCTTATGTCAGCAGCACTGCTTTGGAAAGTGGCTTCATTGGAACAGATGAGATTGAGGCAAAGGAACTGGGAGAATAGATTGGAGTCTTTACAGGATGTGGGGTGTGAAGAGTTGTATTAAAAAAAAATCTTTATTGTCACAAGTAGGCTTACATTAACACTGCAATGAAGTTACTGTGAAAATCCCTGTGTTGCCACACTCCAGCGCACTGAGGGAGAATGCAGAATGCTCAATTCACTTAACAGCACATCTTTTGGGATTTGTGGGAGGAAACCAGAGAATCCGGAGGAAACCCATACAGACACAGGGGGAACGTGCAGATTCCCCACAGTGACCCAAGCCGGGAATCGAACCTGGGACCCTGGTGTTGTGAAGCAACAGGGCTACCCACTGTGCCACCCTGCCGCCCATTTGAGATAGCTTTGGGAGTCGGTGGGCTTATCATGGATAATAGTAGACAGTCTAACCCAAGAAATGGAGATAGAGGGGTCAAGTAATGAGGGGTAAGTGCCGGAGATGGACCATGTGAAGGTGATAGAGGGAGGGAGAGGGAGGGAATTGGAAGCTAAATTGATAAAGTCGAAACAGACTTGGTGGTCCTTTTCCAGTTGGTGAGTCTGCTGTGTCACAAATGATCTATGTCTCTACGACTTGGGCAAAGACGTCCCCCAGGCATGTCCTAGCCAAGGTTTCACTCTCGTCTAACACCCAATATAGATTAACAGGTCATTATCACATTTGATTTTGGGCACTTGCAATTTACAAATTATCTCTCTGGTTTCCTATCCCCTACCAGTGATGACATTTCATTGAACCTATGTGGGATGCTCTGAGATTGTGGGAGCTGATAAATGCGAGTCTTTTTATATTTTGTTGTTGTTTTGTTTGGAGGGCCAAGGGGGTAACTCCTTAGGGGAGTTGCCCCCAGAGTCCATCCGAGGGCCACCAACCCCACTCACAATTCATGCCTCCTTTACCAGACACCCCATCCCCAGGGATCCCCTTAACAGGGAGACCCTCTCCCAGAATCCCACAAAGAGGGTAACCCCCCCTGGAACTCCCTAACTAAAGGGACTCCCCACATGCACCCCCCACACAGATCCCCAAACTAAAGGTATCCCCCCAGAAAGACTCCATAACTAAAGGGACCCCCCTCCAGGGACCCCATGAATAGGGAGAACCCCCCCCCCCCCCCCCCCAGGACCCCATAACTAAAGGGACTCCCACAGGGACACCCTGGCTAGAGGACAACCGTCCCCCCCCCCCCCCCTAGAAAAGAGACCACTGCCTGGAAGCTAGAGAGCAGTCCCAAAGGGCCAGTGAAAAATAAATTACAGCTGTAACACTTACCTGGAAGCTCCAAGTCTCCATTCCTTGAAAGAGAACAACTGTGACCTGTGTTTCAACCCTGCAGATCCATCAGTTGCAAGCTATTCTTAAGGTTCCAGTAGCAGGCTGTGATTGACAGCTTTCACAAATCAGGTGCAGCCTTGATTTATTCATCTTCCGTCATGAATCAATGACTCTAAGTTGTGAAATCCCACTGTTTAAAAACATTCACCACATAAAATAGAGGTTAGTGCATTGCAATCACACGCTTGAGTGATTGGAATGCACTTAGTGTTTGGAATGCACTTACCTCTCTTTGATGTTGTCAAAGTTTGTAAACATTGGGGTTTCACCTCTTAGAGTCACTGATCAATGAAGGGAGATAAATGAATCAAGGATGCAGCTGGTTTGTGGAAACTGTCCTATTACAGGGGTCCCGGAGGGAGTCTCTCTGTTACAGGGATCCCTGAGAGGGGGGCAGGTCTGGTCACCCCCGTACTTGTTGGGGGAGGGGTATTCTACACCATGCATAAATTTGCATGGCAAGGGATACAGAATTGCTTCCCAGGGGGATCGTAAAATGGTTGCGATTCTCCTCCGGCAGAAGAACATAGTCTCCTAAGCAGAGAATCCATCCCGATATTTCCAAATGTGAAGCCACAAAGACTGTGGAAGTATTTGCATTTAAGATTAGGTCAAACAAGAGTTGGTAATTCTAAAAGGAATTTTTAGATCACACTGTGTAAATTGTAAACACTCATACACAATGAATACAAGGGGTGGGCGAAATCTTCCCAGAATTTGTCAGTGTCGCATTCAGACTGAAAACCGGCGTGTAGCTCTCCAGGTACAGTACTCAGTGCACAGTCTGGGGGGTGGGGTGGTTTTCATCTCACTCTGGTGGGGTGGAGTCCTATAGAGCCAGATCAGAGTACCCTTATAGATGGCTCCCCAGTCTGCTACAAGAAGAAACTCCTCCACTGCCCCCACAAGCATCGGGGCACCACCTCCCCGCCCCCCCCAGCCCACAAGCATCGGGGCGCCACCTCTCCCCCTCCCCCCAGCCCCCAAGCATCGGAGCGCCACCTCTCCCCCTCCCCCCAGCCCCGAGGAACCGGGGCGCCACCTCTCCCCCACCCACAAACATCAGGATGCACCCCCCCAAACATCACATTCGTTCACTACACAGAAGGGGAACCTCCCCAATGGGGATCGCCAGTGGGTCAGCCCTGGCCCTGCCACACTAGCAATGGGCAGTGCCCAGGCATTTCCCTCTCCTCCCAGGGGCTATACTTAACCTTTGCGTTCCCGGCTTGTTCCCTTCAACTGCTTCTAATTTTTCCACACCTGTTGTGAATGTTGCCAATGTGACATCATTTCGGCAAAGTATGAATATTCAGTGAGGGGGGATACATATCGCGGGGAAGCCCTATAATGATATTTAAATGTATTAAAATTTATTGAAATGTGGTTCCCGCTCTCACAGGTGAGGGGTGTGGAAAATCAGGAAACAAGATCTCGTCTGCTCAAATCTCGTTTCCCAACTCTCAAGATTTTGGGCTCACAGCGCTGTTTACGCTGGCGGCTAACGTGGGCTCAAAATCGCCCCAGTAGGTCTCTCATACCTGAACATATAAAACTACTAAACCTGTCATATTCAGCCATGTAGTTCTCACTCCCCACCAATATTGGTACATAAACTCCCCACATAGGAATGATCCTCGAATCTGGTGAACTCTTACATAGGAGCAATGAGCTCAGGTACACAGCTCCCAAATATACCCTTTATATGTCAGATAAGTGCTGTGAACAGCTACTCTTCCTTAAGTGAACAGTCGGAGAGCTTCAAACTGCAAATGCTTGAAATTTAAAAATTAAAATGCTACAAATCCAGACAAGGCCATTCATCATCGAAAGAGAAGTTATCACATTTTGGGTATGCACTCTTATTTGAACTGAAGACTGGAGGATTCAAATGCACTTTAGTCAACTTGAACAGGAGAACAAAGAAGTGTGATGATTGGAAGATATTAGGGAATTGGATTAGAAACATAGTGGGCAATTTAAGGGTTAAAAGCCTTAGAGAGCCTTATTTATTTATCCTGAGGCAATGAGGTCAGTGCTGGGATAGAAGTCAGATAGAGACTCATTTTGAGAAGCTGTGGAGAGAGGAAGTTTGGAGAAAGCCGTTAGAGGGACAGGGTTTTCATAGAAAGGCTTTTGCAAGTGAAGTCGGACCTCTGATCTGGCTACACTGGTTTTTTTTGTGTGACCAGAGAGGCAGGTTTCTTTCCCAGATAGCTTAAAAAGTGATAATAGGAGACAAGGAAAAGATGGAATCAACACAAGTCGAAGCAGCCATTTAAATGCATTCAGCTAAAGTCTAAAGGGGTTCTCAAGAGCCAGAATCTGCTTTGTAGTGCAGGTATCACTTTAGGCCTTACCTGTTTAAATTGGATTGAGAGCTTAATGTTATTCATTAGGAAATTGAATAGTATTTTTAAGATGTATGTGGAAGCGGTTATTTTCAGGTTTGAAGATAAAACGTTTAATATTGGAGTTATAATAAAGTTTTGTTTTAAAATAACCAAGCCCTATTTCTTCATGCTATCACTCTTGGAGCGAATCGATCTTTCCACACTGTCTAAAAAAATAAAATTAAATATTGGGTTTTTCGGTCCAGTATCCTAGCCACTGTTGGGGTTGGATTGTAATAAAAGTGAGTATTAGGGTACGCCCAAAAGCTTAACCAGATGTAGATTTTAAGAAACATCTTAAAAAATTGTGGAGCATTTTAGGGGACAAAATTTCAGAGCACCAGGTCTCTAGCCATAGTCACCAATTGTGGAGCAATGCAAATTAGGGATGCACTGGAGTCAGAATTGGAAGGCTACAGATGTTCAGCGGATTGTAATGTTGGGAGAATGAAAAAGATGTGAACGGGAGGATGAGAATTTTAAACTTAAGGCATTGCAGGACTTGGAGCCAATGTAGGTCAGAGTGCATAGGGGTGCTGGATGAACAGGACTTGCTATGGGTTAAGATATGGTGAGGATAATTTTGGATATGCACATATTTATGGAGAGTGGAAGATAGGAGATCAACCAGGAGTGCACTGGAGTACAAAAGTTGCATTTCAAGGTTAGCTTTGATAGTCAATAATAGTTTAATGGGCTTCCAAAAACAATTGTTTGTTTTCATTTAAATTGCTAAAGGACATCATTAAAAAGGTCGCTGGAAGGGTCAGCATTTGCCCCCCATCCCTCATTGCCCTTGAACTGAGTAGCTTGCTAGGTAATTTCAAAGGGTAGTTAAGAGTCAACCACCTTGCTGTCAGTCTGGAGTCACATGTAGGCCAGACCAGGCAACAGATTTCCTTCCCAGAAGGACCTTAGTGAACCGGATGAGTTTTTTTTTTTTTTTTTACAACAATTGATGGTGGTTTCATGGTCATTATTGGCGAGACAAGCTTTATATTCGAGATTAATTGAATTTGGGATTTGAATTTGTGTCACCAGAGCATTGGTTTGGGCTTTTGGATTACCAATCCATAACACCAATACCATCATTCTAAGTCGAGATTAACAAATAGTAGTGCACAAATAATAACATGGACCAACCTGAGGATCAATCCAGTGATCTTCTAGCCTAGCGTTACATTAAGAGGAAGGAATCATTTCTTCTTCTCTTCCTTTCCGGAAGATGCCCTGGCACAATTCCATGTGTGCTGGTGACACAATGACCAAGAGTCACATGTCTCTGCAGAGTAAATAGGCTGCTTGACCACAAAATTAAAGCTTAACCCTACCCTGTTCTCACTTCGTCCATATGCATTCAATACCAGATAGCAACCAGTAGAAATCCAGACTTACCCCTCCCGAAACCTAAGGCATCAATTTGAAGTATGGTTCTTCTCTTGCCCAGTTGAGATTAGACCAGCTTTATTGGTTTATGAATGCATGTATTCCAGCATGGTCAGCATTACCCTCTTTCGTGGCCCTGTGAAAGTGGCGGTGGGTATCTCTCTCAAGACCATTTTAGGTCATGTGGTGTTAGCTCAGCCCATCCAGAGGATGGAGCTGAGATTTTGTGGTGTATTTGCCGCAGCTCATTATTGGATAAATTAATTAAGCCATCAGAAGCTATGGGATATTTCTAATCAGGTTATAAATCATGAAACTTGTATGGCAAGCTCAAACACAAATGAGCACTATTTATATACAATGGTGAGAGACAGCCTGGGAATGCATTGAGCATGTGGAACATCCCTTCAAAAAGGCATTTGTACAAAATACACACATTCTTACTTCTTGTTTGTTCCAAGGTCGTTCTCCTTTCAGGAAGCCTCAGGTAATGTCCTTCAGGCACCAGCAGCTCTTGTGGTCGCTTGCTCACAAAATGGACATCCAAGTGTAAGACTAAACATAGATAATCAATAGTCTATAGGACTACAATAAATCACTACAGCATCAACTCTATTTGCATTGAATGACCACCTATGTCCTTTTCTAGCTGGGGTCACTGGGCAGCCAACAGCACCCAAACGCTATTTCTTCTCTTCTTTGCCCAGGGTCATAGACTAATTAGGGACAGATTAATCTGAATAATTTATAAATCAATTGTGATTTAGTAGTACCACACTCCCCCCCCCCCCCCCACCCCACCCCCATTCTTTGATGGAATGTGGTTGTCACTGGCTAGGCAAGCATTTATTCCTCATCCTTAGCTTCCCTGGAGAGGGTGGTTTTCTCATCCTCTGTCTAGTGCAGGTATACCTATAGTACCGCCAGCAACAGAGTTCCAGAATTTTGATCCATTGGCAGTGAAGGAATGACATTACAGTTCCAAATCAGGGTGGGTATGGAACCTGTAGAGATACGTGCAGGTGGTGGTGTCTCCACCCATCTGCTGCCCTTGTACATCGAGGTGGTTGAGGTGAAGAGTTTGGAAGATGCTGTCGATGGAGATTTGGCAAGTTGCTGCACTGCATCTTGTAAATGGTACAACTACCGTTGTGTGTTGGTGGTGGAGGAAATGAATGTTAAAGGTGCAGGATTGTGGTGCCAATCAGGCTACATTAGATGGTAGACTGATTATGGGGAGATGGGAGGGGAGTTACTCACTGCAGAATCCCCAGTCACTGACCTGCTCTTGTAGTCACAGCATTTAGAAGGCTCGTCCAGTTCTAAATCTAGTTAGGATGGTAATACCTTTGAATTTCAGGGGAGGTAGTTAGATTCTCACTTGCTTGGCACCTGTGTGGAATGAGTGCAGAGTTGGAAGTCAGAACAATTGAGCCTCGCGTCAGAGACTTAAGCCCATCAGTTCAGTACAGCAGGAGTGTTGCATTGTCAGTAGTGCTGTCTTTTACTGAAATGTTATACCAGGCCCCGTCTGCACTCTTGGGTGGATGCCCAAGGCACTACACCACTGTGTTCTGGCCAGTATTTCGCCCTTAATTAACATCCACTAAAACGGACGATCAAGTCATTATTTGATTGCTGTTTTGTGAGACATTGCTATGCATTCCCTATGTGAAAAGTATTCAATTGGCTGTCAAGCAACTTATCCTAAGCTCATAAAATGTGTCATATAAATGGAAGTTTTTCTTTCTTAGTAGCACTGTTGATCCAGCAGTTATCTGACAAAAGATTAGAGATCATATCTTAAACTTGATCGATATGGTTTAGCTGTACACAAGGCCCATCCATACTTTTATGCGCCAAAGAGCCTACATTTGATTTTATTCACTGCTTCACAGAAGTTATGCAATGAAAAGAAACATTCAGACAGCAAAAAATGCTCTTCAGAGTAGAAGCAAAGGAATAGAAAATGTGCTATATTACAGCAATGTATTGCTGGAAATTACTTGGTACAACTTTAGATGGATTTACAATTCAATGGACATACAACAAATATTAGTTCACACACAAACTAAAATTACAACACAGTAATATATAGCAACAAAAATGATTTATTTTTTTAACTTTTGAATTTTGAGATGCCAGTGGAAATGTCAGTGGTTTTATTAACTCAAAAACAATATAAAATGTACCTCAATTTTGTTTTAAAAAGCTGGCAATCAGAATTTTCAAATATTGTTTCAACCTCAAAAATAGAACACTATGTACATTATTTACAAAAGCAAAGAAAGAAAATGTCTTCTAATATTTACACTGTTGAGCCAAAGGCTTCCGCTGCTAATAAAGAGCCCTTGAATGATGAAAAAAACCAGTAAGAGCTTCGCTAACAAGTAAATGCTCTTTCCTTCCTTACCCATTTGACTCCCAGTATAGATTGTACACATTTACAATAAAGAGAGAAGAATGAAGGTCACAATGAAACAACTTGAGTATTCTGATACTTCAGCTTTCATTTTAAATACATCAGGTTAGTGAAAAATGATTTTGATTTCTTTATAGTTAAGTAAAAATTAAGCTTACTTATCAGTATCAAGGTGTGAAAACAGGGCTAACTTCTAGGTTTAATTGAAGTACTCATGAACTTTACTGATACAGTCCGCATTTACAAGGAGTAATGTTCAACACAAACCATTCCACTGTGAGCAACACAGAACTTCCATTGCAAAGGCTATATTGTGGCAATCCAGAATGGTTACAAACATACAATTACAGGTTGGCAGGAAAAATTATTGCTTAGAGGCAGCGTAGTGTGCCTTAAGGAAATGTAAGGAATTTAGCTTTTACCACTCCAAACTTCTCTAATAACAAAATTATACAAAAGCAAATAGGAAATATCCAAAATAGCAAATGGTTCTCCTAAAATAATGTTTCTAACATCATCCACCACTGGCAACATCTTCCTAGCCCCCAACCAAGTGTAGTAGCACCTATTATTTGCAATCTTCTATTTACAACTTTAAACTAGACTTCGGTTAGGTTGATTTGAAAGTACTTCAAGTAAACCATCCTGAAATTACATTTTTGAAGATCTAGTTTTTAAAAAAAAAAGTGGGATTGGGGATGAGGAAGAGAACAGGGAAACCCTGCAGAGTCATTGGATGTCCACTACCCTGTGCTCCCCAGCTCGGAATACCATGTGGCTGGGAAGCATGCCCGCATTTGTGAGCACAATTACATGGGACTGCTGGGCTCTATGCTCGCCTTGCTGGCTGGTTCCTGCAGCTTCTTCCCGACACTCCTGCCTGGCCACAGCTTGTTTAGTCTCTGGTGCTTTTATCACAGATGCAAAGACTGTGCCTTGTGGTTGACTCACAACCTGCTGGCTGGTAGCTGCGAAGGTCACGACCGGAGTAGCAGCACTTACTGCGGCAGGTGACGACGTAGCTTGCGTTCCATTATTTAGTACCTTTGGACTGGTCGGAAGAACTTGCTGATCGCTGGTACCATGGACAGCAAAAGATGTTGGCGTAACTATCTTCGTAGAGAGCGAAGACCTATGCAAAGCAACATTTTCTTTCAGCACAGTTACTGGATGGGAAGATGGAATTGTTTGGAAAACAAACTTTGGAGAGGACATTGCTAAATCAGTGCTTGTGATCACAGTTGTTAGGGGGACAGTTTGTAGCGTGACAGTACCAACCCGCTGAGTTCCTGGTGACACAACCACTGGGACCTGTGACGATACCTTTATGGTTCTGGGGAAAGAGCAAATTCAGCAGATTAGATTCAGTACATTATGCAACAGTTTTTCTCGGTCCTACAAATGAGCGCAGCTATATTCTCCGGTTGATTTTCCAAAAAACCACTGGACCCGGTCATCTTAAACCATCAGATAGCTCAGTGACTAGAGACAGCCTTTGACATGTTCCTGAATTGGATAAGAAATAATTCAGGTTTTACCCTGATCTGTGCTGCTGCTCGATCCTAACCAATGCAGTTAGAACACAGCAATTAGCCTGTTATGCCTTGTGGCTGGGCTTAATCAGCTAGACTTTCTTGTTACTATTCTCTGATTCCAGTGAAAAATGTGTTTGTGCAGACACTTGAGTAAAGGCTGCACCTAGTTGCAGCCCATCAAACCAGATAACCCGCCGACATCCTCTCCTGGGTCACACCAATGTCATTGCATGTTTCTAAGAATGGTGGTGGTGGTGGTGGTGGGGGGGGGGGGGGGGGGGGGGGGGGGGAAGAGATAAGGAAACATTACAATAATTCCTAACAGTAGCATTAACACTTCAGATATACACAATCCTACAAAAACAAAGTTTGAATTCAAAGATCAATGGGGACAAAAACTGGCTTTTGATGACATTCAAAGAATACAAACAACACTCTTTGTAAATGCAATCAATCAGTTATAATCTAGACATCGTTCAGAGATTCTGTTTTTCTGAGTTCAACCTAGTCTAGAAATCAATTAGTCTGTATGAGTTTGAAGTATTAGATAGCAACACCAACATAGGCAGGGACAGTGGGCCAATCACCCCCTCAAACCTGTTCTACCAGACAAATACGTCAACATTTGCTTGCCGTTGCTCCATAACTCATAATACCCTTACATAATAAGAATCTACCCTTCTCAGTTTTGAAACGCCAATTGTCCTAGAGTCCACGGTATTTTGGAGAAAGTTTGTGAGAGCGCGAGTGAGGGAGAGCGCGAGTGAGGGAGAGCGCGAGTGAGGGAGAGTGCGAGTGAGGGAGAGCGCGAGTGAGGGAGAGCGCGAGTGAGGGAGAGCGCGAGTGAGGGAGAGCGCGAGTGAGGGAGAGCGCGAGTGAGGGAGAGCGCGAGTGAGGGAGAGCGCGAGTGAGGGGGCGCGCGAGAGAGGGCGCGCGAGAGAGGGCGCGCGAGAGAGGGCGCGCGCGCGAGAGAGGGCACGCGAGAGAGAGAGCGAGAGAGAGAGAGAGCGCGAGAGAGAGAGCGCGAGAGAGAGCGCGAGAGAGAGAGCACGAGAGAGAGAGCACGAGAGAGAGAGCGCGTGAGAGAGAGCGCGTGAGAGAGAGCGCGTGAGAGAGAGCGCGTGAGAGAGAGCGCGTGAGAGAGAGCGCGTGAGAGAGAGCGCGTGAGAGAGAGCGCGTGAGAGAGACAGCGCGTGAGAGAGAGCGCGTGAGAGAGAGCAGAGAGAGAGCATGAGAGAGAGAGCGCAAGAGAGAGAGCGCAAGAGAGAGAGAGATTGAGAGAGGGGGAGAGATTGAGAGATTTCATAGAATTTACAGTGCAGAAGGAGGCCATTCGGCCCATCGTGTCTGCACCGGCTCTTGGAAAGAGCACCCTACCCAAGGTCCACACCTCCACCCTATCCCCACAACCCAGTAACCCCACCCAACACTAAGGGCAATTTTGGACACTAAGGGCAATTTAGCATGGCCAATCCACCTGACCTGCACATCTTTGGACTGTGGGAGTAAACCGGAGCACCCAGAGGAAACCCACGCACACACAGGGAGGATATGCAGACTCCACACAGACAGTGACCCAAGCCGGAATCGAACCTGGGACCCTGGATCTGTTAAGCAATTGTGCTATCCACAATGCTATCGAGAGAGAGAAAGAGAGAGAAAGCGATTGAGAGAAAGAGGTAGTGTGAGAGATATTGTGAGAGAGAGAGAGAGAGAGAGATAGTGAGAGAGAGAGAGAGAGATAGTGAGAGAGAGAGAGAGAGAGATAGTGAGAGAGAGAGAGAGAGATAGTGAGAGAGAGAGAGAGATAGTGAGAGAGAGAGAGAGAGATAGTGAGAGAGAGAGATAGTGAGAGAGAGATAGTGAGAGAGAGAGAGATAGTGAGAGAGAGAGAGATAGTGAGAGAGAGAGATAGTGAGAGAGAGAGATAGTGAGAGAGAGAGATAGTGAGAGAGAGAGATAGTGAGAGAGAGAGATATTGAGAGAGAGAGCGCGGAGAGAGAGAGATATTGTGAGAGAGAGATATTGGGAGAGAGAGAGAGATAGTGTGGGAGAGAGATAGTGTGGGAGAGAGATAGTGTGGGAGAGAGATAGTGTGGGAGAGAGATAGTGTGGGAGAGAGATAGCGTGGGAGAGAGATAGCGTGGGAGAGAGATAGCGTGGGAGAGAGATAGCGTGCGAGAGAGATAGCGTGCGAGAGAGATAGCGTGCGAGAGAGATAGCGTGCGAGAGAGATAGCGTGCGAGAGAGATAGCGTGCGAGAGAGATAGCGTGCGAGAGAGATAGCGTGCGAGAGAGATAGCGTGCGAGAGAGATAGCGTGCGAGAGAGATAGCGTGCGAGAGAGATAGCGTGCGAGAGAGATAGCGTGCGAGAGAGATAGCGTGCGAGAGAGATAGCGTGCGAGAGAGATAGCGTGCGAGAGAGATAGCGTGCGAGAGAAATTGTGAGCGAGGGAGATTGTGAGAGTGAGAAAAGCGATTTCCAAAAGAGATTGTGTGGAAAGAGAGATACATAATTTCTCTAAATGAAAAGCAGTTGCTGGAAAGCTGAAATAAAACAGAATATGCTGGAAATACTCAGCAGATTATGCAGCATCTGTGGAGAAACATTTCAGGTCGATAACCATTCATCAGTACTATGAAAAGTTTGAGATGTAATAGGTTTTGAGCAGGGGTGGGTGGGGCAAAGGCACAAGGAAGAGAGGAGAGATTAAATGACAGATGAGTTAGTCTTCCGGGGCCAAATGGAGTGGTGATGGGGCGAGAAAAGGAAGAAACAAAGAATGCCTAGAGAAAACGAAGAGTTTAAGGTCTGAAATTGCTCAACTCTACCTTGAGCTTTTATTGCTTTATTCATACTTTCTCGCCTGGATGTTCGAGCTCTAAATTTAAGATTCTTCCCTTGTTCATAATTGATCCTACCAGAGGGAATTATTCCTTTGTGTCAACATTATTGATGTATTGATTATTTCACCTACTCAAGAAATGGTCTGCAACCTTTTATTCTCTTTAGAAACTCGTTCACACAACAATGGTTTGGTTTTACCTCATGGACGGTATTGGCGTGGAGACTGGTTCGTTTCTGGTGATGACCTTTTGCTCTTTGTGAAGAGGCGGAGCTGACTGCACGAGCTGTACGGTCCTCAGAACGCTGGTTTGCTGCATCGTTTGAGCGGTCTGCACACCTTTCATCACTTCTGGTGGGAGTAGGTGCACGGACCGCTGCACAGTCTCCCCAACTGTTGCCTTCAGGGAGCTGACCACAGTAGTGGGCTGAAGCGAGACTTTCTTGACGCTTGGCATCAGACGTGAAATAACCCTGGGCTGCTGGGTTTGGATACTGCTCATCACTATTGATTGCGGGACAGTTGCAGGCGATCGGGCTGCTGAAGCTGCAGGAAGCATATAGGCTGCAAGGTTAGGTGGATTCTCCTGGGTTACCGAACTAGAGCTGGGGTCACCATCATCAATGTTCACTAGATTCTTGGGCATCTCCTTGAACTGATACACTAAACGCTGGCCCTCCACCTTGGCAAGGATTCCTCTTTGGTAATAGTACCTGCAGATGAAAGAATAGGATCATTCAAATTTGGGAAAATAAATATACAAATATGCCACTTGGAATCAGAATTTCTAAAAACTTTAGACTAAATAAAGTCATGCAGAAACTCCTTGCACCATAGCACATCACAATCAATGTAAAACAAAAATCCATCATAGACATAACAAAAATCACATTGAACTAGGAAAATGTCAAAATCCTCAAATTCTGACCTATTCCTACAAACCACTTGCGCACAAAACAAATGCTGCCCTCCAGTTTACACATAGCATAGAAGGAGGCCATATAGCACTCTGCCAGCTCTATGTAAAACTCACCTGGTCCCACTCACCCGCCCCTTTCCCCATGGACCTTCAAATGTTTTCTCAGATAATCATCCACTTCTCTTTAGAAAACCAGGTTGAATCTGCTTCCATCACACTCTCAGGTGTTGCGTCCTTGATCTCAATCCCTCAATACATTTAAAAAGATTTTCTTCTCGTTGCCTTTGCTTATTTGCCAATTGGCGTGAATCTGTGTCCTCTGGGTCTGAACTCTTCGCCTGGAACAGTTTCTCCTCATCTAATCTGTCCAGACCCCTCCTGCTTTTGAGCACCTCTGCTGAATCTCCTCTATAAGGAGATCAACATAAACTTTGCCAATCCATCCACATAACTCCATTCCTGTAAAGCTTTTCTGCACCCTCTTTAAAGCGTTCAGATCCTTCCTGCAGTACCCTGAACTGGACACAATCTTGCAGTCGAGGTCAATATAGGGTTTAAAAAAAAATTCTTGAGCTGTTGGGGGAGGGGTTTAAACTAATTTGGCATGGGGGATGGGTTATGGAGTGGAGGTAGAGTGGGGTGACATACAGCCAAATATAGAAGAATCTCCAGGCCGAGACGAGATGTATCTCAGCAGCTGTGGGAGGCAAGGGAAGGGATTGCAGAGGCTCTGACAATTTCTCTGTTCAAAGGAAAGGTTCCAGAGGAATGGAAGACAGCTAATGGAGCACCATTATTCAAGGAGTGTGGCCGGGATGAACCTGGAAATTATAGGCCAGTGAGTCTAACTTCAGTGGCAAACTAGTGGAAAAATTCTGAGAGACAGAACTAATCTTCACTTGAGTCATATAAAAATATTTTTATCCAAACAAAATTTTTATTATTATAAACAAAATACAACAAATCCCAACCCCATATTATTCCTGAAGTGCACCCACCCAGTCCCCCCCAATCCCCCTTCATAAAGTAAACAAAACCTTAATCAAACTAAAAAGGCAAACACCACCCCCCCCCCCAAACAGCTGACAGTAACCAGTTCCCTGAAAAAGGAGATGAAGGGCTTCCACCTCGAGTAGAACCACCGACCCTCATGGTATATTTCTTGAGTTGCAAAAATTCCATCAGGTCCCCCAACCAAGTCAAGGCCTTAGGCGGCACCAGAGATCTCCACCCAAGCAGAACTCGCCTCTTAGCTATTAGCGAAGCGAAGGCTGGGACATCTGCCCTCGGCCCTGTCCGCAGCACCAGTGATACTCCAGAATGTCCACCAACAGGCACAGCTCCAGTTGAACACCCAAAATCCCAAACATTGTATCAAAAAAGGAGACTCAGAAACTAATAAGCTTGGGGCTAGACCAAAACATGTGCATGTGATTCGCTGCCCCCCCCCGAACATGGTTCACACCTATCCTCCACCCCCGGAGAAGAATCCACTCATACATGCCCTAGTCAGGTGCACCCTGTGAATCACCTTGAACTGGATCAGGCTTATGAGGATGTGAAGTTGACCCTGTGAAGAACCTCACTGCACCACCCAAGACCAAACTCTTTTATCTCCTCCACCGGTGCCTGCTCAGTCGCCAGCATCTGCTCACAGACCTCAAAATCCTACCCTCCCCTAACTCGGCCAAGGACAGGACCCTGTACACAAGCAAGGGCAATGGCACCAGAGAAAATGAAGACAGCTTCTTGCGTAAAACAAATGTTCACCAGACAGTGTCTGAATACATACCCTCTCGGAAGCCTAAACTTCTCTAACAATTCGTCTGGGCCGGCTAAACCTCTCCAACCCTTCCCTCTCCATGCCCTAAACGACAAATCCAAGTCAGACAGCACAAACCTGTAGTTCCTGCAAATCGGAGCCAACAGCGACATGGAGCCCAGTTTAAAATGCTGCCTAAACTGATACTAAATCCTCAAAGTGGCTACCACCACCAGGCTCGAGGAGAATCTACCAGGGGAACAAAGGGAGTGGAGCTGTAACCGGGGCCCTCGGACTTGACCCTGGGCACGAAACCTCTCTATCTGTCCCCATACAGAGCACAGATCCTCAAATCCCCTGCACCTTTCCCAGTAACAGCATAACAGATAAGGTAATGATCACCACTACCCGACAAAAGCCTTGGGAAGTAAGACTGGGAGACACTGGAACAAAAACAAAACCTCGGAAGAATAATCATCTTCACCGTCTTGTACCCTTCCCGCTAAAGTCGAGGGAGGGCATCCCACCTTTTCAAATCAGCCTTCACTCCATCCACCAGACTAGAAAAGTTAAGTTTATGGAGCGTGGCATCAAGATACCGGAAGCTAGTCTTGGCTGGACGAAACGGCAGCTGCCCCAGAACAGCTCCCCTTCCTGAAGATTTCACCGGAAAAAAAAAATCACTCGAGCCCAAATTTAGCTTGTACCCCGAAAAGGAGCTAAACCTCTTGAGCAGCTCCATTATCTCCCCCATATTGGACAGAGGGTGCGTAATATATGCGCTGTTAGGTGAATTGGACATTCTGAATTGCTGTTAGGTGAATTGGACATTCTGAATTCTCCCTCAGTGCACCCGAACAGGCGCTGTAGTGTGGCGACGAGGGGATTTTCACAGTAACTTCATTGCAGTGTTAATGTAAGCCTACTTGTGACACTAATAAAGATTATATAGTAACAGATTGTCCGCATACAAGGACATCCTATTCTCCCTCCCCCCACTCTCTATCCCCTGATCCTTGCAGAACACCACCAGCTACAGATCTCCATTCTAAAAAACTTCCACCGCTACTCTGTCTTCTATAACCAAGCCAGTTGTGTATCCATTTAGCCAGCCCATCCCGAATTCCATGTGATTTTAGTTTTAGATCTTGGGGCTGTTCGCAGATCGAGGCTCCATTTTGGACGACAGCCCTGAACATGCCCCCCCAACCACGCCTCCCCTCATCTACACCCCTCCCCTCACCCCCCAAAGCTCTTTAGCTCCCTGGAACCCACCCTCACCCTCCTCCAATTGGCCAGCCCCTCCCAGTCTCCGAGACCCAACCCTGGCAGTGCCATCCTGGGAACCTTGACATCGGCAGCCTGGCACTTCCAGGGTGGCACTGCCAAGGTGCACAGGTGCCAGGGGATTGCCAGGATACCACCCTGCACTGTCCCCGACCACTCAGGGGTTTCTAATGTACCACCCCCCAAGGTGCCGTTTCACCTGGTTCATGTTTGTGAAGAAGTGTGTTAAACAGTGCTCTAGCGAGGTCTCGCAGGCACCACCGTCGACTTCTGGGCACCATGTAATCTGGCATCCGGGTATCCAAATTAGCTTAATTGCTCATATAAATATGCAGATCTGGATCTTGCTCAGCGAGGATGAGACTTGGGGCTCTGCCGGTATTCACCCGGTGCGCCCGGATGTCAGCCGGGTGCAGTGCGATCGCTAAACCGCACCCGATGACTCTTTTCATAGAATCTACAGTGCAGAAGGAGGCCATTCGGCCCATCGAGTCCACACTGGCCCTTGGAAAAAGCACCCCACTTAAATCCACACCTCCACCCTATCCCCACACCTCCACCCTATCACCGTAACCCCAACTAATCGTTTTTGGACACTAAGGGCAATTTAGCATGGCCAAGCCACCTAACCTGCACATCTTTGAACTATGGGAGGAAACCGGAGCACCCGGAGGAAACCCACGCAGACACGGGGAACATGCAGACTCCGCACAGACAGTTACCCAAGCCGGGAATCGAACTTGGGACCCTGGAGCTGTGAAGCAATGGGGCTAACCACTGTGCTACCATGCTGCCCTGCCACTTTCAAAGATTTGTGCACATATGCTGCCAGGTTCTGCAGCTCCTGAACCCTTGTTAGAATTTTATTTTTCTAAAACGCATTTTATTCAAACTTGTATCAAAGTAGGTTACAGCAAATAAACACCCCGGGAAAAATTCTTTCCAACAATCAATTCTACAGTTTGTACAGATTTTTCTCCTTTTTCACCCCCTAACCCTCCCCATCACCCTCCCCCCCCCCCCCCCCCCTCACGACGAACAGCTCCTCAAACACGGTCACAAACATCCCCTGCCTTTTCTCAAACTCCCCTGCTGAGCCCCTTAACTCATACTTTATCTTCTCTAACCGCAGGAAGTCATAAGGTCTCCCAACCATGCTGCTACCCCCGGTGGCGTTGCCGACCGCCACTCCAGCAAAATCCGTCGCCGTGCAATCAGAGAGGCGAAGGCTATGACATCGGCCTTACTCCGCTCCATGAGCACCGGCTTCTCCGAAACCCCAAATATCGCCACCAAAGGGTCCGGGTCCACTCCCTCCTCCGCTATCCTGGCTAAGACTGTGAACACTCCCGCCCAGAATCTTCCCAATTTTTCACAACCCCAAAACATGTGCATGTCATTAGCTGGCCCCCGCCCACACCTCTCACACTCATCTGCTACCCCCTGAAAGAACCCGCTCATTCTCACCCGAGTCATATGCACCCTGTGCACCACCTTAAATTGTATCACGCTCATCCTTGCACAAGCGGTCCCGTTTACCCTTAGCAGTGCCTCACTCCGTACTCCCCAATTGATCTCCATTCCCAACTCTGCTTCCCATTTCTCCTAGAACTTCACCACCCGCTCGCCTCCCTGCTCCCCCAGCCACTTATATATATCCCCAATTCTTCCCTCCCCTTCCACATCCGGATGCAGCAGTCGCTCCAGCAGGGTGTATCCCGGCAATCGAGGGAACCCCTTCCAGATCTTTTGTGCAAAGTCCCTAACCTGCAGATACCCGAACTCACTACCCCTCGGCAGCTCTACCCTCTCCCTTTGCTCCTCCAGACTGGCAAACGCTTCCTCCAAGTACAAATCCCTCACCTTGACCAGCGTGCCCACTTCCCTCCACCTCCTGTATACACTATCCACCCCCCCCCCGGCTCAAACCCATGATTCTCGCACAGCGGCGTTAGCACCGACATCCCTTCCACCCTAAAATGCCTCCTCAGCTGATTCCATATCTTCACCGTGGACTGCACCACTGGGCTCCCTGAATACCTACTCGGAGCCATTGGCAATGCTGCTGTCACCATAGCGCTCAAACTAGACCCCTTACAAGAATCCTCCTCCATCCTAACCCACTCTACCCCTTCTCCTTCCCACCACCGCCGCACCTTGTCCACATTCGCCGCCCAATAATAATGAAGCAAGTTTGGCAACACCAACCCCCCCCTGCTGCCTCTGCCTCTGTAGCAGGGTCCTCCCGACCCTCAGCACTTTCCCCGCCCATACAAAGTCAGAGATGATTGTGCCCACTTTCCGAAAAAAGGTCTTTGGTATAAAGATCGGGAGTGCCTGAAAGATAAACAACCCTTGTTAGAATTGTATCCTTTGTTTTGTATTGCCCCTCCTCAACCTCCCCACCAAAGTGATTAACTTCACATTTCTCTGCATTTAATCTCATCTGGATGAAATTGTGGTCTGGATACCCGAGGCTTAGTCATTAATATAGATTAAGAAAAACAGGATCCTCGTAATGTCCCTTAAGTAACCTCACTATAACCCTCCCTCCAACCAGCAAAAAAAACATTCACTGTAGCTTTGTTTCCTGTCACTCTGCCAACTTCATACCAGTGTGCTAGTTTTTCATGGGTTTTAACTTTGCTGACAGCTTATGTGGCTATCTTTTTGAAGTCCATGTACACCGTACCAACTGCATTACACTAATTAACCCTCAGTTACTTCATTAAAAACCGCGATCATTTGCTGCTTCACACCATACATAATTATTGATATGGAGAGTAATTTGATTAAAGCATTCATTCCTTATACAGGAATGGGTCAAACATCTCAACATACATTATTTCTCTCCAACAATACACCTTGCTCAAATCAGGTGACTAATTCAAGATAATCAAGACCACAGTACCCTTTATCCACCAAAACCTGCTGCTCTGTGGGATCTTTATCTGCCCAATGTGATGAGCACTGTTTATGAAAAAAAAAAACTCCTGCCCCTGGAGCCAGCAGAATGGCGGGAACATTTTTGGTGTTGGTCTTCCGCAAATAGGGAAATGCCAAGTTCAGTTTGATGCTGGACATTGGAAGACCCACCACAGAACCATCACAATTCTGAAATCCCTGAGTGCTACCCTAGTATCTGTCTAGATTCATGGAATCATAGAATTCTTACAGTGCAGAAGGAGGCCCACACCGATCCTCGGAAAGAGCCCCTTTCTTAGGTCCACTCCCCCACCCTGTCCCTGTAACCCCACCTATCCTGAACCTCTTTGGATACAAAGGGGAAATTTTATCATGGCCAACCCACCCAACCTGCATATTTTTTGGATTGTGGGAGAAAACGAGGAAACCCACGCAGACATGGGGAGAAAGCGCAAACTCCAGTCACCCAAGGCCGAATTGAACCCGGTTTCCTGGCACTGTGAGGCAGTAGTGCCAACCACTGTGCCACCTTCAGATTATATCCTCAGACCCTAGAATCATAGAATATACAGCGCAGGAGGCGGCCATTTGGCCATCGAGTCTGCACCGGGCCTTGGAAAGACCATCCCACTTAAGTCCACGTCTCGACCCTATCCCCGTAACCCCACCTAACCTTTTTGGACACGAAGGGCGATTTATCATGGCCAATCCACCTAACCTGCACATCTTTGGACTGTGGAAGGAAACCGGAGGAAACCCACGCAGACACGGGGAGGACGTGCAGACTCCACACAGACAGTGACCCGGGAATCGAACCTGGGACCCTGGAGCTGTGAAGCAACTGTGCTACCCACTGTGCTGCCCCTAAGATTCTAAATCTTTTTGAGCTTCGACTGGAACAAAGATTTAAAGGACCAGGTGTCACATTTATCTCTAGTTATACACTCTCTTACAGCAATCGTTCATCTCAATGATCCTTTGGGCTAGGTCATTCAGCTAATTTCAAACATTCCCCGCAACAGAATTAAAAAAAAAAATATTCCTATTGAAGAACTCGCAAAGTATTTGATCATTGAAAGAGTATGAGCAGAGAAACCAGGTAGTCTGCAATGACAATAGTAAGAAGTCTTACAACACCAGGTTAAAGTCGAACAGGCTTGTTTCAATATCATTAGCTTTCGGAGCGCTGCTCCTTCCTCAGGTGAATGAAGAGGTATGCCTCACGCGAGTGGGTGGTGGGCGGGTGTCGGAAGAGTCGCGGAGCCGTCCGTCGTGGCGTTCCTGATTGCGCAAATTCGCACACAACAGCCACAGCAGCCAGCTTTTAACAATGCCGGCTGTGAGAGGCCTTCAAAATGACGGCCGCAACCATTAGGGAAAAAAAAGCGCTCATCAGTGCGCATGCACAGAACCATGTGGTTCCGTAAGCTCCAATAAGGAAAACTGATGATGCAGCATTTAAAGGCAAGATTTCACCCAAAATGTGAAGGTGCTTTTTTCCTAATTATGAATTTCTTTCCTATTTCTGATCCCAAAACCAACTGAGCTACCAGCATCTAAGTAGCCAAATCCTGTGTTACTCTGAATTACGGTGAATATAGCACCACATTCGGCCAACCAGCCCATGTCCACATTTCTGCTTCATTCGGAACACAATTGAGCATAAGGCACTATTCATACATGAGAGAAAACAAGTGGAGATACAAAAGAACATTCTGGCCAGCCAACCAGCCCACACCTCGGAATTGAATGAAATGCAAATTGATACAGGAGCAAATACCTTATTCCTCATGTCTTTCAAAATATGAAGCAGCTACTGGTCTGGCCGGGTGGACAGAAAAGCAGCAAATGGAATACAACCCAGGGAAATGTGAGGTGATGCATTTGGGGTGGTCAAACAAGGCAAAGAATGACACAATAAATAGGAGACTGGGAATGTCCAGAACTTTGTTGTAGAAATGATCTGTCCATCAATGTGTTACTTGATCCATGTATCAGTGCCATTCAGGTGGATGAGGGTAAAACAGTTGATGTGGTGTATATGGATTTCAGTAAAGCATTTGATAAGGTTCCCCACGGTAGGCTACTGCAGAAAAAACGGAGGCATGGGATTCAGGGTGATTTAGCAGTTTGGATCAGGAATTGGCTAGCTGGAAGAGGACAAAGGGTGGAGGTTGATGGGAAATGTTCAGACTGGAGTCCAGTTACTAGTGGTGTACCACAAGGATCTGTTTTGGGGCCACTGCTGTTTGTCATTTTTATAAATGACCTGGAGGAGGGCGTAGAAGGAAGGGTGAGTAAATTTGCAGATGACACTAAAGTCGGTGGAGTTGTGGACAGTGCGGAAGGATGTTACAAGTTACAGAGGGACATAGATAAGCTGCGGCGCTGGGCTGAGAGGTGGCAAATGGAGTTTAATGCAGAAAAGTGTGAGGTGATTTATTTTGGAAGGAATAACAGGAAGACAGAGTACTGGGCTAATGGTAAGATTCTTGGCCGTGTGGATGAGCAGAGAGATCTTGGTGTCCATGTACATGGATCCCTGAAAGTTGCCACCCAGGTTGAGAGGGTTGTTAAGAAGGCGTACGGTGCGTTAGCGTTTATTGGTAGAAGGATTGAGTTTCGGAGCCATGAGGTCATGTTGCAGCTGTACAAAACTCTGGTGCGGCCGCATTTGGAATATTGCGTGCAATTCTGGTCGTCGCATTATAGGAAGGATGTGGAAGCATTGGAAAGGGTGCAGAGGAGATTTACCAGAATGTTGCCTGGTATGGCGGGAAGATCTTATGAGGATAGGCTGAGGGACTTGAGGCTGTTTTCGTTAGAGAGAAGAAGGTTAAGAGGTGACTTAATTGAGGCATACAAGATGATCAGAGGATTAGATAGGGTGGACAGTAAGAGCCTTTACCTCGGATGGTGATGTTTAGCACGAGGGGACATAGCTTTAAATTGAGGGGAGATAGATATGTCAGAGGTAGGTTCTTTACTCAGAGAGTAGTAAGGGCATGGAATGCCCTGCCTGCAACAGTACTGGACTCGCCAACACCAAGGGCATTCAAATGGTCATTGGATAGACATATGGACGATAAGGGAATAGTGTAGATGGGCTTTAGAGTGGTTTCACAGGTCGGCGCAACATCGAGGGCCGAAGGGCCTGTATTGCGCTGTAATGTTCTATGTTCTAAGATCTGTGGACATGCACGCCCAGATCTCTCTGACGCTCTATATTCCTAAGTGTTTTGATATTTACGGCATATTTCCCCTTCGTGTTAGTCCTACCAAAATGCATTACTTCACATTTGTCTGTATTAAACTCCATTTGCCATTTCTCTGCCCAAGTCTCCAACCTATGTTCTGCTGTGCCTTCTGACAATCCTCAACACTATCTGCCACTCCACCAACCTTGTGTCATCCGTAAACCTACTAATCAGACCGGCTACATTTTCCTCCAATTCGTTTATGTACACTGCAAACAACAGATGTCCCAGCACAGATCCCTTTGGAACACCATTAGTCACAACCTTCCATTCAGAAAAATATCCTTCTCCTGCTACCTTTTGCCTTCTGTGACCGAGCCAGTCTGTATCTACCATACCACCTCACCTCTGATCCTGTGTGACTTCACCTTTTGTATCAATCTGCCATGGGGCACCTTGTCAAAGGCTGTACTGAAGTCCATGCAAACAACATCCACCACCCTCCCCTCATCAATCATCTTTGTCACCTCCTCAAAAAACTCGATCAAGTTAATGAGGCATGACCTCCCCTTCACAAAACCATGCTGTCTATTGCTTATGAGTCCATTTGTTTCCAAATGGGTATAAATCATGCCCCTGGAATTCTCTCCAATAATTTACCTACTACCGACGTGAGGCTCACCGGCCTATAGTTTCTAGGATTATCCCTGCCACCTTTCTTAAACAGTGGTACCACATTAGCTGTTCTCCAGTCCTCTGAGATCTCACCTGTAGCCAATGTGGATGCAAAGATGTCAGTCCAGGTCCCAATTTCCTCCCTTGCTTCCCTCAGTATTCTGGGGTAAATCCCATCTGGTCCAGGGGACTTATCTACCTTAATTTAAAAAAAAAAAAATACCCAATGCCTCCTCCTTTTCAATGCTCCTCCTTTTCAATGCTAACATGATTCAGACTGTCCACACACCCTACCCAAGAATCATCTTCCACAAAGTCCCTTTCTTTGATGAACACTGATGCAAAGTACTCATTTGGTACCTCGCCAATTTCTTCTGACTCACACAGCACGGTAGGATTGTGGATAGCACAATTGCTTCACAGCTCCAGGGTCCCAGGTTCGATTCCGGCTTGGTTCACTGTCTGTGCGGAGTCTGCACATCCTCCCAGTGTGTGCGTGGGTTTCCTCCAGGTGCTCCGGTTTCCTCCCACAGTCCAAAGATGTGCAGGTTAGGTGGATTGGCCATGATAAATTGCCCTTAGTGTCCAAAATTGCCCTTAGTGTTGGGTGGGGTTACTGGGTTATGGGGATAGGGTAGAAGTGTTGACCTTGGGTTGGGTGCTCTTTCCAAGAGCCGGTGCAGACTCGATGGGCTAAATGGCCTCCTTCTGCACTGCAAATTCTATGATAATCTATGATAAGCTCCCCCACTGTCCTGAAGTGGTCCAATCCTTCAATGATCCTTAAGTGGTCCAATCCTTTCCCTGACCACCCACTTGCTTTTTGCATATGAATTCAAAGCTTTGGGATTCACCTTAATCCTACCTCTCGTGGCAGTTGGGGGCCTGTAATAAATACCCAACATTGTGATTGCCCCAGGTACTTTAACTCAGTGGTGGTAGATGATAGTTAGAGAATGGACAATTAAGGTAGCTTTAGCTCTGATTGGAGTAACTGGAAAAAGTGCAGTGGAGTGTTAGGTGATTGAAAAGTTCTTCGGAAATTAAAGGAAAGAATTTTCAAGGCAGTTATGAGACCAGCCTTGTTATATAGCACAGAAACCTGGACCACATGGGCAGCATCAGGAAGAGAGGAACAACTGGCTATCTATGAGATACAAATGCCGAGATGGATGTGTAGAGCGATGAGAAAGGACAATATCAGGAACTAGTGCGTCGGGGGGGGGGGGGGGGTCAGTGAAGACTGTGGAAGCTTCAAATAAACCAGTCAAGAAGAGATTGCGATGGTATGATCATATGTTGTGGACAAAGGTGGATGGAGAAAGGACTGCCAGGAAGGAGAAAAAGAGGAAGGTCCAAGATCAGATGGATGGATGGATGCTGCAGCGAAAATAAAATGCAGGAGAGACTGGGTGACTGACAGGGTAATCAATCAGCAGTGTGGCAGCCCCATATAATATGGGGAAGTCTGAAATAAGAAGAATTGAATTCATCTAGAAAGAAAAGCTAATCACAATAATGACGACCATAAAACTACCAGATTGTTGTAAAAACCAATATGCTTCACTAATGTCATTCAGGGAAGGAAATCGGATATTCTTATCCGATCTGACCTACATGTGACCCATAAATTAAAATATAAAATGGTTACCGGCAACATTCCAACCGTATATATTCCAGTAACAGAAATGACCCTTCACTGATATATGATGGGTTATCATACTCTATTCAATACATCAAAATAACACACCGGAGAGCTCGACCCATTGTCTCGTAGTTCATGTCTGGTTTATTTTTGTGTTTGCCCCAGAGTCTGGACACAGCTTTTGAGTCAACGAGTTTGAAGATGCCCTTCTCTCTCTGAGTCCATTTGATGTATCGAGGACACGTACTCTTGTCCTGAAGCAATGCCAGCAGGAATTCCCAGAGGTAGATTGTATTTCCTGCAAGTATGCAATAATATGGTTAAATTTTTACATTTAAAATAAGTTGTAGGTATAATGAACCAATCGCCTATTTTTACCACAGGTGTATTTTTTGAGACTCCTTTTGTACCAAATCTATATCTACAGGACATTAACTTCACAAGGAGTGGAGGAGAAGTACAACTGAGCATAGGAAGTTTACGAGGCACGGCACAATATTCCTCAAAAGCATCAACCTTGTGACTGCTTTTGTATGTGGAGCTGCACCAAATGTTTGAGAAGCTGGCCGCACACTAACGTACAGGAAATTTGTAAATTGAGAGAGGTAAATTAGGAAAATGTGATTGGACCTGTGGTATGGGATGTGTTGACCAGAATATTTGCCTTTCTTTTAACAAATCAGAAAGTGAAGTGTGAGAAAATTAACTCGCAAAAGCTACTGAGATGCTACAGAAGAAAGCAGTGTCATTGCTTCGACTCTTGAAGAAAGCACGAGTTGTTAATGTTTCAGTGCTGACTGATGTGAAGACTGGTGTCTTCAGTAATTAGCACCCTTGTCGTGTGCATGGGGAAATTTGCTAATGCTCTTTGGGAGCGTTTAAATTAGTTCAGCAGGGGCTTGGGAACCTGAATTGTAGCTCCAGTATACAGGAGGTTGAGAGTAGTGAGGTCATGAATAACGTTTCAAAGTTGCAGCAGTGTACCGGCAGGCAGGAAGGTGGTTTAAAGTGTGTCTTCTTCAATGCCAGGAGCATCCGGAATAAGGTGGGTGAACTTGCGGCATGGGTTGGTACCTGGGACTTCGATGTTGTAGCCATTTCGGAGACATGGATAGAGCAGGGACAGGAATGGTTGTTGCAGGTGCCGGGGTTTAGATATTTCAGTAAGCTGAGGGAAGGTGGTAAAAGAGGGGGAGGGGTGGCATTGTTAGTCAAGGACAGTATTACGGCGGCAGAAAGGACGTTTGATGAGGACTCGTCTACTGAGGTAGTATGGCCTGAGGTAAGAAACAGGGAAGGAGAGGTCACCCTGTTAGGGGTTTTCTATCGGCCTCCAAAAAGTTCCAGAGATGTAGAGGAAAGGATTGCAAAGATGATTCTGGATAGGAGCGAAAGCAACAGGGTCGTTGTTATGGGGGACTTTAACTTTCCAAATATTGACTGGAAACGCTATAGTTCGAGCACTTTAGATGGGTCCATTTTTGTCCAATGTGTGCAGGAGGGTTTCCTGACACAGTATGTAGATAGGCCAACGAGAGGCAAGGCCATATTGGATTTGGTACTGGGTAATGAACCAGGACAGGTGTTAGATTTGGAGGTAGGTGAGCACTTTGGTGGTAGTGACCACAATTCGATTACGTTTACTTTAGTGATGGAAAGGGATAGGTATATACCGCAGGGCAAGAGTTATATCTGGGGGAAAGACAATTATGATGCGATGAGGCAAGACTTAGGATGCGTCGGATGGAGAGGAAAACTGCAGGGGATGGGATAGGATAACCCTAAAGCTTTCTATAGATATGTCAGGAATAAAAGAATGATGAGGGGAAGAGTAGGGCCAGTGAAGGACAGTAGTGGGAAGTTGTGCGTGGAGTCCGAGGAGATAGGAGAGGTGCTAAATGAATATTTTTTGGCAGTATTCACACAGGAAAAAGACAGTGTTGTCGAGGAGAATACGGAGATTCAGGCTACTAGACTAGAAGGGCTTGAGGTTCAGAAGGAAGAGGTGTTAGCAATTCTGGAAAGTGTGAAAATAGATAAGTCCCCTGGGCCGGATGGGATTTATCCTAGGATTCTCTGGGAAGCTAGGGAGGAGATTGCTGAGCCTTTGATCTTTAAGTCATCTTTGTCTACAGGAATAGTGCCAGAAGACTGAAGATTAGCAAATGTTGTCCCCTTGTTCAAAAAGGGGAGTAGAGACAACTCCGGTAACTATAGACTAGTGAGCCTCACTTCTGTTGTGGGCAAAATCTTGGAAAGGTTTATAAGAGATAGGGTGTATAATCATCTGGAAAGGAATAATTTCATTAGAGATAGTCAACATGGTTTTGTGAAGGGTAGGTCGTGCCTCACAAACCTTATTGAGTTCTTTGAGAAGGTGACCAAACAGGTGGATGAGGATAAGGCAATTGATGTTGTGTATATAGAACATAGAACATTACAGCGCAGTACAGGCCCTTCGGCCCTCGATGTTGTGCCGACCTGTGAAACCACTCTAAAGCCCATCTACACTATTCCCTTATCGTCCATATGTCTATCCAATGACCATTTGAATGCCCTTGGTGTTGGCGAGTCCAGTACTGTTGCAGGCAGGGCATTCCACACCCTTACTACTCTCTGAGTAAAGAACCTACCTCTGACATTATATCTATCTCCCCTCAATTTAAAGCTATGTCCCCTCGTGCTAAACATCACCATCCGAGGTAAAGGCTCTTACTGTCCACCCTATCTAATCCTCTGATCATCTTGTATGCCTCAATTAAGTCACCTCTTAACCTTCTTCTCTCTAACGAAAACAGCCTCAAGTCCCTCAGCCTATCCTCATAAGATCTTCCCTCCATACCAGGCAACATTCTGGTAAATCTCCTCTGCACCCTTTCCAATGCTTCCACATCCTTCCTATAATGCGGCGACCAGAATTGCACGCAATATTCCAAATGCAGCCGCACCAGAGTTTTGTACAGCTGCAACATGACCTCATGGCTCCGAAACTCAATCCCTCTACCAATAAACGCTAACGCACCGTACGCCTTCTTAACAACCCTCTCAACCTGGGTGGCAACTTTCAGGGATCCATGTACATGGACACCAAGATCTCTCTGCTCATCCACACGGCCAAGAATCTTACCATTAGCCCAGTACTCTGTCTTCCTGTTATTCCTTCCAAAATAAATCACCTCACACTTTTCTGCATTAAACTCCATTTGCCACCTCTCAGCCCAGCGCCGCAGCTTATCTATGTCCCTCTGTAACTTGTAACATCCTTCCGCACTGTCCACAACTCCACCGACTTTAGTGTCATCTGCAAATTTACTCACCCTTCCTTCTACGCCCTCCTCCAGGTCATTTATAAAAATGACAAACAGCAGTGGCCCCAAAACAGATCCTTGTGGTACACCACTAGTAACTGGACTCCAGTCTGAACATTTCCCATCAACCTCCACCCTTTGTCCTCTTCCAGCTAGCCAATTTCTGATCCAAACTGCTAAATCACCCTGAATCCCATGCCTCCGTATTTTGCAGATGACACTAAAGTCGGAATGTGGAAGCATTGGAAAGGGTGCAGAGGAGATTTACCAGAATGTTGCCTGGTATGGAGGGAAGATCTTATAGGAAAGGCTGAGGGACTTGAGGCTGTTTTCGTTAGAGAGAAGAAGGTTAAGAGATGACTTAATTGAGGCATACAAGATGATCAGAGGATTAGATAGGGTGGACAGTGAGCGCCTTTTTCCTCGGATGGTGATGACTAGCACGAGGGGACATAGCTTTAAATTGAGGGGAAATAGATATAGGACAGATGTCAGAGGTAGGTTCTTTACTCAGAGAGTAGTAAGGTCATGGCATGCCCTGCCTGCAACAGTACTGGACTCGCCAACACCAAGGGCATTCAAATGGTCATTGGATAGACATATGGACGATAAGGGATTAGTGTAGATGGGCTTTAGAGTGGTTTCGCAGGTCGGCGCAACATCGAGGGCCGAAGGGCCTGTACTGCGCTGTAATGTTCTATGTTCTATGATCTGATACTCTCCTTGCGTTGTAGAAATGCCAGATGTGATGAGATTTTATCGATGAAAATTAAAAGATAGTGTGAAATAATGAGAGAAAATGTTAAGAAAGCAGTTGAACATTAGAATTAATGTTTAAAGTTTAAGTTCACTGCTGATTGTCTTAATCCATCCATTTTCAAAGCAATGGATGTGCATCAGAAAGTTTTTGTGAGGACTGCAAATTCATTCGGGAAGCTTCAGTAAACCAGGATCTGAGTTCAATGGTGCTCCATCCAGAGGCTGCTTGGCAAGCTTAGCATCTTCAGTGGGTGGCACAGTGGTACAATATATGTACTGCTACCTCACAGCGCCAGGGACCCGAGTTCGATTCCGACTCAGGTGACTGTGTGGAGTTTGTACTTTCTCACGTTCTTCCAGTGTGTGCGTGGGTTTCCTCCGGGTGCTCCGGTTTCCTCCCACAGTCCAAAGATGTGCAGGTTAGGTGGATTGGCCATGATAAATTGCCCCTTAGTGTTCGGGGGTTGGGTGGGATTACGGGGACATAGTGGGTGATTTGGCTTAGGTAGAGTGCTCTATCGGAGTGTCAGTGCAGACCCGATGGGCTGAGTGGCCCCCTTCTGCACTGTAGGGATCCTATGAATTGGAATCTTTTAAAAATATAGACCCTCCGCTTCTGAGCAAGTTTTCATAATTACCTTTGCCGTCTTTGTTCTTCCTTTTCACAGGGAAGTCGGGATTTGTCATTGCTGAGACTGGTCGCATAGCTTTGGTTTTCCTCCCTGGAAGCAAAATATTTAAAGTTTCAATTTACTTTGCAATTATTGCAAATAAAATTTCAGGTTGAAAAGAATCTAGTTCTGAAAATATATTGCATGTACACAAAAGAATGTACACGTCTCTGCTAATCTCAAGGTTGCCCGTTGATGTTGTCCGAGATTTGTACAATACTAGCAAACATAACAGTCCTGCCATACACGGTTTAAAAAAAATTGGCTATATATTTTACACTTGTCACATCTCATTTAAAAATAAATACATCCCTCATGTTCAAATAAGCTTGCTTACTGCAATGATCTCTTGATCATAAATATCACTGAAATATAATTTCCCCAATGCTGACAGATCCAATGATAACAACAGCAGGGTAGCATAGTGGTTAGCACAGTTGCTTCACAGCTCCAGGGTCCCAGGTTCACTTCCCGGCTTGGGTCACTGTCTGTCTGCACGTTCTCCCAGTGTTTTCGTGGGTTTCCTCCGGGTGCTCCGGTTTCCTCCCACAGTCCAAAGATGTGCAGGTTAGGTGGATTGGCTATGCTAAATTGCCCTTAGTGTCCAAAAAAGGTTGGCGGGGTTATGGGGATAGGGTGTAGTGTTATGGGTCAGGGCTTAGCGAATCCCAAAGTGTATCATGGAGTTCACCTGACCCACAACTTTTAATAGATTGTGGTATGGGGAACACATGGCCCACTCTACAAGTGTGATACTTCAAAAATGGAAAAGTTATTTTTTAAAGCAAAACAATGTTTATTCTATAAACTCAAGTTAACCTTTTTAAAACAAACAGGGAATATCTTAGCAACAATTAATTCAAAGATAACCCCCAAAGAATACAACACTAAGTAATCCTTTAAGCTGTCCTTTTAACATCCAAAAGATGTAATAACCTTTAAACAAAAGCACATCAGGGTTTACATTCAATACTGAAAACATTTATAATTCTGAATTTACCAAATGATTAAGAGATAGTCGTTCATGGCAGAGAGATCAACAGTACAGCTGCTTTGGCTGACTTCAGCTGCAACACCCTGAAAAACGAAACCAAAAAGACAGAGACACACCCAAGCTTTTCTCAAAGTGAAACTAAAAAGCAGAACCAGAGCTCAGCTCACCCATACTCTGACATCACTGCAGTAATACGAGCAGTTAACCATTTCTTAAAGCGACATTCTCATGACACCTTGCCCCAAGAAAAAAAACCCCATCAACTTCAAGATGGTTTCATTTTTCACCTTTTCACCATTCTTTAAATGCACACAGTAAATATACTTTTCGTTTCAAAAAACAACACACGCAAACAGGTATAATAATATAGTCCATTTTTTTTTTTTCATTCTTCTTCCTCCAACTGAAATTCCTTCTGTTCATCACATTCGTGACAAAGTATTAGCTATCACGTTTTCTTGTCCTGCCACATGTACTATTTTAAAATTAAATGGCTGTAACAGTACACTCCAGCGAAACAGCCTTGCATTGTTATTATTACGGAATCGCTCCAAAAACGTCAACGGGTTATGATCAGTATATATAACGGTGTCAGAGGGATTGCTGGCCACATAAATGTGAAAATGTTGCAAAGCCAGCACCAAACCCAAAGTCTCCTTCTCAATCGTGGAATACTTTTTCTGGTGAGAATTCAATTTCTTTGTTAACCTGTGCCAATTTTAAAGGGTTAAGTCGATAAGGATGTTGTTTGATTGGAACAGCATTTCCCACATCTACATCATGTATAGCCATTTTAGTACTTCCCAATTTATCTTGACAAACTTGCCCATGTGATATCAATAACTCTTTCAGATCAGTTCATTTTTCCTTTGGAAGATAACTCAACAATTTATCCCAATTTTTAAGAACATCCTCATTTTCTAATTTAATTTGAGGTATGTCAAATTCACAGTCATCTGGATTTGGTTCGTCACTTTGAGTTAGAATCATTAAAACCTACCTTTTTCTACCCTTCCCTTTTAAGCATATTCACATGACACACTCGGTGAGTCTTCCTTCTATCTGGTGTTTTTACCACATAATTCACCTCACGTAATTTCCTTTCAATCTGATAAGGTCCACAAAACCTAGCTTTTAAAGATTCACCTACCACTGGTAACAATACAAAAACTTCATCTCCACTGGCAAAACTACGAACTTTGGATCTCTTGCTCCACTGGCAAAACTACGAACTTTGGATCTCTTGTCCACTACCTGCTTCATCACATTGTGTGCAACTTTTAAATGTTGTCTAGCCAATTCACCTGCTCTATTTAATCATTCCCTAAAATCTGACACGTAATCCAATTATGTAATTTCCGATTTCTCACTCACCAATTTTTCCTTAAATCAATTTAAGTGGTCCTCTTACCTCATGACCAAAAATTAGTTCAAAAGGACTACATTTGGTTGACTCATTTGGTGCATCCCTAATTGCAAACAGTACGAATGGAATTCCTTTATCCCAATGCTCTGGATAATCTTGACAATAAGCCCTCAACATTGTCTTCAATGTCTGATGCCACCTTTCTAAAGCTCCCTGCGATTCTGGATGGTACGCAATTGATTTAAATTATTTTATTCCTAAACTATCCATAACTTCTTTGAATAACCTGGAGGTAAAATTTGATCCGTGATCTGATTGTATTTCGGTGGGTAGTCCATATCTCGTAAAGTATTTAAGTAACTCCTCCAGAATCTTTTTAGCAGTAATATTACGTACTGGAATGGCCTCTGGAAACCTAGTAGACACATCCATTATAGTCAAAAGATATGGATTCCCACTTTTTGTTTTCAGAAGTGGTCCTACGCAATCAGTTAGGACCCTTGTAAAAGGTTCCTCAAATGCTGGAATGGGTATTAAGGGCTCTGTATCACTGCTTGAGGTTTCCCTATCACTTGACATGATTGACAAAATTTAACTACATCTTTATGTAGTCCAGGCCAATAAAAATGTTCTTGGATTTTAGCTTGAGTTTTCCTTATTCCCAAATGTCCTCCCACTGGTACCCCATGTGCAACTCGCAACACCTCCTTTCTACACCCTACCAGCAATACTACTTGATGAACTTCTGCCCACTTTTCATCTGCCTGCATACGTAAAGGTCTCCATTTACTCATCAAGACATTACTTTTACGGTAATAACACTCTGGTATACACACAGATTCCTCTTCCGTGTACGCTTTCTGATACATCAGTTTTATTTCTACATCTTTCTGTTGTAACTCTGCAAATTTTCCTGAACTAAAAATATCCGCCTCATCCTCCACTTGTTCTTGTTCTTTTTCAACCATCTGATCAAAAATCATTTCTGACAATTGCATTTAAACTTCAACTTCATCTTCACTCTTTGATTTCTCCTCTTGTCTTAGCCTGTGACTTTGTGACCTTGTTACTACACAATCTGGAAAAATCCCAGGATATTCGTCCCTCAACACTTCAGTTGTCTGATTTTCTACTGGCTTTCTACTGGCTTATCAACCACAGTCGGCATCATTCCCACCTGCGATCCAGCTATATCATTACCCAAGATAAACTGTATTCCTGGACAAGATAGTTTCTCTATTACTCCTACTACCACTTCACCCCTCTTCACTGGACTTTCCAACCTTCCCTTATATAATGGAACACTACTCCTCTCACCCTGAATTCCACATATTACCATCTTTTCTGGCAACATTCTTCCCAAACTACATAACTCCTCATCTCTTACCATTAAAGACTGACTAGCTCCCGTATCTCTTAAAATTATGACTTCTTTACCTACTCCTCCTGATACACATGAGTAAACTTTACCCACACAAGTAAATTCTTTAGACATGTGGCACCTTCTCATCAATCACCTCTTGATCAGGCTGTATAATCTTTCGCACCGCCTTCACTTCACTTGGGCTTTCCTTTACCACTTTAACAAACCCCACTGTCTTATCCTGTTTTACCACATCAGCCTTCCCAGTGCTTTTCTTCAACCACCAACTGTGACTTTACATGGCCTAGTTTATTACAGTAAAAACATTTAAAATTTTTCATTTCTTTTCCACCCTCCTGGATCTCCTTTTTAATCTGAGGTACACTCTCCTTATTATCTCCCATCAGATCACCTTTACTTTTACCACTTTTCTCATGTCCCCAGTTTCTATTCCTCACAGGCTGAAACTGATGTCGGAAACCAAGCTTTGATTTATGAACTCATTCATAATCATCTGCCATTTCTGCTGCTAACCTTGCAGTTTTAACCCTCTGCTCTTCCTCATGAATTCTCACTACATCAGGAATTGAATTTTTAAACTCCTCCAAAACAATAATGTCTCTGAGAGCTTCATACGTTTGGTCTATTTTCAAAGCCCTTATCCACCTCTCAAAATTACTCTGTTTGAGCCTTTCAAACTCCATGTATGTCTGACCAAATTCTTTCCTTAAAGTTCTCAACCTTTGTCTGTAGGCTTCAGGCACTAGTTCATATGCACCCATGATGGATTTTTTCACCTCCTATGTCCCAGATACCTCCTCCGGTAGTGATGCAAACACTTCACTCGCCCTACCTACCCAGCTTTGTTTGAATCAGTAATACCCACATGTACTGTGGCCATTTCATTTGTTTAGCTACCTTCTCAAATGAAATGAAAAAGGCTTCTATCTCCTTCTCGTCAAACCTTGGCAATGCTTGCACATATTTAAATAGATCCCCACCACGCCTTCGACTATGACGCTCTTTCTCACCATCATCGTCACTATCATCCAACTGTACGTTTCCCTTTACGTCTGCCAATTTTAACTGACTGTCATGTTTCATGGCCATTTCTGAAGTTCAAACTGTCTCTCTTTATCTTTTTCTCTCATTGCATATTCAAGCTGCTTTAATTCTTTTTCATGTTCAACTTGCTTAATCTGCAACTGGATCTTTGCCATTTTTAATGAGTCAGACTGTATCTCAGGCAACTTTAAATGCTTAGCCACCACCATAATTACCTCATCTTTTCGCATTTTGTCAGGTAATGTTAACTGCAATGTTTTTGCCAAATCTAAAATTCTGTTTTTAGTCTCTGTCCGTAAGACCATAAGAACATAAGAACTAGGAACAGGAGTAGGACATCTGGCCCCTCGAGCCTGCTCCGCCATTTAATGAGATCATGGCTGATCTTTGTGGATTCAGCTCCACTCTCCGGCCCGTACACCATATCCCTGAATCCCTTTATTCTTTAGAAAGGTATCTATCTTTTTCTTAAAAACGTTTAAAGAAGGAGCCTCAACTGCTTCACTGGGCAAGGAATTCCAGAGATTCACAACCCTTTGGGTGAAGAAGTTCCTCCTAAACTCGGTCTTAAATCTACTTCCCCTTATTTTGAGGCTATGCCCACTAGTTCTGCTTTTCGTGACCAGTGGAAACAACCTGCCCGCATCTATCCTATCTATTCCCTTCATAATTTTATATGTTTCAATAAGATCCCCCCGCATCCTTCTAATCTCCAATGAGTACAGTCCCAGTCTACTCAACCTCTCGTCATAATCTAATCCCCTCAACTCTGGGATCAACCTAGTGAATCTCCTCTGCACTCCCTCCAGTGCCAATATGTCGTTTCTCAGGTGAGGAGACCAAAACTGGACACAATACTCCAGATGTGGCCTCACCAACACCATATACAATTGCAGCATAACCTCCCTAGTCTTGAACTCCATCCCTCTCGCAATGAAAGACAAAACTCGATTAGCCTTCTTAATCACCTGTTGCACCTGCACACCAACTTTTTGTGACTCGTGCACCAGCACACCCAGGTCCCTCTGCACAGCAGCATGTTTTAACATCTTAATGTTTAAATAATAATCCATTCTGCTGTTATTCCTCCCAAAATGGATAGCCTCACACTTGCCAACATTGAATTCCATCTGCCAGACCCTAGCCCATTCACCTAACCTATCCAAGTCCTTCTGCAGACTTCCGGTATCCTCTGCACTTCTTGCTTTACCACTCATCTTAGTGTCATCTGCAAACTTTGACACATTGCACTTGGTCCCACTCCAAATCATCTATGTAAATTGTGAACAACTGCGGGCCCAACACTGATCCTTGAGGGACCCCACTAGTTACAGGTTGCCAACCAGAGAAACACCCATTTATCCCCACTCTCTGCTTTCTATTAGTTAACCAATCCTCTACCCATGCTACCACTTTACCCTCAATGCCATGCATCTTTAGTTTATGCTGCAACCTTTTGTGTGGCACCTTGTCAAAAGCTTTCTGGAAATCCAAATATACCACATCCATTGGCTCCCCGTTATCTACTGCACTGGTAACGTCCTCAAAAAATTCTACCAAATTAGTCAGACACGACCTACCCTTTGTGAACCCATGCTGCGTCTGCCCAATGGGACAATTTCCCTCCAGGTGCCCCGCTATTACCTCCTTAATGATAGATTCCAGCATTTTCAATACAACCGAAGTTAAGCTTACCGGCCTATAATTACCCGCTTTCTGCCGACCTCCTTTTTTAAACAGTGTTGTCACGTTTGCTACTTTCCAATCCTCTGGGACCACCCCAGAGTCTTGTGAATTTTGATAAATTATCACTAGTGCGTTTACAATTTCCCTAGCCATCTCTTTTAACACTCTGGGATGCATCCCATCAGGGCCAGGAGACTGGTCTACCTTTAGTCCCATTAGCTTGCCCAATACTGCCTCCTTAGTGATTACAATCATCTCAAGGTCCTCACCCATCATATCTTTATTTCCATCAGTCACTGGCATGTTATTTGTGTCTTCCACTGTGAAGACTGACCCAAAAAACCTGTTCAGCTCCTCAGCCATTTTCCCGTCTCCTATTATTAAATCTCCTTTCTCATCTTCCAAAGGACCAATAGTTACCTTAGCCACTCTTTTTTGTCTTATATATTTGTAGAAGCTTTTACTATCTATCCGCTTTTATGTTCTGAGCAAGTTTACTTTCATAGTCTACCTTACTCTTCTTTATAGCTTTTTTAGTAGCTTTCTGTTGTCCCCTAAAGACTTCACAGTCCTCTAGTCTCCCACTAATTTTTGCCACTCTATGTTTTTTCCTTCAATTTGATACTCTCCCTCACCTCCTTAGATATCCACGGTCGATTTTTCCCTAATTTTCTACCGTCTTTCTTTTTTGTCGGTATGAAGCTTTTCTGAACACTGTGAAAGATCGCTCGGAAGGTTCTCCACTGTTCCTCAACTGCTTCACCATGAAGTCTTTGCTCCCAGTCTACCTTAGCTAGTTCTTCTCTCATCCCATTGTAATCGCATTTGTTTAAGCACAAAACACTAGTGTTTGATTTTACCCGGTCACCCTCCAACTGTATTTTAAATTCCACCATATTGTGGTCGCTCCTTCCAAGAGGATCTCGAACTATGAGATCATTAATCAATCCTGCCTCATTACACAGGACCAGATCTAGGACCACTTGTTCCCTTGTAGGTTCCATTACATACTGTTCCAGGAAATTATCCCGGACACATTCTATAAACTCCTCCTCAAGGCTGCCTTTACCAACCTGGTTAAACCAATCGTCATGTAGATTAAAATCCCCCATGATAACTGCTGTACCATTTCTACATGCATCCGTTATTTATTTGCTTATTGCCTGCCCTACCATCCTGTTACTATTTGGTTACTATAGGAGTATAGACTACTCCTATCAGTGACCTTTTCACCTTTCTATTCCTGATTTCCACCCAAATTGATTCAACCTTGTCCTCCATAGCACCAATATCATCCCTTACTATTGCCCGGATGCCATCCTTAAACAACAAAGCTACACCACCGCCCTTACCATCCATTCTATCCTTTTGTATAGTTTGATACCCTTGGATATTTAACTCCCAGTCGTGACCATCCTTTAACCATGTTTCCGTAATGGCCACTAAATCATAGTCATTCACGATGATTTGCACCATCAACTCATTCACCTTATTCCGTATACTACGAGCATTCAGGTAAAGTACACTTCTGCTGCTTTTTATGTCTTTGTTCTGAATCCTAACACCTTGATCAGTAACTTTTCGCAAATTATTTTTCCTCTTACCCTTTCTCCTAATTTTCCTCGTCTTTGAACCCATATCTCTACATAATAACCTGTCACGTAACCTGCTGCCTTGATCTCCATTAACCATTATACTGTCCATAGCTTTACCCTTCCCTTCCCCTCAACTTGCTAGTTTAAAGTCCTTGTGACCAACCTATTTATCCTATTCGCTAGAACACTGGCCCCAGAATGGTTCAGGTGAAGACCGTCCCAACGGTACAGGTCCCTCCTGCCCCAGTACTGATGCCAATGCCCCATGAAATGGAATCCCTCTTTCCCGCACCACTCCTTTAGTCACGTGTTAACTTCCCTAATTTTCTCAACCCTATGCCAATTGGCACGTGGCTCGGGTAGTAATCCAGAGATTATAACCCTGGAGGACCTGTTCTTTAATTTAGTCCCCAGTGTTTGATAATCCCCAAACAGGTCCTCTTTCCTAGTCTTACCTATGTTGTTAGTCCCAACGTGGATCACAACAACTGGATCCTCCCCCTCCCTCTCCAAAATCCTTTCAAGCCAATCAGAGATGTCCCTCACCCTGGCACCGGGCAGGCAACATACCATGCGGGACTCACGATCTGGCTTACAAAGGATGCCATCAATCCCCCTAATTATAGAATCCCCCACAACTACCACTTGTCTTTTTGCTCCCCCGTCTAGAACGGCTTCCTGTACCACGGTGCAGAGGTCAGTTAACGCATCCTCCCTACAGCCCTCTACCTCATCCACACAGGGTGCAAGTACCTCATACCTGTTGGACAAGGTCAAGGGCTGAGGCTCAACTCCTAAACTCAGGATCCCCCTAACTGCCTCCCTTGCAGTCACACCACTCTGTCCCTGACCACTGTCCGAATTATCAGAACTTATTCTACCGGGTGTGGCTGCCTCCTGAAACAAAGCGTCCAGGTAATGTTCCCCCTCCCTGATGTGCCGCAGTGTGTGCAGCTCGGTCTCCAGCTCATCAATTCTGAGCCGAAGTTCCTCGAGCAGCCAACACTTGCTGCAGATGTGGTCACTGACGGTCTCAATGGGATCCACCAGTTCCATCATCATACAGCAACAGCACATCACCTGTCCAGCCATATGCAACTAGTTAATTAATTTAAATAATTAAAAAAAAACGTTTTTTATAGACCCTCAAGGATAAACCCGAACACCAACAAAAACACAGCCCTCTCTCGCCACTCACCCGAACTCAGTCACTCAGCTAAACTCAGATGCACTCTGTTCCAATCAGCACTCAGTCACTCACCTAAACTCAGATGCACTCTGTTCCAATCAGCACTCGGTGTCTAAAGGCACTCCTGCCACACCTTTTGTACCCTGCCTGATTTCCAATGAGTCAATAGGCCTGCTCCAGGAAGTGGACTCTCCAACTGCCACTCGACCTGCAAACAAGCACTTTTAAATATGCACCCACCTCTCCCAGCAACCCTGCAATCTGTGGCCTGCTCCAGGTACTGCGTGTGACCGTCTCCACGCCCAAAAACTTCTGAGCCTCTGAAAGAGCCATTGTCCACAACACACTCCCCACTTAAACTAAAATACCACACCTGAAAAGCAACCACAATATGTTCACCCCTCACTGTCTTTAAGTTCACTAAGCCAATCTAATAGGTAGACTTTTATCCCCCTCGAGCCCCCAATTGTTATGGGTCAGGGCTTAGAGAATCCCAAAGTGTATCATGGAGTTCACCTGACCCACAACTTTTAATAGGTTGTGGTATGGGGAGCACACGGCCCACTCGACAAGTGTGGTACTTCAAAAATGGAAACGTTATTTTTTAAAGCAAAACAATGTTTATTCTATGAACTCAAGTTAACCTTTTTAAAACAAGGTAAATATCTTAGCAACCATTAATTCAAAGATAACCCCCAAAGAATACAACACTAAGTAATCTTTCAAGCTGTCCTTTTAACATCCAAAAGATGTAACAACCTTTAAACAGAAGCACATCAGGGTTTACATTCAATACTGAAAACATTTATAATTCTGAATTCACCAAATGATTAAGAGATAGTCGTTCATGGCAGAGAGATCAACAGTACAGCTGCTTTGGCTGACTTCAGCTGCAACACCCTGAAAAACGAAACCAAAAAGTCAGAGACACACCCAAGCTTTTCTCAAAGTGAAACTAAAAAGCAGAACCAGAGCTCAGCTCCACCCACACTCTGATATCACTGCAGTAACATGAGCAGCTAACCATTTCTTAAAGCGACATTCTCATGACAGTAGGGATAGGGTGGAGGTATGGGCTGAGGTGGAGTGCTCTTTCCAAGGGCCGGTGCTGACTCGATGGGCCGAATGGCCTCCTTCTGCACTGTAAATTCTATGATTCAACACTGTCAATTTAATTCTGCACAAATTGAACAGTAGTTCATTAAATTAAAAATGGATCAAGCGTTTTACAATTCCGTGATTATTAAAGAGAATCATCTACTGCACCTACTCAAAAGATAGCAGGCTCCATTATCAAACTAGCCAATAGCTAATCAGAAGTGATTTGGGGATAAAAGTACGCGTGACATAAAGAATCAACATAAAACTACTACTGATAACCATTTCTTTGTATACCTTGTGAAGTAGGAAATGGTTCAGAAGGGCACTTGGCACAGATGATGGCTGCCTGACACACAAGATGGAGACACAGAGAAGAAAGCAGGCATAACTGATGCCTGGAGCCCAGCGGGGTGCCAGTGGGACAGATAGGAACAGATCCAGGTCAAAGGGAGCCAGGCAGGAAGATTAAGAAATACATAAATGCGGGACACCACTTGAATAAAGCTGATTTCAGCCAAGGTGTGCACAATGATATGCTAATACGAATGTCTTGGGCCATTTCCTAAAACAAAGGGACAATCGATACTACCTTCCTGCCGCTGCCTGTAACCTGTTAAACCTCTAACTATAACCATGTGTAAATGGCAAAACGCTTACAAATAGCGATGTACAATCTATAAAATGTTTAAAGATAACAAGGTGATAATTGTTTTGTATCTGGGCCCATTGTGAACCCAAAGTATAAAATGAATGACTGCCATTCAAACCACGAGAAAGGCTGGCTACCGTACCGCGGGGTACGTACGCTTTCTCCCGAAGCTTCGTGTAACAATAAACTGCATTAATTGGACACAGCAAGTCTGACTCCTGAAGTGGTCGATTTTCCCACAACATCTTGCTACTAGTTTTAGTTGTGCATTTTTACAGAACAAAGCAGTAACAGGACATAAATTGCATAATAGTGTTACAGGAAAGGTAGATGCTGTAATCATTAGTTGAGTAAGAAATTCGCATCTAGACAATGAAAGGAATAGTGTACAAAAACTCAGAACTCATGTGTCATCAATTGCTCAATTTTAGTGTGCCCCAAATTATTAATTATGCATACACTAATTGCCAGCCAACTTTCTTTTCATTGCACTCCCTTTTCCAGATCTTGAGCTTCTTTCTGTCACTGTCTTTCCCAACACGTCATACAGAGTAGGTCCACCGATGCACCCCAATCAGGTCAACACTACGGCTTGGATTTTCCAGCCTTGCCCACAGCCAGGATCTCCCAGTCTCGCCAAACGTCCATGGACTGCCACATCCCCTGCAACCCACCACAACAGGGCTGGAAAATCCTAGTCTACTTCTTAAAGCGGGAGGTTCACAAGTGGTTTTTGCTGCAGTCCTCCTTCATGGATTCATCTCTCCCTTCTTTCAAATAAATTGTAGTTTTGCACCTACCAAGAGCATTTATTCTCAAGGCAAATAATATATTGGACAGAAAGTAAAAAGGAACAAAGGCTGATGTAGTTGTTGGAGGTCAATCACCTCAGCCTAAGGAGTTCTCAGAGTTGTGTCCTCGGCCCAACCACCTTCAGCTGCTTCATCAATGACTGCCCTACCATCATAAGGTCAGAGGTGGGGTTGTTCACTGATTATCTAAAATCGCTGATTTTAGAATCTTAGTTAGGCCACACTTGGAGTATAGTGTTCAATTCTGGTCGCCACACTACCAGAAGGATGTGGAGGCTTTAGAGAGGGTGCAGAAGAGATTTACCAGAATGTTGTCTGGTATGGAGGGCATTAGCTTTGAGGAGCGGTTGAATAAACTCAGTTTGTTCTCACTGGAACGCCAGAGGTTGAGGGGCGACCTGATAGAGGTCCACAAAATATGAGGGACATAGACAGAGTGGATAGTCAAGAGGCTTTTCCCCAGGGTAGAGGGGTCAATTACTAGGGGGCATAGGTTTAAGGTGCGAGGGGCAAGGTTTAGAGTAGATGTACGAGACAAGCTTTTTTACACAGAGGGGTGCCTCGAACTCGTTGCCGGTGGTGGTGGAAGCAAGGACAATAGTGACATTTAAGGGGCATCTTGACAAATACATGAATAGGATGGGAATAGAGGGATACGGACACCGGAAATGTAGAAGATTGTAGTTTAGTCGGGCAGCATGGTCGGCACGGGCTTGGAGGGCCGAAGGGCCTGTTCCTGTGCTGTACTTTTCTTTGTTCTTTGTTCTTGATTGCACAGTCCCATTCAGGACCTCTCAGATACTGTACTCCCATGCAGCAAGACCTGAGCAACATTCAGGCTTGGTCTGGTAAGTGGAAAGTAAAATTTATGAACACAAGTGCCAGACAATACCTTCTCCAATAAGAGAGAATCTAATCATCTCCTACTAGTTTTCATTGACATTACCATTGCTGAATCCCGGGGAGTACCGTTGGCCAGAAACCTAACTGGACTAACCATATAAATACTGCGGCTACAACAGCAGGCCAGAACTGGGAATTCTGCAGTAAGCAACTCACCTCCTGACTCCACAAAACCTGTCCACCATCAACAAGGCAAAGGTCAGGAGCGTTACTGAATATTCTTCAGTTGACTGACTGAGTGCAGCCCCAACAAAGTGTGGGGTAATGCATTGGGCAAACAAAGCAAGGGACTACTCAATAAACTGTAAGATATTGAAAGGGGTTGCGGAAGTGAGAGTCTACGGAGTACATGTCCACAGGTCCGTGAAGGTGGCAGGTCAAGAAAGGATATGGAATGCTATCCTTTATTGGACGAGGTATTGAATACGAAAGCAGGGATGTCATGGTGGAACTGTGTAAAATGCTGGTGAGGTCACAGCTGGGATTCTGTATACATTTCCGGCCACCACATTACAACTCATGTGGTTCTTGCACCGGCGGTGGGGCCAGGGCTGGAGTTGATTGTGTCTTTGGACGCAGACAAGGCCTTCAACAGGGTTGAGTGGAGATACTTGCTTATGGAGAAGTTTGGGTTTGTGACATGGATGCGGCTGTTGCATGAGGCACCGTTGGCTAGTGTGCGAACTAACACCATGCGTTTGGGGTCCTTACAGGTTGTATAGGTGGATGAGGCAGGGCTGTCCTATGTCTCCGTTGTTGCTCGCATTGACGATTGGCAATCACCTTGAGGGCTTCGGATAAGTGGGGAGGGATTGTGGGTGTTGAAAAAGAGTAAAGCACAGGGTGTCATTGTACACTGATGATCTTTTGTTGTTTGGAAGGGACCCGGGGGCAGGGATGGGTGTCCAGGTGGTGCGGGAATGGGCACAGCTTCGTAAGCTGAACTTTACTAGTTTGGAAAGTAGGTAACAGCGGATTTGCAGAGATGGAACAGCCTTCTATTGTCTCTGACAGGCTGGGTGCAAGCAAGCGATTAAGAGGGATATATTGCCAAGATTCCTATTTTTCCTTCAGTGCCTTCCAGTCTTCCTGCCGAAAGTGTTTTTCCAGTGGCTGGAGCTGCTTATAACAGGATTTATAAGGGCAGGGCGAGTTCCTTGGATTCGGAGGGTGGTCTTACAGAGCGAGAGGCAGGTGGTGGGGGTGGGCTGGCACTGCTGAACCTGTTGTTTTACTATTGGGCGGCCAATGCAGAGAAGGTGTTTGGTTGGTTTAGCTCATTGGGCTAGACAGTTGGTTTGAAATGCAGAACAAGGCCAGCAGCGCAGGTTCAATTCCCGTACCAGCTGAGAATTCTTAATTCTCCCTCCGTGTACCCGAACAGGTGCCGGAATGTGGCGACTAGGGGCTTTTCACAGTAACTTCATTGCAGTGTTAATCTAAGTCTCCTTGTGACAATAAAAAGATTATTATTAGGTTGGCCTTCTGATCCCATATTTGTGCCATCTCCAAGACTCCCTATTTTCATCTCCCTGACATCATTCAACTTCACCTGTGTCTCAGCAAATCTTCTGCTGAAAACCTCATCCATGCCTTTGTTACTTCTATATTTGTATGTTCCAACACCTCCTTGCTAGTCTTCCACATTCTACCCTCTGTAAACTGAAGGATGTCCAATTCTCTGTCTTAACTCACAGTACGTCCCATTCCCTATACCCTTGAGTTAACTGACCTATCTTGGCTCCCAACAAGTAACATCTTCATTGTAAAGTTCTCACCCCCCATGGCCTTGCACCCCTCCCTGAATCTGGGTAATATCCTCGAACCCCAGAAACCTCCCAAGACATCTACACTCCTCCAATCCTTGCCTCTTGTCCATTCCCAATCATTACTGCGCCACCATTTGTGGCTGCGCCTTCAATTACTTAGACCCCAAAGCTCTGCAATTACCTCCCTACACCTCCCAGCAACATTTTCTACCTTTAAGGAACTTTGTAAAGCCCACCTCTTGGGCCATGCTTTTTGTAATTTTACCTAACATCTCCTTATGTAGCTTTGTGGCATGCTTTATTTTATAATGTTCTTGTGAAGAACTGTGGGACATTTCCTTATTATAAGGCACTGTGTAAATTGCTGTCATTGTAAAGGTAGGTTTGAGAGACATCCACATAAAGATTTTCCAATGAGGAGAGGAATTGAGGACAAATGAAAAGAAGTGTTGTATAAAGTGTCAGTGTTGGAAGAAATATTTCCTTTGGTTGCTTTGTATCGTGGTGCTACAATTGCACAGATGGGAGGTTTATTTTCAGCCAAATGCTGGTGTGCTTTTACAATGCCTTTAATCTTTTCACAAGCTGAGGGAACAAAGGGGCTAGATTTGCACTGTCGCCGCACATGGTAAGCACATTAACACAAAAGCAAAATACTGTGGATGCTGGAAATCTGAAATGATAACAGAAAATGCTGGAAATTCTCAGCAGGACAGGCAGCATCTGGGGAGAGAAACAGAGTTAAACATTTTAAGTCAATGATCTCTCATCAGAACATCAACCTGAAAAAGTAACTGTTTCTCACTCTCCACAGATGCTGCCTGGTCTAAGTATTTCCATGATGTGGAGATGCCGGCATTGGACTGGGGTGAGCACAGTAAAAAGTTTTACAACACCAGGTTAAAGTCCAACAGGTTTGTTTCCATGTCACTAGTATTTCCAGCATTGTCTGTTTTTTGCAGGGATTTATTTATTTAAGGATATGGCAGTTATACAATGTGTTACCAGGGAAAGCAGTGGAAGCAGAGAATGCCAATGGCCCCAAAAGACAATTGCATATATTATGGGCGGGAATGAAGATTAAAAGATACAGCGAGTTTGCAATATCTAGGGTGATGTCTGGCAAAAGACAGGCTTGTTGTGCCTATCGGCTTTTTCATATTATTAAAAAAGTCGTGGTCAGTCACTGAAATAGGATCTTGGGGGTTCAATTTAAAACGAAAACCAGTTGCGGGGAAAAATAAAATTTCAATGTTAAAGATGCTTCTGAATATTTTGCATTTTTATGTTGCAAAAATAACCGATCATTTAATAGTTTAATGAATAATATTCTCAATTAATGGATTTTATTAACAAGGGGAGCAACTATGAAGAATTTCTGTCCAGATTTGATTTAGTGGCGGTCTGTTTAAATCGAATCATAGCACAAAGGGGTTAACAAGCATGATACGTGTTTCACATGTGTCACAAAGCTGAATGGAAGATTTAAACTCGAGCAGTACTGTGTGATTGCTTCACGTACTTTTCACATGATTGGCAATTCATTTTTCTTTTTTGTTTATAAAAATGAGTGGTCAGATATTGAAAATCCCAACACTCCAGGTAACTTTATTTTGGGGATACCGACCTAGTTCTACTATCTTAATCACGGAGTCAGCTTTAAACTAAGTACTTCAAAAGAAACACAATATTCCATTTACCTGATGCTTCTCACGACTACAGGACATCTCCATGTGCTGCAGGTTTGGCCTGATTGACAGCCTCCTAAATAGGGCTGCTCACCGTACCAGCTTGATGTTGAAAAAGAGTGCATCAAAACCACCCCACAGGATAATGGCTACGCAGATCAGATCATAGTTCACTGTATATTGTGCAAACTTCACGAATTGGGACTAAAGCAGCCACTTTCGGTCCTGCAAAGTACCCAGTCTACCTCGGGTTATCCTGGTAAGGCGTCTAAAAATAGTTGGGCAACAGGTGAATCTAGATGTTGCACGTTGCTACTGTGCAGTAGTAACATGAATGGTATTCTCCACTAACAGGGTGCTGCCATCAAGCTAAAATGATGTTCTGCCTATCACACAAACGAACAGTGTGCTATATGAATTTCGGTGATGCCAGATATATAGTCCGTAAGCGCTAACGACTGGAGAATTAAAACGTCAACTTCCTTTTGACTGTTCAGATCAGTGAAGTACTGAGCGTACCCAACCAGCCAGTGCTTGCAAAACTCAAAACAGTGTCCAACATTAGATGCGATTCCACGACTGGACAACTATCCTTTGTGTGTGTTGTGTTATGCTTCTTCATGTAGCATAAGCTGCTTCCTTGATACATGCTCTGACAAAGGAAGGTTCAGACTTGGAGATAGGTTTAACATATTTATTGAACAGTTAACAATTCTCCTACTTGAGTTCGACTCTCCTGCTAATCTTGCTATAGTAACTCAGTCTAACTAACCAGTCTGCTCCAAGCCACGTGGTGGGTGTGATGCTTCTGATCTGCCCCTGTCATACTCTCCGAGTGTCGCCTGTGGAACGAGGAAGAGCATGTGTGCCCTGTCCTTTTATTGGGTTGTCCCCGTGTGGTAGTGTCACATCTGGGTGTCTTGACTGCCCATTGGTCGTGTCCTATTCTGTGTTCATTAGCTGTATATCTGCATGTCATAATGCCTCTGGTGCTTCCTCTAGTGTTTACTTAGTCTTAGTGTATTTACATTAACCCCTTGTGTATTTACAGTGATGCATATCACCATACTGTGCTGAAGAATTACACTGAAAACCAATTTAAGATTGTCAGTTGGGTCCGCAGTATTCACTGGGTCTAGCACTTACACATGCTAGACCAGTATTTTTCATATTTTTTTTCCGGGGACCCATTTTTACCAGCCGTCCGACCTTCGCGACCCACGCCAGCCGACCTTCGTGACCCACCATTTTCTCTTGCCTTGTTTGCTGCTGACAAAATGGAGGAATTGCAATCGTGCCCAAAGCATGTGACGTCGATGTTCTGGGGGGGGGGGGGGGGAAAGAGAACCTGCTCTCTGCCTCCCTTCAGGCAGTAATCTTCTCCTGCTTCTCAGATTGCGCAAACCTACCTTGGTTAATAAATGGAAGGGTTCCAGATGCCTTCTTAACCACCTTGGCAATCTGTCCAACTACCTTCAGGGATCTGCGGACATTCACTCCAACGTCCCTCCCTTCCTCTACATTTCTCAGTATCCTATTTATTGTGTCATTCTTTGCCTTGTTTGACCTCCCCAAATGCATCACCTCACATTTCCCTGGGTTGTATTCCATTTGCTGCTTTTCTGTCCACCTGGCCAGACCAGTAGCTGCTTCATATTTTGAAAGACATGAGGGATAAGGTATTTGCTCCTGTATCAATTTGCATTTCATTCAATTCCGAGGTGTGTGCTGATTGGCTGGCCAGAATGTTCTTTTGTTTCTCCACTTGTTTTCTCTCATGTATGAATAGTGCCTTATGCTCAATTGTATTCCGAATGAAGCAGAAATGTGGACATGGGCTGGTTGGCCGAATGTGGTGCTATATTCAACGTAATTCAGAGTAACGCAGGATTTGGCTACTTAGGTGCTGGTAGCTCAGTTGGTTTGGGGACCAGAAATAGAAAAGAAATTCATAACAGAATTAGGAAAAAAACACCTTCACATTTTGGGTGAAATCTTGCCTTTAAATGCTGCATCATCAATTTTCCTTATTGGAGCCTGCGGAACCACATGGTTCTGTGCATGCGCACTGATGAGCGGGCACGCATGCGCAGTGTGCCCGCTTTTTTTCCCCTAATGGTCGCGGCCGTCATTTTGAAGGCCTCGCACAGTCGGCATTGTTAAAAGCTGGCTGCTGTGGCTGTTGCGTGCGAATTTGCGCAATCAGGAACGCCATGACGAATGGCTCCGCGACCCTTCCGACACCCGCCCACCACCCACCTGCGGATCATGACCCCGACTTTGAAAATGCCTGTGCTAGACGCCACATATATTCCACACAGGGCCCTGTCCATTGCAGGCAGAAGGGACACGTCCACACATTGTGCCTTTTTCAATAAACAAAAGCTTAGGGAACGGTCATTCTGAGGTTCCCGGTGCAATGTGTGGCCCAATCAGAGTCAACTTGCCCAGTATGAATTTGAACAAAGCTGGGCAGTTAGCTATTTCCTGGTACATTCTCCATGGCAACGTTTACATCAATCAGAGTCCACTTGCTAACCAATCAGCACTCTCCGCTCAAACAGCATGAATTATTGTTCCCTTTATTGTTGGTAATTTCTTGCAAGCTATCCTGGCGTGAGCAGGACAAAAAGCTTAGGCAGCAGGTCTCTTTTTTTCAGCAAGATTAGAGTTCTGCACTAGTGAAACCAGACGCATATTCAAATGAATGTTTAAACTCATTTCAATATGCTGAGCCTCATTTCAATATACTGAGCCCATTCAACGCCGTCTCCCAGCTCCCGGGCTTCATCGCCCTGGCAGGCGGTGTTAGGCCAGCGGGAATTAAAACTCATTTCCAAAAATGGAAACCAGTTGAGGGGATGGGGGTGTGCCTGCAGGGAGCAGATGGAGGTGGGGTACCCCTCGGCAACCCCATTGCAGGGTATCGCTGACTTGGGGTGGGGGGGGGTGCACAATGTCCTGATGCCGGCGAGGATGGATGGTGGTTGGGGTGGGGGGGTGGGCGTCACCCTCATGTCTGCATGATGTGGGAGGGGTGCGGGTGATGTGGACATTTCGTGATTTGGGGAAGGTTGCTCCTGTGGGGCCAAGGGTTCAGCACATTGCCCATGGCTGCGGGAATCGTTATGGCGATGGGTAGTGGGTGTGGGGTACCTTCAACTTAACTTTGAGATCAGGGCACCCTTTAAAAACGGTGCCTGTTCTTCAAGGAGCCGGTCTTGGCAGTGTCTTTAGGTTACCACTCCAGAAAAAATTCAAAGTGTGGGAGAATTCGGTGAGAATCTCCACAAGCTCCAATAAATTTGACTAAGCGTGGGTGGATTGCGATGGGAATCGGGCTGGAACATCCAGTGGAATTCTCACCGTTTTCCCCACCCAAAATGACAAATCATTATTTGGGAGAATGGCCCCATAGTCACTGTTGTAACAGAGGAAATGTGGCAGCCAATTTGCATGCAGCAAGGCCCCAATAAACAGCAATCTACCACGATGATCTTTTTACTGATGCTGTTTTAGGGATATAATTTACCACCAGAGTGTCATGGGATCTCTTACATCCAAACACGAGGACATTCTAAAGATGGCGGTGTACTGTCTTTATGCTGTCATTGCCTCTCCGTGGAATTTACCTTCTTCTGAACTTGCGGCTGGCCATGTTACTTGATGCGGTGGCAGTCCAGTGATGGTGTTGGGGCCGTGCAACTCCACACCAGAGAGCTTGATTTTCAGCTTGACCCTCAAATTTAGTCAGGTCTCCTATTGGCCTTGCCAGCCCAGAGAGTCAGCTCTGGGAAAGAAAACCTATGCTCGTACAGTTACTAGAAAGCAACTTTCACTTTGATGTTTGCTAATTCTGGGAGACCTGCCAATGCCTGGAAAACGCACAACTAGACACACATTGTTTAAATGCTGACATCAACGAGTCACCTCAAAGCACTTCCACTTTTTGATGGGATAGCTTCCTGTAGGGAAAGACCCATCTCCTATGATATTTCCCCCTCTTTCCTATCCTATTGTACAGCATACATTCTGTGGTTGACACAAGTCCATTCAAATGCAACTTTGCAGCAGGAAACCTGGTAGATGGGCGAGAACATCATGGGGAGACTATTCTCTATCCTCACAGTGTGGTACAGATAAGCTTGATAACTTAGCATATGGAGTACCATTGCTATGGACCCACTCTACCAAAAATGGATTCAATTTCCTTACTTTAATTAAGCAGACTATCTATCACCCCTCAGCAATGCGGTTGCCGTCAGGGACGGCACAAAATTCAGGACAGTAGCTTCAACGAGTGCACCGCATTCTACACACATATTAAGTTGTAGCTCAATCACCTATTACGTCAAACATCTGCTAATTGGCCAAGCCAACCCACTTGAAAACACATCAGACACATGAATGAAGGACCTCCTACTTTCTTTGAGCCGAAGGCTTACCTTTCCTTTTCTTGGTCTGCTCCAATGATTCGCTACCATCGTCCTGGTGGGCAGCTTTCTGCATCAATATAATCTCTCTTGTATTCTCCACCACCTCAGGAACTCCATCAGCCCGCACCGAGATGTGTGTGACTGGAGCTGGCACCATCCCACTGACCGATGGTATGAACACACGAGCTGAGAAAAGGAAGAGAAAATAAAAATCAGTAAATCGAGTAACCCCCACAATGTTCCAGTAACAAACAGAAGGCATTGTTCAAAATACATAAGTCACTCTGCAGGTGATGCGCGACTAGAAGATGCCAATAGTTTGTTCCGTTTTAACCCAGGAAGACACACAAGGTTCAACGGGCGGGATTCTCTGATCCTGAGGCTACGTGTTGACGCCGTCGTAAACGCCGTCGTGCATTTTACAACGGCGTCAACAGGCCCCCAGGAGCAGCGATCCTGAGCCCTACAGGAGGCCAACAAGGCACTGGAGCGACCCACGCCGCTCCAGCTGCCGATACCAGCATCAAATGGGCGCCGCGGGTCTGCGCATGTGCACTGCGACCGCGGTAGGTCCCTCATCCGCGCCGGCCCCGACGCAACATGGCGTAGGGCTACAGGGGCCGGCACAGAGCAAACGAGGCCCCCACCAGGAGAGGCCGGCCCGCCGATCGGTAGGCCCCGATCGTGGACCAGGCCACGGTGGTGCCCCCCGCCAGGGTCGGACCCCACCACCCCTCCCGCAGGATGGATGCCGAGGTCCAGCCGGGTAAGACCAGACGTGAATGGCGCCGGCGGAACTCGGGCTTTTTTGGCGGAGAATCGCCGGGGTGGCTGCGCAGAACGGCCCCCGCCAGCGCCAAGGGCGCCGATTCTCCGCTCACCAGAAAATCGTTCCGGCGTCGGGGCGGCGTCTCGCGATTCGCTCCCGGTCCAGCGATTCTCCGACCCGGTGTGGGCTGAGAGAATCCCGCCCAATGTGTCTGTATTCAGCTCCCCTCCCTCATAACGTTACTTTCCCATTAACCAAGGGTGCAGAAGGTAGCTTTGGTCTTCAAAGAGCCACATTCCAATGTTTTTTCTCCTGCAAATAACCAGAACCAATTATGGCCTCAAGTACCTCAACAAACCCGATTACTGATTGAGAATAAGGCACTGGGGAGGGTTCAAGCTAACACTGCCAGGGTATGAGAACCAAGAGGGGAAACAAGGCACACCAAAATTCGAAGGGATAGTGTTACAATCCCAAAGAGACTGCTAACTTTTAAAAAGAAATTCAAACTTCCAAGTAATAGCTGAAAGAATTACAGTAAAGGTCTTAAAACAATATTTTGTGTAACGAAAGATTATAGACACTATTTACTAAACAAGATCTTGTCCGCAACTTTATACTTTAAATGACAGAACAAAATAACCCCCCCTTTTATTTTTAGTACAACCAAAAAGAAACATATATCGCAGCTACTGTCTTTCTAGTAGACATTCAGTTCTCCCAAAATCAGTGATTCCTGGTCCTTCAGGGTTTACTTCTAATTTTTCCTTTTCTTAGTGTGATAACTTCTGATCCCTGGTATTGTCCTTCACGGTGACAGTATTACTGGAAATACTCCCTCTCGTGCGGATATAAGCATAGCTTCCACCTTAGTTTCAACTTCACACAAATTTGGTCTTTTCAATCTACTGGTAAGCTTCCACCTGCTTTCCAACATGGGCGGCACCATACAACAGTGGTTAGCATTGTTGCTTCACAGCGCCAGGTACCCGGGTTCGATTCCCGACTTGGGTCATTGTCTCTGCGGAGTTTGCATGTTCTCCCTGTGTCTGTATGGGTTTCCTGTGGGTGCTCCGGTTTCCTCCCACAAGTCCTGAAAGATGTGCCTGTTAGGTGAATTGGACATTCTGAACTCTCCCTCTGTATGCCCGAACAGGCACCGGGGATTTTCACAGTAACTTCATTGCAGAGTTAATGTGACACTAATAAAACTTATTGTTAGATTATTATGTTGAACCAAATTGACTTTCAGCCCCTTGCTGCTTGTGCTCTCCTGGGTCTTGGCCGAGTATGTCAGAGAGTTTTGAGGGATATTTTAAAATCCCTTCCCTCGCAAAGCCCATTTCCAGGTAGAAATTAAAATGACCTATCCTTGAGTCCAATTCTCTTTCATCTTGAAACTAAATTGACAGTTAAGATACAACTGTTTACAACCCAACATTCTCAACATATTTTGGGGACTTTGGAGGGTCCCAGTCTATCTACTGATAGCACACAGGCTGCTACTATCGTTGCCAAGTGCAAAAACCATAGGTTTATAAATAGAAGCATTATAGAACATACAGTGCAGAAGGAGGCCATTCGGCCCATTGAGTCTGCACCGACCCACTTAAGCCCTCACTTCCACCCTATCCCCGCAACCCAATAACCCCTCTAACCTTTTTGGTCAATAAGGGCAATTTATCAAGGCCAATCGACCTAACCTGCACGTCTTTGGACTGTGGGAGGAAACCGGAGCACCCGGAGGAAACCCAAGCCGACACGGGGAGAACATGTAGACTACGCACAGACAGTGACCCAGCAGAGAATCGAACCTGGGACCCTGGCGCTGTGAAGCCACAGTGCTATCCACTTCTGCTGCCGTGCTGCCTATTATAAATAGAAGCATAGAGTGATAAAAGCAAGGAAGTTATGCTGTACGTTTATAAAACTGATGGAGGCAGGTTCAATCATGGCTTTCAAAAAGGGAATTAGATTAGCTGAAGAGATTAGATTTGCTGGGTTATGGGGGCGGGGGGGGGGGGGGGGGGGCAAGCAAGTGGAGCTAGCTGAATAGTCCCGATAGAGACATGCCATGGACACAACAGGCCCAATTTGATTACCATTTTGATGTTATTTGTGGGGGTGTTCACTACTGATCTCTTGAATATTGATGAATGGAACCAGTGCAGCTCATTCACTCAGTGCTTGCTCATCTAGAAAGAAATGCCAATGTTTGCTTTGGTGAACAAGTCGTCAGCTTGATGCATTAGTGCACTGAAATGTCCCCTGTAGCAACAGGAAGGAGTGTCTGGCTTTAAAGTTCAGAGCAGTGGTGGAGGTTTCCTGCAGGTCACAAGACAGATTGCAGCAAATGCCACAACTCAGTTACTGTTGAGGTTTGGCCTGAAAAGGCAAATCTCTTCAACCATTTTCAGATAGACATGTATGTAAACAGATTTGTGGGAATAATTCTGGGTGCCGATATTAGAACCTGATGAATCCATATCAATTATTGGATCTCCTGAAGTAGCCAGGTACCCAGATAAATTAACTCCTGAGGTACTAAGGGGGGGGGGGATGGTGGCAGCGGTAGTGGGGGGGACTGCAAGAGATTTAATTCCGTTTTTAGCTGTGTGAAACACGGAGAAGATATGGCTAAACGCTGGAAACTTACAGGAGGAACAGAACAATAAAACCGTCACTTCTCTACGTTTCCGAGACTGCTAAACTTAATAGGATTGGAATAGGTCATACAATTATACGACTGATGTTAGCAAGTCATAGAAACATTGAAAATAGGAGCAGGTGCCTGCCATTCGGCCCTTCAAGCCTGCTCCGCCATTCATGATCATGGCTGATCATCCAACTCAATAGCCTGATCCCGCCTCCCCCCATATTTGGTGCCTTTCACCCCAAGTGCTATATCTAATTGCTTCTTGAAAACATACAACACGTGTGATTTAATAACTGGATTGCACCTGGGTAGATCTGGGCGCACCGGTTAAATAGCAGACAAGGTCAAAATCTAGATTCGCAATGGGTGCGAATCAGTTTGCTATCTAATCAGTCAGCTCCCGAAGGCAAGTTTTGGATCGCGGCCAAATATGGTGAGCATATCATTACCCCTCGTTTGCATTCATTTCTATCTAATTAGCGAGACTGAAGTCGAATGCAATGGCCTCCTGGGAATTAACCGCTCTCCAGCGAGAAATCACATGGGGGCTGTTTAGTACTCCTTCTTAAATACGTGAAGCTGGCACAATGGCTGCTGAGGGGAACGGAGGAGGGGATGAAACATTCCAGGATGCGATCGCCTGTTTTGGGGAGGGGGGGTAAATGAGTGACTTGCCATCTGTGAGGCCTTCAAGCCATCTTTAAATATGTGAATACCCAAAACAGGGGCAGCTACACTTCCAGGACAGAGCCCTGTTCTTGGTTATACGATGAAAGTCACTTTAACTCCCTTAGACTGTGAGCAGCCTCTAGCTTCACAGCTGAACACTATTGCTAATGAGGATTTGGCCGTGTTAGTTGTGAGAGCAGTTCCCAGCTGCAGGTTGTGTTTGCTGCTGCTTAGCTGCAAATGCCTGGAGGCTTTGTTGAGAATTTGTTTGCTGTTGTCTGCTGTCGTTTCTGCTTGCCTGCTGCCTCTTCCACTTGGGCTTACTTGCTGCTTTCTGGATAAAGAGAAGGGAGAAAGAAGGTTGTTGCCTTTCAGTCCCTTTTACCTGGAGTATGGCAAGGGGAGAATTTTGGCGGGCTTACTACGGGGTTGAGGATTCAGGAGGGCTTGCTCGAGCAGTCTGTGGATGTTTGTAAAGGCCTGTTTGGTGCGTTGACTGTGTATTCTGTTCTAGACTTAGGGGGCAGTAACAGAGGACCCACGTGTTCCTGTGGCCTGGACCTTGGACAGGGCGGTGATGGAAATCAGTTGCCGATACTGCAGGAGAGGAGGCTCGGCTACGCAGCCTGGAGTTTGCGTCGGGACACTTTCATGGATTACTGGTGACTTTTTATGTTCAGTAGCCATCTGCTGCTCCCGTTATGGGAGACATGAGAGTCGCTGGTGTTCCATGGTTTCCTTTCGTACTGCATTTGGTCTATGTTTGTCGAGAAGGCGGGAGGGGGAGTGGGGAATTCAATGATGGATACCATGTAACTGCGGTTTATCTTTTAGTTAGTTGCAGCCCCTACTGTCTCTGTGGCCTGGGAGTCGTTGGAACGAGGCGCTGCCAGTGTTGGAGAGGGAGAGGTGGTTTGCGCTCTCTCACTCCTCCGTTCTGCTTCAGCGCGGTGAGACCTTTCGGTGGCTTACATTGACGCAGGTCCACCGGAGGGACTGCAGGGCAGGGGCTGGGCACTGTTTTGCTCCCCCCCCCCCCCCGACAGGTGTGTGCTTGTCTGCCGTGACCTCTCTTGCTTCTATGGCCTGGCCCCCTGGCAAGTTACCAGTGTTGGAGAAGGGGTGGGGTGTTCTCTCTCCTTCCTCCGCTGTGCCCCGTGTCGGCGTGACCGTTTCTGGTGGTCTGTGCTGCTTGTTCTCACGTACACGTGCTCGGATAGTCATGCCCGCATAGTCATTCACTCCTATACTCTTTATGCATGCATGGACCTTCACACACACACCTTCCTGTACACGTATTGGCCGTCTTTCCACAGATGTGGGTCTGCTGCTGGGGCCGGCAGAGGGGCGTGCACTGACTTGGTGGTATTGTATTCTTTTTGTTTTGTTCTCGATTTAGTCTTTGGAGTGCAGCTGGTGTCTTCATTATATTCCTGCCTGTTTTGTATTTTCTTTGGGTGGTTACTCTGTATTTGGTTTGGTATGTGCCGGCCCTGTTCTGGGCTGAACTCTGCCCCTCTTGGGTAGGGTGGAATGTTTTTCTCTCTCTCCTCCACCGTGCTCAGTGTTGGAGTGGACCTTTCCAGTGGGTTGGGCAGGTGAGCATTTCTGCTGATGTAGGCCGGGGCGGGGGGGGGGGGGGAGGGGGGGGGGGTGGTTTGAGGTGTCATCAAGTGTTTGGTGTCCTCATTGTATTGTCTTTTGTATTTATGATACCTGTCAATAAACTAAAATATTTGCAGGTCGAGTTTGCTGCTTGCTCCTGCTGGTAGCTGCAATGCCTGGACACTGCTGTTGCTGTTTCTTTCCTTTCAGTTGCCAGATGGAAGGACAATTCTTTCGAAGATACCTGGGTCCTGGAACAATGGGTTCAAGGGGACATGTGGATCCAGAAGACAATCCGGTTTGAAGCAAGACGACCCTGTGGGACCCGATTCCAAATGGGCCACCTACTAACGCTGTTGAAGAAATGTCGCAGAATTGCTGATTCTTTTGTTGCTGGTGTGGTGAATGCTGCACGTAACTGGCACGTCACCGCGGGTTAAACACGCTGGAAGTCAAGGATGTTCCAACTGCACCGTGAGCACCAGTGGAATATGTGGATGCCAGGATTTGGTTCGGGTGAGATTGGGCCTTGTGAGAGGGCCTGCACAGCAGCGGGCCTGGATGGAGGATGGCACTGATACATGGATCAAGTAACACATTGATGGACATTTATACAACAAAGTTCTGGACATAATAACACATGCTCAGGTTGATCCTCCATTTCTGTTGAGAAACCTGCGAGCGTTGGTACCGTGTGTTTGTTCTTTTTGCATAAATGAGCTGATATTTGTATTAATACCAGTATGGTACTTATGTTTCCTTGTTGCTTAATGGTTAGTGTGATATGTGAAATGTTACATAGTTGATATTTTTTACTGTTGACCATTTAACAAAAAATATTCTTAAGTGGCTTCTCGTGGGTACATGTGCCATGTCTCAGACGATGATTATTGTATCAAACTTTGAAGCTTGAACACTTTGCCTGAACTCAAGCGGCAACACCATAGAAGCAGCAGCCAACAATCAAACACTCGAGAGCTGGGCTGCAGCACTGGAGATATCCTCGCAACCAAAGGACGAGTGAGCGGATCAGGGGAGGGCACCTGTGCACGGTCTCCCTAATGTTCCCGGCAAGGATCTGGGGCCTGAGGGCTTTGCTATGGCTGGTGTGAGAGGGCAGAGCAAGGTTTTCCAGGACAATTGGCTTGGTGGATGGCACTCAGAAAAGGTGGGACACATAAGGGTCCCTGGGTGGAAGTCTACCTGATTGTTGGTCTCTCTCCTTCTCCAATTCTTTACAGATATAACAATAGGGTTGCCGGTCCGCAGAGCCTGCCCTCACGGTGCTGGTGGCAGCTGAGGCAGGCAGACGGCATAGAAGGCGGCAACAGCGATGGCTCAAGCTGGAGGGGGAACCCATGTGCAGGGGGCCGCCGCAAACCCTGAAGACCTGGCCGCCCATTAGGTCGAGCAGGAACCCAAAGGGTGACGCCAGCGACGACGTCATTGCCCTTTCATAAGAACTAGTTGCAGGAGTAGGCCATCTGGCCCCTCGTGCCTGCTCCACCATTCAATGAGATCATGGCTGATCTTTTGGGGACTCAGCTCCACTTTCCGGCCCGAACACCATAACCCTTAATCCCTTTATTCTTCAAAAAACTATCTTTATCTTAAAAACATTTAATGAAGGAGCCTCTACTGCTTCACTGGGCAAGGAATTCCATAGATTCACAACCCTTTGGATGAAGAAGTTCCTCCTAAACTCAGTCCTAAATCTACTTCCCCTTATTTTGAGGCTATGCCCCCTAGTTCTGCTTTCACCCGCCAGTGGAAACAACCTGCCCGCATTTATCCTATCTATTCCTTTCATAATCTTATATGTTTCTACAAGATCCCCCCTCATCCTTCTACATTCCAACGAGTTTAGTCCCAGTCTACTCAACCTCTCCTCGTAATCCAACCCCTTCAGCTCTGGGATTGACCTAGTGAATCTCCTCTGCACACCCTCCAGTGCCAGTACGTCCTTTCTCAAGTAAGGAGACCAAAACTGAACACAATACTCCAGGTGTGGCCTCATTAACACCTTATACAATGGAAGCATAACCTCCCTTGTCTTAAACGCCAGCCCTCTAGCAATGAAGGACAAAATTCCATTTGCCTTCTTAATCACAAGTTGCACCTGTAAACCAACTTTTTGCGACTCATGCACTAGCCCACCCAGGTCTCTCTGCACAGCAGCATGTTTTAATATTTTATCATTTAAATAATAATCCCTTTTGCTGTTATTCCTACCAAAATGGATAACCTCACATTTGTCAACATTGTATTCCATCTGCCAGACCCGAGCCCATTCACTTTGCCTATCCAAATCCCTCTGCAGGCTTCCAGTATCCTCTGCACTTTTTGCTTTACCACTTATCTTAGTGTCATCTGCAAACTTGGACACACTGCCCTTGGTCCCCAACTCCAAATCATCTATGTAAATTGTGAACAGTTGTGGGCCCAACACTGATCCCTGAGGGACACCACTAGCTACTGATTGCCAACCAGAGAAACACCCATTAATCCCCACTCTTTGCTTTCTATTAATTAACCAATCCTCTATCCATGCTACTACTTTCCCCTTAATGCCATGCATCTTTATCTTATGCAACAACCTTTTGTGTGGAACCTTGTCAAAGGCTTTCTGGAAATCCAGATATACCACATCCATTGGCTCCCCGTTATCTACTGCACTGTTAATGTCCTCACAAAATGCCACTAAATTAGTTAGGGACGACCTGCCCTTTATGAACCCATGCTGCGTCTGCCCAATGGGACAATTTCCATCCAGATGCCTCGCTATTTCTTCCTTGATGATAGATTCCAGCATCTTCCCTACTACCGAAGTTAAGCTCACTGGCCTATAATTACCCGCTTTCTGCCTACCTCCTTTTTTAAACAGTGGTGTCACGTTTGCTAATTTCCAATCCGCCGGGACCACCCCAGAGTCTAGTGATTTTTGGTAAATTATCACTAGTGCATTTGCAATTTCCCTAGCCATCTCTTTTAGCACTCTGGGATGCATTCCATCAGGGCCAGGAGACTTGTCTACCTTTAGCCCCATTAGCTTGCCCATCACTACCTCCTTGGTGATAACAATCCTCTCAAGGTCCTCACCTGTCATAGCCTCATTTCCATCAGTCACTGGCATGTTATTTGTGTCTTCCACTGTGAAGACCGACCCAAAAAACCTGTTCAGTTCCTCAGCCATTTCCTCATCTCCCATTATTAAATCTCCCTTCTCATCCTCTAAAGGACCAATATTTACCTTAGCCACTCTTTTTTGTTTTATATATTTGTAGAAACTTTTACTATCTGTTTTTATATTCTGAGCAAGTTTACTCTCATAATCTATCTTACTCTTCTTTATAGCTTTTTTAGTAGCTTTCTGTTGCCCCCTAAAGATTTCCCAGTCCTCTAGTCTCCCACTGATCTTTGCTACTTTGTATGTTTTTTCCTTCAATTTGATACTCTCCCTTATTTCCTTAGATATCCACGGTCGATTTTCCCTCTTTTTACAGTCCTTCCTTTTTGTTGGTATAAACCCTTGCTGAGCACTGTGAAAAATCACTTGGAAGGTTCTCCACTGTTCCTCAACTGTTTCACCATAAAGTCTTTGCTCCCAGTCTACCTTAGCTAGTTCTTCTCTCATCCCATTGTAATCTCCTTTGTTTAAGCACAAAACACTAGTGCTTGATTTTCCACCATATTGTGATCGCTCCTTCCGAGAGGATCCCTAACGATGAGATCCTGAATCAATCCTGTCTCATTACATAGGACCAGATCTAGGACCACTTGTTCCCTCGTAGGTTCCATTACATACTGTTCTAGGAAACCATCGCGGATACATTCTATCAACTCCTCCTCAAGGATGCCTTGACCGACCTGGTTAAACCAATCGACATGTAGATTAAAATCCCCCATGATAACTGCTGTACCATTTCTACATGCATCCGTTATTTCTTTGTTTATTGCCTGCCCCACCATAATGTTACTATTTGGTGGCCTATAGACTACTCCTATCAGTGACTTTTTCGCCTTACTATTCCTGATTTCCACCCAAATGGATTCAACCTTATCCTCCATAGCACCGATGTCATCCCTTATTGTTGCCCGGATGTCATCCTTAAATAACAGAGCTACACCACCTCCCTTACCATCCACTCTGTCCTTACGAATAGTTTGATACCCTCGGATATTTAACTCCCAGTCGTGACCATCCTTTAACCATGTTTCAGTAATGGCCACTAAATCATAGTCATTCACGATGATTTGCGCCGTCAACTCATTTACCTTATTCCGAATACTACAAGCATTCAGGTAAAGTACACTTATGTTGGCTTTTTTACCCCTGTTCTGAATCTTAACACCTCGATCAGAACCTCTCCCAAGTTATATTTCCTCTTGACCTTTCTCCTAATTTTCCTCGTCGTTGAACCCATATCTTCATTGAACAACCTGCCGTGTCGCTTACCACAATTGTTTTCACTTCCCGTTTTATTCCTTTTCGTATTCCTGGTCCTATTCACTGAGCTCCCCTCAGTCAGTGTACCTTGTACTGTCGCCCTTTTTGATTTTTGACTCTGGTTTCTCTGCCTTTCGAGGAGATGACGGACAGCACGTGCCGCAGCAGACTTTGTCTCAACAAAGAGACAGCAGAGCACCTGTGCCACGTCCTTGCGGACTTTGCACCCCGTGGAGGAGGACGACAGCTGCTGCCAGTGGCCATGAAGGACACCGCAGCCCTGAACCTCTCTGCAACTGGTTCATTACAGGGCTCGAGTGGGTAATCGTGTGGTATTTCCCAAGCTATAACCCAGATGTGCATCAGTGAGGTTACGGATGCCGGGGGCGCGATTCTCCGCTCCCGCGACTAAGTGCCCACGCTGGCGTGAACGCCGTGGTGTTTCACGACGGCGCAAAACGGCCCCGATCGCGGTCGATTCAGGGCCCGAAAATGGACTAGGAGCCGGGCCGCGAGAAACTCGGGGGGCGTGGCGCGAAAGCAGCGGCGTAAGCTGCGCCATAAATGGCACGATCCGCGCACGGAAGGACCCAGGAGGAGGAGAAGGAGGAGAGATGGCTGAGCCCCGACGAGCCGCACCGAGGTTCCGGGACACGGACCTGGACACCCTCCTTGATGTGGTTGAAAGCCGAAAGGCCACCCTCTGCCCAAGACGTGGGCATAGTCAGCCGTCCAGCACGGTGAGGCGCGGTTGGCGTGAAGGGGGCACCCCCCCCACCGCGACATGCCACGTCGGAGGCGCAGAAGCAAGTGAGACAACCCTGCATGTCCTCACGCCCCCCCCCCCCCCCCAAACCAGTCATCGCCCCCCTCACACTCTGGCCACTGCACCCTCGATTCCCTCCCCCCTCATACTGGCCACTGCACCCTCGATCCCCTCCCCCCTCACACTCATGCCACTGCACCCCCGATCCCCTCCCCCCCTCACACACTGCCCCCACCACCACCACCATACACCCGGCTCAGCGTGTCTAACGAACCCAGTATCGTTGTGTTCCCAGCGCCAGCCGCCGAACGTCAAGGGTCGTCTCGGCCAAGGCACAGCCGACCACCTCCAACCTCAAGCGCACCCAGGGACGCACGCCAGAGGGTGGCAGTCGGTCGGACAGGAGGGCCATCCTCTCAGTCTGGGACGCTGGACGGGGACGCACATACGACGGTCAGAGACAATACTGAGGGGCACAGGACGGACAGTGACGATGACGCACAGAGAACGGCCACACAGTCCACGGATTCGCCTGGAGGGCGACATGACATGGGCCGCATGCACCTTGCGCCGGGCCATGAGGGGGACCAGTACACACCAGACCTCCTAACGGACGATGACCTCGAGCTAGCAGCACTGCTGTCTCCCACACCATCCACCATCGCAGAGACACTCACCTCGATGGGGCAGATAAGTGATGAGGCTCCCGGGTCACGGTCTGGTGCGCACCACACAGCCGAGCAGGTACAGCAGGTGGAGTTTGGAGCAGCCGAGGGGTTGGACGGTCGGAGGGCAGCCCAGACCCAGCAAACAGCTGCCGCCCAGACGGTTCCTGGATGTACTTGACCCACCCGGACAACCGATGCATGTGGACACCAAGGGACTGAATAACGGGATGAGGGCCAACTTCCAGGATCTGCACACACAGTTGGAGGAGTCCATTCGCGTCCAGGAGCAGGGAGTGGTGCCGCTCATCGCAGCCACGCAGGCCGACACCGCACGGGTGGCGTCCGCGGTGGAGGCAATGGGTGAAACGGTTTTGGTCCTTTGGTCAGGTTCTGCAAGGTGTTGGACTTAACGTGCACGCGTCATCCATGGCCCAGAAGAGGGCTGCCCTCTCACAGGCAGCCATCTCACAGAGCCAACAGGACATTGCCGCCGCTCTCCGGGCCCTGGCCGAGTCTCACCATGCCATGGCCCAATCCGAGCAGGCAATGGCACAGTCCCAGCAGTCAGTCGCAGAGAGCATAGACCGCCTGGCGCACGTGATGGATGGCGTAGCGCACTCACAGGTTGAGATCGCACAGTCCTTGGCAGGAATGTCGCACTCCCTGGGCTCCGTCTCTGCGAACATTCGGACCGTGGTCAATACCGCGTGCAGGCCTCCAGGACTGGCAGCGCCAGGTGTCGGTGGTGCGACGGGGCATGTCTCCTATCGCACCTCCGTCCCACAGTGAGGCCCGGGGGCCACCGGGCTCCCCGAGGGAGGAGGTGGTTCTGGGGCCCGTCCCGGTACCTCCAGCAAGGGACGTCCCGGACACTCGGCCTCCCCCCGTTCCGTCCCTGGCGCATCTGGTGGGCAGGACAGGGTGGCACCACGCCATCCGGCACGCCCGCCGAGCAGCCTGGCACATCGAAGTCGGACCGCCACAGGAAACGCGTGCCGATGGAGAGCCATGTCGCAGGGCACGATTCTCAGCAGTCCGCCTCCACTACTGCTGTACCATCTGGGGAGACACCTAGACGTAGTGGTTGGGCCCATAAGGCAAAGAGGTTAGGCACACGAGTTGGCACGGGTGCAGGGCACAGTTTAGTTGTAGGGGGTAGGGCATCTGTATGTGAATGTCACAAATAAACTCACTGTTGCACTTAACTTGTAAGACTCTGTGTTATGTCCGGTGCCAGGGGGCTCGTGAGGGTGACCGAGTGGCGCTGGGGTTAACGAGCGGTTCAACGTCGGTGCCGGATGTGCTGTCCCTTTCCCCCCCCGCCTCCCAAAATCGGACACCGTAGTCCTCGGCACTCGGATGCCAGCTACCCCACACGGGCACGTGATGAAATGCCCTTTACGAAGGCTGTGACCACCGGAGTGCATGGTTCAGCTATAGCCATGAGTCAGACCTTGGCTGGCGAATCTCAGCTCACAGCTCATCGCAGAGCGGGCTGTTATCATTCAACATGGCACTGATCACAACCGCTTACACAATCATCAATGTTGTGCAATCCCGTAGTGCCGCAGTGGTAAGGTGACGTGGAATTGGTGCCACGGTGCAGGGGTGCGCGGGGGGGAGGGGGGGTGGTGCAGTGTGGTGCCGGTGTGCAGGACTGGCGGTGCGCAGTGTTCAGCGAATCCCTCCCGCATGGTGCGTGAACCGTGCGGCCACCAATGCGTCGCGTGCCCGCTGTCCCTCGACGGTGTCGTCGTGCAGCCTCCTGGACGTAACCAGCACCCGGGCAGTGTCTGTGTCCTGCGCCCCTCCCCCCACCCTGATGCACGCCATCCTCCTCCACCCCCTCATTTGCGTTAGCTCCGGTGCCGTCGGGTCCTCCCTCCGACTCCTCCACCAGTGCATCTCCCCTCTGTATGTCAATGTTGTGCAGCGCACAGCAGACCAGACCTATGTGACCGACCCTGTCGGGCTGGTACTTCAGGGCCCCTCCGGAGCGGACCAGGCATCTGAATCGCATCTTCAGCAGGCCAAAGCACTGCTCCACCACACCCCTGGTTGCTGCATGGGCCTCGTTGTATAGGCTCTCCGCGTTGGTCTGAGGCCTCCATATTGGTGTCATCAGCCATGACCTCAACGGATAGCCCCTGTCGCCCAGCAACCATACCCTCAGCCGGGGGGGCATCCATCGAACATTGCGGGGATGAACGACTGTGCCAGAATGTAGGCGTCATGCACTCTCCTGGGGTACCTAGCACACACGTGCATGATCTTCATGTGGGAGTCGCACACCACCTGAATGTTCAGGAGTATGCGCCCTTCCTGTTGATGAACACGTCCCTGTTGTCTGCAGGCGGGCGTATGGGGACGTGCACACCAACGATGACACCCTGGACCATCGGTATCCCGGCCGCCTTGGCAAATCCACGTGCCCGTGCTTCCTGCTGTGCTCGGCCCTCGGGGAATTTAATGTGACTGTCCGTGATGGCGTACAAGGCGTCGGTCATGGCCCTGATGCACCTGTGGACCGATGCCTGTGAGATCCCGGATAGGTCCCCACTCGGCGCCTGGAAGGAACCGGTAGCGTAAAAGTTTAGGGCCACCGTCACCTTGACGGAGACTGGTATAGCGTGTCCTCCATCCATTCCAAGTGGTGCGAGGTGCGCCACAAGGTGGCATATATGTGCGACCGTCTCCCTGCTGAACCGTAGTCTCCTCCTGCATGTGATGTCCGCTAGGGCCTCGAACGACATTCTGTCACGGTACACCCTAGGCCTTGCTGGATGCATGTTGCGCCCTGGCACCACCATCAGTGGCTCCTCCTCCTCCTCCTTCCTCCTCCTCCCTCCCCCCCCCCCCCCCCCCAAGCACTTAGATATCAGTGCCCGCTTCCTGTGCATTCCTTGCCGTTGTGGGGTCAATGTTCCCCTCGGCATCCCCCTGAACATTCCGGGCCTGAGCGCCTGCGGCCTGCGCGGCGACAACGGGCCACTCCGCGGCCATCCCCTCTGCTGCAGCAGCAACCGCTGCATCTGCAGCCACTGTGGGTCTATGCTGCCGGATGGCCACCTGCAGAGCTGCGGCTCCAACCACGGCAGTAAACATCGCTGTCTGGTTGCCATACATGGTGACCTGCAGGAGGGTGGTGGGGGGGCAGAGAAACAACATGTTACACGGAGGTTCTTCCACACCTCGCCAGCCGGGTTGCATGGGATACCCGTGTGCCCCGGTGGCCTGGTCGCGCTGCAGATACGCAGCCAGCCGAACACCTGGTCACGGTCTGCGTCCAACGGTCAGTTCACACTGTCCTCCTCACCAGTGTGCCAGTCGCCTGTGCCCATCAGCCACACGACAACCTGCGGCCGTGTCCTCGTCACCGTCCTGCCATATCAGGGCGGCTGACATGTGGCATCCGCGGATGGATGACTCCCTCCACATTCTCCCTCACTCCCCTCCCACCTCCACACTCTCCCTCACCCCCCTCCCACCTCCACTCTCCCTCATCCCCCTCCACTCCCTCCCTCTCCCTCAACCCCCTCCACTCCCTCACTCTCCCTCATCCCCCTCCACCTCCCTCAACCCCCTCCACTCCCTCCCTCATCACCCCTCCAACCTCCACTCCCACCCTTAACCCCCCCACCCACCTCCACTCCCTCCCTCATCCCCCTCCCCTCCCACCCTCACCCCCACCTCCCACCTCCACACCCTCCCTCACCCCCCCTCCCACCTTCACCCCCACCTCCCACACCCCCTCCCTCACCCCCCTCCCACCTCCACACCCTCTCACTCCCCTCCTACCTCCACACCCTCTCACCTTCCCTCCCACCTCCACAATCTCCCTCCCTCCCTCCCCCACCTCCACACCCTCCCTCACCCCCCCCCTACTACCTCCACACTCTCCCTCCCCCTCCCACCTCCACTCCCTCCCTCCCCTCCACACTGTCCCTCCCCCCTCCCACCTCCACACTCTCCCCCCCCCATCCACACACTCCCTCACCTCCCCTCGCACCTCCACTCCCTCCCTCACCCCTCCTCCCACCCCCCTGTTGGCCGCAGCGTTCTCGGGGAAGCCGACCCGGTCTGCAGGAGCTCTGGAACAGTCCGCTCACCTCCTCACTGCTCAGCATCAGCCAGCACGACTGGCTGACGACTTTAAATAGCAGGTGTGAACGGCGACGGCGTGAACTGGGGTCACGCCATCAGGACTTCGGCCCATTCGGGCCGGAGAGTAGCGGGGGTTGTGGAGAATCACCATTTTGGGTGTCTCGGGCGATTTTCCGGCCTGCACCGCGCAGAACTCGGCGGGGCCGATCTCGCCGCTTGGGTGAATCGTGGGAGGGCGTCGGACCGGCGTTGCGTGGAAAAATGGCGCGCCAGGCGATTCTCCCAACCGGCACGGGAGCGGAGAATTGCGCCCCCTGTAATTGGGCATCAGACCCAGAGTGGGGGGTGGTTGTGGGGAGCGAAATAGGACAAAGCAGCCCGATTGATTGCTACATCGTCCACAAACATTCAATCCCTCCACTGATAAACAGTGTGTACCATCTACAAGATGCACTGCAGTAACTCGTCAAGGTTCCTTATCCTTAGGCAGCACATTCCAAACCCACGACCAATACCATCTGGAAGGATAAGAACAGCAGATATCTGGGAACACCACCACCTGCAAGTTCCACTCCTAGTCACTCACCACTTTAAAATATATTGCCGTTCCTTCACTGTCGCTGGTCACAATCCGGGAACTTCCTCCCTAACAGCACAGTGGGTATATCTGCATTTTAGGGCTGCAGTGGTTGCCCCTCCTCGATGAGGGGCTGGTTTAGCACAGGGCTAAATCGCTGGCTTTGAAAGCAGACCAAGGCAGGCCAGCAGCACGGTTCAATTCCCGTACCAGCCTCCCCGCACAGGTGCCGGAATGTGGCGACTAGGGGCTTTTCACAGTAACTTCATTTGAAGCCTACTTGTGACAATAAGCGATTTTCATTTAATTTTCATTTTCAAGAAGGCAGCTCACCACCATCTTCTGAAGGGCAGGTAGGGATTGACAATAAATGCCGGCCTATGCAGCAACATCCACATCCCGGAAATTTATTTTTTTAAAAACAAGGATGTCCTCTGGAGAGCCTGGAGCCAGGGGCTCCAGCCGACTTATCAGTGTCACTGGCATCGCTGTGCTACCCTGCTCTGGGACTGCCCTGGAAACGCACCGGTGTCAGGAGGGGAAGTGGGGGGGGGAGGGGGGAGGCGAGAAAGAGAGGATTCGGAAGAACTGGTGACCACCGTTGTCCCCTTGTTGGCAGGCCAATGGACTGCCACAAGCACCTCCTCCTCCCTGACGGTGCCCGTAGGGCCCTGGGTGTCTCCATGGCATGGAGGGGCAACCGGAGTAAGATCCAGAGGTCTGGGAGTCTTCTGACTCAGCCAGCCTCATCGGCTCCCCATTGCATCATGGTGTTGATGCCCTCAGCGATGCTCCTCGGTAACTGGGCCATTATCTGCTGTGCCTCGGCAATGTCCACCTGCGTCTGGGACATGTCCCTCAGCAACTTGGACATGATGTCTAGACCCTCAGCCATGGTCGTTACGGGCCGAGCCATGCCGTGGGCACCACCACTCAAGAAGTGGACGTCACGTTTTAGGCTTTCCATTGCAATCGCCACCCTAGCATTGTCAGCATCATCTCCTGCACCTGTAGTATTTGGAACTCCTCCAATCGGCCATACATTTGCTGGAACGACATCAACATCCCCTCCTGAATGTCATGGCTGTGTCCTATCATCTGCATCAGCTCTGGGAGAACCTTGTACAGAGGCTTGGCATCTGACTGGGACCAGTTCAGTCTAGGGATCCAGCTGACCTCAGAATGCTGACTCCCTTGGATATTCTTGGCTCTTCATGATGTGCATCTGTAACTGTTTGGTGCTCAGCAGATTGTACCCCAGAAGCCTGAGCATTAATGTCAGCCACTGAGGTATGTTTCTCTGTGCTGTTGGATTGGAAGGTTGGGGTGATGGTTGTGACGCCTTGATGGTGGTCTCCTCAGAGCTCTCCTCCAAGATGGTCTCTTGGGTGGCTGGGGCAGAAAGAGGGGAAACGATTCTGGTTGGCCCGACTCCATCAGATGGAGCTCCTGTGAGACAATGGACATGTGGTCAGTTGAGAGGGAAGGATCATTTTGTCTGACATGAATAATTCACTTAAGACAGGTCATCTGGGTGAAGAGGTAATGGATCCTCACCTCTACGGTGCATGCCTACCTCCAGCTGCTGTTTCTCCTACCCCTTCAGGGGAGCAGGATGACCTGTCTCGCATGACAGAGTTGAGAAGCCTGGCCAGGTCAGCATTGCCAAAGCGAGGAGCAGGTCTGCATGATGCCACGCTTGTGCATTGACTGCGAGTGAGTGGTGAGTGAGCATTTAAAAGCAGCTCCACCTTATCGCGAGTCTGGTGAGTCAGACGGTGAGACAGTCAGTAATAGCGAGAATCTCACAAAGGTAATTCCCGTCAGTAGATGCCATTAAATACAGGCCGTGTTCTTGCCAACACGACCGTGGAGAAATACCCCGCCAAATGCACCCAAAATCACACTCATGCCCAATATTTTAGCCTCAACTGCTTCTTGTGGTCTCGAATTCCACAGTAGGGATGTGGGACATATCAAACTTTGTTATGACACCAATCATCCAAGTACCATTGATTCAAAGTTGTAATATAGTTCCGTAATTACGCTGTTAATCATCTTCATATTTTGTAAATGTATAAGTGGACTTGAAATGGCACTCACTTATCCTCTTGTCTTCAAAGGCAGGGCCAGGCGAGTCCATATTGAGCAGTGCCTCAGCAGCCTCAATCGTTTCCATCGTTTCATCTCCATTCTGACAGGAAGCCTCCACTGCAGAATCAGAAACACAAAACAAATCACTTGTTTTTCTATCATTCTATCCCACTGGCTATCGAATGGTTTTCCTAGCATGGCTTCGTCCATCTCGGCTCCTTTCTCAGCCACAAGTACCTCCACTCATCGGTCTCTAACCTCCTGTCCACCCCCTGCCATTTCTCTCAGTTAGGTCATCTCCATGTTGCTGTACACTTTCAAAACTCTCTTTGAAACCTCACTCAGTGACCTGGCCTGTTGTTTAATCTCCCATCACCACGCGATGGATATATATTGTAGCAAATATTACGATCCCAGACAAGATCCCCAACAATGGCTAGGATACAGGACAGAAACCGCCAATATTTTTATTTTTATTTTGTAAGACTGTGAGGAAAGGATACCTTGCTCCAGGAGAAATTGCATGAAAAACAGGGATATGGTTTATTACTAATACAGTATTAAAATATCTTTAACATCACACCAGAAAATAGCTTACAATTACCCCTTTAACAATGTTAATGAGTACAGTGAACGCAGTAACCCTTAACTGCTATCTTTATTCCCAGTCAACAAACACATCTCAGTTCTCAATCCACGTCAAATACGGTTAGCCCTCAGGAATACCTGCTTTACAGAAATGTTCTTTGAGAAAGAGTGATCCTTTGACACTGTTTTAAAGAAGAGATCTTAATCCTATCAGAAATATACAGAAACTCTGGCTGTATTTCTTCAGAAGCTGTTTCAGCTCACCTTCGAACTGCTTGGAGAGAAACTGCTAACCTAGCTACAGACCTATCTTTTAACTGAACTGAGATGCTGGCCTTCTGTTCACATCTCCAACGAACACTCAAACTGGCAAAATACAGGTACCAGGGCTCCACCCAGTAATTACATCATCCTTCCAAGCTGAAATCTAATTAACTCCACAGGGAATCCCCTTAATCCAAACAACAGTCCAATAGCCCAAGCTTTTTGCAATGCTTACATCGCACCCCTGGCTCCCAAAATCTTTCAACACAGGATTCTTTAAAAACATTATGAACCCAGATTTTTAACTCCTACTGTGCAAAATACCTATAATACAATCTAGCTGATATGATATTCCTATGTTTATCACACAAAGCTAACTTAAATAGGAATCTAAAATTGAAATGCTCAGGGAGATAAAACTGAACTGCTAGAAATGCAAAAAACAGCTAAGCTGCAAACCAGATTGAGTACATGTTTCAAAACTAACTGTTTACCCGCAAGCTGACCCTCATTTTTTGCACGAAGTACCACAAAACGTTTATTACTTTTGAGGTGTTATGTTAATGTTGTTGCGGATAACTGTAATAGTTACAACTCATTACCAATCATCTTCCCAGTCGATTGGCCTGGTGTCATATATCTAACATGGATCAAACAGATCCCAACATATGTGCACTCAAGAGACAGAAAGACAAACAGGGGGAATAAGAGGGACACAAAAGAATAGAGCAAATGGAGACCAGGAAACCACATAGATAAGCACGGGTGTGAGCCTGAATAATGGGAGAAGCATGTGAGGAGAGGAAACGGTGCAAGTCAGCAGTAGGGTACTGCCCCCACACACATACAAAACATGCAGGAGTGTGCAAAGAACAAGCAAGAAGTTAGTTTGAGGGGGAAAAAAAAACAAGGATACAGTAAACCAGGAGTGAACAACTATTGTAAGGGCCGCCAAACCTTCTGACCTAATACTGCACATCAAATGTCTGAAAGGTAGGCACAAGTTTCAGTGTTATTAAAGATTCTCCTGTGCTCAAATATTGATTGAGAAGAGAATGTGCTTCAGAAGCACAAGCTCGATGGCACCCTGGCAATCCAGAAGCTGCCCAGTCCCCATGATACCCTGTCAAGTGTTTTGTACTTTTTGTTTTTCTGTCAAAAAGCAGAGGAAGCGCTACTCAGTAACAGGGCCAGTAATTCAGTATGGATTACAAGGGGTATTAGTACATAGACTCATACATATTGGATGGAATTCTCCGGCCGTTGGGATTCTTTTTTCCTGCCGGCAGCACACCCCCACCCGCAGGTTTCCCGGTGGCGTGGATGGTTTCAATGGAAAATACCCATTGACAAGTGACTGGAATAGAGATTCCTACCGCCAGCGAATGGCATGCCATCGAGAAACACTGTCCATTATATGCATACATATTAATATTCAAAAGCAAGGTAATTGAAACAATAAATACAAAGGGATACAAAAGGAAAAGTCAAACATTTAAAGACAAGATAAGTTGGGACAATCAAAGCAAAATCGAAGTAGAAAGGACAGAAATTTTGAGTACCCAATTCCTTTTTTCTCCACCTGAAGAAGCAATTTAGCATGGCCAATCCATCTACCTGCACAGTTTGGGTTGAATGGGTGAGACCCACACAGGCACTGGGAGAATGTGCAAACTCCACACGGATAGTGCCTGGGGCCGGGATCGAACCCGGGTCCTCGGCACGATGAGGCAACAGTGCTAACCACTGCGCCACCCTGAAAGGACAGAATCCTAATAGAATAATGGTAAGTATAAACAATAAGAATCACCAGGGAGATTCAGGTGGGACCAAAGACAGCAGCAAACAGAAGAGAAACAGGCGAAGGAAGTAAATAAGTGCGAACCATAAATCTTCACAGCCCACATCTCCCTATGGAACTCCCTCAGACAGAGTTGTCACCTCAAACTTTATGTCTTGTAAATGTCAACTTCGTGTTTTAATCGAGTGGCAAGTGATTAAAAAGAAAATCAATGTCCATATCAGACCTAAAAAGCAATCATCACTCAGAGCTCACAGTATTTAACTGTGCCGCATGGAGAGCTGGGCCATATTAGAGTCAGCAAGGTGAGGGAATTGGAATTGAGAATGTGCAGGATCTGTTAAGATTTACTACTCTTGCACAAAGGATTCTGCTACCTGTACCGAGTTGAAAAAAAGTTTATATTTATAGGACACTTTCACAACTTTAGGACTTCTGAATGTGGTTTACAGGCAATTATCTATTTTGAAGCGTTGTAATGAAGGAAACACAGTGAGATTCCACAAGCAGTGACATAATGACCATGTAACCTACCATTTAGTGGTTGCCTATGGGAGAAATATTTAGGATGCCAAAGAAAACCTCCCTTGCTCATCCTAACTATATCATGGGATCTTATGTACTCCTACAGGAATAGGTTTAATGTCTCGTCTGAAAGATATCCCCAACAAATGCAGCACTTCCTCAGGATTGCACTGGAGTGGCAGAGTCGGAGGCAAGTACATTCCATTGAGCCACAACTGACACCTTCAGAAGTAAAAAGTACAGGATCCCCCTTTAGTTCATTCAATTGTTTTAAGGTAAAGTCTTGCAATGTCTGAACAACTTTGTTGAAAATTACGGGATGGATTCTCCCTTGCCCGATATTGCAATCAGGATTCCTGATCGGGCAGAGAATGGAGCATCCCTCGCAAAATGGGTTTGGTGCTCTTGCGATGCTCTGCTCCCCCGCTGGTGGCCTCAGTGTGCTACCCGGGCTGAAAGCCTGATTCACCTCTCCCCCATTTCACACCGATCCCCACAGAAGGAAAGCCACATGGTGGGCTTTGGTGCAAGTTTGCCCAAACGTGACCCTGATACGGAGGACCCATATGTGGGACAAGAGGGTCTGTGCATACTGGAGGTTCCCCGCAAAGTCCATTGGAAGCCCCCCCCCCCCCACCCCAAATGAAAATCCTGATCCCACCGCCACCTCCCCCCGACAAGTAGGGACATCCTCCCCCCACCAAGGTAACAATGGGTTACATCCCCACAGCACGCACACGAGGGTGACCTGCCCCCTCCCCCACCGAACACTGCCCCCCACCACATCAGAGACCCCCCCCCCAATCAGTCACCCCTGCCAGAAGGATGAAGAGCAGTTCAGGCAGTACAGTGAAAGATCACTGCTGCCTCAGAGGAAAGTGATTAAAGCAGCGCTTTAAATGCAAAACTCTCATTCAAGTTCACACATCATTACATTTCACCAGCCAGTGATTGACATTTTATTAGTCTAGGGAAAGGTACTTGGTGAATTGTTTATCTATCTTTCCCTTCAGGCTTGACTGCATCTCAAGTACCCTGCTTTAATGCTATCCACAATGTTTATAAACACTCTTGCTATGATTGACAGCACTGGACCACATCAAAAGGAGCCAAGTGCTTTCAGCTGTGACTAAGAGGAACTGAATGGGCGTTTTGCATTTCAACGGCTGTGGAGGGATATGAAGCCCTTTCAAGTAAACTTGGCTTTCGAGGGAGTCTCTGCCACTTGAAACAACTGCTGCTTTAAACATTTTTGTCTGAAGTAGCAGATGCTAGGTAAGGGTAAGCAAAAATGCAGGGATCTTTCACTGTAATGCCTGGGCTGCTCTTCAGCTTTCTGGTGACTGCCGAGAGTTTCTGATCAGCGTGTACTGTGGGGGAGCGAGTGACCCATTATCCCAGTAATGGGGGGGGGGGGGGGGGAGGGATGCCACTATTGGTTAGCGGGTGCAAGATTTACATTGTGTGTGCGGGAACGGGGGACGCCGCCAGACCTTGGGATTGGGTCACCCCCTCAAATTGGCAACCCGATACCTGGATTCCTGCGAACTCTTCCCCCTTGCATAAATTTTTATGGTAAAGGGGAGAGACTCGCAAACTGGACTCCGCTCCCAATGCCAACGGAGACTAGTCTCAATTCTCTGCCGTCAGAAGTACTTAGGCTCCAGAATGAAGAATCCCAGCCTGAATGTAAACCTTTGGTCAAGACCAAGGCCAATAATCCAACAACTTCAGATCTTGGACACGGTCCGCTATTTTGATATTTTATCCCAACACCCTCCCCTTACAGGGCCAGTCTGTAACTCGTTATGTTTTTATTTCAGAGACTGCCGACTCTTGTTCTGCTTTGAACACATTCTGCTGTCTGACCTTTATGCCACTATTAGCACCAGACTTAGTATTTAGCACTATCATTACCTCCCACTTTATCTTGTGCCCATGTCATAGTTGTCAAATCTCTCCCGTGTTGCCACCTATCCCTGACCTTCTACTACTATCATCCAGTTTTCAACAGTACAAAATCTATTACATTTCTACCCCTCTGGAGAAGTCATATGGATTTGAAAGGTTAACTTTGTTTCTCTTTCCACAGATGCTGCCAGACCCACAAAGATTTTTTGGTATTTTCTGTTTTTATTTTCAGAATACCAGCATCCGTAGTATTTTGCTTTCATACTCAGGTCAATGGAGTTTTGTTGGGTAAGAGTAAGAGAGCCAGGCTGACTAAATCAAATTTATGTACAGATCAGCCATGATATGCTGGAGGACCAGCCAGATGGGTTTAAACCCCCTCAGATCTTTGATCTGCATATCTATGTGAAATTGCTTTATCTAGGTTGTAATTGACAGCTGTCTCGATTGTTTAATTGCTGTAATTGACAGCAGTCTGGATTGTTTAATTAATCTCCCTTCATCCGTGAGTGGATTTCAAGTAGTCAGCTTTGAAATGAACCACAATGTTTATCAAAATCTAGCTATGATTGACAGCTCCTGGACCACATCATAAACAGTTAAATGCTTTCTACAGAGCAAAAGAGGAAGTGAGAGCATTTATGGGGGGAGGCTTCTAGGCAGGGGTCTCTCTTATGGGGGTTCTCCGTAATGGGAAGGGGGAAATCTGTGGTGAGATTTTCTCTTCAGGGGAGGTCTCTGATGAGGGGGTCACACTTGTACTGCGTGGGGAGGGGGTACCCAGCCACCGGACTGCTTTAATCAGGCTGCCGACTCAGAATGGCATTCTGATAGCGGGATTTGTGGGTATCCCTCACAATCCCCGCTATGTATAAATCTGCATGGCAAGGAATTGTGAATTGTTCTGGATTTGCGCCCCTAGCGCGAGGGCAAATCAGTTGCAATTCATCTCCGGCGGAAGAACATAGGGCTGACGTCTCTGCCATCGGGATTCTCAGTTTTGCCGGCAGCCCACGGGTTTCCCGACGGCATGGGGCTGCCCCACAATGGGAAATCCCATTGCCCAGCTGGCGAAACGGAGAATCCTGACAGAGTGCTGAACCAGAAATCTGGTGCGGCGCGACGGAGAAACCCGCCCCTCATCTCCCAAATGGAGAATCATGCCAGTTATCTACTGATAGTTAGCAAATATTGGGAATCACTTCCATCTTCTTTTGACATGGCCTAAAGGTCTATGTTGCAGTTGTCAACAATTTTATAATTAAGTCCTTTTTTTGCCCAATCATTAATTTTCAAGGTTGGGGCCTGCCACCTCCACTATTGCCTTCTAAGCAGGTTACATTGATGCTCATTAAATTCCACTAGCAGAGCCGTTCAATTTGCTTAATTCAGTCATTTTGCACGGTGATTTATTTTTTAAAACTGTCCAATAATTTGAATGAGACAATTTTGAATTCACAGGACTTCAATGCTTATAGCATTTAAATACAACAGTAACTGCCTTTTATTAGAATATTCAAAACCTTGCGAATTGTCTACCAAAAATCCAGTTCATTCCCTCCAGGGTTTTTTTTTTTGTGCTCCCCAGTCACCATCTGGGTCAATTTTGTGACACATCTGTTGTTACGGCTGCTCCTTGCTGATTTGTTATTCAATAATAAACGTCATCAATTGGAACCAACTGCTGCCAGCTTCATTCAACTTGATAATATTCCAAAGTCTTCCCTACTGCTGTATCTATTTGCATACTCTGCCCCCTTCAACTGTTGGTAAACCTGGTGAGGATAACATTTCCAAACTTTATTTCTGGTACTGAATTCCATATAGTGAGCCAACAGATTGGAGCTTTGGTCCTCCTGATTTTCCAGTCAATCATTCAGTTGGAAAATTAAATACGAGGTCATATGTGCTGACCTCTGAACCCAGTTCTCTGCGATCCGTGCTCCCCAAACGAGGGACCACACCGAGAGGCAAGGTTCAGAACATTCGCTCTGCAGGAAATCTATTTAACACCAGAGTGAAGTGGTGATGATGATGGAAAAATCTGAAGCAAAGAATCAAATCCAAGGGGTACAGCGACACACGGAAGCTTATTTCTCAAGTGCAAACACTTGTCTTCTCTAGAAATATTACAAACGGTATTTTAAACAGACCTGCCACAAAGCACGATGACTAACTGTTGAGGATCTCACTTACCTTTGAATAATGGTACTTAACTCCAGAAAGTAAAGCTAACCCTTCAAAGGCTCAGTGGGGTTTTACAATATGCTGCAAGTGTGATTCTACCAGTTTTGGCTAGGAGGGAGAGACAGCGCCGCGTTGTGTCAAACAATTCGTGAGCAAATTCCCATCAGTAATGTTTCCTGCTGCAGTCATGACCCAAAACATTTTTGACAACCGTTTACATTTTTGGTGAGTCATGAAGTTGGACCTCTAAGCCAGTTTTATTAAGTAATTGCTGGCAGACCCAATTATAGGTACAGTCTATGTTTGCTGTTTGTACTAGTACAAAAAAGTCATAGAAAGCATATGGTTATATGCATCAGAAGCAATCCATGTGACCAGTTTTTGAAAAAGAAATGTTCCAGGAAAGGCTATATTTTCCCCTAAGTAATTTCCTACTTTGGAATAACCAGGAGCCATCTGCCGAACCTGTGCGCCTACTATTGGGCAGCAAACGTGTTGATGATTCGGATATGGGTAATGGATGGAGAGGGGGCGGTGTGGAAAAGACTGGAGGCAGCTTCCTGTGTAGGTACTAGCCTGGGGGCACTGGTGACGGCACCGTTGCCGCTTCCGCCGACACAGTACCACGAGCCCGGTGGTGGCAGCGACACTGAGGATTTGGGGGCAGTGGAGACGGAACAGGGGGAGGTGGGGGCCTCTAGGGAACAACCATAGGTTTGCTCCGGGCAGGATAGATGGTGGGTTCCTAAGCTGGTACCGGGCAGGAATTAGAAGGATGGGGGACTTTTCAGCGACGGGACTTTTGCCAGTCTGAAGGCGCTGGAGGAGAAATTTGGGTTACCCCCGGGAAATGCCTTTAGGTATATGCAGGTTCGGGCGTTCGTGAGGAGGCAGGTTGGGGAATTCCTGCTACTGCCTGTCCGGAGGATACAGGACAGGGTGATTTTGGGCGTGTGGGTCGGAGAGGGTAAGGTCTCGGAGATATACCCGGAGCTGCAGGAGGCGGAGGAGGCCTCGGTGGAGGAGCTGAAGGGCAAGTGGGGGGAGGAGCTGGATAAGGGCCTGTGGGTTGATGCCCTGGGCAGGGTCAATTCCTCCTCATCTTGCGCTAGGCTCAGCCTCATCCAGTGGAAAGTGGTACACAGGGCGTAAATGACAGGGGCGAGGATGAGTAAGCTTTTTGGGGTGGAGGACAGATGTGTGAGGTGTTGGGGGAGCCCAGCAAACCACACCCATATGTTCTGGGCGTGCCCGGCACTTGCTGAGTTTTGGAAGGGCTTTGCGAAGGCTATGTCCAAGGTCTTGGATACTCGGGTAAAACCAAGCTGGGGGATAGCGATATTTGGAGTATCGGATGATCCGGGGGTGCAGGAGTCAAAAAGAGGCCGGAGTCCTGGCCTTTGCCTCCTTGGTAGCTCGGAGAAGGCTCTTGTTAATGTGGAGAGACGCGAAGCCCCCAAGCGTAGAGGCTTGGGTCAACGACATGGCGGGGTTTCTCAGGTTGAAGAGGATAAAGTTTGTCTTGCGAGGGTCCTTGCAGGGGTTCTCCAGGCAACCGTTCCTTGACTTTCTCGCGGAACGTTAGGTGGAGGTCAACAGCAGCAGCAACCCGGGGCGGGGGGCTGATTTATTTTCCTTTATGTAAGGTACGCATGCCCCAGTTCGTTTTGAGTTGGGTGTTAGTTTGTTAAACTGTTTATCGGTTAGAGGGTTAAATTGTTTTGTTGGCATGTTGCCCTTCTTTCTTTGTATTATTTTCCTTTTTGGAGTGTTTTGTAAAATTATTGAAAAACTTTAAATCATTTACAATAAAAAAGAAAAATGATTAAACTGTCATTGGTTGTAATGGCAGACAAGGTACTTTTCTCAACTTTACACGCAGCACAGTAAGATGCATTTAGACTGCTGCTCATGTCACTGAATAATTCATTATTGAGCCAAAGCCAGACTGAAAGTCAACAGAGTAATTGTCCTGCCCTCCCTGCTCTACACAAGTGAGGCTCGGACTATCACGCCAAGAAGCTCAATCACTTTCACTTGAGCTGCCTTTGAAAGTTTCTGAAGATCAGAGGGCAGGGCAAAATGCCAGACACTGAATGGTTATCCGAGCTGGCATGCCAGGCGTCCACACCATATTGAGACAGTCACACTGAGTCACATCGGGTACGATAGCACAGTGTCAAGGTCCCAGGTTCAATTCCCGGCTTGGGTCACTGTGGGGAGTCTGCACATTCTCCCTGTGTTTGTGTGGGTTTCCTTCAGGTGCTCTGGTTTCCTCCCACAAGTCCCGAAAGACATGCTGTTAGGTGAATTGAGCATTCTGAATTCTCCCTCCGTGTACCCGAATAGGCGCCGGAGTGTGGCGACTAGGAGATTTTCACAATAACTTCATTGCAGTGTTAATGTAAGCCGACTTGTGACAATAATAAAGATTATTATAAAGTTCGTCTAGTCATGTAGGTAGAATGCCTGACACTCGCTCATGGAGAGCTCGAGTCTGGGGTGCGCTCGCATGGTGGTCAAAAAAGGACCCACTGAAGCCTTTTGATGTCAACTACCAATTTGTCGACGCTACGACCAAGAAAGCACCACAGCTTCCTCAGGAAACTAAGGAAGTTTGGAATGTCCACATTGACTTAGCAACTTTTACAGATGCACCATAGAATGCATCCTAGCTGGCTGCATCACAGCCTGGTATGGCAACTGCTCGGCCCAAGACCGTAAGAAACTACAGACAGTCGTGAACACAGCTTAGTCCATCATACGAACCCGCCTCCCATCCATTGACTCTGTCTACACCTCCCGCAGCCTGAGGAAAGCGGGCAACATAATCAAAGACTCCTCCCACCGGCTTACTCACTCTTCCAACTTCGTCCTCGGGCAGGAGATACAAAGGTCTGAGAACATGCATTAACAGATTCAAAAACAACTTCTTTCCCGCTGTTACCAGACTCCTAAATGACCCTCTTATGGACGGATCTGATCTCTTAACACATTTTCTCTACTGAGTAGTACTGCACTCCTGTATGCTTCACCCAATGCCCATGTCTATGTGTCAACATTGTGTATTTTATGTTTGCCCTATTATGTATTTTCTTTTCATGTACAGAATGATCTGTTTGCGCTGCATGCAGAACAATACTTTTCACTGTACCTCGGTACATGTGACAATAAAGCAATCCAACCAAGTCCTGTGAGAAGCTTGCCCAGGATCACTGCTTATATGTGGCACAGTCATATAAAACAAACAATGCGGTCTCCTTCAGATACAAGCGCATATCTGAGGCAGATAGAAAACTCAAGCAGAGGAAACCCAAGCCAGCAACTCGTCCAAAATTCAAATCACCTGCAGTATCCTGTCGTCTTTGCTGCAGAACCTTCTGGGTACAGACTGACCTTAGCGGTCACCTTGCATCCAGCGAAACCCCACCAAATACCACAGTTGATGAACATGATCATTTTTGTTTTGAAAGACAGACAAGAGGAGGTAGCCTAACTCAGCATTAAATTCAATATCACACAACGTCTTCACCACTGATCCCATAGTCCTTCCACCCGGCTTCAACCGGTCACACCAACATTGGGCACTCCTCAACCGTTTCCGTACTGGCCAAGACCTTTGCACAGTAAACGGGCACAAGTGGTGCCTTGCAGGGCACCTAGACTGCAGCTGTGGTGCACCCCATTCAGTGACTCACATCATTACAAGTCTGCCCCCCTGACAAAATTCAGCGGAGGGCTGAGAGAGCTCCATTTAGCTACTGTGGAAACTATTGCCTGGCTTGGTGGTTACTACACATGATTAAAAAAAACAGAAGTTTTACAGTAGTGGCCACTGTAAATATATATACACACACAACTAAAAAGGGGCTGGTTTAGCACAGGGCTAAATCGTTGGCTTTGAAAGCAGACCAAGGCAGGCCAGCAGCACGGTTCAATTCCCGGACCAGCCTTCCCGAACAGGCGCCGGAATGTGGCGACGAGCGGCTTTTCACAGTAACTTCATTTGAAGCCTACTTGTGACAATAAGCTATTTTCATTTCATTTCACACAGGACAGAAGGCCATTCAGCGTGCAAGCTTTCAAACGCTACCTATCAATCAATCTCACTCCTTTGTTCTGTCATAATGGCCACAACCTTTTCTTTTTTAATGAAAGATTCAATTTCCTTTTGAAAGTAACTAATAAATCTGCTTCCAACACTCTTTCAGGCAGTTCGTTGCAGATCACAACTTGCTGAGCTAAAAAAGAACTAATCTCCTCCAACTCTGTCTGATGACAATTATTTTATAAGTATTTCCTCGGTTTAGCAACCCAACTGCTCATGGAAATAGCTTATCCCCATCTGCTCGATCAAAACCCATCAATTTTGAGCACTTCTATGAATCTCCCATTAATCTTTTCTTCTTTAAATGAACAGTAGCAGCTTCTTTTGTCTCTAGATACAGCTGACCCTCATTGTTGGTACTATCCAATTATCTCTACATCCTTTCTGAAGGCCTTGATATCTTTTCTAAAGTGTGGTGGCTTGGACACAATAAAGCTGTGATCTAACCATGTTTTCATAGTGTGCAAGTATCCAGTATGTTTCTGATTGCCATCTTCAAAGACGAGTTTTGTGAACCCCTGGGTCTGTTCCTGCACCCCTTTATTGAACTACGCGTTGAAAATCCCTTATCCAAAATGCTTGGGGCCGTGTGTATCGGATTTCTGAATTTTTCAGATTTCAAAATATACTGCGCTGCGCAGGTGTGGCACGCAATGGGTACTGCGCATGTACGGTGTGGGTCGAGAAACACATGTGCGGCACGTGTTGGCAGCCGCACATGTGCAGCACGTGTTGGGAACTGCACATGCGCAGCTTGTGTTGGAACTGCACATGCGCAGCTTGTGTTGGAACTGCACATGCGCAGCTTGTGTTGGAACTGCACATGCGCAGCTTGTGTTGGAACTGCAAATGTGTTGGGAACTGCACGTGCTCGAAATAAAAGTGTGGATTTCGGAATTCGGATAAGGGATGCTCAACCTGTATTAGGATGGTACTGCCAAACGTCATCCTTTTGACTAAAATTTAACACCCTACATTCCTCTGCATAAAACATTCATCTCCCATGTGTCTGCCCCCTTCACCTTGTTGACAGGCATTTATTCATTTTCTTCCACGTAACAATGAATTTTGTCCTGTCTTATGGAGCAGGTATTTCCTCTTTGGATCGAGATCGTTAGGGTCAAATACAGGCCTTGCTCTCAAACCGTGTGGGGAACAGTCACCTGATATAAATTTTACCTGGGTTGGCCGAATAGAGGCCAGAGAGCACACTTGGGTGGTCAGGGATAGGGCAGGGATAGCCATTCCCCTGGAACAGCCAAGGTGCCTGGGTGGGTGGCACTGCCAGGGTGCCCAGTTGGCACTGCCAAGGTCAGGGTCCAAGGGGGCCATGTCCATGAAAGGAGAGTGATTATGAAGGATGGGGGGGGTGCAGGGTAGGTAAGAATAATGATAATTTTCATTAGTGTCACAAGTAGGCTTACATTAACATTGCAATGACGTTACTGTGAAAATCCCCCAGCCGCCACACTATGGCGCCTGTTCGGGTACACAGAGAGAATTCAGAATGTCCAATTCACCTCTTTGGCACATCCTTTGGGTCTCGAGGGAGGAAACTGGAGCCCCAACAAACAATCTAGTTCAACCAGAGGCAACAGTTGGGAAGGGAATGAAATTGGTGCTTAGGATAAGGAGGATTTGGAGAAGGAATGGGAGGCTGAAGACAACAGCTTTTGCCATCCATATGTTTAACTGAAGGAAACAGCAGCTGATCAAAGAAGCATTGGAGGGTGGAAATCTGGGTGATGCCAGTGGAAAGCTGGATGGAGCCAGTGTAAATATAAAGACACAGGGCTAACTCCCATGCGATGCAGATGAGGAACAGATAGGGCCAACAGCAGAACCATGAGGGATTCTAGAGCAGGGGCTCTCAACTAGGGTCTGTGCCTTGTGGTCGATGACATAGTTTGAAAGGGATCTGCCAAAAATAACTACTGACTGCGTCGTGAAAAAAAACCAAAAGCTTGTATCCATAAATTACTTACTACCAGGAATAAAAATGTACATTTATTCAAGTCAATTTGTCTATCTGGACCAAGAGATGCCGGCGTGGACTGGGGTGATCTGGACCAAGTCACTGCTTGGCCTCACACCTCCTTACCTCTAAACTCCTTCAGCCCTAAAACCTTGAGATCTCAACCTTCCTTCAAAACTGACCTTGTGCATCCCTACTTTTAATCACCGATACTGGCAACTGTGCCTTCAGCTGCCTCATCCTAATCGCTGGAATTTCCTCTTTAAATTCTCTCCACCTCGCTCCTTCAACTTCTTCTTCTCAGATGCTCCTTGAAACCATCTCTTTGACCAAGCTTTTAGCAACTTGTCCCAATACTTCCTGGTTTGATAATGTTCCTGTGTAGCACTGCTGTTGGGTTAGCACAGTGGGCTAAACGGCTGGCTTGTAAAACAGAACAAGGCCAGCAGTGCGGGTTCAATTCCTGTACCAGCCTCCCCGAACAGGCACCGGAATTGGCGACTAGGAGCTTTTCACAGTAACTTCATTTGAAGCAATTGTGACAAGCGATTTTCATTTCATTTCATTCAAGTCACTACATAAATACAAGCTGTTGTAATGTTTTAGGATGTGTTACCCAACGATTATCTCTATTATAGCAGTGCGGTCAAGTGTATCAGCTTAACTGTCTAGAAGTCTACTTCCTTACCACTACTTGCAGTTTGCAAATTAGACCCAATTTATTCTTTTAATTATCTAAATAGAAAAAAGCATTTCATACACTGGGACATTTCAGAGTCTTAATCAGACTGGAAACTGGAAACCAACAGATGTTTGAGTAGGGGACTTTCCAGCATTTCTATTTTAGACAAAATAAAAATTTCAATTAAAGAGGAACAAGATAGATTCCTTGAGAAATTCACATGCAATCGCATAGTGAAAATGTAGGAGGCAGAAATAATCCATGACTATCTCACAACCACAAGCCTTGATTTACTCACTTTGTTTTCTTTAAAAGGCATTCAACTGGTGTTGAGGTATTCAGCAGTTCAAAGGAACACACTTCCATTCCCAATAAATCTGACAAATTGGTTGCACAATCGGTTGTTTACTATCAAAAGGGCAAAGGCAAATGAGGAACCCACACTAGACATATGAACATGATGCTCTTCCCTTGCCACTGCACCACCCCAACATGATAACAGGAGAATCGATCGTTATCGCAGCAAGTTTTGGAGCAACCATTTTGTTATTGCTTGATTCAGAAGATCAATTCTGAGAACAATTCTATGTACTTGTGAGCACAGAACACGTGCAGACATTGGTCTAACTTCAGCTGAAGTCAATACCATATATATATATATATATATATATATATATATATATATATACACACACATACACACACATATATAAATTTTTTTTAAAACAAACATCTTTTATGAAGATTCACATTGTGGAAAATAGATTCAATGCGGTAATTGTGATACATTCTCAGCGAAAAATGGTGTACTATAGTTTATGTGAAGACACAAGTGGGATGGGGGTTCAATAATTTAATAACTGAACGAAATAACAAGTTAACAGAAATGGTCACCTACTCAACAATATTTTAAGATGTTTGATGAAACAGGCTACTGGAAGGGAGGGCGTTTTACAGGAACAACTTTTCATTTATCTAATGCCTTTAATGTAGAAAACAAAATCACAAAGCACTTCAGAGAGGGAAAGATGGAACCTGAGCCAAAGAAGCAGACTTTAGAAGGGCTGATGAAAAGCTTGGTCAACACGACAGATTTTCAAAAACACCTTAAAAGGGGAGGTTGATGGAGGGGGGCTTTGCAGGAAAAAAGACACAGCAAGAGTTGTTCTTCAGTTTGCGATCAGACTGGACTTTCAGATCTATGGGGCGGGATTCTCCCGCAATTGGTGGGATGGCCCGACGCCGGCGCCAATAATGGCATGAACCACTCCGGCGTCGGGCCAACCGCCACCGAAGGGCCGGCGCGACCTGGCGCATGCACAGAACCGCCGGCGTGGTTCCGCGCATGCGCAGACCGGCCAATGTGTTTCCTGCGCATGCGCAGGGGGTTTCTTCTCCACGCCGGCCACGGTGGAACCCTACAGATGCTGACGGGGTAAGGAAGGAGTGTCCCCATGGCATAGGCCCACCCGCAGATTGATGGGCCCCGATCGCGGGCCAGTCAACTGTGGGGACTCCCCCGGAGCCCCCCCCCCCCCCCCCCGCCCCACCCAGGACCGCATCAGCCGACCTACCAGCCAGGTCCAACTGACGGTCGCTCAGCCCATCGGGGCCCAAAGAATTGCCGGGAGGCCGCTACCAATGGCCCCCGACCGGCGTGGCGTGATCCACGCGCCCGCCCAAAAGCCGGCACTGGAGAATACGGGGGGAGGGGGAGGAGAATCCCGCCCAAGATATTTGGAGGAAGTATGGAAATTGCAGATGTAAATGTGGCTAAATCCAGAGAACCAAACCAAAAAAAAGAAAATTCACTCCAATGTGATTGTTCCTTAAACAGCTGGTACTGGATTGATAAATATACCGAATGCCAACAATCGTTTGGAGTGCAACATCCCTAAAGGTTTACACGGACCATAAATGGGATCAATTGCTGAAGCAATAAACTAAAATCTGACAAAACTAAACACTGGCAAAATTTAAAATTCCTTCAATGCCATGTGACTGGACCTGCATTAATTCACTTGATGCACTATAGAGTAATCATAAGAATCTTCATGCTGGTAATTTCACTCACCACTTCTATTAAAGGGCTTCAAAATCCCTCCTTTGTACTGCAGTATACACTCGCATAGCTCTCTAAACATTTCTCAAATCAGCTGGACTATTTAGCAAAGAGATTGCAATGGTTTTTCTACAAGACTGTGTTGCCCCTCACAACTAGAATACAATCTTCCTGATCAAGGAAGTTGACCAGTGCAGATCCAGACTGCACAAGTGTGCTGCAACCTGTTTATCACACATGGCAGGTTCGTGGAGACTGTGCAAGGCGGCAAACTGATATGCTATCTGGGAAGAATGGCTTGAAGGAAACTTATGTATAGTTGTAAAACTGTTAAATAATTGACGCCGTGCAACATATTCGATGCCTTCTGTTGCCAAGGTTTTCATAATCTGTTACTATATGTAAAAATCTGACAGCGATTTATTTTTCCTTAAGCTGCCCCAGTTCTTACGAGTTAAAGACAAAATGCTGGAAACTTTGGAGGTCTGGCAACTGGAGAGAGATGAGATGTTACACCAGGGTCCCAGGTTTAATTCCCAGCTTGGGTCACTGTCTGTGCGGAGTCTGCACTTTCTCCGTGTCTGCATGGGTTTCCTCCGGGTGCTCCGGTTTCCTCCCACAAGTCCCGAAAGACGTGCTTGTTAGGTAAATTGGACATTCTGAATTCTCCCTCAGTGTACCCAAACAGACACCAGAGTGTGGCGACTAGGGGCTTTGCACACTAACTTCATTGCAGTGTTAATGTAAGCCTACTTGTGACAATAAAGATTATTATTATTACTTTGTCAGAAGTGGAACAGCTGTTAAACCGGGCAGGGAAAGGGGAGGAAGGAACAAAATTCGAGATGGGGTGGAAAGCAGGAGATAAGAGATGGTAGCGAAAGGCAAAAAGAGACAGTAATGAACAAGAAACAAAAATAAAGTGGTGTTGGGAGGAGACATAAATGGGAAAAGCAGAACCATTACCAATAGCTGTCACCCAAAAAAAGGGACGAGGTTTCCACCCAGAATTGGTGAACTGCTGATACGAGAGGCTGCAAAATTCTTAATAGCGGAAAGGTGAGGTGCTCTTCCTCGAGCTTATGCTGAGCGTCACTGAACAGAGTAGGAACCAAGGACAGAAAGCTCAGACAGGAAATGAAGTGCTATATTAAATTGACAATTCCTATGCATTCTGGTCTCTGTATGGGGTCACTGCCTCCTCCATGGAGATCAGTGTCCTCACCGTGCAGGATATATGAAACATCCTCGGATATATCCTGCAGTATATTACTACATAAGAACACACGCAAATTAGGCTGAATTTAAATCTTGGAAGAAAAAAATCTAAGTGAAGTAAATGGGCAACCACACAGTGGGTACGAACGTGCACCGTGCATTAACTGAGGGACCACAAAGCTCTGGGTGACCACTCAGACAAAGCCATGGACCCCGTCTCATTTTTCCAATGAGTGGTGGAATTTTTAATGACTGGAAACAGTTCGTGTCAGCAACGTCTTATCATCAGATACTGTAATGTACTGAAAGACAGATTTGCATTTATATCCCACCTTTCACACATCCAGGGCGTCCCAAAGCAGTCATAGCTGATGAAAGACTTTTGAATTGTAATCACAATTGTGATGTAGAAAAGGTTGCTATCAATTTGCACACAGCGAGGTCACATTAAAACAGCTGGATAAATGACGACCAAATAATCTGTTTTTGTGATGTTGGTTGAGGGGTAAACATTGGTTCGGAGACTGGGAAAACTTCCCTGCTCTTCTTCAGATAGTCAAGGATCAGATCTGAAGCCTAGGTCTGATCTGAAAGGCGGCAACTCGGGTACTGCTGCATTCCTCAGGGCTTCTAACATCCTGACAACGGAGTTTGCACAACGTTCTGATCAGAGGCTAGAGTGCAACCATAACACCAAGGCCGACACATTGAGCAAAGTTATTCTACTCCCAAACCGTCAACATTTGTAAATCACTTGCACATTAGGACATTAAATGAAGGTATGGCTCTGCCCCTCTCAGGTAAATTTACGACAGTACTCAGGCAAAGATTCTTACTGTTCCAGTACTAATCGGGACATTTGAGAATTAGATTTGAGATATTAGGACAGGTGACCAATGTCTGGCCAAAGAGGTAGGCTTTAAAAGAGTGTCTTAAGTGAGGTAAAGTGATGGAGAGGTGCAGGGAGATTACTTCAGAGCTTAGGGCCAAGGCAACTGAAGGCATAGCCATCAATGATGGAGCAATTTAAATGGGAAATGCACAAGAGGCTAGAATTAGATCGGCAGAGGTACCTCGGAGGGTTGTGGGGCTGAAGAAGGCTAGATAGGCAGGCGTGAGGCCAGGGAGGAACTTGAATTTTAAACGTAAGACCTTATTTGGCCAGGAGCGAATGTAAATCAGTGAGATAGATGAATGAGACTTGGTGTAAGTTAAAAGATATGGGCCGGGATTCTCCAATAATGGGGCTAAGTGTTGACGCAGTCGTAAACGCTGGAGCATTTTACGACAGCATCATCTGGCCGCTAGGAGCAGCGATCCTGCGCCGCACAGGGGGCCAGCACAGCACTGGAGCGCTTCACGTAGCTCCAGCTGCCGATATGGGCGGCAGCATGGGCGGCGCAGGTCCGCACATGCACACCACGGCCGGCACGGGTCCGCACATGTGCGTGGGTTGCCGCCTCCGCCCCGGCCAACATGGCAGAGCCCTACAGGAGCCCGGCGCGGAGGAACATAAGGCCCCCCCCCAAGAATTCGCCCACCCGCCGATCGGTAGCCCTATATCGCCGTCCTGGCCATCGTGGAGGCCCCCCCCCCCAACCTTCCCCCCCCCCCGGAGTCGGATCCCCCCTCCCCCAGGACGGCCCCCGCAGCCAGAACGCGAAGGTCACGCCGGGGAGGACGACACGCAAATGACGCCGGCGGGACTCAGTCGAACTCGGCGAGCATTCGGCCCGTCTAGTGCAGAAAATCGCCAGGGGGGTGGGGGGGGCTGCGTTGAGCGCTCCCGACTGACGCCGCGGCGACGGCCCGGAGTTGCGGGATTCACGCCCCCCCCCCCCGGCGATTCTCCGACCTGGCGCGGGATCGGAGAATCCCGCCCCTGGATACCAGCATTTAGGATGATCCCAGTTTATGGTAGGTAAAATGTGAGACACCAGCCAGAAACACATTGGAATCGCCCAGAGTAGAATTAACAAAGGCTTATGAGTGATTCAGCAGCAAATGAGCTGAGCAGCAAAATCAGGTGATGTTACAGAGGTGGAAATAGTGATGTCATGAATAAAGTAGTCCGAAGCTCAGCTCAGGGTCAACCATGACATCCAAGATTTTGAACACTTTATTTTAGTCTCTGACTGTTGCCAGGAGGGGGACGGAGTAGGTAGCTAGGGAACAGAGGTTCCGGCAGCAACTGGAAACAATGTGTTGGATGTCAGATAAATTGTCTAATAATTCAGCAACAGTAGACGAGTTGAGAGAAGTGGCAATGAGGTCGAGCTGAGTGTCATCAGTGTACATGGGAAAAGCAAAATGTGATTTCGATGACGTCACTAGCGAGCAGCATAAAGATGAGAAATAGGAGCGGATTGGGAGGGTATTGGTCAAGCATAAAGCATAGATCCTTGGGAACATCTGTGGTAACAGTGCAGGAGCAGGAAGAGAAGCCATTGCAAGTAATACTCTGGCTATGATGAAATAAGAATGGGGCAGGCAGCACGGTGGCACAGTGGCTAGCACTGCTGCCTCACGGCGCAGAGGTCCCAGGTTTGATCCCGGCTCTGGGTCACTGTCTGTGTGGAGTTTGCAGATTCTCCCAGTGTTTGCGTGGGTTTCGCCCCCACAACCCAAACAGGTGCAGGGTAGGTGGATTGGCCACGCTAAATTGCCCCTTAATTGGAAAAAATGAATTGGGTACTCTTAAATTTATGTTAAAAAAATAAGAATGGAGCCAGGTGAGAGCAGTCCAACCAGCTGGACAACAGAAAAGAGACATCAGAGGAGGATGTAATGTTCTCTATGTTCACGGATGGTGATGTCTTTGTGGTTGACTCAATTAGAGAACATAGGGCTTTGTAAAAGAACAAAGCTATTTATTCACGAACTAAACACTATAAAAGGTTTCTACCATGTGAACGATAGGTACAGTTGGATACTATGGCAAAACACAAATAATTATGAAATGAAAATCGCTTATTGTCACAAGTAGGCTTCAATGAAGTTACTGTGAAAAGCCCCTAGTCGCCACATTCCAGCACCTGGTATGGGAATTGAACCGTGCTGCTGGCCTGCCTTGGTCGTCTTTAAAAGCCAGCGATTTAGCCCAGTGTGCTAAACCAGCCCCAGATGAATAACTAGTATTAATTACTATTGACTAAGGAGCTACTCAATATGCGACTGGACTCTACGCCTGCTATTCACATTCTGCTGCACACCTCATGTGTTCCAGTAATGTCCACCTGTCATCATGCTGCCTAGTGGTCAGATGCTGAATCTCAGTCTATGCATACGGTACCTATCTTTGCTTACAGTTCGGTTGTTAAATTATACACAAATGATATTTTATATATCGTTACAGGGGATGATGTGGTCAACTCTGTGAAAGACTGCAAACAGGTCAGGAAAGCTTTTGTCACAGTCACACATGACAATACTATTTGTGACAATGGTTTCGGAGTAGACACGGAGAGCAGTTTCGGTGCTGTGGCGGTGCTGAACCTTGACCAGCGAGATTCGAACACGAGTTCCAGAAGGAGGGACATGTTCAAGCACTTTGGAAAGTCGGACATGGGGCAGCTGTTTGCAAGGGTGGTGAGATAAGGGACTTTTCTTTGACAAGGACAATAATCGGGTAACATGGGAAGCGGGGGGTTGGGTGAGCAGTTGTTTAATGGGAATAGGCTCGTGAAAGCTGGACGTGTGTGTCAGACAAGATGAGCTCAGAGAAGGTAGAAGGAGAACGAGGAGAAAATGAAAGATCCAGGTTGAGGGCTAGGGCAGCGGTGGAAATTGAAAGGAAATCTGGCTCCCTGAGCTGGTGGGAGATGCAAGGAAGCAGCTGATCAGACGGCAAACACACCAATCCCTCACAGTCTTTGGGATAAAGAGCAGATTTTAAGGGTTGACTCAGAGCTTCAGAGGGAGTTTGAAATGCACTGATAGATGGTGGCAGTCACTTGTAAACATGTCCAAGCCATTAGATATCAACCATGTTTTATAATGCTTGCAGTGATACGCGAGCACTCTCTCTGGGACAGAAATCCCTCATGGCAGGTGACACTGTGCACTAACAAAGATGCTATGACAGTGATGGGGGCCGAAGCATCATCTTGACATTATATTCCCAAGTTACTGCGTGGTGCCTGGAGGGGAGGGGAGGGAGTGGGGGGGTGCAAGCAAGAGAAAGAAGCAATAAGACAAATAAGACAGAGGAGGTCACCTTCGGGTCACGTCCACACACGGACTGTCATTGACAAAGAGCAGCAGTTTTATGAGAAAAATTGACAGATTTCCATACCTCATCAAAAGGAAAGTCTTAAATCAGGTCCTTGCAGACTCAGACTAAAGGGACGATCCTTTACAACAGAGGTGAGGAGGAATTTCTTCAGCCAGAGGGTGGTGAATCTGTGGAACTCTTTGTCGCAGAAGGCTGTGGATGCCAATTCATGGAGTGTCTTTAAGACAGAGATAGATAGGTTCTTGATTAATAAGGGGATCAGGGGTTATGGGGAGAAGGCAGGAGAATGGGGATGAGAAAATATCAGCCATGATTGAATTGCCAAGTGGCCTAATTCTGCTCCTATGTCTTATGGACAGCTTATAACTCGGAGTGGAAAATGTCTGAACCCGGTGTTGCATTGAAGGAGGGAGAAGCTCTGGATGATGACTGATGCTGTAATACAGTAGCACACAGTTGTGTTACCATAATTTACTGATAAATTGGCAATGGCCGGACAGAGTTTGTTTTTAAGTGGTGGCAACAAATTTGAGACTCTTTGGATCCAGTGAGCCAACTAGTGGCCAGAGACTGCCACACCACGCTAGTTTACAAAGCATTTCAAGGGTAAATGCAAAAGTCAAGTCAAGTCGCCATAGTCCAGATGACCATAGGCTGCTTTCCCCTTTGATGGGGAGAGCTGACTGGTGGTGATTAAACCTGAGGGTCACCACACTTCAGGTGAGGGGCAAGGTTGAGAAGGCGGGACCTTCATGAATAACGTCAGCCGGTACGGGGATCAAACCCGCGCTGCTGACCTTGCTCTGCGTCACAAACCAGCTCACAGCCAACTGAGCTTAAGCGGCCAAAAAACATATTACCAAAAGCAGTGACATTGTGGGCATGAATTGCACATTTTAACAAATAACATACATAGATTGTCTCTCCATTACTCTCTCTACAATCACCCTCCTTTCACTGATTTGCCCTGATGAAATTTCTCTATTCACCATTCTAACAATCCAACCAAATGGAGATGTCACTTAGAATTATTCGAGATCCTAACCCTCTAAACACATCATCAGAGCAGCTGTTATGCTTTTGAAACTAAAAACTGTGAAGGAGCAAAGAGATTTGTTGCCCAAGTACACAAATTACTAAAGCCTTGTGCACAGGCCCAATCATAGAATTCTTACAGTGCTGAAGGAGGCCATTCGGCCCATCAAGTTTGTATCAATCCTCTGAAAGAGCACCCTAGCTAGGCCCACTCCCCCGGAACCTAAGTTGTACATTCCTGGACAGGAAGGGACAATTTTATCATGGCTAATCCCCCTAACCTGCACATCTCTGGACTGTGGAGGAAACTGGAGCACCCATCGGAAACCCACACAGAAAGGGCATGAACACGCACACTCCATACAGTCACCCAAGGCTGGAATTGAACCCAGGTCCCTAACATGGTGAGGTTAACCACTGCACCGCCCCAAAGGGGCACTTACAAGTGTAATCAAAAAGTTATGCTGGTCTGTAGAGAGCGGAAATACAAAGGGGAGCAAATCTTGGTCAGGCCCCATCTGGACTATTGCATTTGGCTCTAAGCACCTTATTATCCTTGGAGAGTATGAACCAAAATTTACCCGGGGTTTGGAAGATTGAGGGTGAACAAAATGTTTAAAATGATTCCATAGAGCAGATATAAAAATACCACTTCCTTCGGTGGGAAAATGATGATAATTTTAAATTGGAGCTAGGGTATTCAGGAGAGAAATTAGAGAGCACATTTTCACATATTGGGTAGTCACAATTCTCTCCATCAAAAGGCTGTTGGTGCTGTGACAACTGGAATTTAAAAAAACAAAAGTTTGATGTACTTTTATTAAGTTACACCCAGGTTCAAAGCTGTTTGGGGGTAAAATAATTAAAGATAAGAATGTAAGAAATGGGAGCAGCAATCAATTGGTCATCCGGCTTAAACCTACTTTGCCATTCATTAAGATCATGGCTGAACTTTTACTCAAATTCCACTTTGCTATCTGATCCTTTGATTTCTTGAATAGACTCAACTACTGAGCATTGTTAGCTTTCTTTGGTCAAGGTTTCCAAAGAGTCACAAACCTCCGAATGAAGGAATGTTTCCTCATCTCAGTCCTAAATGGCTGACCCCTTAACTATGAGGCTATGACCCCAGTTCTCAGCTCTCCAGCCAGGTGAAACGGCTGCTCAGCACTACCCTGCCAAGCCCTCAAAGTAAAACTAAAATATTCCGGTGCTGGAAACATTAAATAAAATCAGAGAATTCTGGCTGCATCTGTGGAAAGAGAAATGAGTTAATGTTTCAGATCCATATGATGCTTCTTCAGATCCTTCTCAAAACTTAGGTTTCAATGAGAACATCAAACCTTCTCCATAATCCACAGCAGAGGCTCAATTTACTCAATGTCTCTTCATAGGCAACCCTTTCATTCCAAAAATCGAGTGAATTATCATTGCACAACTTCAAAGTATATCTATCCTTCCTTCGGTAGACATCAAAACTGTACACAGTGCTCCAGGTGTTGTCACACTAAAACTTTCTGTTTCTTAAGAGTATATACCAGTATTTTCCAAATGTCTGAACCAGACTAACTGACCTAGAGTTCCCAATTTTCTCTCTTCCTCCTTTTTTGAATAGAAGTGTTATATTTCGTACCATAAAATCCACTAGTTATGCTCCACAACCGAAGAAATTTTGGAAGGTCACAGCCAGGGCATCCATTATCTTTGCTGCAACTCGGAACCCCAAGATGTAGGCCATCAGACTAGGTATTTGGTTATGATCCCAGCTGATATTAATACTGGACAAGTCAGATCCTAGAATGAAACCTGGCTTGAATTGGTCCTAATTTTTAGAAACAGGAGGACAGTTACTGAACAAATTCTCACAAATTTTCTGATGGGCGTTTAACAAAGCAAAAACCATTCAACAAGTAAAATGAATGCTATTACACCAGACCAACAAGGTGGGAAAGATATCAGTACAAACACAAGAAAATGATGCAAATATTCACTATTCTTTCACCCCAGCTATATCTTTACCGACATATACAAATTCAGAAAGATCTATCTTAAACTCATTAACAGGCAAAATGTGGTTGGACGTCCAAAATCAAAACAAGTGAAAGATGCCACCAAAAAGATTCCATGGATTTTTCACCAACCCACCTAGATGTTTGTCACACCGTGAGCTAACTATTTCACTAAATACGACTTTCCCATAAAGATTTCCAATCACTACACTTCAAGAACTTGCCTTTGAATTCTCTGCAAATGTCATTTCCAATTGGATGGATTCAACAAGGAACTCTCCAGGGTTCCTAGATCTCTGCATACACTCAAGCTTCACTTTCCAAGACAACTTCAGCCCGGCCAAGCAGGACACCACTGCTTCAAGTGGCCACCAACCTTCAGCTGGCCTCTCAGATATTCAGTCTGCGCTCGAGTCCACACTGGTTCAGGTCTTCTCCCCCAGCACTCTCTAATTCAGAGCCCATTGCTCTTCCATATTTCTTCCCTCAACTTTACTTAACCGGATTGGTTTCTGATTTCAACCCTCGTCTCTTATCTCGGACTTTCTTCTGCCCCAGTCCCTGCTTTGGGACCTTCTCGCTGCACCTCTCCGTGTCCTTTTCCCGAATGGCATTTCTCTTCAGGTCACCCGACCTACTCGCACTGTTTCACTTTTCTTTTTCTTCTGCACAAGTGTGCAGGGCTGGTTCCGGTCTGAAAAACGTAAAAAATGAACTGCGAAATGCAGAAGTCCCAAGGCTTGCTGGAACCTGTAGCTCTCAAACTCCAATTTAAACTTCAAACCCCCCCCGCCCCAGAAGAATGAAAACTTCACGACAGTGAAGGATTCTTTGCAATCGTTTTACATTTTTTTAATTAGACCTTGCCATAATCTTCTAACAAATAGTTTATTACATTCTATACAAAAGAAATTCCTTTTGCATCATGACTACACTACACATGCTGTTTGTACAATTACGGTTTAACTAAAACACAGATCAATACATGCAGTAAGTATGATTAACAGAATTTAAACCTCAGATTTTTCATAATTTGCGTTTCACCTACATCTTTCCTTTAAACTCTGAATAGAATAGGGACAATTATATCTTTTTGGGTGGAATCTTTTCAAGGTCTACTAAAGGTAGTGAAGACACATTAAAGTTTTCTTAAGCAACATATTGACCAACTTCTAGTTCTATTTTGTCCTACGGTTTCAACCTTGTTAGTATTTGTGCTGGTCTTCCCCTCTTCGAAGAGGAATGTAATTCAGTCATACGTAATGCAAATGTCTTTTCCCGAGATTTCTAAAAATTAACACAGGGGAACATGGAACTTTTCTTACTCTTCTCCTCTGCTAATCGAAACATGCCTTCAATCATTCTCCCAGTATCTGCGTGGGTTTCTTCCGGGTGCTCAGGTTTCCTCCCACAGTCCAAAGATGTGCAGGTTAGGTGGATTGGTCATGCTAAATTGCCCTTAGTGTCCAAAAAGGTTGGGTGGGGTTACTGGGTTACAGGGATAGCTTGGAAGTGTCGGCGTAAGTGGGGTGCTCTTTCCAAAGGCCAGTGCAGACCCAATAGGCCCAATGGCCTCCTTCTGCACTGGAAAGTCTATGAATCAGTTCTTTACATTTGCACTTGAAACAGTGTAAATCTGATCGGCAACCAACTTCAAAATTATTTTCCTTTCTCATTTCCTCCATAAGAGATTGTCTCTTTTCATTGTTCTGATCAGCACCAGATGAACAAACGTGCACTGAAGCATTTTTACTCTCCCTTTACTCAAATCGTTTTCTAGGTTTTCCACAAGATGTTCCAGTCTTCTGCACACATTCAAAGACTCCCCGTTGACATTTCAAAAATTGAACTTTTATTTCGATTATTCCACAATTTCATCCATGTATTTGTTTATTCTCTTCATTCCTAAACTTTTTAATCTTCTTATTTAGCTCAGCAACTACTTGACCAACTTCATTAAAAGGACAAGCCTGAAGGCTTTGTGCCTTAACGTGAGGAGCATTCGCAATAAAGTGAATGAATTAATTGTGCAAATAGATCATAGAATTATAGAAGTTTACAGCATGGAAACAGGCCCTTCGGTCCAACCAGTCCATGCCGCCCAGTTTTTACCATTAAGCTAGTCCCAGTTGCCCGCACTTGGCCCATAACCCTCTATACCCATCTTACCCATGTAACTATCTAAATGCTTTTTAAAAGACACAATTGTACCCGCCTCTACTACTACCTCTGGCAGCCCATTCCAGACACTCACTACCCTCTGAGTGAAGAAATTGCCCCTCTGGGTCCTTCTGAATCTCTCCCCTCTCACCTTAAACCTATGCCCTCTAGTTTTAGACTCCCCTACCTTTGGGAAAAGATGTTGACTATCTACCTTATCTATGCCCCTCATTATTTTATAGACCTCTATAAGATCACCCCTAAGTCTCCTACGCTCCAGGGAAAAAAGTCCCAGTCTATCCAGCCTCTCCTTATAACTCAAACCATCAAGTCCCGGTAACATCCTAGTAAATCTTTTCTGCACTCTTTCCAGTTTAATAATATCCTTTCTATAATAGGGTGACCAGAACTGCACACAGTATTCCAAGTGTGGCCGTACCAATGTCTTGTACAACTTCAACAAGACGTCCCAACTCCTGTATTCAATGTTCTGACCAATGAAACCAAGCATGCCGAATGCCTTCTTCACCACCCTGTCCACCTGCGGCTCCACCTTCAAGGAGCTATGAACCTGTACTCCTCGATCTTTTTGTTCTATAACTCTCCCCAACGCCATACCATTAACTGAGTAGGTCCTGGCCTGATTCGATCTTCCAAAATGCATCACCTCACATTTATCTAAATTAAACTCCATCTGCCATTCGTCGGCCCACTGGCCTAATTGATCAAGATCCCGTTGCAATCCTAGATAACCTTCTTCACTATCCACTGTGCCACCAATCTTGGCGTCATCTGCAAACTTACTAACCATGCCTCCTAAATTCTCATCCAAATCATTAATATAAATCACAAATAACAGTGGACCCAGCACCGATCCCTGAGGCACACCACTGGTCACAGGCCTCCAGTTTGAAAAACAACCCTCTACAACCACCCTCTGCCTTCTGTCGTCCAGCCAATTTTGAATCCAATTGGCAACCTCACCCTGGATCCCGTGAGCTTTAACCTTCTGCAACAACCTACCATGCGGTACCTTGTCAAAGGCTTTGCTAAAGTCCATGTAGACATCGTCTACTGCACTGCCCTCATCTACCTTCTTGGTCACCCCCTCAAAAAACTCAATCAAATTTGTGAGACATGATTTTCCACGCACAAAGCCATGCTGACTGCCCCGTATCAGTCCTTGCCTCTCTAAATGCTTGTAGATCCTGTCTCTCAGAATAGAACATAGAACAATACAGCGCAGTACAGGCCCTTCGGCCCACGATGTTGCACCGAAACAAAAGCCATCTAACCTACACTGGCACGAGGAGACATAGCTTTAAACTGAGGGGTAATAAATATAGGACAGAGGTCAGAGGTAGGTTCTTTACGCAAAGAGTAGTGAGGCCGTGGAATGCCCTACCTGCTACAGTAGTGAACTCGCCAACATTGAGGGCATTTAAAAGTTTATTGGATAAACATATGGATGTAAACAGGTTATGATATGATCGGGATTATGGAGACATGGCATTCATGCCAAATTGCCCCTTAGTGCCCAAAGATTTATAGGTTTGGTGGGGGATAAGTGAGCCTAGATGGAGTGCTCTTTCAGAGGATCGGTGCAGACTCGGTGGGCCTAACGGCCTGCTTCTGCACTGTAGGAACTCTATGATTCTATGGCTGCAGGGTGATCAGGGATAGGAACTGAACATCCAGAGGTATTCAGTATTTAGGAAGGGCAGGCAAAAAGGAAAAGGCGGTTGTGTTGTATTGCTGGTTAAAGAGGAAATTAATGCAAGAGAAAATAGGAGTAGGAGTAAACTTGCGGGGAAGTGACTGTAAAAGCTTCTTTAGGTACGCAAAGAGAAAGATTGAAGACAAATGTAGATCCCTTACAGTCAGAAACAGTGGAATTTATAATGGGGAGCAAACAAATGGCTGAACAACTAAATACATACTTTGTTTCTGTCTTCAGAAATGAGGACACAAATCAGATACCAGAAATGTTAGGGAACACAGGGTTTGGAGAGAGGGAGGAACTAAAGATCAGTATTAAGAGAGATATGGGGGGCCGATTCTCCGAGCCCCGCGTCGGGCGGGAGAATCGGAGCAACCGCGCCACGATGCTGGCGCGCGATTCTCCGAGGTGTGGAGAATCGGCGGCATTTGCGCTGGCGCGGTGCCGGCATCGGCGGGGACGCCGATTCTCCGGCCTGGATGGGCCGAGCGGCTGCTCCGACACGACAGAGTCACGCCAGCGCCGTTCACCCCTGGTTGCTGCCGGCGGGAACTCTGTGGGAATGCAGAGGGGGGGGGGCCTTCACCGGGGGGGCCTCCGAAGGTGTCTGGCCCGCGATCGGGGCCCACCAATTGGCAGGCTGGCCTCTCTGTCGGCGCGCCTCCTTTCCTCTACCAGCAATGTTATAGCCCTGCGTCATTGTTGTGCCTGCCCAACTGCGCATGCGCTGGGCCCAGGGCGCCGCGTCTTTTATGCGGTGCCGGGTCTCCGATGGCGCGCCGAGGCCCCGCCCCCGCAAATCACACCACGCCCCTGCCAACCCCACGGAGGCCCCAGAATAGGGGTCTGGGAACGGGTACCGACGCCGGAGTAAAACACTCCGGTTTTTACTCCGGCGTAGGCACTTGGACTCATGTTGGGAGAAACCTATGGCATTAAAGGCCGATAAATCCTGATAATCTACACCCCAGAGTACTGCAGGAAGTGGCCCGGGAATTAGTGGATGCACTGGTGGTCATCCTTTAAGATTATATAGACTCGGGAGCAGTACAGATTGGAGGGTAGCTAATGTAACCACAGTATTTAAAAAAGGGAGATAAAGAGAAAGCAGGGATTATAGGCCAGTAAGCCTGACGTCGGTAGTGGGAAAAATCTAAAATTCATTATCAAAGATTTTATAGCAGAGTGCTTGGAAAACAGTGGCAGGATCGGACAGAGTCAGCATAGATTTACGAAAGGGAAATCATACTTGACAAATCTGCTGGAATTTTGAGTATGTAACTAATAGAGTTGATAAGGGGGTGCCAGTGAATGTGGTTTATTTGGATTTTCAGAAGACTTTTGACAAAGTTCCACACAAGAGATTAACATGTAAAATTAAAGCGCATGGGATTAGGGGTAGTGTATTGGTGTGGATAGAAAACTGGTCGGCAGACAGGAAACAGAGTAGGAATAAACAGATATTTTTCCAAATGGCAGGCAGTGACTCTTGGGGTACTGCAGGGATCAGTGCTGGGACCCCAGCCATTCACTATATATTAAGGATTTAGATGAGGAACTAAATGTAATATCTCCAAATTTGCAGATGACAGTTGGGTGGGAGGGTGAGCTGTGAGGAGGATGCAGAGATCCTTCAGTGTGATTTGGGCAAGTTGATCGAGTGGGCAAATTAATGCAATATAATTTGGATAAATGGGAGGTCATCCACTTGGTAACAAAATGGGAAGGCAGGTTATCTGAATGGCTATAAATTAGGAGAGGGGAATGTGCTATGAGACTTGGGCACCGTGGTACACCAGTTGCTAAATTTAAGCATGCAGGTGCGGCAGGCAGTAAAGCCAACTGGTATGTTGGCCTTCATAGCGAGAGGAGTAGAGTGCAGGAGCAGAGATGTTTTGTTGCAATTATACAGAGCCTTGGTGAGGAATATTGTTTGTAGCTTTGGTTCCCTTATCTGAAGAAGGATGTTCTTGCTCTCAAGAGATGGTGCAGAGAACGAGGCTGATTCCTGGATGGCAGGACTTGCATATGAGGATTGTGTCGGTTAGGATTGTATTCGCTGGGAGTTCAGAAGAATGAGGGGGGAATCCCATAGAAACCTACAAAATTCTAACAGGAGAGAGCATGGACGGGTTGGATAGGGAACATGAGGAGCATGGATGGGTTGGATAGGGAACAGCTATCCCCCATCATTGAAGGGTCAGTTATGAGGGAACATGAGTTCAAGGTGAGAGGCAGGAGGTTTAGGGGAGATCTGAAGAAAACATTTTTACACAGAGGGTGGTGACGTTCTGGAGTGTACTGCCTGGGAGGGTGGTAGAGGTGTGTTACCTCACATCCTTTAGAAAGTACCTGGATGAGCATTTGGTGCGTCATAACATTCAAGGCCAAGTGCTGGCAAATGGGATTAGGTAGGCAGGTCAGGTGTCTTTCATGCATTGGTGCAGACTCGATGGGCCGAAGGGCCTCTTCTGCATTGTATTATTCGGTGCCCAATGCTGGGGGTGTCCAAAACCAGAGCTCACAGTCTAAGGATATGGGGTAGACCATTTAGGACTGAGATGAGGAGAAATTTCTTCACCCAGAGAGTGGTCAGCCTGTAGAATTTGCTATCACAGAAAGTAGTTGAGGCTTGCACACTATGTTTTCAAGAAGCAGTTGGATATCGCACTTGGGGCGAAGAGGATCAAAGGATGGGGGAGGGGGGGTGCGGAAAAGCAGTGAGATTAGGCTATTGAGTTGGATGACCAGCCATGATCATAATGAATGGCAGGGCAAGCTTGAAGGCTAAAATGGTCTCCTCTTGCTCCTAAGTTTCTATGTTTCAGTTATCCTATTTGTGGAACCCTTAAACAAGGCTCACATCTCACATTCACACTCATTTCAGAATCTTTCACCCATCGTTTGGACTGCTGTTTAGACTCCTTCAATTCACTCACTAGATCCTCAATCTATTTCATAAAATTTTCCCCACCTGCTATTAAATTCCGGATCAGCTCTTCCATACCATACATCTTATTCTTTTGGTTCTCCAAATTGTATTGGAGTTCAAGAATCTCATTGTTCTTTTCATGACAAAATTCTAGCAGTTCATAATTCTTGGTTTTTGATTCTGCATCCAACCAACTGTTCTAACTCAGCGGCAATTCCTTTTCGTGGTCAAAGCGTTTTTCAAGATACTTTATAGAAACTTCAACTGAAGATTGAACTTCAAGGCATTTGCTTCCACCAGTTTAACATTTAGACATTTCAAGTATTCAGTCAAGTGTGAAGTCCCATGACTGTTGCTCAATTGTTCAAATCAATTTTTGTTTATCATTAGCAAACTCATCTTGTGTGTGTGAAAGTTGCTTCTCCACACAGATCAGCTTTTCCTTTAATTGCTTATTATTAGAACATATATAGAACATATAGAACTGTACAGCACAGTACAGGCCCTTTGGCCCACGATGTTGTGCCGAACTAGTCCGAAACTAAGATCAAATCAACCTACACCCAATCATTCTAGTGCACTCCATATGCCTATCCAATAACCGCTTGAAAGTTCCTAGTGTCCGACTCCACTCGCATAGCTGGGAGTGCGTTCCACGACCCAACCACTCTCTGAGTAAAGAACCTACCTCTGACATGCCTCCTATATCTTCCACCATGAACCTTATGGTTACATGCCCCCTTGTAACAGCTACATCCACCCGAGGAAAAAGTCGCTGAACGTCCACTCTATCTATCCCTCTCATCATCTTACACACCTCAATTAAGTCACATCTCATCCTCCTTCGGCCCAATGAGAAAAGCTCTAGCTCCCTCAACCTTTCCTCATAAGACCCACCCACCAATCCAGGCAGCATACTGATAAATCTCCTTTGCACCCTTTCCAATGCTTCCACATCCTTCCTATAATGAGGTGACCAGAACTGCACACAATACTCCAAATGTGATCTCACCAAGGTCTTGGGGGCGATTCTCCCAAATGGAGCCCAAGAGTTTGTGCCGTCGTGAACACCGTTGCATTTCACGACAGAGCGAAACACGCACGGGGACGACCGATTCTGGCCCCCACAGGGTTTACGCCACTCCAGCCTCCCTTACCGGCGCCAAATGGGCGCTGCGCCAACCCGCGCATGCGCAGTTGGGCCGCTCCAACCTGCGCATGTGCGGGGGACTTCTTAGCCGCGCAGGAAAATAGGCCTGGAGGGGGAGGGGGGGGGGGGCGGGGTGAGGCCGGCCCGCCGATTGGTGGGCCCCGATCGCAGACCAGACCCTATCGGAGGCCCCCCCCGGGAACAGACCCCCCCCCCCCCCCCCCCCCCCACCGGCCCTTCGCGCAGAGTTCCCGCCGGCAGTGACCAGGGCCGGAGAATCGGCAGCGCCGCCGATTCAAACGTGTCAGCGCAAATGGCACCGATTCTCCGCACCTCGGCGAATCGCGCGCCGGCGTCGGGGCCCCGATTCTCCAGCCAGGCGTGGGGCTCGGAGAATTGCCCCCCTTGTACAGTTGCAGCATAACCTCTTGGCTCTTAAACTCAATCCCCCTGTTAATAATAATAAGTTTCACCTATACAAGTGCTACTGTTTTAATACCCATTTTCTTTTCTGGTGCAACTATTTCAGAGGATTCCTTACATGTTCCTAATACTGCCACTGATTGACCATTCAGTTTTCAACAATAGGCTTTGGAGTGCTCTGCCTCATGGCAACAAAAGCATACTGGTTTATTTTCATCCTATTTATTCTATACACCATCTTTTTTCGTGACTCTTTCCTGTTGCCCCAGTTTCCCTGTTGTTTCCAACATGACCAGTATCAGTCAAACCTGCTGCTTCAGATCTTTGCTACTTCACATTCATCCAAATGAGTCTTAATGGTTACTGGAATGCTCTTTCGGAATTCTTCCACTGTCAATATTCCCTACACATTCTCAAACTTTCTCCCCAACTTCAGTGATTGAACCACTAATCTCACATCATTTCTTCTTCCTCAGCAAATTTGCAATCAACTTATTAGGTTTCTATTTTATGGCCCCAAACTTTAATTGATAAACTTCAGGGACAAGCTCATTAGCATAGAGTATTGCCCTTCTGACAGTTTAGTGTAGATATCCATTGGTGTTATCAAGATGCTTTGTAACATTAAAGGTTCAAGAATCGATTGGCTACTTCAACTTCATGGCTATGTTTTCAAATGAGGTGAAATATCCTTCAACTCCATCCTGTCTAAATTTTGGCACTGAACAGTTAAATCAAAAGTCATGCTCTGAACCACAAACTCTCCTTTCTTCCTTTATTGCAGGTTTTTCTCCAGCCAAATCATATTCCGTTCCCCCAGCCGCGCGTTTCTCTATTCCAGCTGTTGTCAATGGAATTTCCCATTGAAGGCACCCCATGCCGCCAGGAAACCAGTGGGCGGGGGTGCGCTGTCGGTGGGATCAGGGGGATGGATTCTCCGAGCCCTTCGGCGCGGTCCCCGGAGAATCGCTTGGGAGTAGCTCACGCGCGCCCTACGCGGCGCGGGTAGTGGGCCATTGACAGAGCGCCCCCCATAAAACTGGCCAAGTTCCCGACAGCATGGTTCTAACCACATATTGGTCGTCAGGAACATCGGCTGGTGACTGCGGACTCAGTCCGCGGCCGCCCTGGGGGGGGCCTCATGAACGGCCAGGGGAGCGATCAGGTGTCACGGATCCACAGGCGCGCGCGATCCCGGGGGGGGGGGGGCTACATTTTTGATGAAGGGCCGCAGTGCGAATCCGCCATGTCGCACGGTGCGCATGTGCGGACACCTGACCGGAAGTGCGGGGCCCCATATCCGCAGCCAGAGCTGCGAAAAGCAATTCGGGACCCTGCCAGCCCCTTGCAGGTAGGAGAATCGCTCAGGCCTTACTTAAGGAAAGTCCAGAGTGAAACGCCAGCTTAGCATAGCCCCATTTGTGGAGAATCCAGCCCCATGAGAATCCCAACAGCCAGAGAATTTCGTTCAATGTCTGATTTCTTTCTCTCTTTGAAACTCCAGCTCAAGCTTCCGCATTTCCATTTCTTTTGCTAATTCGAGATTTTTTAATTTCTCTTTCTTTTTTCCACCAATTCAAGCTATTTAATTTCCTTTTCTATCTCAAGCTGCTTAATTTGTAACTGCATTTTTGCTAACTCGAGCTGTGGTACACCAATTTCGGGCGTCTCCTCTTGTAATTCCAAATGTTGGGTAATTGCTTTGGTGACATTGTACTTACAAAATTCTGCTTTTATTTCTATATTCAATTCACCAAACCCTCTCTGTTTAGCTTTAGCCAAGAATTTCAAATAATCCGGTTCCATTTTCAGTTCCAACCAGTGTAATATACTTCACAGCATATCCTGTCCCAATGCTCAGGACCTCTACTTGCTCACTACTTTAAGGATTCAAAGATCCCATGTAAATGCAAGGATTGTTAATCCCACAACAGTCCCCACTTTGTTATGATACCAGCTGATCTTAATACTGAACAAGTCATGTCCCAGAGTGAAACCTGGCTTCATAAATCCCAAAAAGTTACTGAACAAATTCTCAGGAGTCTGTTGATGAACTTTTAACGCAAAAAGACATAGAAAACTATCTTACACCAGGCAGAAAGGTGGGAAAGATCTCAATTACAAATGCAAGGAAATGACTCAAATATCCATTATTCCTTCATCTAAACTGTATCTTTCCAAAACATACAAATTTGAAAAGATAATCTATCCTATACTCTAATATTAAAGGTAAATATGCAGTGCACAAATTTTTTTAAAAAATAAATGTTTTTTATTGTGTTTTTGAACAATGCATATTTACCGTTATGTACACAGAATAAGATATGAGGGAAGGGCACACACAAACACCCCCCCAAAAAAGTAATAATAAAAAATAAAATAAAGTAACTGGTAAGGTATTATGCACCAGCTCAACAGCAGCAACTCTGTACAATTGGCAAAATTATTTACAACACATAAGTAGGAATCTGTTTGGGGGAGGGGGGGGGGGGGGGGGGGGGGGAGAGAGAGAGACTGGGGAGGTAGATACACATTTGGGTGCCGGAGAAACAATTACAGAGGGTCATACTCGAATGGGTCTGGTGTTGATGTTCTCATTTGCTACAGTGCACATAAATTAACAGTCGAGCTGTGGTTGTACACGCCAACCCCAAAACAAGTGACAGATGCCACCAAAACAGATTCCATGGATTTCTTATCAACCCATCCAGATGTTTATCACACCGTGAGCCAACCAATTTTCAATGAAAATCTATCTTTCTCATGAGGGTTGCCAAACAGCACGTTTGAAGAACTCAGCTTGGAATTCTCTCCAAATGGGTCTCCACTCTGATGGCTTGGATTCCCATCCAAGAGTTTCAACCGCACCTTCTGAGATTTCTTTCCTCTGTACACTCAAGCGACATCATCCAAGCACACTTCCATTTCTTTGACAATCTCCCGAATGGTGCTCCTCGTCAGTTCACCTGACCTGTAGTTTCACACTTGTGTCATACAGCAAAAGGGCTAGCTCCCAGCAGCAAAAGGTAAAAATGGATGAACTGCACGAGGTTCTTTCCAGCTGGTGCATGCACAGAAGTCCCAAGGACTGCTGGGAACTGTAGTTCTTAACCTCCAACTTAAATGTTTTTGTTTTATACAAATTGTTGTTTATGGTCCCATTAATTTAGCAGTATTTTAAAATTAATTTTACTGCAAGTTTTGCACTCTCATTTGATCCTTGGTTCCCCTCTATTTTGGGTATATTTGTTCTGCCTTGTACCGTGAAGTCAGATTCAAAATATTTGTTTAGTATCACTCCCATTATTTTCTTGCCCATATTTTCTCCCGTCTCAAGGCCACGTTTACTTTGACTACTGTTTCTTTTTACACGATTGAAGCTCCCACAATTAGTTTTTATTTGCTTGTTAATTTTGTTTCATATTACACCTTCCTCACCCTATCAATTTTTTCATCATCCTAAGACCATAAGAGCAGAATTAGGCCATTTGGCCCATTCAGTCTGCTCCGCCATTCAATCATGGCTGAAATGTTTCTCCAATTCACCTGCCTTCTCCCCGTAACCCCTGGTCCCCTTATTCATCAAGAACCTATCTATCTCTGTTTTAAAGACAATTAGTGATTTGGCCTCCACAGCCTTCTGTGGCAAATAGTTCCACAAATTCACCACCCTCTGGCTGAAGAAATTCCTCTTCATCGCTGTTTTAAATTATCGTCCCTACATACTGTGCCCTCAGGTTCTTGTTTCTCCAACTAGTGGAAACATCCTCTCCTCCTCCACTGTATCTCGGCCTCTCATTTTTCTGCAAGCTCTATCTCTATCCTAATAAAACTCTGAATGATCAGCCTCTATGCTCTTCTTGGCAACATAAGCCTCTTTTAACCCAATACATTTTTTAGTTTTTCACTGATAGATCCCATATCCGTGAAATTTTTATTTTTTCACTTAATATGTATTGCTGAGAATATAAAAATAATAATCTTTATTGTCACAAGTAGGCTTACATGAAATGAAAAATGAAAATCACTTATTGTCACAAGTAGGCTTCAAATGAAGTTACTGTGAAAAGCCCCTAGTCGCCACATTCCAGCACCTGTTCGGGGAGGCTGTTACGGGAATTGAACCGTGCTGCTGGCCTGCCTTGACCTGCTTTCAAAGCCAGCGATTTAGCCGTGTGCTAAACAGCCCTGCAATGACACTACAATGAAGTTACTGTGAAAAGCCCCTAGTCGCCACATTTCAACGCCTGTTTGGGTGTGCGGAGGGAAAATTTTGAATTCCAAATTACCCACTAGCACATCTTTCAGGATTTGTGGGAGAAAACTGGAGCACCCAGAGGAAACCCACGCAGACACAGGGAGAAGGTGCAGACTGCACAGACAGTGACCCAGGCTGGGAATCGAACCTGGGACCCTGGCGCTGTGAAGCAACAGTGCTACCCACTGTGCTACTGCGCTGCCAATATTGAAATCTTTACTTCGAGATCATGATCAGCAATGATTTGAGTGAATGTCAGGGCAGGCTTGTAGGCCTCAATGGCCTACTCCTGTTTTTTACCTCTGAGTTTTGCGTACTTCTTCAAAAAGACAAATTGAAATAAAATTGCTTTCTAAATGCTTGCTCACAAGTTTATATTAATCTGGGCTATCCTGATCTTGGCAACAGAATCCACTTGCATTCCCAACCACCAAGTGTCATAAAAGTTTTTGTCCGCAGTAAGTAGATTCCTTGATAATGTAACACTTATCTGAGAATGAATATTTGCTCACTGAGTCATGGAGACCTGGAAATATGTAGCCGTTTCTCAACAGTCTAAATCCTTCAGTTTTGCGACAAAATAAGAGTAGCTATGTTTACACAGTTCCCAGGATTCCTCCAAAAGTCATTTGAACAGATTAATTTTTCAGATCTTGTTTAAAGCAGACCAGTACTATATGTTTGAGCTTTGTGTGTGCCAGCAATAAGCAAATATCAGATTGAGCTGTTATATGGAAATACTGCCAAATGCACAGTTGATCAAAATTATAAGCAACAATTTCAAACTAAAATTAGCTGTATTGTAAAGAGGTTGAAATAACTTTTGCAAACTATTCAATGTTTTAGCATCAACTACTTCCTGCGGTAATGAATGAAGAGAAAGTTATTTACAATACAGCTAATTTTAGTTTGAAATTGTTGATTATAATTTTGATCCCCTCCAAACCACATACCAACCCAAAGTTCCCCCCCACCACATACAAACCCAAAGTTCCCCTCCAAACCACATATCGACCCAGAGGTAGATCACTATTCTTTCACTGTCGCTGGGTCTAAATTCTGAAACGCCCACCCCAAAAGCATTGTGGGTGTGCTTTGCCCGGTGGACTACAGCAAGAAGACAATTCACTGTTACCTTCTCACAGGCAATTAGGAATGGACAATAAATGCTGATCTTGTCAGCAACATCCACAGCCCATGAATAAATAAAATGAAGCATTGAACCACCACCATCGTACCTCCCCCATCCCTCCCAAATCAACCCTTCTCTAATTCCAGCCTTGCATCATTCCCCCTTCCCTTTGCCTCACCATTCTGCAGCCCCCATCTTCCCTCTGGAATTCCCTCTTCAATTCCTCCCACCGCCCTCCCCTCCACCTTTAAGATCCTACTTAATAGTATTTGACCAAACCTTTGGTCAGGCTCCTTCGTAGCCTTCCGCAGCTCAGTGCTTTTAAAAAAAATAAATTGTAACTCTGCAAAAGCCATTTAAATGCTCTAAAAGAGTTATGGACAAAAAGAAATATGTTAATTTCTCATTTCCTGTAAATATTTTTTAAAACAATACTTTTATATTTTTGACCTCCACCACGTTGCTTTGTGCAGTTCAAACATTACTAAAACCTAGCTTACATTTATTTCAAATTTTTATTTCAGCAGCAGTAGTTCAGTCATCAGTAGAAAACAGAAATGGAGGTATTGCTGAATTAATACAAGGGAACACAATGACTATCCATGAGAACTTTAAAAATGACAAACTGAGCAATTCCTCTAAGCTGGCTGCCTTTAATATCGACACCACTGACTGGTGAAATAAAATGTCAATAAAAGGAATAATTAATAAATACTGTGACTTGACTGCATCTCTAAAAATGAACCTTTCCACATCAGTGCATTGAAATTCAGTCAATATCAGAGATAACAGCAATTAAGGTGCTTACTTTAAAACATCCATTATACATATTTACAAGGTATTGGGAAAACAAAGCTTGCTTTTTGTGGACTCCAATCTGCTTTCTTAACACAAAACAAGTCCCCACATAAATTGTAGCATTCCCTGCTTTGATCAGCTGTCCTTTATTTTGGCAGGCTCCAGGCACACCACTGCCTGCGCTAAGTTTAGAAACTGTCGTGTTGACATTAGTTTAGTGTACATAAATGGATATGGGCTACCGGAGGAGCTTAGCAAGAGTATCAGCACATCATCTTGCTCTTCTCCAGTGGGAAGTCAAAAAGATTCCCTGACCTCTCAGCTCTTTTCAACATTTAGAATACTGTGATACACTAATGCAACAGGGCTTTCATTTTGGCTGTTCAGGAGATAAGAATTCAACTCACACCCAAAATGGATGAGAAATCTTTCTTTTCCCCCAGTGTGCATTTTTGCTTCAACTTCAATCTGGATTAATCACAGCTGAAGTTAGGTAATATGAATTTATATTGCACCTTCCATGACCTCAGGACTCCCCAAACTACTTTACAGCCAATAGAATACTTAGCTGTGAGGCAGGAAAATTGTCGATCAAATTGCGCAGAGCAAACACCCATAAACAGCAGTACACTTATGACCTAAGTGCGAGGGAGTACGGTTCTCTTCTATGAAATAACACCACACACCCACCCAACAAAGCAGGCCAGCCACAGGAAAACATCACTTCTGAAAGACCTTCAATTCCTTCAGTAACAAGTCTTTCATGTGGACTTGAATCCACAACCTTCTGCCTTAGGAGACTAGAATGAAACCACTGAGCCTCAGCTGCTGCTCAGGAAACAATCCCATTTCTTAAATTTAAAATTCCACTCTCCGAGTTGCTAATAATAGAGCCTGGGCGAGTGTGGTTTATCATCAGGGGTTTAGGAGAAACTGAGGTAAGCTCAAACATTGGATAGGCATCACACATAACCTGCAAATCCACCTCTTTTGTCAAAGTCCAAATATTAAACTAAACGCTAGGGAAGCACGGTAGCACGGTGGCACAGTGGTTAGCATTGCTGCCTCATGACACTGAGGTCCCAGGTACGATCCCGGCTCTAGGACACTGTCCGTGTGGAGTTTGCACATTCTCCCAGTGTTTGCATGGGTTTCGCCCCCACAACCCAAAGATGTGCCCCCACAACCCAAAGATGTGCAGGGTAGATGGGTTGGCCACACTAAATTTCCCCTTAATTGGAAAAAATTAATTGGATACTCTTAAAAAAATTTTTTTTTTTAACTAAACGCTTAAATTGACCGCAGCTGATGAAACCAAAAAAAAAATTGGGAATAAATAATTGAAGGTCAGACGACAGTGCAGATGCTGGTTATACAAACCATTTGCAGTGAATAATTATTAACCACCCAGTGGAAGGGAGTCCGTCAATCTGGCCTTGGATTTTGCAATGGTGCCGTCCATACAACAGGGCACAAGAGAGATTAAACATTCAGATATTCTGCGCATCAGATTTAGTGGGGAGTAAAGTTGAAATTTATCAACCTATTTGGTCTGGGCTATCTTAAATTCCACTGCATCGCTTGCTTACTACTTTAAAATACATTCCACCGCCACCCCATATACAGCCTCACTTCCACTTGTTACAATGCGTCTCAACCACATATTGAGACATAATTTAAGTTATAAAAATATATAAAACAAACAGCTTGCTCGTTAATTTAGTAAAATGTCCCAAGGCACCTCACAGGAATGTAATCAGACTAAATGTGATGCCAAGACACAAAGATTACCTCCTAATATCTGGTTATGGGGGGGGGGGGGGGGGGGCAGAGAAGTGCGAGAGGTTGAGAGAGGGAATTCCCGTGTTTGGGTTGGTGCATAAAAGTAAGCAATCAATTGTATTTGACTCAATCAACACATTGGATCACTCCAGATGTGGAACCAAAAGTAATTGGAGGACAACAAAATGTCAACTTTACAAAATAAGATACTGGCACAGGCAGTCCAAAATATTTGGAAGAAATCGTCCTCCTAATGAACTACATATGCAATGTCTGAAAATAGCACTGAATGGGGGAGGGATACACAGGGCAGAACTGGTGACGCTGGTTGAGAGAGCATTAATTCTGCAAATATACTGCAGTAAATTTATATTGCCCACTACACACCAAGTCAAATACACTGAAATCAATTGACACTGTCACTCAAACGTGCCATAAATCTCATTTCCCTTTAACTTCCTGCTCTCAAAATTGCTAACTGGCTCCCCCACCCCCTTTTCTTGTGCAGATTAGGGCTGGATTTTAACACTCCTCTCCCTCCTCCCCCAGACAGCCCCTCCACTTTGAGTTCTTACCTGCTTTTATTAACAGATCCAGCTGGTTACGTCCCTGATAAAGGGCTGTGGCCATTTTAACCCAGCTCCCCTCCCTCCCTCAAAATCACAGGAGAGCAGAAATTCTTATTGTCAGACTACAGATTATTGTGCAGTCAAAGTAAAGGGGGAAACAATCCGGAAATTAGCTGCGCTCCCGAAGCTCTGGAACAAGGACGTTGGGGGGGGAAAGAAAAGAGGACTGGCTCCAACTCACTCGATTGCTGCTGCAAAAGGATATGCAGCAAAAAACAAAGGGGGCACAGATGCCCCTCCTGCCAGCTGCTCGCTGCAACCTCACGGTTGCATTTGCGAGCCAGCACCCCTGGTCGTGGGAGCCCATGAACAATCTGTGGCTCCCACCTCCAGCGTCTGGTGCAATGGTCGACGCCAATGTTTTGCTAGACTTCCTGGATAAAGGTCGATCCATGTGCAGAACAGTCGGTGCATCGGCACTTCCTGGAGAGGCGGGGTTTCCTAGACTTTCAATGGGTGACCGCTGCACTCTGATTTAAAACACTTACCTTTGCTTCTGGAGCTGCGTGTTCACCCCGATCATTGCAGTGAAATACAACTCCCCGCACACACACACTGCTCTTCAAAGCTCCAGCACCGTCCCTGACTCCAATTATACCCAAATATAGAGCAAAATGATGTTTGACTTTATTGGGGGGAGCACTCGTGGCCTTACATCTCTTTAATTAGTAGTGTCTGGTTAATTGCTGAAATTGTTTCACGAAAAATATTTCAGCATTATTAGATTTTGAACATTCGAGTCATGCAAATGTTTTTTTTAAAATAGCATTGCTGAAAAAGCCAGCTGAAAAAGCCAACAAGCTTTTTCACGACCTCTGGGCGTCCCAGAGGGTCTTCACAGCCAATGAGATACTTCTGAAATGCTATTGTGCCAGAAAGGCAGCAGCAGTGATCTACACACAGCCCAATCTCTCATAAAGCAGTGAGACAAAGCGCAGAGCAATCTGTTTTACTGATGCTGGTCAAGACCAGATACAATAATAATCTTTATTATCACAAGTAGGCTTACATTAACACTGCAATGAAGTTACTGTGAAAAGCCCCGAGTTGCTTGTTCAGGTACACTTGAGGGAGAATTCAGAATGTCCAAATCGTTGTGTTATGTAATTTGGAATAACACAAGCTGCCACTTGATGCAGGTTTGAGTAAAAGATCCTCCAGACTTTGAAGTGAGTTCAATGTGTTTTATTGAACTATCAGCACAGTTCTCAATGAGTTTGACTCTCTGCTAATCTAAATGTAGTAACTCAGTCTAACTGAACCAGCCTTGCTCTAAACCACGTGCTGGGGTGTGATGCTGAGGATACACCCTGTCTCACTCTGTAGATGTTGGTCTGTGGAAAGAGGCGGGGTGTGAGTGCTTCATCCCTTTTATAGTGAGATACCACCCCTGAGTGTCCTGACTGCTCATTGGTCGTGTCCTATTCTATGTGTTCACATAGCTGCATGTTTGCATTTCATGACATCTCCCTTTTTTTATATGTTTTGTTGGCAGATGTGAATGTATTTACATGTGAATGAGTCTGTCTAACATGATTGACCGAGGACAACCGAACAGAGCAAACAAAACAAACGTTCACAAGTCCAGTCTCTGAGGCCTGCGTCTGATCCTGGTCGACCGCCGGAGAGGTGGCGGAGGGGACGATGGCGCCTTGACAGGTGGGATGGAAGACTAACTGGTGACCTCGTGGTGCGAGGTATCAGGAGGTGGCAATTCAACATATGAAAATGGAGGAGAAAGTGGTTGCGGGCAGGCAACTTTGCGCAGTGCCCGTCGATTCCTTCGCACGATGGAGCCATCAGCCATACGTACAACATAAGTGCGGGGCGCCACCTGTCGAATAACGACAGCCAGGGCGGACCACCCACCATCCGGTATCTTGATGCTGACAGTGTCTGCCGGAGATAGCACGGCCGGATCAGTGGCATGGGCATCATAGCCCTGCTTTTGACAGTCTCCGAGCTGCTGCATCTTCTGCAGCACCGGGAGGTGATCCAGGTTGGGCAGGTGTATGGCTGTTAGCGTCGTCTGCAGGTCCCTGTTCATCAGGAGTTGAGCCGGCGACATGCCAGTGGACAATGGAGTCGCCCTGTACGCGAGCAGTGCAATGTGTATGTCGGAAGCAGAGTCCACGATCCTGCAGATGAGCTGTTTCACAATGTGTACCCCTTTCTCGACTTTTCCATTGGACTGCGGATAGTGCGGACTGGAGGTGACATGTTGGAAATTGTATGACCTGGCAAATGTGGACCATTTTCGACCTGTAAAGCACGGGCCATTGTCGCTCATGACGGTGATTGGGATGCCATGCCTTGAGAACGTCTCCTTACAGGCTTTGATGACGTTCCGAGAGGTTAGGTCCGGGAGCTTCAGCATCCCAGGGTAATCCGAGAAATAGTCGATGATCAATACGTAGTCGCGACCATTAGCATGAAAGAGGTCAATGCCAACCTTCGACCACGGAGAGGTCACTATGTCATGCTGTTGGAGCGTCTCTTTACTCTGCGCTTGCTGGAATGACAATCCTGTCCAGCTTGAGGATGATACCATCAATGACAGTCAGGTCATCCTTTACATTGTAAAATTGTGGGCACTGCCCTTTCTACCAGCCATTGATGAGGTTGTAGATGACGCGCTGCAAGAGGGGGTCTTTGGCTGTCTCATCATGGATGAGAACTACCATCTCATCTGTCGCTGGGACAGTGCTAGCACACAGCTGCACTTGCAATTCGATGTGTTGGATGATCTCCAGCGGCTCACTGTGCGAGGTGATGGAGCGGGACAATGCATCAGCGATGATGAGCTCCTTGCCAGGTGTGTACACCAAGTTAAAGTCATACCTCCTAAGTTTAAGCAGGATTCTCTGCAACCGAGGCCTCATGTCGTTCAGTTCCTTGTGGATGATGTGGACCAGAGGCCTATGATCCGTCTCGACAATGAATGTCGGCAGGCCGTAGACATAATCATGAAATTTAAGGATGCCGGTGAGAAGACCCAAGCACTCCTTCTCAATATAAGCATATCTGGTTTCAGTGGACGTCATCGCCCTTGATGCGTAGGCTACTGGTGCCCAGGATGATGTGTCATCTCGTTTAAGCAACACCGCACCAGTGCCATCCTGACTCGCATCTGTGGATATCTTTGTCTCCCAGTCCGGGTTGAAGAATGTTATGACTGGTGCAGTGGTGAGCTTGGCTTTCACCTCCAGCCACTCTGTCTGGTGTGCTGCCTTCCACTCAAAGGCAGTTGACTGTTTCACCAGGTTGCGTAGGGCCATGGTGTGTGTGGCCATGTTTGGAATGAACCTGCCCAGAAAATTGACCATACCCAAGAAGCGCAGCACTGACTTTTTGTCCTCAGGGACCTTCATCGCCTCGATGGCCTTGCTTTTGTCTGTGTCTGGGCGCACACCATGCTGTGAGATCTGGTCGCCTAGAAACTTGAGCGTCGATGTGCCAAAACAACATTTGGACCGGTTTAACTTTAGGCTGTTGGCATGTACACAGCGGAATACCTTCTGGAGACGGGACACATGTTCTTCAGGGGTTGTAGACCATATGATGATGTCGTCCAAGTACACACAAACCCCTTCAATGCCTTCCATCATCTGCTCTATGATGCGATGGAATATCTCCGACGCCGAGATGATGCCAAATAGCATGCGATTGTAGCAGTATCTGCCAAAAGGCGTGTTGAAGGTGCAGAGCCTTCTGCTGGACTTTTCCAGCTGAATTTGCCAAAATCCCTGTGATGCATCCAATTTGGTTAAGAAGCACGCGTGTGCCATCTCACTCGTGGGTTCTTCCCGCTTCGGGATGGGGTAGTGTTCCCGCTTGATATTCTTATTGAGATCCTTGGGATCAATGCAGATGCACAGGTCCCCCAAATGCTTCTTAACTCACACCATCGAGCTGACCCAGTCAGTCGGTTCGGTGACCGCGGATATGATGCCTTTTTGTTGACGATCCTTGAGCTGTGCCTTCAGGCGCTCCCTCAGTGGAGCAGCGACACATTGTGGTGCGTGGACCACTGGCTTGGCATCAGGTCGTAGCAGAATCTTGTATCGATACAGCAGCGTGCCCATCCCGCTGAACACATCTGGATACTGGGCGAGGATGTCGTCAATGCCGGCCTGAAGATCCACATGGGAGGATGTCGTGGTGTAAGCCCTTTGAATGAGGTTCAGCTGCTTGCAGGCGTGCGCACCTAGTAGGGATGCCCTGTCCGGCTTAACAATTTCAAAGCGTAACCGTGCCTGTGTGTGTCGATTGGCAGATGGCAGGATCCCAGTGCCGTGATGACATTCCCATTGTAATCCAGGAGCTTGCAGGCAGCTGGAAGGACTGTGGGGGGCTTTTTAATGCGTCTGAAGTCTGCCTGTGGGAGGAGGTTGGCAGAGGCACCGGGGCCCAGCTTGAACTGGATGGGGCAGTGGTTGACCTTCATCACTGTTCGCCATTCGTCCTCGGAATCCACAACAGGGATGGATTGGACTTGCGATGTGTCTGGTGTGGCATATTCACACGTTGCAATAATGCGCACACAGTAGGCGTTGTCCAGGCATTCATCGTTTGGATCCGTTGCACTGCCGGGATCAGAATCCTGTAGGCGTTGTTGCACACTCCGGATGCGCCGTCGTCGGAATTGGGAGCGCTGGCTCCTGACTGGTGGTGCAGATCTGCACAGGGCTGCATAGTGGCCTGGCTTCTCGCAGTTTAAACAGCGTCTGCCTCTTGCAGGGCAGTGTTTCTTTAAATGGGCGGTGCCACAGTTCGAACACGTCATGACGTCGGCGTTCTGACGCTCCGTGCATCGTTGCACATGCGCAGTGCGGTTCTCAGACGTCTGCACCTGCACAGTGCGGGTTTCGGCCGCTTCGTTATCCCGTTCGCATCGCGCATGAGTCAGGCCCCAGGATGAGCGCGCAAAATGGCCACTTTCGTCAATGTTGAGGCGCTGCATCCGGGAGATGGCCTGCACACTCTCCGCCTTGTGGGAGGCTAGTCAATCATTTTTTGCCGTTTTGTACTGGAAATAGCGATTTTTAGCGTGCTCATGCACTGTGCATTTTTCAGTCGCGACTGGCAGGGTCATATGCTTGATCTTCAGTACCTGCTCTCTCAGAGGATCAGAGTGAACTCCAAAAACGATTTGGTCTCTGATCATGGAGTCAGTTATATCACCGAAGTTGCAGGATTGAGGTGAAGGAATCGTCTTTACCTTGCAATCGCTGCTTGAATATGTAGCGCTTGAAGATTTTGTTGGTGTCCACCTCACAGTGGCTGTCAAACATGTCCAGGATGGTCTGAAACTTTGTCTTGTCCTGGTCTTCGGCGAAGTGAAAGGAGTTGAATATTTCCAAGGTGTGATCACCCGCTGTGGTGAGAAGAGCTATCTTCCGTGCATCAGACACACCATTGATGTCTGATGCTTCGACGTAAAGCTGAAATTTCTGCTTGAATGTCCGCCAGTTGGCACTGAGATTGCCGGAGGTCCTGAGCTGGTGAGGAACCTGAATCTTTTCCATTGTGCTGGTATACATTCGCTGGTCGTCACAGATCTTGCTGAGTTGAACTAACTAGATTGAACAGACTCCTGGTATCATGTTGTGTTATGTAATTTGGAATAACATAAGCTGCCACTTGATGCAGTTTTGAGTAAAAGATCCTCCAGACTTTGAAGTGAGTTCAATGTGGTTTATTGAACTATTAGCACAGTTCTCAATGAATTCGACTCTCTGCTAATCTAAATGTAGTAACTCAGTCTAACTGAACCAGCCTTGCTCTAAGCCATGTGCTGGGGTGTGATGCTGAGGATACACCCTGTCTCACTCTGTAGATGTTGGTCTGTGGAAAGAGGTGGGGTGTGAGTGCCTCATCCGTTTTATAGTGAGATACCACCCCTGAGTGTCCTGACTCCTCATTCCGACGTGTCCTATTCTATGTATTCATTAGCTGCATGTTTGCATATCATGACACAAATTACATCTTTCGGGACTAGTGGGAGAAAACCAGAGCAACCGGAGGAAACCCACGCAGACATGGGGAGAATATGCAGACTCCACACAGACAGTGACCCAACCTGGGACCCTGGCGCTTCCAAATACCAGAGACATTTTTCCTGCTTTTCTTTGAATAGTGCCACGAGGACCTTTTCATTACAATCCAACTAGACGGTGTACTTGGTCACCGCTTTCGTGCCCTCAGAGACCGGGAGGGATTCACCGACCAACCCGCTGCTTGTTTATTTAGCGGTGGAGGTTGCCCGTCAGAAGGATTTCCTCGTCCCGCCATTGTTAACGGGATTTCCCATTCACAACTCCCCTCGTCGCCGGGAAACCCGTGCAGTCGGTGGGACCAGAATATCCCGCCTGCATGAACAGCCAGTTCCGCCCGGAGCGTTTTTGCCAGTTTCCTCGGCAGCATGAGGCGGAGAAGGTGTGCCGCTTGTTGAAGTGAATGATGTGCGTGGCCTGGGAGGCGATGCGCTCAAAAATGGCGATCACGAGGGAGTTTATGACGCTCATGGCCTTGGATGAGATCCAGCTGAGGGGTTAGTTTAAGGTCTCATCCAAAAGATTGCACCATTCAAAACTCAAGCACTCCTTCGGTGGGGTTGCGTGTCAAGTCCCAAGGAAGCTCGACATTATTGGATGAGTAGGGCGCGACCTAATGAAAGGTTTCTAAGTGAATTGCTGGGTGCTTCCTGACAGCCAAGCCGGTGAGACCGCGACCAGTATCTAATGCCAATTACGACCAGAAATGATGCCCCGTGGACTTCACGTCGGAAATTACTATCCACCAGCTGATTCACCTGGGCCGAGTGCGGCAGCTCTGCGCTCCCGCAGAGCAAACCCCAGACAACATGCAGCCATGCCCCAAGCAGACCCGCTCCACGATTGGGAGATGCCAAACTGGCGAGACTGTTGGACGCGGTTGAGTCTGGTTGGGATACTTTGTTCCATCGAGGGGGTCGGAGAGTCAACCACTGGATAACCAGTGCTGCATGGGAGACAGTGGTCGTCAGCGTGGGGAGTGTCACTAGGAAGACCCCCACCCAGTGACGAAAGAAGCTAAATAACTTTTACTGGGCTGTGGGTGAGTTGGCATCGGCCCCATTTTTATCATAGAATTTACAGGGCAGAAGGAGGCTATTCGGCCCATCGAGTCGCACCGGTCCTTGGAAAGAGCACCCCACTTAAGCCCATGCCTCTATCCTATTCCCGTAACCCCACCTAACCTTTTGGGCACTAAGGGGCAATTTAGCAGGCCAATCCACCTAACCTGCACATCTTTGGAATGTGGGTGGAAACTGGAGCACCCGGAGGAAACCCACACAGACACAGGGAGAATATGCAGACTCCGCACAGATAGTGACCCAAGCAGGAAATCGAGCCCGGGTCCCTGGCGCTGTGAAACAACGAAGATAACCACTGTGCTACCGTGCCGCCCTAGGGCGGGAGAGGACCCAGATAGACAGTGGGTTGCCGGACATCAGAGTCCTCAGCTCCCCAATGAAGAACTGGCCCTGGAGGTCGCTGGGGCAGCCAAGGACAGGTTGATCACTGACATGAAGATTTGCATTCGCCGCAGAAACCCACCCTGATGACCTGTCACATGTATGTTCTTCATGCCAGACAATGATCCTTCCCTCTCACTGATCATATGTCCATTCTTCTGTGGATCTGATTTATCCAGCCCATCCCGCTCTCCCGGGCTGCCTCCCAAGAGAACACCCAGGAGGAGAGCTCAGAGGATGTCACTATCGAGGCCTCATAGCTATCATCCCTACCCTTCACCAGCGCAGACACACACCTTGGTGGGTGAAAGTAGTGGACAGACTAATCTGGGGCACAATCTGATGAGCACCACACAGTTGCTAATGCACTTCAGGCGGAGGTAGGAATCCAGGAGCGATAGCAGTCAGAGGTCTGCTGGATCCCAGCCAGATGTCGAGCCTCTGGACCAGGTTATCCCAGAGCTGATGCAGACGCTAATGGGCCGTGAGATTCAGAGGGGGATGTCAGAAACACTCCAGCGGGTCCATACCGATTGAGGGTGTCCCAAAGGGGCAGGAGATGGCACAGGCAATGCGTGGTACAGAAGCCAACACTGCTTGGGTGGTGACCGCAGTGGAGGGCCTGGAGCACGACGTCAGCAGCATGAGTGGCGGTATCCAAAGTGTTGCTCGGTCAGTGACGGTCATGGCTGAGGGCCTCGACTACATGTCCTGGTCACTGGTAGACATGTCCTTGACCCAGGCGAACCTTGCCAAGGCACTGCAGAGCATGTCCCAGTGTCACATGGGCATTGCCAAGGCACTGCGGAGCATGTACCAGTCACTGGGGGACGTGCCCCAGACTCATGTAGACCTTGCCGTGGCATTACGGAGCATGTCCCAGTGTCACATGGGCATTGCCAAGACGCAATGCTGTATGTCCCAGTCACTGGGGAATATGCCCCAGACTCAGTGGACCTTGCTTAGGCACGGTGGAGCATGTCCCAGTCGCTGAGGACTGTGTCGCTGATGCAGGGGGACAATGGCGAGACACTGCAGAGCGTGGCCCAGTCACAGAGGGGCATCGCTGAGGGCAACGACACTACGGCGCTGACAATGGGGAGCCGCCAGATCTGGCCGAGCCAGATGACCCACGGGGCTTTAGAGCTCACTCCACTCCGTTCCAAAGTGTCTCCCAGGGCTCTTCGGGCATCGACCGGGAGGAGGAACCAACCTGGAGTCTCCCCACAGGGAGAGGATGGCGGTCACCAAGTCTCCCGAGTCCCCCCTTCCTGACAACGACACGTCTCAGGGTCAGCGGGCAACACAGGGTGGCACCGCAAGGCACGTGCATCTGGCAAGTCGGCCGGGGCCCTCCGGCCCTCTGGAGGATGCCCGCCAGGGGCATGATAGGCCACCGGGCATGGTAAGCAGTAGGCAATAGGCAACCCCACCCCCAAGGCATATCACGCGCAGGTGGTGGGTGTGGGTGCGCTGTCAACAGACAGGAGTCAGACTATGGCATAGATTTGAGGAGCAGCAGAGCTCAGCTCGTTATCACCCCTCTGCTGCCTTGTATATTGACCCACTGACAGTGCTGACACAGGTCCTTCACCCTGGAGTGATGTAGCACATACCCTGGGAGGGTGGAACAGAACGATTGTGATGGGGGGGGGGGGGGGGGGGGTGAAGGAGAGGTGGATCAAGTGGAGGGAGAGAGGGCGAAATGACGGACGAAGCCATGTCCTAGGAAAAGTAGGCAAAGAGGTGGGCCTCCCTGGCATGCCGGACCCTCACTGCCGGCAGTCCTCCATCTTCTGGCTGCTCCCGTGGGTCCTCCTCGGGCTCATCCTCTAGCCCCTCCTGGTCCAGCTTCTCCTCCTCGGACGAGGCCGCATGCTCCTACTCCTCCACCTCCAGCCTGTTGCCCCGCTGCTGTGCCAGGTTGTGGAGAGCACAGTAGACCACCACAAAGCAGGTGACACTTCTGCAGTACACCACCAGAGCGGTTGAGGCATTGGAACCACATTGGACAGCCCAGAAGACCATACGGACTCCGCATCAGTCCCTGGCCTCCGGACTTGGGTCAATCAGACAGAATCTAAGCGGGTACCCCTAATTCCCCAAGAGCCAACCAGTCATCCTGGGGTGTCCCTTAAAGATGCCGGGGATCTCCGACTGCCCCAGGATGTAGCCATCGTGCACACTCCCTGGGAAGTGTGCACACACATGCATGATCTTGAGATATTGTTCCGGGAATGGAATCCCTTCCTGTTAATGAAGGGCGCTCCTGGACCGCCTAGTGCATGCAAGCCGACAAGCGTGACATCTATTACCCCTGGGCATCCTGACAATGGCAAAGAATCCTGCTGCCGAGCATTTTGATGGGTCTAGTTCAGGTCAATGTTTATATACTCAGCTGCCCAGGCAAACAGGGCATCCATGACTTTACGGATGCAAAGCTATTGGTTGCGATATGCCACACATGTCCCTGCCTGAGCCCTGGAATGAAACTGAGGCGTAAAAGTTCAGATGGCCACTGGGAGCAGCTATCCTCCTCCTCCACGTGGTGCCGGGTCCCAAGGCTGTGGGGCGGGCCCCTGCACAAAGGATGCCGCCTGCAGCCTCTGTCAACATTGCTGCTGCCGCCTGCTCTGGCGTCTGGCCACCTGGACTGCCACTGCCACCAAGAGGGCAGCTGCTGTTGGGTCTACAATATCATTCATCATAGGATATCTGTAAGGAATTGGAGAGGGTGAGAGACCGACAATCAGTTAGGGCTTCACCCCAGGACCCTGGGATCCCCCAAACCTCCCCCACCCTTACATTCCCTGTCATCTCTCAGGGTGCCATCCAAAGAGCCGGTTGTGCAGGGGATCCCGCCCTATACGTTATCCCCTGCCACAGTAGGGGCCCCTGGGCACCGGACCCCAGATGCCCGCTGGGAACAGCATAGACACAGCGCAGGCTCCCTCCCCGATCCACTCACCCACCCACCCTCTGGCCGTGAGATGTCTCCAGTGTTGAGGCCCGGTTCTTGGACGTTTGATTGCTGGCTGCTGCCTCGGTAGTGTTGATGCCTCCAGTGTTCAGGTGGAGTGTCCAGGCCTCACGGTCTGATTGGGGTGCCAGGCAGTAACACTGGCCTGTGATATGGTGCGTCTACCCTCGGGGAATCGACTTGGGAGCTGTGAAGTGCTCACATTACTAACATTGCAAATTCCCTATTAGTGATTAGTGCTGGTCAGTGGGAGTTAAAATGACTTTCACCATATTACCACGGATGGTGCTCTGTCCTGGAGGTGTTATGTGGGTTGGGGAGGCAGCGGCTGGAGTTGTGGCCTGTGATGGATATACGATCCGGGTGTGACATGCCAGACCCGCTGACACTGAGCACCTCGCAGTTCCCCAGCTAAAGGGCACCCACGTGACCACTTGCTGGAGAGCCGGTTAGATCACGGGAGGCAGATAGATAGGGGGTTCCTCCCCTAATGGAATAGAGCTTGGTCTGAATTGGTGATTATTGGTTTCTCGCCTCGTTGCGGCAGGATTCGCATCTCGCTAACGGGAGTGGGCCGGATAGATCGGAAACCGATTGGCGCTCGACACAATTCCCGATTACGGACTCTCGCATGATCTAACCAGCTCGCACTGATTCGCTCCCGGCCATTAGATCACCTCCCTAGTCTTTTGGCTCAGATGCTAAACTGAAGCGCTATCTATCCCCGAAGGCTGCAAGATATTCTCTAGCCAGATTCAAAGAAGAAAAGCAGACGAGTTCACTTTGATGTCCTGGGAAACATTTATTCCTCAACTAACATCATTAAAACTGATTATCTGGCAGTTATTCCACTGTTGTTTGTGGGACCTTGCTGTGTGCAATTTGGCCACGGTTATCCCTGCAGCGCAACAGTGACTTCATGTTATAACCTGCCTGCTTACCAGTGGCTGGGGACTAATGGCAATCCCACAATCCTTTGGGAGTATGAGCTTCCCCAATGAGGGGGGTGGTGAAACCATTAGCAGATTCCCTGCATAAATAAAGCTGGCCAGTTTGGAACCGGCGAGAGGAGAGTGAGCAGCAAGGGGTTGCTGCTGATGTTGTATATATATATATGTTATTGTAAATAAATGTTATTTCTTTCTATGGAAAGCTGGAACCAGTACGCACAACGAATGCGTTACTATTTCCGGGCAAACAACATCACCGAAAACGAGCGTCAGGTGGTCATATTGCTCACTGCCTGCGGCCCGCATACGTTTGAGGTGATTAGGACCCTTACGTACCTAGCTGCGCCAGACACAAAAACGTTTGATGAACATGTGAACTTAGTGGGGCAACATTTTAACCCAACTCCGTCCACGATAGTCTAGCGTTACCGGTTTAATACTGCTGAGAGGACCCCAGGAGAATCCCTTGCCGATTTTCTGTCCAGGCTACGCAGGATTGTGGAGTACTGTGACTATGGTGAGACCTTGTCAGAAATGTTATGCGACCGTTTGGTTTGCGGTATTAACAATGCGGCCACCCAGAGAAAGTTGTTAGCCGAACCAACAATGACATTTCATAAGGCCATTCAAATAGTATTGTCCCGAGAGAGCGCAGAATAGGGAGTGCAGGAGCTACAGGGAATGGAGGTGCATGCCTTGGGGCGCAACCCCTTCTGTCCAAAAGCGTCCCCCCGCACCCCTACGGTACCTTGGGCGAGGCGACGTCCGGATCGATGCCAGTGGCCGTCGGACATTCCTCCCCGATGGGAGCTTTCTCCAGAATGAATAGATGAGAAGCCATGTCCATGTCAGACTTGTGGGTGCCGACCCTGTCGCGGACACCGGTCCTGGGGGCACCAGAGGCACCGTCGTTCCGACAGAAACTGGGGCCAGCCCGGGGGCCATACCTTCCATTTGAATGAATCTGCGGCAACTACTCTTGAGGACGTGGAGACGGAGGACGACTGCCTGCAGCTGCATTATGTGGCAGCTTCCCGTGTGGCCCCCATTAAGGTGACAGTACGGGTCAATGGTCACCCGCTTGAGATGGAGTTGGACACTGGGGCAGCGGTCTCCGTGATCGCCCAGAGGGCATTCGACCGCATCATGCAGGGTATACAGACCCTTACAATAACTGACACACAGGCCAGGTTGCCCACCTATACGGGGGAACCATTGGACATTGCAGGAACTACAATGACCCCTGTTGTTTATGGACGCCTGGAGGGGCGTTTCTCCACTTATCGTGGTGCGCGGCCATGGGCCCAGCCTGTTGGGTTGGGACTGGTTGCGCCATTTGCAGCTGCAGTGGCAGCACATCCTCCAAACAGTTTCTGGACCGAGGTGCTAGGACGGTACCCAGATGTATTCCAGCCCGGTTTGGGGAAAATAAAAGGGGCCTTAACCCGTATCCAAATCGAACCAGGAGCCACGCCGCACTATTTCCGGGCGCGCCCGTTGCCTTACGCCTTGCTCGAGAAGGTAGAAGGGGAGCTCACTCGTTTGGAGACTTTGGGTATTATCAGGCCCATCCGTTTCGCTGACTGGGCAGCACCAATTGTACCTGTAATGAAGCCAGATGCCACAGTTCGCTTGCGCGGTGACTATAAACTTACAGTGAATACGGCTTCCCGGCTCGACCGATATCCAATGCCTCACATAGAGGATCTCTACGCAAAGCTTGCAGGCGGACTCTCGTTCATGAAATTAGATACGAGTCACGCCTACCTATAGCTGGAGCTGGACCCTGCCTCCTGGCCATATGTAACGATTAATACACACCGGGGCCTGTATGAATATACACGGTTGCCCTTTGGGGTATCATCTGCCTGCGCTATTTTTCAACGCGTCATGGAGGGCATTTTGTGAGGTTTACCACATGTCGCTGTCTACTTAGACGACGTTTTGATTACAGGGACGTCGGAGCAGGAACATTTGGAAAATTTGGAGGCTGTCCTTAGACGCTTTTCAGAGGCTGGGGTCCATTTACGTCGCACAAAGTGCGTCTTTCAGGCAAAGGAAGTAGTCTATCTGGGTTATTGGGTGGACCGCAAAGGTTTGCACCCCGTCGCAGAGAAGGTGCGTGCAATTCAACAGCCGCCCTGCCCCGACTGACTCTTCACATCTTCGTTCTTTTCTCGGCCTCGTAAACTATTACGGGAAGTTCCTCCCCAATCTGGCAACTACACTGGCCCCCTTACACGTGCTGCTAAAGAAAAATCACACCTGGGTTTGGGGTCAGCCGCAAGAAACCGCTTTCCGGCGGGTAAAACAACAATTGTCGTTGTCTGGCTTACTAATCCACTATGATCCTGGAAAGCCTTTGCTCATCACGTGACGCATCCCCGTATGGTATTGGGGCCGTCCTGTCCCACAAGATGGAGAACGGGGCCGAGCGGCCGATAGCTTTCGCCTCCCACACATTGACTGCAGAGGAAAATAAATAAGCGGAGATCGAGAAGGAGGGCCTGGCGGTGGTCTTTGCGGTAAAACGCTTCCACCAGTATGTGTATGGCTGCCACTTCACTATTGTGACTGATCATAAGCCTCTGCTGGGACTTTTCCGAGAGGATAAGCCAATACAGCCCATTGCTTCCGCACGGATCCAGCGCTGGGCTTTGTTGCTCGCTGCCTACGAGTATTCTCTGGAACACAAACCAGGAAGCCAGATAGCAAATGCTGACGCACTGAGCCGATTGCCTTTATCGACCGGCCCATGTCGACCCCCACGACCGGTGAGTTGGTTTCAACCCTAGATTTTATGGATACCTTGCCGGTCACGGCATCACAGATCCGTGAGTGGACCCAGACGGAGCCAGTCCTGTCAAAGGTTCAGCACATAGTCCTGTATGGTGCTGTTTAGCAGAGGGCTAAATGGCTGGCTTTGAATGCAGACCAAGTCAGGCCAGCAGTACGGTTCAATTCCCGTATCAGCCTCCCCGAACAGGCGCCGGAATGTGGCGACTAGGGGCTTTTCACTAACTTCATTTGAAGCCTACTTGTGACAATAAGCGATTTTCATTTCATTCATTTGATTTCATTTCATGGTGGGCAGCATAGACAGCTCCCAGGCGAGTTGTGGACATTTTCCTCCAAACTGTCAGAATTTAGCGTGGAAGACGGTATCCTCTTGTGGGGGGACGCGTGTGATTGTCCCGGAAAAAATACAGGAGCTGATACTAAGAGACTTGCACAATGGGCATCCAGGTGTGACCAAAATGAAAATGTTGGCCCGGAGTTATGCCTGGTGGCCAGGCCTCGACACCGACATTGAGAAGGTGGCCCAAAACTTCTCCATTTGCCAGGAGCATCAGAAAGCTTCCGCCGGCAGCGCCCCTACATCACTGGGAATGGCCAGTGTGGCCTTGTGCGCGCTTGCATGCGGATTTCACCGGCCCTTTTCAAGGATCCATGTTCCTTCTATTAATCGATGCCCAGTCTAAATGGTTAGAGGTGCATAAGATGGTAGGCACAACGTCCTGCGCAACAATCGAGAAGATGCGTTTGTCTTTTAGTACGCATGGCCTCCCCAAGGTGCTGGTCACGGACAACGGCATTCTGTTCACAAGTGAGGAGTTTGCGAGGTTCATGAAGATGAACGGCATACGCCATATCCGCACCGCCCCATACCACCCGGCTTCAAATGGGTTGGCAGAGCGCACAGTGCAGACATTCAAACGAGGCCTAAAGAAGCAGTCTTCCGGGTCGATGGACACGAGACTGGCTCGTTTTCTGTTTGCATATCGGACCACCCCACATGCGGTGACTGGGGTAGCTCCCGCGGAACGCCTAATGGGCCGGAGACTTCGCACGTGCCTTAGCATGGATTTCCCAGACATTGGCGCAAAAGTACGCCGCACATAAGAATGGCAGGCACATGGTTTTTCTCGGCACCGGCCGATTCGACAGTTTGCGCCCGGTGACCCAGTGTTGGTTGGGAATTTTGCTGGTGGTGCCCAGTGGGTCCCTGGCGTAATCTTTCGCAAAACAGGCCCTACCTCTTACCAGGTGTAAGTCCAGGGTCGTCTCCAGTGCAAGCATGTAGACCACGTTCAGTCCAGAAGACCATCCCTTCCAAAGATTCCCCACCCCCGGAGCTCATTTCTACAGCCACAGAGACCAGACACAGTGGAAAGTATTCCTCACAATCTTCCTCTGGTGCTGCACTCCAAGCCTGCGCAGGTCGTTGCAGAACCGCATGGAGATAGAGACGCCGAGATGACGGAGGCAGCGGACACCAACTCCGAGATGGAGACACAGGATGCATCAGAGGGGGAATCTTCGGGTCCACGGGCCGTAGATGTACAACCGTTCCGCCGTTCATGACGGAAGCGCCGGTCTCCGTCTCATTACATGCCGCCCGATCCAGCGCCTCGTGCAAATGGTGTCCGGCCTGCGGCAAAACGAGTCCGACGCCCTCCTTCGCCAGGGTCTTCGGTGGATTCCTTGGACTTTGGGGATGTTATAACCTTCCTGCTTACCACTGGCTGGGGACTAATAGCAATCCCACAATCCTTTGGGAGTATGAGCTTCCCCAATGAGGGGGGCGGAGAAATCATTAGCAGATTCCCTGCATAAATAAAGCTGGCCAGTTTGGAACCGGCGAGAGGAGAGTGAGCAGCAAGGGAATTGCTGCTGCTGTTGTATATATAGGTTATTGTAAATAAATGTTATTTCTTTCTATCCTTCAACTCGTGCTGGATTCTTCGTGGCCCTCACAAAACTTCACTTAAACAAAGTATGTCTTTGGTTGGAAAGGGTTTTGAATATCCTGAGGTCATGAAAGGCACAATATAAAAAGGTCCTCCAAAGAAAAAGAAACAGGGGGAGCTGTCCTCCCAAACCTACAATACTACCGCTGGGCAGCTACTGCAGAAAGAGAAGTGGGGGGGATGGGTGAAAGAACCGGAAATGGAATGGGTGAGGAGGAAAGGGAGCTCCTGTACAGGGACGACCCTCCGTGCCTTCGCCACAGCAGCACTGCCATCCCCATCAGCCAAACACACAACAAGCCCAGTGGCGGTAACCACACTCTGAACCTGGAACGAGACAGCACTTTGGCCTAACCAAAATGTCCATCTGCGGCAACCACAGGTTCTTGCCAGCCATGCTAATTGCCATCTTTGAGAGGTGGAGACAGGATAGGACGGGGGTGGGGGGTGGGGGGAGGGGGGAGTGCTGACTGTTAGGAACTTTTATACAGAGGACAGGCCAGCGACCTTAGAGGAACAGACAGAAAAACTACAACTATCCAGTAGGAATGAACAGCGACACCTACAGGGAAGGAACTTCCTCCGCAAGGAGATGACAACATACCCACAGACCCCGAGACACACACCCACAGGCATCGACACACACAATGTTAGGGAGGAACACCTGGACACGGGCCATGTAGGAGGGGGAACTGCGGGGACCTGTATGGATGACTATTAGAAAGGGCACGCTCCCCACTGTACGAAACATGGGAAAAGTGGGAGGAAAAACTAGGGATAGAAATATGGTGAGGATTCGGGAGCAATGCACTAAACAGAGCCAACTCCACCTCCACTTGTGCAAGGCTAAACCTCATGCAATTGAAAGTGGTGCACAGAGTTTACCTAACAAGAATCAGAATGAACAGGTTCTTCCCGGAGGTGGAGGGCAAATCTGAATGCTACCAGGGAGGTGTGGCCAACTACACACACATGTTCTGGATATCACCAGATTGGTCGGGTTCTGGACAGCCTTCTTTGAAGCAATGTCTAAGGTTGTGGGACTGAGGGTGGAGCCAAGCCCGAAAGTGGCGGTCTTCGGGGTATCAGACAAGCCAGAACACAGAACTATTTATAGGGAAGGGGGCTGACGCCCTTGCCTTTGCTTCACTAAGCGCCTGCTGAAGAATCCTGATTGGCTGGCAATCAGCAGCACCACCCAAAGCTGCAGACTGGCTGGCAGAATTGTCGAAGTTCTCCATCTGGAGAAAATCAAATTCACCGTCCGAAGGTCAGAGGATGGCTTCCAGAAGGCATGGAGGCCATTCACCAACTTGTTCCAGGGCCAGGAAGAGAGGAGGGGACGGGGTGAACAGCCGGAATAGTCAACAGAGGGGCCAGGAACAAGGTCACAAATACAGGTCCCTCTGGCAAGGATGAAGGGCCCCTGGACAAAATGGAGGCCGGCCAAGGCCGGAGCGCTAGGTAAAGGGAGGGGCACCAACCCACCCCCCGGGCAGACAGGTCCATACCAACCAGCAGACCAACAGAACCGGCTACGGGGCCCGGAGCCCGACCAGGCTGGGTACAAGCAAATAAAACAAAATAGAACAAGATCCCAAAGGAACATCTAACAAGGAGGGGTGGGGAGGAGGGTGGGGGGAGGGGGCAAAAGAACTATACATAAGTAAATACACGACAATCACCTTTTGTAAACTACGTATTCCAATAAAAATATTTCAAAATAACGAAAAAGGAAAGATGGGCTGGGGCGGGGCTTGGAGTTTTGAGATTACTTCCAATGTTGAGCTTTTGTAAATTGTTTCTGGTCTGTACAGATTTGTTTATTTTGTATTGTGTAAAATGAAAAATGTTTAAAAAAAAAAAGAAAGGCCCAATATACTTGCAAAGTATTCCTTTCTTATTTTCCATTATTCTTTTACATTTCACAAGGTCTCTTTCCCCCCCCCCCCCCCCCCCATTTTAGTGTTAAATGATTTCATACCCACACCATTAAATGTAAAAGAATTTCAAAAAAGGTAAAGGGCGCGGTTCTCCGGCCGCGTTGCGCTCGAGCGAGAGCACAACACGGTCGGTGAATCTCGGGAGAGCCCTCTCGCGGATCTCCCAGCAGCCTCGTCGGCCTCGGAACACAACCCAAAAGGGGCGGGACCAAATGGCGCTCCCGGAAGTAGGTCTTAAACTGACTCACCCAGGATACATCGGCCTCCCCAGAGAGGCTACAGCCGGGCACCGGTCAGTGCTGGTTCACATGAATGCCACCTGGGGAGTCTCCCGGGTGATCGGGGACCCCTGGGTGGTCAGGGTCGTGCAGGGTGATCCTCTGGCCCTCCCCCCTAGAACGTGGGCACCTTGGCACTGCCCAGCTGGTACCTTGGCAGTACCACCCTGGCACATGAGCATCCTTGCACTGCCACCCAGGCAGTGCTCCAGCCAGCTAGGCAGTGCCATCTGGGCAACCCGCCACAAATGAACTTAGAACTTTTTTGGGAGAATCGCGCCGAAAGTCTAATATTCCTGACTAAGTCTTCTCCGGTCTGACCTCCATACCTCAGAAGGCATTCACATTTACTCTGTTTCAATTTGCACTCTGCTCCAAAGATCGAATTTTCCAACCGATTAAATTAACGCCAACATTAGCCTCATCATCAGACGGAGGTCAGCACTGGTGACTTGCACATAATGTTGTTGTACACTGGGATAAATATAATTTGTTCAATTAGAGGGTTACGAATCTTTGGAATTCTGTATTCCACAAGACCTCCAAATGTGAGGTGCTTGAGAATATTCAAGACTGATGCTATAGATTCCCCACTATAGAAGGGATTTGGGATAGTGCAGGACAATGCAGTTGAGGCAGATGATCAGCTATGGTCTTATTGAATGGTGGACCAGACACAAGGAGTCATACAGCCTAATCACGCTTTTAATTCTCATGTTATTATCTGCTTTCAATTCTTTCCTCAAATGACAACATAGCCAAACACAAACTAACTCAGTCTTGCTGTTTGGCGTGAGTTACAATTGCCTGCCATACTTGTCTGCATTATAACAGTGACTACACTTCAGAAAAATAAACTGGACGTGAAATGCTTGGTAATGATAGGGACCTACTTCAATGCAAGTACCTTTGCGGAACTTTGTTAGGAAGAGCTCTTAGGATTATCACCTTCGTGCATCGTGAAAGGAGAGGATTCAGACCATTAGGCTCAGGAGGAGGATTCTTCACATTCTGAAATCAATATTTTAGGGTCAGGAACGTTCTAAACCAATGAGTAAATTAGGACTCAAGTGTAAGATAACAGAAATGGTGTTCTATAAATAACTGACTTGTGCAAAGATTAAACCTACTTTTCAGCTCTCTAAGTAGCTGAACAAATCATTGCTAAAATACCAATACTAAACTTTTCCTTCAACAGAGTCACGAGGAGGACACCCTCCTTCCCTAATTACAAATTTTAATTACAGAACTCTAAGACTCAGATGTCTTTTGCTGCTGTGATTCACTCACTGAGGTAAAATACATTTTAAAAATTGAACAGGTAAACCCTGATAACGAATGATCAAGTGCAACGTACTATTGGAAAATATGCTACTGCACAGGTACAGCAATTTAGCGTGCAAGTGGGGAGGCAGTGGCGTAGTGGTATTGTCGCTGGAATAGTAGTCCAGAGACCTAGGGTAATGCTCTGGGGACCTGGATCAAATCCCACCAGGGCAGATGATTGGAATTTGAATTCAATAAAAATCTGTAATTGAGTCTAATAATGACCATGAAAGCAGTGTCAATCGTCATAAAACTTGGTTCACCAATGCCCTTTAGGAAGGGAAATCTGTCATCCTTACATGTGGCTCCAGACCCACAGCAATGTGGTTGACTCTTAAATGCACCCAGGAATGGGCAATATGGCCCAACGATGTCCACATCCCACGATCAACGAAAGAAAAAAAGCTCTTACAGCCTGAAAACAAACTGCTCAATACATTGCTTTGAATTAAAGAAAGTGGTAGGGTATTTGAATTCTTCCTCTTGGTCGCTACATGCGAGTATTGGAGAATTGCTGTCAGACTGCACTCATTAAACTGAAGCCCAAGGACAGTTCAGCTAGAAATTACTTATCAGTGGTAGCCGAGATACAACCCAGAAAACAAACCTCTTGTGAATTGCCCATTCAACCTACTGGTACAACTATGGCCCGAGGCAGCAGACTCAAAAATTCCAGTATTGTCAAAACAGATGAGACAAAGCTATCGTAGGAACATGGAATCATACAGTAGGACAACATTCAGTCCTCGCCAGTTCTTGGAGTGATCTATCCAATTAGATTCCAATTATCTGACTCCCCTTTCTTTCCCACAGCCCTGGAATCAGTCATGGCATTGTTTAAAATGTTATTACATTCAAAGGGCAGTTAACTTATGGAAATAAAAATGTTTGCAACCCTGCCGTCTTGTGTGCCTCTCATTTCCATTACCTCACCTTCCATCCTCCATAAATTTGAACTCATTTGCTGCTACCCATATTCAAATTTGCAGTGACCCCGTCCCACTGCCCATCCCTGCTTGCTGATTGATATTGTCCCCTGGTTCATCAATATACTGACTTTAAAATTTCCATCCTTGTGTTCAAATCCATCCATGGCCTTGCCTCTCCTTAACTCTGCTCACATATTTAGTCTTGCAATCTCTCAGAACTTTGTGTTCCTCTAAATTTGGCCTGTTGTGAGTCTCCCACTTTGTTCGATCTACCAGTAATAGCCATGCCTTCAGTCCACTGGGCCCCAAGTACTAAATTCTCTCCCTGAACCTTGTCGTCTCTCAACCTCTTTCTCCTCCTTGAAGGTGCTCATTAAAACCTACCTCTTTGATGAAGCGTCTGAATGACCTGAGTGCTCTGGGCAGCAGCAAGGCTCTATGCATTGCCATTGCCCATGAATATTTCCCCAATCTGATGCTACTGCCCATTTCTTCTACGATCTTCTTAACCTGGCTGCAGCAGAAATGGGCAATGCAACATCTTCCAGGGAGACCAGTGATTGCAGTAGGATTGGAGGGAGAGGACACATTCCCCTTTTTACAGCCTGAGCTGCCTGATTCAGGTACGTCTTTGAATGTGGCATAGTGAATGGGTGCGTGAATGGTTAACTGGGTGATTGAATGGGTAGATGAGTCGGAGGCCAAGGTGTAGTTGAGTTAGTTCAGGGGAGTAGTTGGGTGGGTAGTCGGGGGGTTATGGAGAGTATTTGTAATATAATTTATTCAAAATCAGTCAACGCATTATGGAAACCATGGGCTATCAACATAGAATGGGAAATCTTGGGTGACTGCCTGTGTGGAGTTTGCATATTCGTGTTTGCGTGGGTTTCTTCGGGTGCTCCGGTTTTCTCCCACAATCCAAAGATGTGCAGGTTGCGTTACGGGGTGACGGAGATAAAGCAGGGGAGGGCAGGGGAGTGGGCTTAGGTAGATTGCTCTTTCAGAGGTCAGTGCAGACTCGATGGGCCAAATGGCCTCCTTCTGCGCCATAGGGATTTTGATTAAATGTGTTAGAATCCAAATCTCCCATATTTCAACATCGAAATCAAATGAGCGAGAGAGCTTCAACTGAAAAACTGTTCCTTATTTGCTCACAAATACACATTTGAAAAAGGTATACACGAGCCTTCACTGTGCACCTCAGGTTACCCTGTTCGCCATGATGTTTTACTGTACAGCTTCAGGCTACTAAAAGTTCAACATATAGATCATGTTACCTGCAACAAAAGATCTTGAATCAGTTGAACAGCTGCAATAGCCTGGAGTTGCCTTGATCCACGATGGGAAAATAGCTAACTGATGCAGTCATTTGAGAAGCATTGTAGTGCAGCAGCTATAAATCCAACTGATTACCAAGATGGTTAATTAGTTGAAAATGCTTAAGGACAGAGGAAGCAAAAACGACCTGGACTATTGTATCAGCTAACACTATTCACCTGTCACTGATGCCCCATGGTCGCTCACTGTAGTACCAGCAGCATAACATCATACAAATCCCCAATAAAGTAGAAAAGAAGGAAAGAGCAGTGCTGGACTTTTGGAGGTGACAAGTTTGGAGTGCAGGACGGCTACCTACTCCATGAGACAGACAAGGTAAGTTGCCTCATTAAAAACCCTTGGTAAAGAAGAGGTTAGGAGATTGACCAAGATTTTACAGTCAGCCCCCAATTTCCTGACTCACCACGGAGCAGATGAACTGACTGGAGATATAGGCGTCCAGCCCTATATTTGAGTGGGCAGTGGGAGTGGGAGTGGGCAGCACTCCTGCCAGGTCTACAGGCCTATCCTGCTGATCTTTTATATGATATAGTCAAAGACCACCCTATAGATGGATTCTCACTGCCACACCCCCCACCATCCTCTCTATAGTGATGGCCTGGCTGATATTTCTGTGTTATGAATATTTTTTTTTAAATGGTCAAAATGGGCACAATTTTTTTTAAGGCCCTCTCCCAGTTCCCCAGCTTGCATTGCAGCAGCTGCTAATCTAAAGCTGACATACCTGTAACTGGAGCTGTAACTTGGAGAGCCCGCCCATCCCTCCCCTCTTAATTAGACAGGGATCTTGCTGTACAGAAACGGGCTTTCTCTGGCAGTGATACTGCTCATGCTGCAGTCTGTGGTGGTCCTGCTTATTATTGCTCCTTCATATAAAGAAATAATGTAGCACCATTCTTTCCATTCCTGGGAGCTGACCAGCGAATTATATACTTTTTGAAATGTAGTAATATTGGAAAACAGAGCAACCAATCTTTTCAAAACAATGTTCCATAAACTACAAAGTTACAACTCCTGTATAGCCTTGAAAAAACGGAATCCTCACAACTCCAAAAGGAAAAAAGCTGCTGGACAAAATTTAACATTTAAAACTTTCACTGTAACAAACCAACTAAAATCAACATCATTCAAACACTTATCAATAGATGAAGGATATTTCAAACAAATAAAGTAAATTTTGTTTTAAATAGACAATACAAAATGTGCCTCATGTAGTTACATATGCTTGCAATATATTTTGCAGAAAAGTGGCATCATTTGTAATTAGATAGTGTTTCCAACTCAGTCTTTGTTTCGTAGGATTTCTTGCATTCCATCCAACCATTTTGGCCCTTGAGTGGCATTAATCAGCAATCACATTCCATTCAAAGTCGCCAGGCTACCAGGATGCACATCTAATGAATCCTCTCCCTTTGGGTCCTGACAGTTCTGATGGCACAGAATTACCACAGACTTCCTTCCCTCACTCTTCCATGGCCTTTTGCCTCTGGAAACACTTAATAACAGCAACAGGTACCGTCTAATCCACAATCCCTGATTCTTCCTGTCCTCTCCACCAGCTAACACACAAAAACACAGTCGCTATTGTAGTCTCAGAAACCACTTCAATGTTTGAAGACTGCTAAACAGAAAACTGCTCCATCCAGACAGCCTTCCCTGTCTCCTCTTTGCATGAATTCTCAGTCTTTTGAATGCCCCCCAAAAAACCTATTCCCATTTCAACTAGCTTTCTATTTACCCTTTGCTTCTTAGCATTTCATTGCTATGGCAACCCCAGGTCAGATGAGCATTTATTGGAACCTAGTGATGTCATAATCATGGCCATTTGGCCCATTGAGTCTCCACTGACCCTCTGAGCACCGCACCTAGGTCCACTCCCCTGCCCTACCGCTGTAAACCCCACTTCACCTAAACACTAAAGGGGCAATTTAGCATGGCCTATCCACCTAACCTGCACATCTTTGGGCTGTGGGAGGAAACCGGAACACCTGGAGGAAATCCATGCAGACACGGGGAGAAAGTGCAAACTTCACACAGACAGTCATCCGAGGCCGGAAATGAACCTGGGTCCCTGGTGCAGTGAGGCAGCAGTGCCAACCACTGTGCCACCCAATGAGGAAATAATGAGACGACCAATTTACCCCTTTTTCAATGTGCTCCCCAGCACATTTCGAGTGACATTCCAGGTACGTTATATAATTCCAAGTCAGGATGATGTGTGGCTTTGCATGGAACTTGCAGGTGTTGCCATTCCCATGCATCTGCTGCCTTTCCCCTTCCAGGCGGTAGAGATGGTGGGTTTGGAATGCGCTGTTGAAGGATCCTTGGTGAACTGCTACAGTACATCCTGCTGGTACTGTGCCTTGTTGGTGGAGGGAGTGCTTGTTGAAGGTGATGGATGGTGCACCAACCAAACAGGTTGCTTTGTCCGGAATGGTGTCAAGCTTCTGGAGTGCTGTTGAAGCGGCTCTCATTCAGACTATTCCATCACACTCCTGACTTGTGCCTTGTAGATTGTGGACAGGCTTTGTGGGGTCAGGAGGTGAGTTAGTCACTGCCTCTCGACCTGCTGTTGTAGCCACAATGTGGCTCGTCCAGTTCAGTTTCTGGTCAATGGTAACCCCCAGGATGTTGATAGTGGGGATTCAGCGACATTAATGCCATTGATGGCAGGCCTAAAGAATGGCATCTAGCCATTGACAAGGGCTATTGCTTGGGCTCTGTGACTATGCATACATGAAATAAATGTATAAGCGCTGCGGAATGTCGAGGGGAGTTGTTTAGATTCTCTTTTGTTGGAGATGGTAATTGCCTGGTAAGTGTGTGATGCAATGTTACTTGCCACTTACAATTTTAGTGCTGACATGAAGAAACCGCCCTTGCTCTTCTCAAATTGTGCCATGGGATCTTTTATAATAATAACAGTAATCTTTATTGTCACAAGTAGGCTTACATTAACACTGCAATGAAGTTACTGTAAAAATCCCCTGGTCACCACATTCCGGCACCTGTTCAGGTCCACATGGAGAATTCAGAATGTCCAAATTAACTAACAGCACGTCTTTCGGGACTTGTGGGAGGAAACTGGAGCGCCCGGAGGAAATCCATGCAGACACAGAGAGAATGTGCAGACTCCGCGTAGTCAGTGACCCAAGCTGGGAATCGGACCTGGGACCCTGGTGTAACATCTCATCTGAAAGATTCTCTCAGTAATACACAGACCCATTAGCCATGCTGGTGTTGTCACGCTCTCCATAAAGACCAATAACTTATCAAAATAAATTGAACTTTTTTTTTACAAACACATGGATAAGATGGGTATATAGAGATATGGCACAAGGAAGTGCTGAGGATTTTGGCTAAGGTCGGTATCATGACCGGTACAGGCTTGGAGGGCTGTTCCTGTGCTGTATTGTTCTTTGAGCTAATCAGGGGTCTAGTTTTGATGGAGCACTGTTCTGGAACCTCCTGAGCGCCACTGGATGGCAAACTCTGCTGATTGACCATCCATTCTGCTGGTCCACATCTAATTGGTATGGCAGTGGTGTCTGGAGTGATGTGGCTGGCTGGCTATGTCTGAGCAGTTCAGGAGCTGGTGCTTCAGGGCCTGATAGATGAGACGGGTCATCTCCCCGTCTGGAAAGCAGCCTGGACCTCGGCTGTACCGGCTGCTGCTCACCCAAAGAGCTGGAGATTAGCCTTTGGCAGTTGACGCTTGAGCTGTGTGACCCGAGCCAGCTTCAGGCCCTGTCTGGGAGATCTTCGAGCCTGACCTCTGTGAGCTCCATCACTGCCTCCAATAACCTGATCAAGGAGCAACCACCTGAAGTCAGTCACCTAACAGCCCTCAGACTGGGTGTCAGCTCCATATACACAGTCTTTCATCATCATTCTGTAGTGAGAGAGAATATCCTTACATAATTACATGTATTTAATAACCTTTATATCGTATGGCAGCCAAACGGTGACCTAGCCTCCCAATGTGGCCTCACAGTGCTTTGTTCAGAGTTCCTTGTTCTTTCACATGATGTGGGCATCGCTGGCAAGACCAGCATTTATTCCAAAGAAGAGCCATATTGGACTCAAAATGTTAATTCTGTTTCTCTCTCCACAGTTGCTGCGAGACCTGCTGAATTTGTCCAGCATTTTGTTTCTATTGCAGCATTTGTTGGCATAATTGCCCTCGAGAAGCTGCCCACTTGGCATCTGAGTGTTAGGGTGGATGTCGCACTTACCCCCGTGTCCCACTTGCTTATTTCCCAGTGTAGATGCTGGAAGGATGCTTCCTTTTGCGGAGCAATGTAAAACTAAAGGACACATTTTAAAGATTAGTTTTCCCCTGCAGACAATGGGCAGGACTCCCTATCCATTCAGCCATGATCTTATTGAATGGTGGAGCAGGTTCGATGGGCCAACTGGCTTATGCCTCTCCAATTTCTTATGATCTTATATACCCCGCTTGACTTTGCATTTCACTGATCTCCATGGAACCCATGCTGTTAAATGTGTGACTGGATTTCAATCTAGAAGGTTGATGTTGATTTTAATCCTCGCTGTCTCCAATATTGAAGCTACTTGTTTCCAGGAATAACGTGTGCCAGGGGATTCGGCTCATTGGTGGAACAATCAGAACTGGAGGGCAATCCTCTCACAACTATGTAGGGTTGCCTGACTTGTGAAGCAGTGATTTCTTCCTGCATTACGATGTGGGGTATGCATGCAGGTTTGGCCATGTGTTCCTGCTGTTTGAGTTCAGGCCGGAGCGCAAGAATTGACCAAAGTCCTCAGCTTGTGATGTGGCTGTGAATCTGGAGCCTGGGCAGGTTAAGAGGTGGAGGAGTTGTGGCCTTATCCAGGGTCCAGGGCCTCAGGCTGCCGCTGCTAAATATGTCTGCTGCTAAATGTCTCTGAGTTGCTGTGCAGTAGCAGCAACATCAGAAACTCTCTTGTACAGCTCCCTTACTGTAAAATACATACAGCCTTACAACTCCCTGCACACAGCCTCCTAATCAACAGGTATTTCAGGATCCTTGAAGCTCACGGTTCCTGGAATGTAACGCATGCACCAATATCCTCAAACACCCTGCTGTGTTTATTACTGAGCATTAATTCTTTGGCTGTGAAGGCCTGAGGATGTGAAATGCAATATAGTGTTTGTGTTCCCTGCTGGCTACTTCACATGGAATTTACAGCACAGAAACAGGCCACTTGGCTCACCTCATCTATGTTGGTGTTTAAGTTGCACACAAGCCTTCCCACCCTTCTTGATCATATACTTTCTTCCTCACGTGTTTATCAAGTTCATTTATTGTGTTGAGTCTTGAAACATAGAAACCGGGATTCTATGATCCGGAGGCTCAGTGTCGGCGCCGTCGGAAACGCCATTGTTTCTCGACGGCGTCAACGCGGCCTCAGGATCAGCAATTCTGGCCCCGACAGAGGACCAGCACAGCACTCGAGTGGTTCACTCCACTCAGGCTGCTGACCATGTCATGAACTGGACGCCGCGGGATCCGCACATGCGCAGTGGCTCCCTTCAACGCGCGCATGCGCAGTGGCTCCCTTCAACGCGCAACCCCGATGCTACATGGCGCAGGGCTACAGGGGCCGGCGCGGAAGAAAGGAGGCCCCCAGCCAGAGAGGCCGGCCCGCCGATCGGTGGGCCCCGATCACGGGCCAGACCACATCGGAGGGCCCTCTCGGTGTCGGACCCCCTTCCCTCCCACACATGCCGCCCCTGGACCCTTCCATGCAGAGGTCCCGCCGGCTGAGAGCAGGTATGAACGGCGCCGGCGAGACTCGGGTTTTTTACGACGGCCACTCGGCCCATCCCGGGCCGAGAATCGGCGGGGGTGCCGCGTAGAGTGGCCCCCGACCGGCGCCGCGCCAACCACTCCGCCGCCAATGGCGCCCATTCTCCGCTCTGCGTGCCGGCGTCATGGCACGATTCGTGCCGGTCGCGGGGATTCTCCGGCCCGGCACCGGGCTGAGAGAATCCCGCCTAGAATAGTTACAGCACAGAAAGAGATCATTCAGCACAATTGTTTGAATTCTCCCAAGCCCCCATCAGTTGTGTTGGATGATGGGCATGGTTGGAGAATATGGCGGGAGGGCAAGAAATGGATTTCAAGCCTGTGTGAATTTATAGTGGGATCTTCCGCAGGTGCCCGCCATGGTAGGTCAGAAAACCCGCCAGAGGACGGAGTGAACCTTATTTGCATCCCATTAACGTGATAAAGTTGAAGGCCCGACTCTCGAGGTCAGATTCTCCACGATGCCGGTGGGAAAACACGCCACCACGAACCACGTTCATACAACGTGACGTGCATATGCCGTGACTCACCCGGACAAAGCCTGGGACTCTCTCCTGAGTTTGGGATAGAAGCCACCACAATGGTGGGTCGGGGGAGCATCTGCAAATGGACCTTCCAGATTCAGTGTCCTGGAGGGGGTCCACCTTCCAGCCCTCAGAATGCTCCTGGAGATTCACCCTCGTTCTCGGGAGATCTATCTCCATTTTCAGGTAGTCCACCTTCTTTCTTCCAAGTCTTGCATATGTGTACACCCTGCTCTAGGTTATCAATATAAGTCGAGAAATACAGTGTTCCCGCTATAAACCATCCCCCAGTCAGAGGAAAATAAAGTTTTCTGTAATTCATACTTTTAATAAGCTTGAATTAAATAACCGAACACTTTGCATTATGAAACTCTGGCTACGCTAAAGACTAATGATTCAAAATATCACATGGTTCAAAATAAAATGCTTACCAGCACTAACACTTTTCACATAAAAGCATGGTTTTATTGATGTTTGGAGGCTCAAATGATGAATACATAGAAAAACAATGCAACAGTAGTTTTAGAAATGATATGGCCAACAGAGTTGGCCTGTACCTCAACATTTGCCGCCACATTACTGCAGCTGAAAGGATGACACATTTTAAAACTTTTACTGTAACAAAAGGCCAAAAGTACTTTGACACTATTTTTGTTCGCAACTTATACTTCAAACCACAAAACAGAACATTCCCCTTTTTCTTTTGACACAACCAAAAAAAAAAACACTTCATAGATATACCTTACACTGTCCTTTGAGTAGACATTGGTCCAAATTCTCTGGTCTCTGGATTGTCAGGGACCAGACATGAGAGTGAGTATGTGTCTGGACCCTGTAGAAGTCCTGATGCACTGACCTACATGGGAATTGCCCAGGAAGTTCAAACTTCCAATGGCAATTACCCTGCTCCCCAGGACCCTCGGTGAATCAATGCAACTTTGTGCTACATTCAGAGACTTTGGACAGTTCCATGGTACTCATCTGAATAGTTACCAAGGAAACGTTAGACAGATTAAACTTAGCCTAACTCCTTGGTAATTACAGAACTGACCCCTCTCTCCCGACCATCACTCTCACTGACCCCCAATTACCCCTAACCTGACCCACCACCCAGCTCCACCACCCTCCCATTTGCACCCCCTCCCCCAGATCTGACTACCACCCTGACCTGATTATCCTCCTGGCCACCCACTCGCTAACATTCAAATTAGAACGTTAAACTTAGCAAATGGCACTTGGTGACATGGGGAGGGGGGGGAAGAAAGCATGTACGTTCCCCCCCACTCCCCCCTCTCAACTTTGCTCTGTTGTGACAGAGTTCTTCCAGGGACACGGTGCTCCACGTTTCTGGAAACAATGGGCTTAGAAGGACTTGGAAGAAGAATGGGGCAGCACCAAGTTGAGGGAATGATCAAGCGGCAATCTTGCGATGATTGTCGTTCCTCAGAAAGATGTAACTTCATTCTAACATTTTTTTCTCATTTTTTTGCTGTCGCAGAATCTTTCCCACTAATTCCAATGATTATAAACCAGCATTAATAGAAAAGTAGAGCACACCAACCTGAAAGCATGATGTCCTCTCCAATAACCTGTTCTTCGGCGACATCCAGTGAACTGTCATTAATCATTTCATTAGTTTCGTCATCACAAGCAAGACCAGAATAGTCCTGCAGCAGGTCTGCATTGGGTACATGCTCCACAATGACAGCAGGGAAAAGACAAGAACTGCCAAGCTGCAAGAAGCAAAATAACAGATGAGTTCTACGGTTTGAAGTTTAAATTCATCCGTATCATTATTGACAAGACTGTGGGAGTGCACTGGCTGCCCAAAAATAGTTCTGCTCACACTGAGCTGGCAAGCTCAGCAGTTGTCGTGCAGTGCTGTCGATCCTACTACTGCAGCAAGAGGGTGCTGGTCATAGAAACTGCAGCTCTGCACTCTCCCCGCCCCCAACCACTACAAAGTTCGGCTATTAATGATTCCTCCCAACCAACTGTTAAAAAGTTAAACATTAACAGCCCCAAGTATATCACGTACACCAAAAACTGTGGCTGCAATTCCAGTCACGGTTACCATGTAAACGCTGTCAATGTCAAGTAGCCATATCTGTGAAGCCAGCTGTCGGGATAAGGAAATGGTCCTTGTTCAGAGCCAATGGGGACTCAGCGGCCCATCCAATTTTTAGTCAAGTGACCCAAAACATGTGCCAGTTTCAGAACATGTCAAATGTTTGCATTCAGTAAAAGAAAAAATAAATTGCCGCTTAGTGTCCAGGGAAATGCAAGTTAGGTGGGGTTATAGGGATAGGGCAGGGAAGTTAGCCTAGGTAGGGTGCTCTGTCGGAGGGTCAGTGTGGACTCAATGGGCCAAATGTACTGTAGCGATTCTATGATTCTATGGTTGTTTTTAATGTTAGCTGAATACTTTGCAAAGGTTTATTTTTAAATCTTACCATTTGGATGGAGGTGCGTTTTTCAAAAGAAACTTTTGTATATTCAAAGTATTATATCTGATTATACAAGTACAAAAATAGAAGATGAAAAATAAAAACTGATTTTTAAAAACACATCTGCCCAGTAAATAACAATAATGGTGCTTAAAAAAAGTTGATGTTAACACTGCAGAAATGTAGCCTTTGGAACTCACCAGGAGACTAATATAGCTGACCTCTCAAACACAAAAGCCCCGTCACTTTCATGTCTCTGGCTGACCAATGTGGTGTTAAAGTTCACAGAAATCAGCACATACAAAATTAGATTTTTCACACGATGGATTGTACTTTTGTACACGGATACCATCTACTTTAACACCTTCATAAGAAAGCAAGAATAATCTGGATGTACTCATACCGATGCAAAGTCTTATTTAGTCTCCGAGTATTTGTGTTTCTAGCAAACTCTTTACCACTTTGGTTCCAGGTCACTTTCAGTTCAATAATGAAATCAAAATTGGATACATTCCCAGACAGAATGCAATTCCCTTGAAAAACACATTTGGGTGGCACAAACGTACCACCCAATCCCCAAAAATAGTTTACATGTGTGGAGTTTGCGCTTATACCTCCAGGTGCTCCAGTTTCCTCCCACAGTCCAAAGATATGCAGGTTAGATGGATCGGCCAGAATATAAATTGCCCCTTAGGTGTCCAGGGAAATGCAGGTTAGCTGGGGATATAGGGATAGGGCAGGGAAGTTAGCCTAGGTAGGGTGCTCTGTCGGAGGGTCAGTGTGGACTCAATGGGCCAAATATGTACTGTAGGGATTCTACGATTCTATGGTTGTTTTTAATGTTAGCTGAATACTTTGCAAAGGTTTATTTTAAAATCATACCATTTGGATGGAGGTGAGTTTTGCAAAAGAAACTTTTGTATATTCAAAGTATTATATCTGATTATACAAGTACAAAAATGGATGACCCAAAAAAACAAACTGATTTTTAAAAATGCATCTGTCCAGTAAATAACAATAATGGTGCTTAAAAATAGTTGATGTTAACACTGCAGAAATGTAACCTTTGGAACTCACCAGGAAGACTAATATAGCACTATTTAAAACAACACCACAATATCAAAATAACTTCCACAAGAAATATATAATAATATAGTTCTTGCAAATTAACTATTTATCTGAGTTAGCTTTCAAGTTGAATTATCAGGGTTCATTTTAATTGTTTGAAAATTCAATTATGCCCACAAACTAGTGAAGGGATTGTGATCTGTAAATAACTCCAATTCGTTCAAAGCACTGCAGGCAGAATGCAAACTTTGTGCTGCCTGTTCATTCACATGATAGTGCTATGCTATGTGCAATATTGAGAGACTGCATGCCTAGCACTTAGGAGTTAGCCCGCTCTAGCTGAAGCCAGTTTTTACTTCTTAAAAGGAGAAGGACAATTTGCTTGGAGCTAATGCTGGAAGTCGCTGGGGAAGAATCATTGACAAATGGCACAGCAAGGGGAAAGCAGGCTCCCAGATTTCCTGATGTAGCATTTCAGGCACTGGTGCAAGAGGTGCAAGAGGTGGGCGGGGGGGGGGGGGGGGGCGGGGAGGTCCGCTTCCTGCAAGGGATCAGGAGGGCTTCCAGGCAGGCACTTCAAGAAATGGGAGCAGACGGCCATAGGGTCAGTAGCAACCTTATCACCCAAAGCACTTATTGAGGAGCAGTTTAGTAACCTTACATTTATGATTAAGTTCAGTAAATTCATCTTGAAATGGCATAAACTTGCAACTGAGCAAATCGCTTCACACACTACTCAATATACCACACCTCCATTACTTACCTGTTAACAATCTTGATCAATCACGACTCATTTATTCATTTATAGCTTTGGCTCAAGGGTAATTAGGCATGGGCAACAGATGCTGGCCTTGCCAGTGACACTCACTTTGCACTGATACAGCCTCATGCACACACCTCAGTGCCTGAGCGCACACACCTCACAGCACCCACATGTGTACACTGCCAGTTATTCAACCATGACAGCCATATCACCCAAACAAATTGCACAGCACTCCCTGACATACAATGGAGGCAGAGAACCGGAGGCAGAAACAGTGACTAATTGGCAGAGGATTGACATCTCCTTACCCCATGGATCTTCATATTTGGACAGGCCATTGCCGAGGTGAATTTGGATCCAAGACCATAGAAGATGATGGTTATATTCCTATTTCATGTAACTTCTCGCATCTCACTTGTTCCTCATCCAAACATGTCAGAAATATCATAGATTATCATAGAATTTACAGTGCAGAAGAAGGCCATTCGGCCCATCGAGTCTGCACCGGCTCTTGGAAAGAGCACCCTACCCAAGTTCAGCATCTCCACCCTATCCCCATAACCCAGTAACCCCACCCAACACTAAGGGCAATTTTGGCAATTTATCATGACCAATCCACCTAACCCGCACATCTTTGGACTGTGGGAGGAAACCGGAGCACCCGGAGGAAACCCACGCACACACGGGGAGGATGTGCAGACTCCGCACAGACAGTGACCCAAGCCGGAATCGAACCTGGGACCCTGGAGCTGTGAAGCAATTGTGCTATCCACAATGCTACCGTGCTGCTCCAATTGCCCCAATATGACAATTGCAAATGGTGTCGGTATGAAACTCTTATTTCCATGTCCTCACCACACTTCCTTCGCTGTATCTTTTACCTTTCAGGTACCCAAGAACTCCCATCTGGTCAGGCGGTGGTGCAGGAGAATGAAGGCCCAGAGGACATAGATGATGAAGAAACACTGTCACTCAATTTCACACTCATCACACTCAAAGCCATCAATCTCGATCTTGACAATGAAAGTACTTGAGAGAGTATTCTAGAGGCAGGATCTGCATGTGGTGAGTCACCAGAAACGAGTGCCCTACACACAGCGCTGAAGGAAAAGGTGGCAGATGTCACCTTCCTGATGGGCATGGGCATGATGAGGTTTGATGCAGAGGATTAAGATGAGAACTTTGATGGGGTGGTGTGCAGAAAATGATGATGAGTATGCACCCAGAAATTCTTGATGCACAGTGATCCTGGTGCCACCTAAAAGGAACCTACAGAAATATAGTTCCAACTTGTCCAGAGCAATGCACAGAGCTTGGAGCTAGCCTTCCCAACATGGCAGAGGTATCCAATCCATCAGCAAGCCAGCCCTAACTACTGTCCTGAGGTGATGCAGTCTGAAACTGGGCCTTCTGGGAAACAGAGTAACTCAAGGATATCTTGCAAGGCCACCGGCAGGCTTACAAGGATTACGGACTTACAGTGGGGGGCACTGATGTCAGCAATCCTCCATGCTGAAATCATTGGCAAAACTATACTTAGAACTAGGCCACATGCAAGACAGGTACGAAATGCTCAATAGTTAGTAGTTGAATTTTGTGCAGAATAATGGATATCTTGTTTCCTTGAAGATGATAAGGAATTTTGTGAGGGGCCTTTTCGTTCAGGATTGTGACCAAGACAAAGCTATGTTGGCACGTTACAGAGGATGGTTGGTGTGGGACTTCGTTCAATGGGAATCTGATGTCATGTATACAGAAATTAGAGCCTAATGAAGTGCTCATGGACAGCCTGGCAGGAACATTGCTGTGCCATCTATCTCCTCCAATTTGTTTGTACATACCCCCCACCCCTCTTCCTCCTGAGGTGATTGCCAAATCTCTGACAGTTAAGGCCGAGCCCTCATCGTGGCCAGGTTGTAGAGGATACAGCAGATCATCATGAATCAGTGCACATGTTCCAGCGAATACTTGTCCAGAATGGCTGTTGCAGTGGAACTGTTGCTTCAGCACTCCTGTCATATAGCCAATGATGTTTCTCAAGGCAACATGGCTTTCATTGTATATATGTTGGCAATGTGTAGTTAGGTTGTGGCGTGGTATTATGAGCCAGGTGTGGACTGGTTTGATGAGGTGGCTGAGAGATTAATAGAACAGGGGACAGGCACAGTATGAAAGCATCTTCACTACCGCCAGGAAAGCAGGCATTCACTAACAATGTGAAGAGTGTGGTATCATGCCAACTGCACATTTATCAAGTAGTAATATTGACAGAGGTAGTACATCGCAGCATTGAGGAGCTGAACCTGCAAAGCCACAGGTGTGCAGTCAATGGCATTCTTCCCCACAGGTGAGTCCACTATCCTGGCAAAGCCACATCCATACTTTGCCTGCTTATCTCTGTTCACAGATAATACAATGGAGCCCCTCTTTCTGGCATTATGCTTCTGTCACCTCTCTGATGTAGCAATGGAAGTGAATTGGGGGAAGTTAGATATGTCACCTGTTCGAGCCTGGGAAGTTCATGATACAAAGGAATTCAGGACTATGATCATCTTCGCAGCCACCGACAGTGCTGTCCTTGCGTTGCTCTGAGGCTGCAGGTCTGGTTGTAAGAGGGGACAGAGTTCTGTGAGCATTTCCTTCCTTCCTACAATGCAGATGTTATACACACTGCTCCTGGCTTAGGTAGAGGTACAGTTACAATACCAGTTGGTGTCATAACTGGACGGGAAGATTCCAGAATAGAACCCTGGCTCAAAAGACTGTAAATTTAATTTAAGAAAATTTAGAGGAACAGAGTCAGGTGACCGGTAATTATTTTTAACAAGAAAAATAAATAAACCTGAAAAATTGATTATACGATGCTCTTTTACTCCCCCTTATCTTATAAATACGCACAGATTACAAAGTACACCTTAAGCTACAATTGTCTCAGTAACATGGTCCTTTTTAAGTCCATGGATTAGATGTAGTCAAATACCCACACTCTGTTTTGAACATAAGTCAGCATCTGTGGATTTCTCCTCCGAATCCTCCCAGATGATTGTCACACGAGAGTTTCCAAACTCTACTACCAAAATATGCTTTAAAATCTTCTTTCACGTTCCATTAACGGTTTGCATTCCAAAATCCTGTCTGGGATTTCCAAATTACCTTTTAAAACAAAGCTTCCGCTCCACATTTAACAGCAGATCCAGTATCCAGGTTTTAGATCACTCTTTTGATTTATCTCTGAAGTCCACTTTTCCACTTTAAATCTGGTTACTGCAATTGTCTCCTTAACTCAGAACACTTTGGCAGCACAATGGTTAGCAATGCTATGTCACAGCGCCAGGGACCAGTGTTAAATTCTGGCCTTGGGTGTGGAATTTGCACTTTCCCCCCCGTGCCTGCGTGGTTTTCTTCCGGGTGCTCCGGTTTCCTCCCACAGTCCAAAGATGTGCCGTTTAGGTGGATTGGCCATGATAAAATTGCCCCTTAATGTCCAGGGATGTGTAGGTTAGGTGAGGTTACGGGGAAAGGACGGCTTTGACTCTAGCTGGCTGCCCTTTCCGAGGGTTAGTGCAGTCTCATGGATCGAATGGCCTCCTTCTAAACTGTAGAGGTTCTATGGTTACTTTTTTTTGCATTCTTCAGCACGGTAGCATAGTGGTTAGCACAATTGCAATACCGTGGGTTTCCTCCGGGTGCTCCGGTTTCCTCCCACAGTTAAAAGATGTGCGGGTTAGGTGGATTGCCAATGCTAAATTGCCCTTAGTGTCCAAAATTGCCCTTAGTGTTGGGTGGGGTTACTGGGTTATGGGGTTATGGGGATAGGGTGGAGGTGTGGGCTTGGGTAGGGTGCTCTTTCCAAGAGCCAGTGCAGACTCGATGGGCCGTATGGCCTCCTTCTGCACTATAACTTCTATGATTCTGTGATTCTATTCTGAACAGTACCTTGGTCTGTGTTCTCTGAACTTCAGGGGCGAAATTCTCCGGTATCGGCGCGATGTCCGCCGACTGGCGCCCAAAACGCGCAAATCAGTCGGGCATAGCGCCGCCCCAAAGGTGCGGAATGCTCCGCATCTTGGGGGGCCGAGCCCCAACCTTAAGGGGCTAGGCCCGCGCCGGACTAATTTCCGCCCCGCCAGCTGGCGGAAAAGGCCTTTGGTGCCCCGCCAGCTGGCGTGGAAATGACATCTCCGGGCGGCTCCTGCGTGGGAGCGTTAGCGGCCGCTGACGGCATTACCGTACATGCGCAGTGGAGGGAGTGTCTTCCGTCTCCGCCATGGTGGAGACCGTGGTGAAGGCGGAAGGAAAAGAGTGCCCCCACGGCACAGGCCCGCCCGCGGATCGGTGGGCACCCCCCGGGGCCAGATCGCCCCGCGCCCCCCTCCAGGACCCCGGAGCCCACCCGCGCCGCCTTGTCCCGCCGGTAAGGTAGGTGGTTTAATCTACGTCGGCGGGACAGGAGAATCGCGGGGGGGAGGGGCGCCAAGCGGCGCGCCGTGATTCCCGCCCCCGCCGAATATCCGGTGCCGGAGACTTCGGCAACCGGTGGGGGCGGGATTCACGCCAGCCCCCGGTGATTCTCCGACCCGGCAGGGGGTCGGAGAATCTCGCCCCAGGTGTCTTAAATGTTTTTTCTGTCACAATATTTTGGTTGTGTGTTATATGCTTATGTGGTTATACTGGTTCTTTAGGAAATCTGCAAATTTGCAACTCCTGTCCTGTCCAGTCTTTTTTCTGGCAGAGTTGAGAGATGTTACCGTTCTGGTGTCCTTCTTCAATCAGTCCAAAGATGTGCCGGTTAGGTGGATTGACCATTCTAAATTGTCCTCGAGTGTTCAAAAGATCTGTAGGTTAGGTTAAGGGGTTATTGGGATAGGGTGGGGGAACGAGATTGGGTGGAGTGCTGTTTCAGAGGTTCAGTGCAGACTCGATGGGCCGAATGGCCTCCTTCTGCACTGTAGGTATTCTATGATTGTAACTGCAATATACCCAGCTAAAACGTAAACTTTAAAGCTTTTCCCAGTTGCTAAGTAACCATTGCTAGTTTATTTACTCTTCACTCCGTAACCCCTTGGAAGCATAATAGAATCACAGTTGAAACATAACCAACCCTCACACATACAAACACCTCACCTAGCATGAATTTAACTATAGGTTTTACCCTTCCAGGCATACAAAGATTAAATTAAACCCACTTAAAACTACACCTCATTTCAAATGCTTACCGATACAAATATATATCCCTTAAAACTACCTTTGTTTTCCAAACAGTACGAGTACTCCTGGAAAAACCCCTGTGGATAAGGCCTCCTGTTCAGAGCTTTTCTCCCTCTCATTCTCCTCCGTCTGCAAACAGCGTGCTCTCCTCTTTGCTGCCTCTGCTCTATCTCCCTATCATGTTGTAGCCAGGGGGAATTGTAACTATAGCACCCATGCCTGAGAGCAAGTGGTGTGCCTAGAACCCATACAGTCACAACCAAGACCTTCTTGACATGCTGCACCACTCCTCAGCTTCACCAGCTTTAACCAACACTTTAAAACACTCTGCACATTCACAAACTCAAACACAGCTAGTGCAGGTTAATCAATAACTAACCTGCAAACTGTTAAGTAGTGCTGGTGGGGAAGTGGGTCCTTCCTGCTGCTGAATACATGTTCAGCTGTATGAGGTTAAAAGTGGGAATTTGCCAGTGCGGCAAAGTTCAAAATGAGTACTGGTGTCATTTGGATGTCATGATCCGCTTATTGTGCATCCACCCAGGACACCATCCAAACGTACGTGCTAAACCCCTCAATAAGATGGTGTTTGGGCACGTGCCATGGTGGAGGCAAGAGTGAGAAAAGACACCGGCAGCATCAAAACTATGGGTGCAACGGAGATCAATTTTAGGACCACTGTACTTCATGACTTTCCGGCTTGCTTTCTAAAGTTGCTCCTCCATTACATGAAGCGAGCCCTTAGGCAGCACTATTTCATGAAATCAACTCCTACGTGATATCCTGAAATAGTCCCATTGTGATATTTAAAGACAATCAAATCATATCAAAGACTGTCAGATTATAATTTCCTTTACGGTAATGCACCTTCTCCAGGCTGAAACACACAAGAATGTAGCAGTGTGCTAACCTTCACATACAGATGTAATTTGCTAACTCATTAGTGATGTGTCACAATTAAAGTTATCTTTGCAACAACGTGGATACAAATTCTTCAGGAGCAGTTACTTTAATAATAGTTTTCATGGTTTGTTTAAAACCACAAATCATTGCTGGTCCCAGTGACAATGGTAAAAGGGACACTAAAAAATTGGTCTCACAAAGCTCCAGATTGTGAACAATACAAATTGGATGGAATCATCCGAAGGTTAAAGTGCTTAATTTATGTGGAAAAACTTTTTAAAGCTGAGATTCTTGTCCTCAAAGCAGAGAGGTTTAAGGGACATTCAACAGAGAATGTTCAAAGATATGAGGGGGTTTGATGAAGTAAGCAAGGAACAACTGTTTCCATAGGCAGCAGGGGTGATAACCAAAGGGCACAGATTTTAAGATGGCAAAAGAACCGGAGAGGAAATGGGGTGGGAAACAGGCTATGGATAAAGAATGGGGTGAGGGTGACAAGACAAATTAGATATTGAAGGCAAGCACAGGCATGATAGGCTGAGTGGTCTCCTGTTATGTTGCATGATTTCATCATTCAATGGTTCCACCTCTGATCATTATCCATTATGCACTGGATAATGCATACATGGAGATGTTTAATGGCCCTGCTGCTAAATAGCTGACTGACACTGAAGATTTAGACTAATGCATTAGTGAGTTTGAAGCGCAGCCAAGCATTAATGGTGAGATGCTAGGACACAACCATGCCAACAAAAAACTTCCACAGCTGAACACATTAAAGCCTTTGAAATCATTCAAACAGCTCAGCCATCTGTTCATGTTTTGAAGTAGTGAAACAGAGGTCTAATTTGAAGTTGAATGAAAAGGTTAAAGCACAGGAGGACAACTGATACATTCAAATCAGAATTTCAATATTGTTCAGAAGGGTATTTCATCCAGTGCATAATATACTTTAATGCTCCTGAAGTCTTTCCCACTTTCACAATGCTGGTCAATGTAATAATCATTTGCCTGATAAGAACAAAACCCCATCATCAATCACTGTATAAATATAATTAAATCACACACCATTTCATAAAGTGACATTTGCAACACTTTTTGATATTCCACTTCCTTTCCGCCTCAATTTGGGATGAGAGAATTCTATTCTAAGTCTGCTACAGAGGATTTACTCCATTCCAACTGTGTCTTGAGGCCAATTTGATCGCCATTAAAAATCTTGCTTACTTCCTAACACTCCACCCCATAGTCACTAGTTTCTGATTGACCAGATAGCAATCTCTCTGTAAAGCTTTCTCCACCTCTGCTTTGGGTGAACACATTCTGAAATTACTAAGAGATACAAACTTAATTGATTAATTAGAGTTTGCGCTGTAATATTTGGGAAAAATCTGTAATTAAAACACAGAGCATTCAACATAATCCCAGTTAATCAGGCAGTAATCTTCATTCTAAATTGCCCTTTGTGCCCAAAAAGATTGGGTGGGGTTGCTGGGTTACGGGGATGGGGTGGAGGTGTGGGTTTAGGTAAGGTGCTCTTTCCAAGGGCCGGTGCAGACTCGATGGGCCGAATGGCCTCCTTCTGTACTGTAAATTCTATGATTCTATGTTACTTATTGCCTAATCTCGCATACAGGCGCACACATCACACAAGAGTGCCTTGATCCAAAAACAATGAGAAATCTTTGGGTTATGGTGACACTGGCCAGGCAGCTGAACTTCACACTGACAGTTATCGGGTCATCTCAACTCAATAATGTACCACATTCTGCACTGCGTTGGTGTAAAAAAAAAAAAGGCAGTGTCAGACATGAAAACACCATATTGCACAAAAAGGGACCATTTCTTGAACAAACCACATGGAATCCAACCTGACATGGACTCAATCTAGCTAATGTAATCCGCTAAGTGAAAGATCTGCATCAACTTCCCTTTATCCTGAATTGAAAGCAAAACTATAGAACATGTAACCACTCTGCTATTAACCACTATTAAGTCCTGGCTGGGTGCCCTCTGCAGCAGCATCACTGGGCTAATTAAGCATTATTTATATAAATTTTGGTACAGTCAATCATTAAGAAATGTTTACCAAATAACATTTAAACGAAGAAACACTTGCATTGATACAGTGCATTTCATCACAAGTTATATTCAAACATTAATAGCAGGCAGGTAGGTATTGCATCAGCTGTGCAATATATTAATATTAGATTACTTCCGAGGTTAGCTACTAATTTCTACAGAACATTGTATGGCTTTATTAATATCAGATTATACCCAATGACTTGATATGAATTTTACCTGATAATTGAGTCCCTATGGATTAATTTACTAACTAAGTGTTGCGCGTTCAAGTAAGAAAAAACTCCTGACAGTCAGAAACTAATTTATACAGAATATGTTGTACAGTCTATTACTAACACTAAATTATGCACCTGATTACTCTCAATTAACATGGTGTTGAAATTAATGTGCCATTGAAATTAATATGCCGCTGAAGCTTTGCATTGTCGAACTCTCAAGTGAAAGATTCATAACATGTCAAGGTATCTAGAGTAAACAGTTTTATGGGCACAACAGGCGGGGTTACACATTGGACCAAAGGTCTTCTCCAGCATATTGAAAGCAAGAGAAAGCAAGTGGTTACATCCTGGATAGAATTTGACTGGCGCCAGGATTTCCCGTCCCACCAACCGAGCAATGAGCAATGCATGCCCACCAATGCTGGCTGCTCTGCTGCCATTTAACACTGCAACGAGCTTTCTTATGGCGACAGGCAAAATTTACGCCTCTCATTTGGGAGCAAGTCCCACCTTGCAGCCAACCAATCTAGTAGTTCTCTAGTCTCTGCGGCCAGCACCACGGAGTGCTGACAACAATTGGGACGACAAGCAGCTCTCAGGTTCTAAGTCCTGGAGCGAGGATGAGAAGGAAGGCCTCCGGGCGACAAGAAGAGAAGAGTGGGCATCATGATGGCATTGCAGGGATGGAGTGCATAGCAGTGGCAGTCCTTGCAGCTTGGGGGAGGGGGCAGTGAGCACCTGATCTAGAAAGGGAGCTACTAGTAGTGGTGCCTCCTGCTCAATACCACTATGCCATTGCCTCCCCTAAGGGTCAAGGTGAAGGTCCACGCAGGGTGCTCTGCTGGGCATCTCTCTTCCTGAACTCCCGAGAGCAGAGACATTGCAACCGGGTGGGAAACAGCCCTTGTAAAAGTCTCAAATGGGCTGAGGAAGGGTGGATGCCCATCATCGGGAGGAAGTCCTGACTTTGGAGATTTGCCAGCAGCTCTCTAGTCATTCCAGGAACAGCTCCTCTTCCAGCCACTACAGTACTAAGTGGCAGGAACTGGAAGACAGAAGGGTAAGTGCCAGGAGTCAAGAGCTGCGGCCAGGAGTCAATAGCTTCAGTGAAGGGGAGAGGCATAGGTCTGGGAGAGGAGGGGAGTCGGAAGCTCCAGAGGTCTCCAGACCACAAGGGGAGGGTGCCTCCATCCGAACGCCCTCCCCCTCCCCAGTTCTTTCCTGCCCAAGATCAAAGTCAGTTCAATTTGGTTTCCCCTGCCCACCCCACCATCTGTAGTGATTCTATAACCATTATCGTTACACTGAGAGGCCCATTGTTAGAATCCTGGATGAAAACCCTGAACTATTAGGATTCCAGACGAGAACCCAACTATTTAAAACAGAAAAAAAAAAGGGTGGCACGGTGGTCATGGTTAGCACTGCTGCCTCACAGTGCCAGGGATCCAGGTTCAATTCTGAGCTTGGGTGAATGTGTGGGTTTGCACAATTTCTCCGTGTCTGTGAGGGTTTTCTATGGGTGCTCCAGTTTCCTCCCACAGTCCGAAGATGTGTAGGTTAGGTGGAATGGTGACTCTAAATTGCTGCTTCGTGTGCAAGGTTGGGTGGGCTATGTGGATATGGTGGGGGAGTGAGCCTACATGAGGTGGTCTTTTGGAGCATGGGGCAACTCGATGGACTGAATGTCCTCCTTCTACACTGTAGTGATTCTATCCGTTATCCGTTTGCCAACCTACAAATTGAGGCTGGTCAGGAAATGACCCTTGGTGACCTTTTGGGGAAGCAGTGGCATAGTGGTATTGTCACTGGACTTGTAAACCAGGGTAATGCTCTGGGGACCCTCGTTCAAATCCCGCCACTGCAGATGATGACATTTTAATTTGGAAAAAGAAATCTGGAATTAAGAGTCGAATAACTAAACCATTGTCGATTGTTGTAAAACCCATCTAATTTAGGGAAGGAAATCTGCTGTCCTTATCTGGTCTGGCCTACATATGACTCCAGACCCACAGCAATGTGGTGGGCTCTGATTTGCCCCCTCAAGGGAATATAGGGATGGACAATAAATGCTGCACAGCCTGCGATGCCCACATCCCATGAACGAATAATAAAAAAAACTTTTAAGGGCCTCAACTGGGGCGATGAAGCGCTTCCCTCCCAACTTAACTGTAAAATCACAGCCAGTGCATTTTCACACTCCGTCACCTTAGACCCTGCAATGGAGTGGTGGTGCCGGGGGGGGGGGGTTGTCATAGCCAGAGGTATCAAATTCTGGCTTTTAAGTCATTTTATTTTACTTGTAACCATACCAATATTCCCCACTCCACTTCAGTGATATTCATGTTAAATGTAATAGTGCTGTGCAGAATAGGTACGCGACAATGGCATTACTTAAATTGAGGAACCATTGCACTTTAACAGCTGTTTAAAGTAAACATCCCAACAGAAGGGCCGTCCTCTCACCAATGCAAAACGTGTTGTAAAGGACAGAGGAGAAGTGGACAGCCCTGTCAGAGAGTGAAAGAAGTGGGATGGGCCAAATGGTCTCTTATGCTCCATAATTATACAGCAAGTAGTCTTACAACACCAGGTTAAAGTCCAAGAGGTTTGTTTCGATATCACTAACTTTCGGAGCGCTGCTCCTTCCTCAGGTGAATGAAGAGGTATGTTCCAGAAACATATATATAGACAAATTCAAAGATGCCATAATTATACAGTGGGGGGGATCTTTGCAAATTGAACAGGATCTCCCATCCGAACTCTGAAATTCGGTAGAAACTCTCAGAGGAGGTGCAAACAGACATTTCTGTCAATCTTATGGCATAGATGGGGAGAACTCCTATGGAAGTTCCACAGGTAAGATTTTCTGCATGAGACTGTATGAGGGCCTGCGGTACTGCCCTTACCCATGCTGTCGTGTCTGCTTATCATGGCATATTTACTTGGGAATGCCTAAAGGAGCACCGTCTTTGCAGGCTTTGCACCAGGTTTTGCCCAGGAAGCAGGGATTACATTTTGTCACATGTTGAATCATGTTGAATAGCATGGCACAGTGGCAACGAAGGCCCCACAGCGCAGAAGGTTTTTGCTTCAGACTTATCCAACAGCAGCCGACATCTATATAGAATGCTTACTGCTAAGGGACTTCATAAGAATAAACTTTCCTTCTTCTTCATCTGCCTACAATCTTTGCGTGGTTGACCACATCATCCACTTCCAATACCTGTGTGGACTGCACTTTCCTGTGTTCATGCTCATCTATCCAATTGTCGGCAGAGAAACATCTGCAATGGATTCTCTGCCCACTCATACTGTTCTTTAGTGACACAATGAATCTATCCTTGCTCCCCTCCTATTTCACATTTACATGCTGCCTCGGGGTAACATGATCCCAAAATATATCAAATGTTTGCATGTACATTGACAGCATTAAGCTGTATCTCAATACCACCTGTTACGGATGGGAACCACCAGTTATGGATGGGAGGGTGTGGTGGGATAACCCCCCAATTTCTCACTTCTCGGCTGATCTCAATACCACCTGTTACGGACGGGAGAGTGTGGTGGGGTCATCCCCATTTTCTCACCATTCGCTGACCGTAACAAGATATATTTTTGAGAAGTGTTTTAACTCTTTTTAGTACTCGATGTTAAACAAGCAGACTTTGTTTTAAGAATGAGAGGACACAAATTTAAACTAATTGGCAAAAGAAGCAAAAGCGACAGGAGGGAAAACCTTTTCACAGAACGAGTGGGGGTCTGGAAAGCACTGCCTGATTGTGTGGTGGAGGCAGATTCATTCAAAGCATTCAGAAGGGAATTAGATTGTCATCTCAAAGGGAAGAGTACGCAGGGTTGAGGGGAGAAGACAAGAGAATATAACTGGGTGCATGGCTCTTTTGGAAAACGAGTGGAGACAAAAGGGGGCCAAATAGCTTCCTGCTGTGCTGCAATAATTCTATGATATCTGTGGTTCTGGATGACATAGCAAGCCCGGCATTTGAATAGAAACTGTAGATATTCTACTGAATCAGTCACATATTCTTCCCTGGACTTTGGAAAGGAATAGAATAACCGCCCACTCAAACCAAAAAACTTAAGCTGGAAACTACAGCATAGATGCATTAATAATAAGATGAGCAGTATCAAAGAGAATGGAGCATGTTGCTATATTTTACTGAAACACCTTGTACATTAAAACATAAACACAAAATTTTGGTTAAACATTTTCATCTTTAGAATTGCAACTGAAGCGCAGCAACCTTTACTCTTTTTACCTCTACTTCAGAAGTATTGTAGATATAATATGGACCCAGCACTATCTGTTTATGTAAGTGTGACTATTTCATCAGCAAATCAATTTGAATAACACATTGTGTGATGAGTGCAGGGATTTCTTATATATATTGCATATCTGTTGCAGTAATGTTTTTAAAAGACAGAGTTCAGATATATAAATATGTTACAGTAATATTAAAGAATCTAGGTTAATATATCCAAACTCTGTTGCTGAAAATGGACAATTAAGACGTTGTACAAGTGAGATCATCATCCATTCCAACCATGTATATTGTATACCTATTTAGGGCTAATGGAATTTTGTTTAAAGAAAGAAGGATCCCTGGAGTATAGGTAATTGAGGGGTTGTAGTTAGCCTTTGTAAAATGGTCATAACCTAGTTAGTGGGATATGGATGGTGTAATTATTGGGAGAAGCCAGGCCTGCAGCAGGCAGTTTAACGTTTAGTTTTGCTAGGAGCTTGAAGCTGAGCAGGAGCTTTTGCCAAAGGCCGTCAGGTTAAGCAGTAGTCTCCCAAAGAAATCACGACTTGCAGCTGGTGCCTGAAAGGGTCTCTCTCTTTCTCTCTCTCCAAGCAGTCTCTCCGAGAAATCTCTACCCAGAGGGCAGCAAATATCCCTGCTAACTTCATTTATAAATGGCTTTTGATCTGATATGGGCTTTGCTTAATTGGAGATAGAGACGGTATCAATTAGAAGTTAATATGTTTCCTATTATTAAGAATGCTTTAGCTGTTATTTGTCAGATATATTTCTGTAATGTTAATGTATTTAATTCTGTGTTCAGAATAAAGTTTGTTTCAATATGAAAGATATCTATTGGTCAGGGGAAATCACTCCTTGAGCGAAGAATCTTTTCCTTACAGTTACATAAATTAAAAAACGCGTTGGGCTTCTTGTTCAGTATCCTAATAAATGTTGGGGTCTGGTCCAGCATCTTAACAATTGAATGATCACAAAGATGCACTTAGGCAATTTCAAATCAGGAATTATGGTGAGAGAGATACTTGTGAAAGGTAACAACATTGGTAAATTGAAACATTGCCACCAATAATGCTACAGGCAAAATCTTAACATCTTATAGGGAAAGGAATTAAATCAATCTAATCTTCTAACAGGCTTAAGCAATTGTGGAAATGGATAAGAGAGAGCACCTATTTAACAACTATTATTTTATACTTGAATCCTGGGCACCAGTATAAGGTGATTAGGACCAATTTTAATCCAATTCACCAGGAAGAAACCAGGTTGATGGCCAGTCAAAATGGCAGCAGATACTTTCATTCACAGACCCTGTTGCTTTCTCATGGTTGTAGCTTTAATATGCTCTTCTGAATAGGCAAGATGGACATCCAATGGAAGATAACGGGGTTCCTCTTATAAGTGAAGCTTTGATGAAGTCATTGGGACCCCCTTCCCCCCCTCTGCCTGCACAAGGAAACTGTTGTGGCTCCTCAGCAAGGCCCAGACCAATCTGGAACTCTTAATATTCTGCTTTGTTTCCCTGTGGGTAAGGAGGAGGAGGATGGGAATCAGGATGTCACCCTGTTATTTAAAAAAGGTGACAGAGGGATACCATGAAATTATCATAGAATCATAGAATTTACAGTGCAGAAGGAGGCCATTTGGCCCATCGAGTCTGCACCGGCTCTTTTTGAAAGAGCACCCTACCCAAGCCCACACCTCCACCCTATCCCCATAACCCAGTAACCCCACCCAACACGAAGGGCAATTTTAGACACTAAGGGCAATTTAGCATGGCCAATCCATCTAACCTGCACATCTTTGGACTGTGGGAGGAAACCGGAGCACCCGGAGGAAACCCACGCAGACACAGGGAGGACGTGCAGACTCCGTACAGACAGTGACCCAAGCCGGGAATCGAACCTGGGACCCTGGAGCTGTGAAGCAATTGTGCTAACCACCATGCTACCGTGCTGCCCTCCTATAGACCAGTTAATCTAACGTCTGTTGTTAGGAAATCATAAAGTCCATAATTAGGGATAGAATGTCTGAACAGCTTGATCAGAGAGAGACAGATTGATTTGTAAAGTATAGATCATGCCTGGCGAATATGATTGATTTTGTAAAAGAGAGTTGACTAAATTAGTGGATATTACTTATATTACTTCCAGCAGAAATTTGATAAAGCCCATCCTTAGGGACTATTAGTTAAAGTTGAACCTCATGGAATTGAAGGCAATTATTGATCTGGTTAGGAAGGAAGGAAACAGTATGGGTATTGGGCAGGTACTTAGTTGGCAGGATGTGACTAGTGATGTCATGCAAGAGGCCTCAATTACTCATCATACTTATTAACTTAGATGAAAGGATCGAAAGACAACATTCAAATTTGATGGACAGCATTGTAAACAATGTAGGCGGAAGAATAAAATGACAAAGAAATATAAAGTAAATGGGCAAAATTGGCAAATGGATTTCAAAATGAGCAAAATGTGAGGTCATCCGCTCGGGACTTGAAATGTATTGAAAGGAGCACAGATACTAAATGGTGAAAAGCTAGAAACAGTGGACATCCAAAAAGATTTTAAGGCCAATGTACAGAGATCATTAAAAAGCCATGAAGAAGTACAGGAGAGGAGCAGAAATGTTGGTCTTTATATATAGATGACTAGAATACAAGGGAGTAGAAATCCTGCTTCTGCCATACAAAATCCTGGTCAAACCATACCTAGAGTACAGGGAGCAGTTCTGGGAATCACATCTTCGGAAGGGTATATTGACCTCGGAGGGAGCGCAGTAGAGTCTAGATATCATTCTGGTAAATATAAGACTTAAAACAAGGGGAAAAATTACACAAACTAGGGTTCTATTTTCTGAAATGTAGAACGAAAAGGGCAATTTGATCAAGTTTTCAGGATATTAAGGGGACCAGGTGAGCTAGACAGGGAGAAGACGGGTGCGATTCTCCACTCCTGCGGCGGTTGGGAGAATTGCCTGGGCCGCCAAAGTTTCCCGCGACACCGGTCCGACGCCCTCCCAAGCTGCGGGAACGGCCCCTTCAAGTTCCGCGGGCCGCATGCTGGAGAATCGCCCGAGACACCCAAAACGGCGATTCTCCGGCACCCCTGCTATTCTCAGGCCCGGATGGGCTGAAGTCCCGACGGCGTGACCCCAGTTCACGCCGTTGCCGTTCACACCTGCTTTTCAAAGTCGTCAGCCAGTCGTGCTGGCTGTCGCTGAGCAGGGAGGAGGTGAGCGGACTGTTCCGCAGCTCCTGGAGACCGGGTCGGCTTACCCGAGAAGGCTGCGGCCAAGGGGGGGGGGGCGAGTGTGCACGTGGGAGGGGGGGGGAGGATGAGGGAGAGTGTGCAGGTGGGAGGGGGGATGAGGGAGAGTGTGCAGGTGGGAGGGGGGAATGAGGGAGAGTGTGCAGGTGGGAGGGGGGATGAGGGAGAGTGTGCAGGTGGGAGGGGGGATGAGGGAGAGTGTGCAGGTGGGAGGCGGGATGAGGGAGTGTGCAGGTGGGGGGGGGGATGAGAGAGAGTGTGCAGGTGGGAGGGGGGTGAGGGAGAGTGTGCAGGTGGGAGGGGTTGATGACGGAGAGCGTGCAGGTGGGGGATGAGGGAGCGGCGTGCAGGTGGGAGGGGGGTGAGGGAGAGTGTGGATCGTCCATCCGCGGATGCCACATGTCAGCCACCCTGATATGGCAGGACGATGATGAGGACACGGCCGCAGGTTGCGTGTGGCTGATGGGCACAGGCGAGTGGCACATTGGTGAGCAATACGGTGTGAAGTGACCGTTGGGCGCAGACAGTGACCAGGTGTTAGGCTGGCTGCGTATCTGCAGTGCGACCAGGCCACCGGGGCACACTGGTATCCCATGCAACCCGGCTGGCGAGGTGTGGAAGAACCTTGGTGTAACATGTTGTTTCTCTGCCCCCCACCACCCTCCTGCAGGTCACCATGTATGCCAACCAGACAGCGATGTTTACTGCCGTGGTTGGAGCCGCAGCTCTGGAGTTTGCCATCCGGCAGTGTAGAGTCAGACGGCCCACAGTGGCTGCAGATGCAGCGGTCGCCGGTGCAGCAGAGGGGATGGCCGCGGAGTGGCCCGTCATCGCCGGGCAGGCCGCAGGCGCTCAGGAGCCGAATGTACAGGGGGATGCCGAGGGGAACATTGACCGCCAGACGGCGAGGAATGCAGAGGAAGTGCTTGGGGGGGGGGGGGGGGGGGAGCAGGAGGAGGAGGAGCAGGTGGATCCACTGGTGGTGGTGCCAGGGCGCCACAGGCGTCCAGCAAGGCCGAGGGTGTACCGTGACAGAATGTCGTTCAAGGCACTAACGGACATCACATGCAGGAGGAGACTACGGTTCAGCAGGGAGACGGTCGCACATATATGCCAGCTCGTGGCGCACCTCGCACCACGTGGAACGGGTGGAGGACACGCGATACCAGTCTCCGTCAAGGTGACGGTGGCTCTAGACTTTTATGCGACCGGTTCCTTCCAGGTGCAGAGCGGGGACCTATCCGGGATCTCACAGGCATCGGTCCACAGGTGCATCAGGGCCATCACCGACGCCCTGTACGCCATTGCGGACAGGTACATTCAATTCCCCGTGGGCCGAGCACAGCAGGAAGCATGGGCACGTGTATTCGCCAAGGTGGCCGGGATACCGATGGTCCAGGGTGTCATCGATGGTGTGCACGTCCCCATGCGCCCACCTGCAGACAACAGGGACGTGTTCATGAACAGAAAGGGCGCATACTCCTGAACATTCAGGTGGTGTGCGACCCCCACATGAAGATCATACACGTGTGTGCAAGGTACCCTGGGAGTGTGCATGACGCCTACATTCTGGCACAGTCGTTCATCCCCGCAATGTTCGATGGATCCCCCCCCGGCTGAGGGGCTGGTTGCTGGGCGACAAGGGCTATCTGTTGAGGTCATGGCTGCTGACGCCAACACGGAGGCCTCACACCAACGCGGAGAGCCTATATAACGAGGCCCATGCAGCAACCAGGGGTGTGGTGGAGCGGTGCTTCGGGCTGCTGAAGATGCGCTTCAGATGCCTGGACCGATCAGGAGGGGCCCTGCAGTACCAACCCGACAGGGTCGGTCGCATGGTTGTGGTCTGCTGTGCGCTGCACAACATTGCCATGCAGAGGGGAGATGACCTGGTGGAGGAGTCGGAGAGAGGACCCGACGGCACCGGAGCCAACGCAAACGAGGGTGATGGGGAAGAGGAGGATGCGGAGGATGAGGATGATGGGGTGCATCAGGGTGGGGGAGGGGCGCAGGGCACAGACACTGCCCGGCAGCTCGTTACGTCCAGCGGGCACGCGACGGGTTGGTAGCCGCACGGTTCACGCACTGTGGGGGTGGGATTCGCTGAACACTGACACTTGCACCGTCACTCCTGTACACGGGCACCACACAGCATCCACTGAGAGGTCTGCCATCCTGTCCGACCGACTGCCAACCTCTGGCGTGCGTCCCTGGGTGCAGTTGCGGTTTTCGATGTTGCGCTGTTTCCTGGGCGAGACGTCCCTGAAGGTTCGGCAGGTGGCCCTGGGGAACATAAAGTTTCGGGGTTCCTTAGACACGGTGGCCCGGGTGTATGATGGTGGTGGGTGCACAGTGTGAGGGGGGAGGGGATCGGGGGTGCAGTGGCCAGAGTGTGAGGGGGGATGGCATCGGGGGTGCAGTGGCCAGAGTGTGAGGGGGGGATGGGATCGGGGGTGCAATGGCCAGAGTGTGAGGGGAGATGGGATCGAGGGTGCAGTGGCCGGAGTGTGAGGGGGGGATGGCATCGGGGGTGCAGTGGCCAGAGTGTGAGGGGGGATGGGATCGAGGGTGCAGTGGCCGGAGTGTGAGGGGGGCGATGACGGGTTGGGGGTGGGGAGGACATGCAGGGTTCTCTCACTTGCTTCTGCGCCTCCGAGCTGGCATGGCGCGACCTCCCGGGTTGGGGGGGGGGGTTGGATAAAGCATCACTATTAGGCGGGTATCATCGGGGCATGCAGATATTGACAACATTGTTGCTGGTTCAGGAGACAGCACGCCATGGCTTCGCTCCAGGGGGGGTCCCGGGGCTCATGTGGGTCGAGTAGATAGTTGGCCACCGTGACCCCCCCCCCCCAACTCCCCCCACCACCACCGCCCCGATGCCCCAATCCCCAACACTCCAACCCCCCCTGATCCCCCCCACCACCGCCCCTGATGCCCCAATCCCCCCCCACCATCGCCCCTGATGCCCCAATCCCCAACACTCCAACCCCCTCTGATCCCCCCCACCACCGCCCCTGATGCCCCAATCC